>NC_141695.1:1485776632-1486455265 GCF_964263255.1 Lissotriton vulgaris
TTTGTGATATTTTGCGCGTTTAGACACTTTCACACTAAAGAGTACCTGTCCAGCAAGAGGTTCTGCGGTGCTTACTGGAGGTACATGGTGGACTAGTTAGTTGGGCAGAGGGACTCTCAGGATTAAAGGGGACTGAATTCCCCAACTTAAAACGCACCACAGGGCGTGTTTACACATGTCACCAAAGGCCCCGTCCCCTCCCTTCCCCACTGTGTTAACACATCCTGTGGCCGTTTTAAGTTGGAGGATTAAGTCCCCTTGAATCCTGAGTGTCCCTAGGGTCCAACTAGCCCACTAGGCACCTTCAGTAAGCGCCACAGAGCTGCGTTGCTGAGAGGTGTAAAAAGGGGCAGGGCCTAGACCACCTCTCTGCAACTCAGCGCAGTGGCGCTTACTGGAAGCACCTGGTGGGCTAGTTGGCTCTCAAGGGCCCTCAGGATTGAAGGGGACGTATTTCCCCAACTTAAAAAGCACCACAGGGCGTGTTTACACATGTCACCTCAGGCCCTGTCCCCTCCCTTCCCCACTGTGTAAACACATCCTGTGGCCGTTTTAAGTTGGAGGATTAAGTCCCCTTGAATCCTGAGTGTCCCTAGGGTCCAACTAGCCCACTAGGTACCTCCAGTAAGCGCCACAGAGCTGCATTGCAGAGAGGTGTAAAAAGGGGCACGGCCTGGAGCACCTCTTTGCAACGCAGTGCAGTGGCGCTTACTGGAAGCACCTGGTAAGCTGGTTGGCCCCCAGGGACCCTCAGGATTGAAGGGGAATTATTTCCCCAACTTAAAACACGCCACAGGGCGCGTTTGCGCACTTGTGACATCAGGCTACGCCCCCTCCCTGCACCACTGCGCAAACGCACCCCCTGGTCCATTGTAAATTGGGGGTTTAAGTCTCCTTGAGTCCTGAGGGTCCCTGGGGGTCAACTAGCTCACCACTTACATCAAGTAAGCGCCAGAGAGCTACGTTGCAGAGTGGTGTAAAAAGGGGCATGGCCTGGGCCACCTCTCTGCAGTGAATGAATGAAAGAAAATTTATACCGCACAACTAAAACCCGAAGGCATCAAGGCGCCTATAAAATAAATCTTAAAAGGCAGAGGCAAAGCTACGGGTATGCTTTGGCAAAAAATCTTGACTTCAAAGCTTTCCTAAAGGACTGAAGAGTGGGAAGGGCCTTAATTTCAACGGGAAGAGCATTCCACATTGTAGGTGCCACTGTGGAAAAAGCTCTGCCACCCCATTTGGTTCTGCGAATGCGTGGTACAGATAACAAAGATTTGTTCACGGAGCGCAGATTCCTCGAGGGGCAATAGGGGGCCAAAAGAGCCCCAATCCCCACTGACCTATTTCTCGCTAAGGCGCCAAAGGTAAGGCACAGGATTTTAAAAGAAATCCTGTCCTCAACAGGTAGCCAATGCAATGTCTTCCTAGCGGAAGTGGCCGATGCACGTTTGGGAAGGTCCAACACAAACTTAGCTGCCGCATTTTGGACCAGTTGAAGGCGCTGCAGCAGCCCCCTACAGAGAAATGCATACAGCGCATTACAATAGTCAAGTTGGGAGCCAATAAGGGCAACCACGACTTGCTTTCTGGCCTGCTGGGATAAGTAGTGTTTGATTCTCCTCAAGATGTGAATTATGCCCCAGCAGGTAGAGACTGTTCGATTCACCTGCTGACGCATATTGAGGGTGGGCTCAATCAGGACTCCTAGGTTTTTAGCCAGAACGGTAGGTACCGGACAAGCTCCCAAAGAGGCAGGCCACCAATTAGCCGACCAGATGTCCTCTTTTCCCCCAAACACAAGAATCTCCGTCTTCTCTCCGTTCAATTTTAATGAATTGTGAGTCATCCATTTTGCGACTGCCTCTAAACAGATCTAAAATTGGAGGCAGCCTCGTTAACGGGCTGGGAGAGGGAGACCAGGATCTGGGTGTCATCGGCGTAGGAAACTACCTCCATCCCAAAAGATCTTATCAACCTGGCAAGTGGCGTCACATAGCTGTTAAAAAGGGTCGGACTTAATGCCGACCCTTGGGGGACCCCACATTGCACAGTCAGGGATGGTGATAGAAACTCCCCCAGCATCACTCTCTGTTCTCTCTGGTTTAGGAAAGAGGTCAGCAAATCAAGACCAGACCCCTCCACTCCAATCTCCCTCAGGCGAGATGTTAACACCGAGGGAGAGAGGGTATCAAACGCAGCAGTGAGGTCTAGCAGGATAAGGAGGGTGGTCTGGCCCCTATCGGCTCGAGTGCCGATATTATCCAGCACGATGGTGAGGGCCGACTCGGTGCTATGCTCCCTCCTAAATCCGTGCTGCGAGTGATCTAACAAGCCAGAGTTCTCCAGAAAGGCCGAAAGAAGCTTATTAAGATGTGTTTCAAGCATCTTTGCGGCAGCAGGGAGCAGCGAGATGGGGCGAAAGTTTTTAAATACCCCAGGGTCAAGTGTTGCCTTTTTAAGTAATGGTTTCACCACAGCCCTTTTCCATTGCTGAGGGAAGGTACCAAGCCTCATTGCCCCATTCATGACCTCCAGAAGGGGAGGTAAAAGGGTCTCCTTACACTGCCTGAGAAGCGTGAGAGGACAGGGATCTAAGGGGGAGCCTGATCTAGTCTTAGAAAGCAGGTCCTCTAGTTCCTGAGATACGAGGGGAGGAAAGGATGCCAGGCATCCCAAAGGAGCAGCCTCCATCGTGGATAAAGCAAGCTCAGCAGAACAAGAGGAGTCTGCAGTTTCGGCCTTCTGAAGCTCTAATGCCGAATACAGATCAGCAATCTTCGCCTGAAAGAAAGAGGCAATGTTGTTACACAACAGCTGAGAGCAAATAACCGGATAAATGCAGCGCAGTATTGAAGAGGGATTAATTCCCCAACTTAAAACGCACCACAGGGTGTGTTTGCACACATGTCACCTCAGGCTCTGCCCCTCCCTTCACCACTGTGCACACGCACACCGCGGTGCAACTAGCTCACCAGGTACCTCCAGTAAGCGTCACAGAGCTGTGTTGCAGAGAGGTATAAAAAGGGGCGTGGTCTCTGAACACCTTTCTGCAACGCAGCTCCCTGTGCATACTGGAGGTACCTGGTAAGCTAGTTGGCCCCCAGGGACCCTCAGTATTCAAGGGGAATTCATTCCCCAACTAACAACTGCCAGGGGGCGCCTCTGCATAGTGGTGCAGGAAGGGGGCGGGCCTAAGGTGACATGTGTGCAAACACGCCTTGTGGTGCATTTTAATTTGGGGAATTAATTCCTCTTCAATCCTGAGGGTCCCTGGGGACCAACTAGCTCACCATGTACCCCCAGTATACACCAGGGAGCTGTGTTGCAGAGAGGTTTGCGTGGCCCCCCTCCTCAGGCCTATTATGGTCCCGGGGACCCCATCCCCCGGGGCCGTGCCTTTATTTATTTTTTTAATTATAAGGGGAGGGGGGCTGAGTGGCTGGTGACGGTCCCCGGGACGTGTGGGGGGCTCTAGCCCACCCACACACAGGTTAAATTTATTTATTGAAGCGCCGGGAGTGGTGGTCCCCGGGGCTGCGGGGGGGGGGGCGTGTGCCCCCGCAAAATTCATGCTTTGCCCTGTGGGTGGCAGTCCCGGGGGCAGTGTGGGGGAGGGATTGGGCCCCCCACACTTTTTTTGCATGCCCCCGGGACCTGACCCACCCGGGGGCTTTAGTTTTTTATTTTCGCCCGGATCCGCGGATCCTTCTCGCATCTCGCAATTTTAAAAACATATATATGCTTTTTTTGGCGCTGGGGCTCCTTCTAGGACCCCCTAAGCAGGACTAGGGGGTCAGGGTGTTTCCACCCTGCCCCTTTTTCCTGTTTTGCGCCTTCGTTTTTCTGTTCCAAGGCACAAGATGGCTGCCAACACTTCCTGGTTTGGAGTGTTGACAGCCAATTAGAATACAGCTCTTGGTTGGGTGGGTGTGCGGATCCACCGCGGCCATAGTTATTTTTTTACATTTGATTTTCTCAGCAACTACTGAACGGATTTACACCATTTGACAAAAAGAGTTCTTTCTGAACCAAGGGCTACATTTTTGCCAAATTGGGTGTAATTCCGTTAAGGAGTTCGGGCTGTAGCTGCGGCTAAAGTTTCCTATGGAAAATTGCATGGGAAAAAACGTTTTGGGACCCCCCTTTTTTCTCGGCCCCCGCTTGCCGAATCACCCCGAAACTTTCAAGATAGGAGCGGATCGGAGCGCCCCACACGTTTTAAAAATTTTGCGAAGATTCGTCAATCGGTTATTGGGAATAGAATGTTGATAGACGTTGTGTCTGCAATAAAACTGCACCACGAATAGAGGCCACGGCTCCTGTGTTGTTCTTTCCGATACTGAAGGGAGGAATACGCCGGTGGAGTGTGATATATATATATATATATATATATATATATAATCTCCAACATGCCAGAAGCTTTTGGGAGGCACACGGCAGTCCTCCGCCGTCCGGGATTCTCACGCAGCACACTTCCCCACTTGGCATTTAAACATCTTTGCCCGACGCGTTTCAGGGAATTCCTCCCATCTTCAGGGGCTGCCATTAAAGAACACTTGTGGAAGGCATCACTGGTTTTGGATCATTTAATTATGCAAATCCCTTAGTAGGCGTAGACTAAGTGCTTAGTCATACTATGATTGCTGGGAGTTGTAGTCCAATTTGATGCTTGTTGTTTTAATTTTCGCTTTTCAGTAAAGTTGAGAGTTCAATAAAAATAAAGCAAATTGTTCTGCCTGTAGTAGGCTGCATTCGTGGTTTGGTGCGCTGTACCTTTCACATAGGAGTCCTGTGCTCAGCCTCCAAGTCGTTTGGAAGCGCCAGCCTCATATAGATATATATATTCAAAAGGTATTAATCACTGATCATACAATAATTATATATGAAAAATGGGCACTAAGAAGTTCATACCTAATGGGAACAGACATCGCAGAGCAGCTTGTCCAACAGTTACACATCAGCTTTTTGCCATGCGTTCAGGCAGTAATGCTTCATGACGGTATAGACGTTTGTCAATGTTGCTGCCCTGCAGATATCGGGTAAAGACACTCCATCAAACAGGGGTGAGGAAGCTGCCACCTTGCACATGGAATGAGCTGTGGTCTTGGTAGCTAGAGGGCACCCAGCCATCTCATGACAGTAGAGAATAGTCTATGAGATCCAGCGAGCAATCAATGCCTGCCCCTCTGTCCCTTCCTGGGGGCAGGCGATAGGCAACGGAGTAGATTTTTGGGAAGACGGTGTACTTTGCCAGTAGAACTTTAAACAGCGTTTAATGTCCAGTGAATGGAGGGCCCTTTCAGCCGGCGAAGATGGAGCGGGAAAGAAGGAGGGCAGAATCACTGGTTCATTCAGATGAAATGTGGAAGGTACCTTAGGAATAAAAGAAGGATTAGTATGAAGAAGCACGCTGTCCTAATGAAACTGTAGGTAAGGCTGTATTGCAGTAAAGGCCTGGTTTCACCAATGCATCGAGCTGACGTGATGGTCAAAAGGAAAGTTACTTTCCATGAAAGGTATTTTAAGTCCCATTTGTGTATTGGTTCAAAGGGAGACTTCATAAGCGGTGACAGGACAAGGTTTAGTTGCCATAGTACTGGAGGAGGTCTTAACGGTGAGTAGGCACTGAAGAGACCCTTCATAAACTCCTTCACCAGCCTGTTAGCCCACAAGGACAAGTGACTAGAACATTGTCTGTATCTGGATATTGCTGCCAAGGGCAGCCTGATGGACGCATGGGCCAGGCCAGACTTGGCGAGAGACAATAGATAGGATAAAATGTCTTCAGGAGGCGATGAGAAAGAATCACAAGAGTGCTCGACACACCATTAGTAAAACCATTTCCATTTGGCAGAGTAGCACTAGAGCGTAGCAGAAGCTCAGGCTTTCTGCAATATTGATTGACATTCAATATTGATTGACATTCTGCAATATTGATTGACAAGTGAAGCGTGTGAATTTGTGGATTAACCACTTGGCCCTGGTCCATGGAAAGGAGATTCTCCTTTGGCTGGAACAGGATTGGTGAGGACCCCGATAGGCAATACAGCTCTGTGTACCAGTACTGCCGTGCCCATGCAGAGGCGATAAGGATGATGCAGCAGGGCTCCTGACTGATCTTTTGCAGAACCTTTGGAATGAGGGGAAATGGAGGGAATGCGTAAGCAAACGTTCCCTACCAAGAGAAATGGAAGGCATTTCCTAGAGAGCTTGGCTGAGGACATCTGCTGGGGTAGAACCTGCATTTTCTGTTGAGACGCAGCGAAAAGATCTAGGTTTGGAAACCCCCATCAGCCAAAAACCCTTTTGCAGCTGACCCTCGTTTACCTCCCACTCGTGACATTGTTTGGTGTCTCTGCTGAGGGAGTCCGCCCATTCATTTTGGACTGCTGGTACATGTTCAACTTGCATTGATATCTCGTGGGCTATTAGCCATTTCCTGATCTGATGAGCTACAACTGAGAGGGTATGAGATCTTGTACCACTTTGTTTCAGCAAATAGAACATGGTGGTGGTGTTGTCCGTGCGGACGAGGATCGACGATTTCCTGATCCTTGGCAGGAAAGCCTGGAGGCCTAGAAAAACTGCTTTTAGCTCCAATAGATTTACGTGACACTGCACTTCCTGAGCTGACCACCTTCCGTTAATCTGTAACTCCTGTAGGTGGGCTCCCCACTGGTCCATGGAAGCATCTGAAGTTAATACCAACTTTGGTTTTGTCATAAGGAAGGATCGACCTTGAGAAAGGTTGTCTCAGACTGTCAACCAGGGCATCCCTGAGGTCATCTTTGGTGTGATTTAAAACAATGTCGAAGGAGCCCAGCGATTGAGTCCATTGGGCATTTATGCTCCTGGAGAGGTCTCATCCGTAGGCGACAGTGTAGGATCAGCGGGAGGCAGGATTACATCATCCCTGGCATTGATTTATATGTCCTTACTGAAACACTTTTTAGTGGATAGGGATTGCACTGTCCTCTGGAGGGGCAAAATCCTTTCTCTTGTGGGGAAGGCCTTTGAAAGCGTGGTATACAGCGTTGCTCCTAGGAACACCACCAACCTGGAAGGAATAAGAGAGGAATTTTGCCCGTTGAGTTTGAGACCTAGGGAGCGACAGAGCCAAAGACAGGCCTCTGTAGATCTTCTGGCGGCTTGGAAGGATGGAGCTTTGGGCAACCAGTCATACAGGTAAGAGAATACCTGGTGACCGAACCACCGGAGAAAAGCCGCCTCTGGCGCCAAGCACTTGGTGAAGACTCTAGGGGCCAACTTTAACCCTAAGGGCAGCACCTTGAACTGGTAATGGCACCCTGCCACCTCGAACCTGAGAAAACGTCGGAGCTTCGGGTGCACGGGAATATGGAAATACGCCTCCAGAAGATCAAGAGGGCATATAACCCCCTGCATCCACGAGAAACAAAATCTCCTGGAGCGACAACATCAGAAGTTGTTCAGCAACGTGAGGTCCATTATTTGCCACCATTTTCCTGTCTTTTTCTTTATCAAAAAGAAATGGGCGTAGAAACCTAGAATGCTGAATGCATGGCACTTCTTCGATTGTATTCTTGGAAAGGAGAGATCGGTTTTCCCTCTTAATGGCTGCCAGATGATGATGAGAAGTTTTTTGCGGAGGTAAATTTGGAGGCTGTGGAACAAATACCAGAGTGCGACCGTGGTGGAATATGTCTAACACCCATTTTTCGGAAGATGCAAGCTTCCATTGATTGAAAAATTTGGAGCAAGTGGGCCGAAATGAAGTGGAACTACAGAAGCAGGGGCCTGTGAATCCCCCCTGCCTCTTGTTGGTGTCATGAGATCTTCCTCCTGACACTGGGCGTAGACGTGTCGATGCTCTAGGAAAGGCTGTTGTCGAAAGGGCTGTGCAGATGACTGCAACTGAAATCCCAGCTGGTAATAGGGTTGTAAACGCTGCTGGAGTTGAGGTAGAGAGAGATATTGTTCTCTACCTCTTCCCCAAAAAGAAGAAAACTTCTTTTGCTGCAAATTCATCAGCCATTTAGCTGTGTCTATGTGGACTTTATCGACTGTAGCGGGTCATCCACGTGTTTACTAAAAAGGTATCACCGTTGAACGGCATATCCAACACCTTGGCCTGAACCTCAGAGCGGAATATTGTAGCCTTTAGCCATCCACGGCGTCTCAACACTGCTGCTCCCGCCATCTGTCTGAATGAGGTAAATGAAATGTCTAGAGCCACCTCACTTATCTCGGAAGAGGCTCTCTCCTCCTTCAATAGAACATATTTGCCTCCTCCTTATTGTCTTCGGGAAGTTATTCCATCAATGAAGAGATGTCGGACCACATCTGTCGGTCATATCTCCAGAGGATTGACATGGCGTTGGAGGCCCCGATGTTGGTGGGTGCCAATGTGGAGAGCCTTTTGACAATATTGTTCAGACGGCGCCCTTCCATGTCAGTTGGAGCTGCTCATGGAGAAGAAGGATTTTTAGATCTTCTTTGAGCATCCTGCATAGTAACGGAATCAGGCAGAGGATGATCAATAAGCCAAGCAGGAGAGTCTTCGGGTGCACTGTACTTTTTATTCAGTTTCGGTACAACCGCATTAATAGAGATTGCGGTCTTCATTAAACTTCAGGCCCTATTGCCACAAGGAGTCCACAATGGGAATGGCCAGAGTGGAGCGTTGCGCAGTAAGTTTACAATCATACAAAAAACACTCAGTCTGCTTGGTGGGCATAGGGAGATCGAAGCGCCTTGATGCACGTTCCAGGAGATCGTGAAACAAGTCGATATCTACAGGTGAAGAGTCGATTATAGGTGGAGTAGGCGAGGGCAGAGTAGGAGCCAAGTATTCATCTCATTCATAATGGACATTCTGATCTAACTGCAGCTCCCCTTCCTCTAACTGCTGGTCATCACTGTCCTGCATCTGGAACAGGAATTTCCAAAGGCGGCGGAATATTTTTGTTTTTTTGGCAGCGGAGGCGCAGCCAGCGGTGCAGGAATGACAACAGGAACCTCCTGTGTATGTGGTGGCTGCGGAGCAGAGTTCGCCTCAGGAAATCGTTTATAGTAATCATTGAGCATCATATGATGGTTAGTGACCAACGAAATGGGAATATTAACGGAAGGCTCCTGTGCATGATCCGCCTGTTATTTACATGGGTAGCGCTCTTGAAATGCATCCAAGAGCTGAGTGCTGGGACGCCCTAAATCAGAGAAGGAATATTCGCCCTCTAAATAAATAGATGGGTCATCCTACGGCACATCCTGTTCCAAGTCCTGGCACTTGACTCCGAGTTGAAGGGGCCTGTATGCAGGGCCATACGAACCATCACCCTCAGATTCCTGGAAATCCAAGAGATGAGTAGGAGGCAATGGAGATACGTCTGAAAAGTCCTGTATAAGTGATTGCCTTTGAAAGCACAACGTCCTTTTCCCTCGTTGACGGAGGCGTCGGCGAGCTTGTCGATGGGATCGCTGACTCTGCTGTCGACGGAGAACTGTCTGCAGCAGCTGGGGAGAGAAGCTCACCAACTGTGTTGTGACAAGCTGGACCGTTGAGGGTGGAGCCTTCGTCGATGGAGACAGTCTCACAACTGTCGACAACGGTCATACCACCAATTCAGTCTTTGATGAAGTAGCGGCCGCCCTTGTCTTTAGTTTCAACGTAGTCAAAGTCGTTGATGAGACCGTTGACGGAGCACCTGATTCTGTGGAGATGGAGGCCACAGACGGTGATTTCTTCATCAACAGAGTCATTAACGAGGGGATTTTCATAGATGGAGAATACCTGAAGGGAGTATGAGGCACAGACTGTGGAGCAGAGCCGGCTCTTTGGTGCGAGGAAGAGGGACAAGGCTGGTCTTTTTAGCCCACTTTTCTTCAGACCTCTCTTTACTTTGAGATCTACATTTTTCAGGATCTCAATGCGAAGAGGAAGACCCTTCTTTCTTTTTCTTGGAGAAGGTATGGGGCTTCTACTCAACTTCTGAGTCAGAGTCCTTAGCAGCCTTCTTCCTTTGCAGCCAGAGAAGCAGCCTCCTCTCACGGTCCTGGAGGGTTTTCTGTAAAAAGTATGACAGTATTTGCCTTTTCTGTGCTAGTGGTCAGGATACAGGCAATGTAGGCACTCTTTATATGGGTCCACAGAATACAGTCTTGACTTTCCACAGGGCCTAAACAACCCTTTTTTAGACTCTGACCTAATGAAGAACAAGCATTTACAATGCAATGGTCTCGGCATTATTAAAGGTAGAGCTATTGGCATCCTTTTTGTTTTTATTTAAATCAAAAATAAATGGCATTGTCATTTATATTGCCAATAGCTTAATCGCTTGCATATGCGAGACCTATTGCATTTGCACCCACACACACACAGAGCCCCCCCACACACACAGACCCCCTCACACACACACAGAGCCCCCCCCCACACACACAGAGCCCCCCCACACACTCAGACCCCTCCACACACAGCGCCCCCACACACAGCGCCCCCCACACACAGCGCCCCCCACACACAGCGCCCCCCACACACAGCGCCCCCACACACAGCGCCCCCACACACAGCGCCCCCACACACAGCGCCCCCACACACAGCATCACACACACACACACACACAGAGCCACACACACACACAGAGCCCCACACACCACAGACAGAGCCACACACACAGAGCCCCCGAGCCACACACAGAGCTCCCCCCCCACACACACACAGGGCCCCCCACACACACACAGGGCCCCCCAGGGCCCCATAAACACACACAGAGCCCCATACACACAGAGGCCCCCCCCCCCACACACACAGAGCCCCCCACACACACAGAGCACCACACACACACACAGAGCCCCACACACACACACACAGAGCCCCCCACACATATACACAGAGCCCCACACACACATACAGAGAGCCCCCCACACACACACAGAGAGCCCCCCCCCCACACACACAGAGCCCCCCACACACACAGAGCCCCCCCACACACAGAGCTCCCCCACACACAGAGCTCCCCCACACACAGAGCCCCCCACACACAGAGGCCCCCACACAAAGCCCCCCACACACACAGCCCCCCACACATACAGCCCCCCACACATACAGCCCCCCACACACAGAGCCCCCCACACACAGAGCCCCCCACACACACACAGAGCCCCCCCCCACACACACACACACACAGAGCCCCACACAAACACACACACAGAGCCCCCCCCCCCCCCCCCACACACACACACACACAGAGCCCCACACAAACACACAGGCCTCGGGCTTCATCATATCTCGGATATTTGTTATGGCTGCTGCCAATAGGCCTGGGGACGTGTGGTTAAAGAGTGGAATGGTGAGGTCAATTGGACCACAGAAGTCAACGCTGCACGTAGGAGTTTCCTTATGCTAGCACCAATGGGAGCACCACAGCGTTATGGAATGCGAGTGCTTGGCTATACATGACGTGAAGTCACGAGAGAAGAGCTTTTGTGTCACACGCGAGTGAACAGAGCGCCATGCTGACCGTGTCTTGTGTCGCATCGCTTAGAGGGGCGAGGCAGACAGAATAAGGAGAGGGGCGCTCTCGGGACAGGTTACATGGGCTCACTCTTACTAGTTATCTGTGGGCCCTCCACCGACTGCAAGGACACCGGAGCATCTTCAGTTCATCTCTTCTGCTTTGTCCAGCGCTCGTATAAATAATTAACAATAACACAAGCCTCGTCTATAGATTAAACAATGCCTGTCTAGTGTTCACTTGCATACTTTTCTAGCAACTCCTGGAGCATATCAAGGAAATAAGTTTTTTCTTTGTCAACACTTCAGAGATAGGGGTCATGTGGACTAATGCGGAGTAAAACACTCATTCCGTTTGAATAGGGGACAGGACAACTGTTTTGAGGTCCTGATCAGATACTCCATCTCATCGAGTCTTGAATCACTGTTAAGTCATGAACTCCTATATAGGCGAACAGGTCAGTACAGAAGAATGGAACACTTTATTTGCAGCCAAGTGCCATTCATCAAATGTTGGAGTTAACACATTATGGGAAACTTCCAGTTTGACAACAAGTTATTTTACTTATCAGGTACATCCATAGGGATGATGATATGTTTCTTTAAGAATGCTCAGGTTCCCAGTCTGCCTGAACCATGCCATACCCCTATCTACATGTGATTAATTGGCAAATCGGGTATAGATATGGATCAGCAAGCACAAATTCCCTTTGTAAAAGCCTGAAGACTATTGTTTTAGGCATTATCAGTACCATATGACTGTAGGGTTAGCTTGCCCTGCTGTTCATGTTCTAGTCGCTCATAATGTGTGGAAAATCTTAGTTCAGCTCAGAGACCAGACAGTCAATGTTTCGGGACGAGCAGATTCCAGAGACAGCCAGGCAGTCTGAGACTGGTCCATTCTGTAATTCACAACAAAGAGATGCTGTGCCTGTGAAGAACATTCTTGGGTTTCTCAGATGCAGGTACAGAACTAGCTGTGCCAGGCTGCTGAGTGTCGACGCAGGGAGGCATGAAGGTTGAGGAGGAATCCACGCCAAACTCCTGTTTCGACACATCTTTGCAGAGGGCCAATTAAATTATGCATAGATAGGAACCAGCAGGAGTGAAATTTTTATTTGCACACAGAACATGAATGGCCCAGCAGCAGTGCAAGCTTCTCTCATATACAGGACAGGTGCAGTACTAGCAGGAGCAGTATTGGCCTCATTTTACACACAGGACAGCTGCAGCTCAGGGAATGGCCCTGTCATGTGTCACACGTTTTGTGTTAGACTAACACATAATATGAAATTCACACAGCTAGGACACGCATCCTGCAACTGTAATTAGTGGGTAAAGGCCTCGTTTCTGGATCGGCTTTCACATAGCAGTGCAACTTGCAGCTGGCCTAGATAATCATTGGACACTTCGTGGTTTTGGTGGTAGAGGATGTGGATTAAAGCCCTGGAGGAGTGGCCTAAGACAGATAGAACAGCACACCTCCTCACATACAACATGCTTTACACGAATGAAGCACATTTGCGAGAACACCAAGGCATCCCTGGCTGAAGCCTTGGCACTGAGAGGCAGAGCACACCTGACATCCACTGGTGGTGGGGCATCCCCCACAGCAGGAGTGAGACACAGGTACAATAATATGATATTTGTTGCTGCAGAGTCTTAGAATTGGACGCAGACAAACTGGTGCCTATTGCACTAGTTAAACTAGGCTTTTGACTGTGCGGCCAACCCACGCTGGGGATTGAATTACGTGAAGGAGACAAGGACAGATTTTGATACTCTTTATTGTCTTGGGCTCAATGCTGATGTTTATTACTGCCTGGTGACACCAATATTCAATATTACCTGGAGCCAATACTCATGCTCCTTAGTGCATGAGAGTACACAAAAAAGTGATAGATGGAATTCTCAAATTTATTTCAGCCACTGGTAATTACACGAGCCGCATTTCAGTCCACTGTTGTTTTGCACACCATGCCACTTCCGTTTGGGCCCGCCATATGCAAATCAGTCTTGATCCTGCTCCAAACTGGAACACAAGCAACTAAGGAAAATGTTCGCGCTTATCAGGGCTCAGCTTTTTTGTGTGTCGCCCTAAATTATGCTAAAACAAAGTATTGCCTTTTAGCCCGGCTGATTTACAGAATACTGCGATTACAACACTGGTACTATCACGGGTCGATTACTGCAATAGTTTGTATATGCATGCACACCAGCATGTTTTGAAAAAATTACAGATCTTGCAGAATGCAGCAACTCGGGTGCTCTTTAGATCCCTATGCACTAGTGAGCCTCCCAAGCACTTAAGAAACTACACTGGCTACCAATTAGGAAGAGACGTATTTTTAAACCTATTTAATAACATGCAGTTGGGTCGGGCATAGTCGTTGCTGCTTTTGTCTCAGCTTCTCTTTCCACAGTGTTTTGGATTTTTGCATGACAGAAAGGTAAAGCATCTGGGTCAATAGAGAATACATCAGAGGGAGGATATATAGGATTCAAGATTAAGCTATTCCCTCAAATTGGTCAGAAACAGTAAATCAATCCTTGTTTAACACGCTTCTTACCCCATAGATGAATCTCTGGTTAAATTGTTGCATGGCTCCCTGTAGCTGATTACGCTGAAGCTGCCACTGCTCATAATTCCGCACTGATTCTAGTGTAGGTCGCTGCCAGGTTGTTGTTCGGGTAATGTGGTCAACATAATAAATTCTGTTCATGTTATCAACACGCCTTTCCCATCTAAGTGTTGAAAAAGAAGAACGTTTAATCACCTTCATTAAAATCAAGCTGATCAACCAATATGTGATATAGTGTTTTTTCAGCACTGTTAGGGTAGATCTGATTTGTGAAAATAAGTTGACAGAGAAACTTGGAGAAGTGTTTGAAATAAAAATACAAGCTTTCACAATGTTATCATTTTTGTTACTTTTATACCAATATAATACACCTGAGTAGCATACTCCTGCCACTTCTATTACCTTGCCACGGTGAATGATGCTCGATTTGTTGCAGACCGGAGCTAGCATCTGTGGCCGTTACTGTTTGTGTGAATGCAGTGTTAGATATGTGGAAGCATTTGCTGCCATGCATGAGGTTCTGAGCAGTAAATTGCATTATGCGACAGACTATCAGATGCCACAGGCCAAGAAGGTTCGAAACTGGAGGGTGCTGAAATCTTGATGTATTTTCAGTGAAACCATGAGGAGATGGGATTTGATATTTATAGCAGGCTAAGTTGGGGGACAAGGGGCTTCCAAATAGGAATATTAGACTTCAAATGTGGTATAATGCCTACCCTCCGGCACTATCATAAAACAAACAAAATGAGACAAGATTTTTGAAGTCTGTATAATAAACATGAATGTATGCTTTTCAACAATAGGTATGGGGCTGTATATAAAGGTAGTCCTGTAAATTCACAGTTCGTTCATTCAAATACCTTACTCACTAGCAAAAATAGATAGATAAAAATACTTTTATGGTTTAAATTTCTATAGCCTACAACCACTGGGCGACGAGGAGCAAATGTATACATCTTTGCCAACATTTTTTAATGTTTTTCTCCCCCGGTTCAACACCCCTACTCACCCCACCTCATGAGTATAGCCCTGTGTTGTTTTTGAGGCAGTGAGTCGCCTAGCCCACCAGGAATCAGAGTAAATCTTTGCCACCAATGTAATTTGTATACGTTTGGGGGTATGAGATACATTACCTTGAAGTACCTGGGACACAGCGAGTGCTGATACTCTTGAGAGAATCGTAATCAATGAGGCCCAATTTATATCATACAATTTGTTCTATGGCCAACACAATTGTTTCAACTGTAACAATTTCCCATAGCCTATCCAGCCAATCACCTAGTGTAGGTGCCTTGTGTGGCCTAGAGTCTTCTCCGGTGGACTGGGTCTTAATAAGTGTTTGTATATTATGGATAATAGGTGATGTGCATGGTAGTTATCTTTGATCTATTTATCATAGGACGTAAGTGGTCTCTTGTGGCCCCCTGTTTTATGTGTGGAACGAGAAACCAGTGGCCTATTTGCATTTATGCAAATGTTCCAATTCGGATAGATTATATAGCGTGCATAGGTCTTTGAAAGATAAAAGATAGTTTTAAAGGTTGTAGACCATTTATTTTGATTTGAAAAATTGCACATACGTGAAAAAATAGGACAACATGTGTTTTGCAACTATAGTTTTTATTGTCGTTTACTCAGAACCAAACTGTTACAAGAAGACAGGACCATTAAATTTACATCGATATATAGGCCAAGTATGACAACAAAAAACAATCGAATAGAAATATATTAATGTAATAGGAAATATAAGTAAAATAAAAACAAGTATATAAACAAACATTAGTAGTACATACATTTATATTACACATTCTTTATTGGTGAAGTACATAATCCACCAGGTGATAAGGAAAGCAGGTATGGCAAGGATAACAACTCGAAACACTTATAGATAGATACCAGCAGGGTTTTCCCATTGATAATAAGAAAAACAAAAACGGCAAATAAGTTTGAAATCAATCACCTGACAGAAATCGTTCATGAGGTTATGGATGAGGTGTGGTGCAGTGGCCAGGGTGGCTGACTCCGGAACAGGGGGCTCACGGTTCGATCGGCACCAACTCAGCCCAGCGCCATGTGACTCTGGGTAATACCTTAATCTTGCCAACGGCCCCCAGCGCCAGGACACCTCGCCTGAGGTAGCTGCGTGCTTTACAAATGCTTGTTGTTATTATTATAGCTTATTCATTTTTTTTAAATCAGAGGTGTGGGTATCTACAGAAGGTGTTTTTAAACTATTTAAAACACGTTCTGTAGGTACCCACACCTTTGTTTTTTTTCAAATTAATATACTATAATCTTACCAAGGTTTTTCCTTAGGCGGTTGATATCTGACCTCTGCTTTTTTCGTTTCTCTTAATAACTTTCACTGGGAAAACACTGCTGCTATTTATCTATAAGGTTTTCAAGCGTGGTTATCCTGGGCATACTTTTTTCCTTCTCACCTGGTGGATGATGTACTTCGACAATAAGGAATGTACACTAATAATTCATGCACTACTGATTGCCTAATTACTTTTATTTGTTTTCTCTCTACTTCCTATTTCACTTCTATCTTTCTATTAGATTGTTTTTGCTGAAGTACTTGCCCTGTAGATCTGTACAATTTATGGCTCTGTCTTCTTGTAACAATTTGGCCCTGAGGAAGGGGCAGTAAAATCTACAGAGTCACAAAAACACGAGTGGTCCTGTTTTTTCGCTGATCTGCATGTATCTGAATCAAAATAAATGATCACTGACCATTAAAATTATTGTTTTATCTCGATTTTTTTAATAAGATAATTGAATAATTGAATGTATACGACTACCTCCAAATACAAACCCATACCCTGTTGAAAAACATACAGCTACTGAGTAATGTACGGACCTCAAATATCTGGTCTCCGATGATGTAACCTTTGTCAGAGTGGAAAGTTTACTGTGAATTACGGCTGCAGTATGGTGATGGGCTAAAAAAATAAAAACAACCACACTGAAAACGTATTGGAGCTCTGTAATAAAAAAAATATCCAATGGTAAACGATTAAATAATGCAAAATGGTCGAAAAGTGTTCCAGTCAAGAGTGGGTATGTCTAGTGGGGTATGGATGTTCAGTGCCATAGGTGCAGCATCACTCTAACATTCTTAGGAAAAACTATTTTAATTATGTGCTTTTCAAACGAAGAAGTTTATTGTGAAGAACTGGATAGGTAACTAGTCCATGAATGGAGACTGCGTGTTGGAAACTGTCAGATCCATCTGAGAAAGCCACTGATCTATAGTATCAGACAGATGCTGGTTTTTCTATCAGTACTTTCAACCTGATTCTATAGGTTGTTTTGTTAGAAAGTGAAAGAGCCAACCCCTGGTCCTGATTAGGCATTTGTCTTGCATAGAGGTGAGTGTAGGAACAAAGCAGAAGCTCTGGTAGGGTTCTTCAAGTACTTTATTTATAACAGCCCCTAAACATCCGTGCGGTTCATGGCTCTGGCTACCAACTGCCAATACAGCCGTTAGGGTGACAGGGGACAGCTGGAAGGAGGTGTAGAATGTTGGGGGACCAATGAGGGGGCAGGGAGGACAAATGGAGCTCTCGCGCAGGAGAGGAACATAATGTAGGATGTCACGAGCCAACCGTGGGTCGTGGCATAAACAGTGGATACAACAGTGAGCATCCCATCTAAATAATTAAATCTGAGGTGAGAGTGAGCTTCCAGTTGCTAGGATGACTTAGGTGTGCGTTTCAGTCTAGCTCTTCTGTGGTAATGAAAGTAAGTGCAGTGAGATGAGGCCAGGTCAGAGGGCAGAAGAGTGTTTGAGTTTCCTCTTCAGCAGATCTAGGTCCAGCGTGGATCTGAAGAATTGCAATATATAGGTACACCATGTATGCTCTGGAGAGGTTAGGTCTTATTTGTATTGCGGGTGAACACTGAGGCTGAAAAAAGGCAAGACACATTCGGATGTGCCACTTTGCATGTTAATACACTTTTTGCAATTCTGAAGCTTCTTCAGTTAAAATTTTTTTACTGAGTTAATTTTACTTTGTGCTAACTTCTGTTCCTTTCTCATTTTACACACACTGTCTTTTTAGAAGGGTGAGGAGGGGTCTATATATTCTGAGACTCTGGATTAGAAATTGCAGGCTATCTTTGGCTAAATTGCTCTACTCTCTGGTCCGCCACGGTCAATACAGTTTGTGCGGAGAGAGCAATAGGTACCCTTTTCTTTACTTACTAGTTTGACTGCCACAGCCGACATCTGTGGGTGGTTAGCAGTCTAGTGTTCTTTTTCTGGCCATTAGGAATCAGCCGCTTTACTTAAACGAGAAGCAAGCGTGGATGCTCAATGGATGCCTAAAGCGAGGCTGCCACTGGCACGCCAAAGGAAAGCCCGTCTGCGCCCTAACGTCGCCAGGACCGCTGCATCTTTCTCTACTGAGTTTAGTCCAGAATACCGATTATGTTATTCTGGCGAGGAATTAAGATAGATCAGGGGTATGTTTGCTTATGATGAGATTTTGGCAAAACCGTACGATCATCAATCTCCTCTGTTTGTGGAGGGCCTGTCTTCCTGTATTAATTGAGGCTTTTCTTGCACCATATGGTCCCTTGTGTCATTGGCGAGTAGGAGGGTGGGGCACAAATACACCACTATAGGTCACAACTGGAGGAGAACATTTTGTCAGATCCCATGCGCCCATTTCCCTTAGCCTCTAAAAAACTCAGGATGATCAAGGTCTTTATTGTAATGCTAGGTCTATCCCCAAGCATGCTACTGAACTTAGGGATCCTCTATCTACCCTCCAACCTGACATTTGTCTCATCACAGAAACATGGCTACATCCCCTGGCTCTTTCCTGTATTCCTATTGCTTTTAGATTGGAATCTAAAGTGGGAGGCGAATTTGCTATCACATTCTCAGATCTCCTAAAGATTGCTATTAGTTACACGTTTTTCTCAGATTGGGAGAAGATGTGTATTGTAAAGATGGGGACTACTGTTCGGGATCTCTGGAAAGGTGCTTTAGTCGATCGTTCTCCTGGTCCCAAGAAAGATTTCAGCCATAGGCTGTTGGAAGGTCTTCCTACACATTCACTCGCCATAGAAAACTTCCTCTTGGTGGGCGATTTTAACTACCAAGGGGAAGTCGTCTCGGATACAGATGTAAGTAAACTGTTTACTGATCTTAAAATGTTAAGGTTACAGCAGAGGGTCGATGGCCTTTACACACATAGCTAGGCATAGTCTAGGAGCCACGGTTGAAAATCGGAAAAGGCTTACCAGTGTTTCCTTGTTTGGATTGAATATGGTGGGAAGAGTCACTGGTTCAAGCAATTCAAAGCCATTCAGGGTTGCACTTTCTTCTGACAGAGAGTGAACAACAGGTGTCGGGTGTCTAGGAAAGATAGCTGTTTCCAAGATTATTAGGAGGCTGGCTTTTTGTTCCCTGATGATAGCTCCCGATGAGGCTTCCCGAGACTCTGTGTTGTATTTTTTGCATTATCTAGACGTGCCCACAGGATTTCTGGTAACAAGGTTAATTTGTCGATTAGCTGGTTGCAGGAGCAAAATTGGCCCACTTTTATCTGACCAAGATTGTGTTTAAAGGATCTTTGCCTAGTCACCAGATCCTTTAGACTAGTGACAATTAACTGGATTAGGGCAATTTAAAACTCCATTTTTTGTGGTTGACAAAGAAGAGCTTTAGCTATTGTGTCTTGTTTAAAAGTAAAGGAAGCCAGAGTTTGTTGATGGGCTTACAGAGCTGTCTGGCATGCAATCTCTTTTGTGGGTTTGATGAGAAGAATCAGGGTTTGAGCACCCTCTTGGGTGCTGAGGTTTGAGCCAGTGACACTTCCATTTGGGCTTCTATTTGTGCTTCTAATGAAGTTAGAATCTGATCTGATAAGGTTCCACACTCGTAGTCTGATGTACTGTATCTCAGGAATTCCTTGGGTAACGATTGTAGCACCGCATTAGTTGGTGACTTGGGCTTGTATGCCTATTTCCATGGTTGATTAGCGGATTGAAGGCAAATGAGTGTGGGCTAACATTTGTATTGATTTGAGCAGTTATCATGTGACTGTTTAACTGGGGAAGCACAACCTTAGGTCAAGGTCTTGGCCTAGCACAGGTTGGGAGTTTGATCAGCTGAGTGTTTTTCCCGTGGCTCTTGAATACTCCGAGTCAGTCCTATTTAGGAACAAAGATCACCTTGTTTGTTCCTTAGGACTTTTTAAACATCTGGTGGGAGGGGTCTTGTGGAATATTTTTAAAGTAAAGTTGGATCCGGCCGCTAAAGGAGGGATGAGGATTTTAATCACAGGGTTTTTCAGGGGCGTGTTAATGCCCTGGTGCTTGCTGTGATCACTCTTGGTTTGTGTTTGTATTGGAGTGAGTCCAATAGGTTCAAGCCGCTTACTCTTATGCCCCCATGGTCTGTGCCCTCAAGCACTAGTCTCATGCCAGTCTCTGCCTCCCGAACGCTCGCTTGGGCTGAGAAGGGGCTGTTCATCTAGGGGGTCAGCCTGCCTTTTTCTGGCAGGATTTCTTTTTTTCACCATGGTGTACTATAAGGAATTAAAGCCCAGTGCATGTCTACCTGTTGTGGAGACCTCCTAGGGACCGCAGAATACTTTTCGGTGCTTTTTTACACTTTAGTACAAATAAAAGGAGGCAGAGCCTTCATAAGACCTTCACAGGCATTCCAGCGCCCCCACCACAGCCTTTTGAAAGAGAGTAGACCAGGAAAGACCAGAGGTAGCGGGGTGTTTTTAGGGTGAGGGAGCCCGTGTGGAGACCACTCTCCCAAGATGCCGTCACCTATTACAGGTTGAATATCTCTTGGGCCGTAGTGTGCTTGGTACTTGGTGCTCAGTGCTCTATTGTCCCACCCGCACCAAGCAGATCCATGAGGAAGGTGTGGCAGGAGGGCCAGGTGGGGGGCTCATCCATGGAACCCAATAAGTTGCAGCAGAAGGAGGAGAGGGAGAGCCCAAGAGGGGGCTCTTGGGTCCGCTGCAAGCTGCACCAAGGCCTAGCTGAGCCGCTTCAGCGGGGGCCTGGCACCTCACTCGGCAGCTCTGCCGTTGCGCTCGGGCCCCTCCCAACTAACCTGCCTGCTTGCTGGGACTGGTGTTAGAGTTGGTGATAGTGCTCCTGATGGAGCTAGTGGGGCTAATCGGCTAGTCCCCCCAGCCTTGGGAGCAGTGAACCGCAGGTTGTCTGCGTTAGCGCGATGCCCTGGAAGCTGAAACACAGCTGAGTCTCAAACTAATTGATGTGGTCAGTAACCCCGTCAGCGCAGCGCATGATCATTTTAGAATGAGGATAAAGGCGTTTGATCATTGCTTTGGAAGAATCCCTAGGCTGATACACGTGTGCCCCTAATGTCAAGAGAGAAAAGTTGGCTACCCTCTGAAAATTTTTAATTGGATTGTCTGTCAATACTTTTTCAGTTCTAAAGAAAGACAGGAAAGATCAGCTCATGTCAATTTTTGGAGGGATTTTTTCTTCACAAGCAAAAGAACAAATATAGAACTGAACTTGTGTAGCTCCCAAAGACATCAGTCTATCAGTGTCCTCCTTAATTGTTCAGTGCATGTCATCCGCTTAAGTTCATCAAAAGAGGCAACCTCCTTGAAACCACAAGTTTGCATTTTACCTCTGGACATTACCCCAATAGCCAGACACTCTAAATATGTACACATCAGTAGTCTTGGATCAGTTTATCTTTTGACAGTGGCCACTGCTATTAAAGCAGAAGTAAAATTATATTAAATAGGTTTTTACCTTTTGCACTATGTTCTGTATCATTTTACAGTGAGCATCTGAAAGTTGTTGATAGTGCTCCACCATTTCCTCCCATTGGAACCAGTCTCATCTATTGCTTATGGTCTGAAAATTGATAACTCACCATCTTGCGGCAGTAACTGTGGTTACTATGCATTCTGCAGTCTAGATGTATCTAATGTCTCCTTGCTTCGTATGACAATTTCTAGGGTTAAAGAGCCATGAGGACTATCCTAGAATTTGTCTCAACATGCCCCAGGATGACTTCTAAAGTATCTTGTACCTGTGGTGCAGTTTTTATTCCTGTTCCTGTAGTTGTAGAATAGCCTAACGGTTGATCAGGTGCTAATCTTCAAGTTAGGGGTGGTACTGATTAGCAAAGGTAATGCAATCCCTGTGGGATAGCTTCCGCTTTGCGAATCATGCTTGACAGATTCTGGGCAGGAGGTGGAGATAAGCGGTTGAGGGTTCATACAACAAGGAGAGTAGGCCTGCTTCCTCTGACCTGTTACTAAAGGGGAAACCTTTGTAGCACCTCATCCTTTAATTGATACCGCTGCTTTTAAAAACACTTTTTCTATTTGGAAAAGTAAAGGCAACGGTGGTGGCATACATTTCCAGGATTTAGTTGGAGTTGCAGGGGGCGAGCCGCTGTCCAGCACAGCCGCTGGGGACTCCATCACCCGCAGTCTCCTGCAGGACCATCAGCTTTCTCTAATTAATGTTACTTAAGGGCCTCACAGACTTGCTGTGAGTGAGCCTAGTGGAGCTATTTAACCCATTCTTCTGCTGCTAGTGTGGAGTGAGACATGCTAGCCTTTCCTTGCCGGCTGGAGGCGGTAGGGATCACAGGATCTGCCTTACAGTGGTTTCGCTCCTTCCTAGAGGAGTGATCTTTTCGGTTTTCGGGTTTCGGCACCGCCATACATCTCTCAGTCTCACTATCAGCCGGGGGGTTCCGCAAGGCTCTGCACTTAGTCCATCTTTGTTCAATCTGTATGTGCAACCCCTGGCAGCTGTGGCAAAAGAGTGGGACCTAGCGCTGGTGTCATATGCATATGATACCCAGCTGGTTATCACCCTAGCTGAAGGGCCATCTGCTTCAGCTAGGAGGTTCAGAGATGGTATGGCAGCGGTCGCCCAGTGGATGGCATATAATGGTCTACAGCTCAATGCTAGCAAAACAGAGGTTTTGCTACCTTGCTAAAAAGGCCTCTGCGCCAAGTACTTCGGCACCGAAAAACCAATAGGCCTCGGAACCGAAGACACCTCAAAATCCTTCGGATTCGAAAAAGATTTTGGACTCGACACCGAAGCCGAAGGACATAAAAACCCCTTCAAAGGCTCCAGCCAAACCTAAACCACATCCCGAACCAAAGAAATCGGCGCCGAAAGCACACGCCAAAGGGGAGGGACTGTTTCTTCCAGATCAGATTGATCCGAAACATAAAACACTGCATGTGGACCCTCAAACAGGCCATATTATCAGTACCCCCTCCAACAAAAGAAAATTTGACACACCACACATTCCTGAAGTGCCTGTGAAGAAAAAAGACTGTGCAACTTCACCAGTCTAAACTAAGCAGAGAGGCTCATTGAAAATGGAACCGTAATACACTGCCCTGGGCATCTACCAAACTACGCAACAGGCCAACTACGCAACAGGCTCCTGAGACAGGGGTTCCAAAGGGAATACAATCATCCATTTTACAAGTTACCAAAGACCAAGAACCAGTAAAAACAAGTTAATCGCTGGCCAACACCTCATATGCAAGAGTCACATCACTGTTTATCCCTGAAAATGAAGCGACTAATAACCAGCTCAGTGGCTTCCGCAAGTAACAAGGGATATCAGGGAAGTGCCACATCGGACCAGAAAGCAACAGCTACTTCAGAATATAATACCCCTTTCAATACAAAATGGACAGTACATCGAACCGTAGAACATTCCATGGGGTGACACTCTGGTTTCAGCCAGATCCAGACCAGCGTCTCACAATCAAATAGCCCCTCCACCCGGCAATTTAACAGGATGCTACCAAAGTCTTTGAGGCTCCTAGCGTCCAGACCCACGGTAATTTGAATCCTGACAGTAAAGAACAGCAAAGTATCTGCCACCCCGCAATCACAGAAGTTAGGCGAAATTACTACAACGGGAGCGGTACACATGGGTGAGCGCAATGTCGACACAGGCCTGGCGTTTAACCCTCATTTTACCTCTAACGGCCCCTTGGATACATTAAACAGAGGAGATCTGTTATGATTATTACAACACATTCCACCATTGAAAAACCTGACATCAGCTGATCTCACCTCGGTAAAATTCACCCAAAATCCGGTAAAAGGGACATCAAAGACCACAATTACTAAATGAGAATCCACTGCCATCAAGGACGTCAATGCTGAGAGAAGCCCACACCTTTGAGGAATGGGGTATTGCGTTTCAAAAGATACATCCGCCAGAATACCTGCATGTATTACTTCTGGAGAACTTAGCTTTTCATTGTGGAAGCGTCCTGAGGGGCCCATGGGGAGCAACCCACGACTGACTACCAAGCTCCACAAAAGCATCTCAGTTTGTGTTAGCATACTGTGGAAGCAATCAAAGAAATGTTAGATGCCAGTCAACAGCCCAGAATTTCGAGGGTTGGGACCAGCTCTCAGAGCGACACCCAACAACTCTTTCTAGCGCCATGCAAAATCTCCTTACGCAACCTTTTAACCTCCAGATTGGAAAACAGTCAAAGAAAAAGGAGCTCTTAATTACGTCATGGAATGTGGCAGGCCTCACCTCATCAGTGACTTCGAAATCTGGTCGAGAATTTCTTCAAAACAGTGACATCATATGCCTGCAGGAAACGTGGGCACTAAACCCCACAGTGCTAATTGGTTTCCATGACCTCTAAGTTGGCCACACGTTCAAGCTTATTTGGCAGGCCATCAGGTGGCCTTTCAATCTTCATAAAATAATCAGCTAATATTGAAGTATCCCCATGCACCCAAAGCCACGGCGGCCTGCAAGTTGTATCAATAAAAGGGTTAAGATTCTGTCAACGAGCTTTCCCTATGCTCGTAATCAACTGTTACTTCCACCCTAAAAAAAAAAACGAAAGCTCTCGCAATGGTCTCACTTTGTACAAGCTTAAAAGAAATTCTTGTGTCCTATCCATCCTTCCCATGAAGTGGTGATTACGGGGGATCTTAACACAAAGTCCCTGGGCAAATACTCCAAGACGACAAAAATGAGCAAGGAACGGGAACAAGTCAACGAGCTACTTGACTTATTCAACCTAAAGTCTGTGGACCAAGTCATAACACGACTCACTAACACGCCTTGTCCCACATTTACCGGTATCTCAACAATCGATTACATCTTTATGCCCGCCCCAACCCTGCAGCCGACCGCTTTTGAATCTTTAAAGAACAAATCGAGAAGTGATCATCATCCTCTAGTCTTAACCCTGGACCTAGGTAATTCCACAGCAGACACATTTATGGGGTTAGGCATTTCAACTTGAACAGAAATAAAGACTAGTCAGGAAAAATCAAATAGCAACCCTTTCATTCCACACAGGTGGTCAAATGGCTCGGCAACAGACATAACAGCTATAAGAACTGATCTAGGGGGCAAACCTTAACACAATGGCATTCAATGACCAATGAACTGTTAGAATCCACCCTGGGGAGACGGTGCTGTTCACAATCTATAAAGCCACCACGAGGCTATACATACAAACAGCTGCCCAATCGGGACATCAATCCCTCATGGAAGAACCTCAAAAGAACCTAAGGATAACCATTGGATTCAGTAAAATCAACCCTACGAGCAAAACGTTAAAGGCAGTAAAAGACTCTTAAGACAGCCCAACAAGAAAAGGAGTGACTACAGTTGTTCAGGATGCTTAAGGAAAGAACTCTTGCTCATTTCAGGAATCATGCGAATAAATTAAAATCACCTTGCTCAACAAGGGAAAACGCAGTTCCTGAATTCGAATGGGAGAAACATCTAACCAGCCTTTTTCCACTCATCACAAAACAGACAAAAAGGGGTCCACCCTGCATCAATTAGGAGACACACAAGAATTAACCTCACCATCCCAAATTGTAATACTAATTAAGGATATGAAAGTCGACGAAGCAACTGGCGAAAACAGTCTCCAGCCGGCATCTTTAAATGTGCACCAGAGCCTACAGCTTGGGTCAAATTCCTGAAGCTTGGAGAGGTTCCACCCTATGCCCGATATTTTAAAACAAGCATTTACAATGCAACGGTTTCGCCTTCGGAAAAGTTTGAGCCATTGGCATTGTAAATGGCAAACTTTTTATTTATGTGTTGGTTTTGAAAACAGATAAATAAATGGCACGCTCATTTACAATGCCAATACACACACCCACACAAGAGCCCCCCACACACACACACACACAAGAGCCCCCCACACACACCACACAAGAGCCCCCCACACACACACACAAGAGCCCCCCCCACACACCACACAAGAGCCCCCCACACACACCACACAAGAGCCCCCCACACACACCACACAAGAGCCCCCCACACACACACGCAAGAGCCCCCCACACACACGCAAGAGCCCCCCACACACACGCAAGAGCCCCCGACACACACACACGCAAGAGCCCCTCACACACATACGCAAGAGCCCCCACACACACGCAAGAGCCCCCCCCACACACACACGCAAAGAGCCCCACACACGCGCAAAGAGCCCCAAACACACGCAAAGAGCCCCACACACACGCAAAGAGCCCCACACACACGCAAAGAGCCACACACACACGCAAAGAGCCCCACACACATGCAAAGAGCCCCACAATTAAGAGTGGAACTACGGATAGATAGATTTTTTTTTTTTTAAACGAGATAGAAAATTACTTTCATATGTAAACCTAAGGAGGCATGCAAGACTACTCCCCGGTGACCTACGGTTATACTAACGCCCTGTATATAGAGTCTAAGAAAGGCTAACAAATCAAAGAAGCTGTCTGAAGGAGAACATTTTTTAAAGAAGCAATAAAGCTAAGGATAGAAACATGGTAAATGTTGACTCCATGGCAGGCATGTGGTATTGAAAATAGGTAGGGCAAAGTGTAAAATAATTTGACATGGCAAACATTATCTGCCCTAAATTTATCATATGTAATAAAAAGTAAATCATTAAATACCTGAAGGAAAAACTACACCAGTGTAAAAAAAAATATTTAGATAACAGAAAGCAAGGTTCCAAGTAAACCATCACTAAATGGGTGAACCTATGTGGCACAAATCAAATAAAATTGTTTCAGGAGCACCATTACATATCTCCTTGGCATCCCTTTTATGTACAACTCCCTTAAACATGTATCTACTCCATACATTTAATCACCTTATTATCTACTTAGACTCCTTTGAAACCTCAACCCTCCTGTCTGTTTATCGAAAGCAAAGGTTAAATGGAGGGCAAGGGAATCTACTTTCACTTGCTAGATAGACCTACATCTAATTTGACAAATAGCAGTAGCAAAACGTGGACATTATATTTTGTAGACTCTGGGGGGAGTTAATATCATTGAGGTCATACCAGAGAAAGATCTCCATGTTCAGCACAATTATTTTGGCATTATGGTACCCTCCCTCAAAGGTACTCATCTGCTCCTTGTGCCAGCTCCGATTCTCTTGATCTAACCACGAATGTTTGACAACCCAACTACCTTCACAAAGTAATCACAGCACCAGATAGGTCCTTCTCCTCAACTACTACCTAAGCATCCCTGACATACTTACTGTTATTTTCTTCAGCTTCGTTCTCTGTTCTCATCGGAGATGTTTTAAGGCTGCCTTTTTCTTTAGTCCCTTTAGCGGACTTTTACATAAGTCCATTGACTACCAAAGGATTCTCCACAGGACGGCCTTACTTATATATCCCTCTGTTCTTGCAACCGCTGTAAAATCTTTTCCACTCTTCAAGACCACCGAATCTGTTTCCAGGCTCCTCTACCAACTTCATCATATTCGACGAAAATGTCTCATCGTCAGAGCGCCTCCGAAACTATTCACCTCCTTCTCTTGTGGCACCAATGCTTTATGTCTAGCTCAAGCCCAGCCCACTGCCCTCTGCTCCCCCGTCTCCTCATTTACAATGACCTCTCTTAACCTCCCAAAATGTACATTTCAGTTCACTTCACCTAATCGCCCACCCCTTCCCTCGCACTGTACACCATCAGCTGGCCACTTTATCTCCATGCTACATTTACACCTTCCCCTGGTGAACTGACGGCCCCACTCCCGCCCCCATCGCCCCACCCTTTTAGAGGTTATCCTAAGCTCTTGGTTATACTGGACCCTTTCTCCCCTCCATCTATCGCCCCATAGCACCATCACACCCTCCGCCCCATGTGACCTCTCACCTCCTCTTCGCTCTCGCTCCTGAAGCACAGACAGGCCGCGCGTTTCTTGTAGCCGTCCCCATCGTAGGTGCGCGTCTGGTTGGACTTCAGCTTCATCATTCTCTAGCGGCGGGGCACAGGCTGGTGTGAACGTGGAGTCCAAGGGAACACGGGCAGGGCGTTCTAGGGGCGCGGGTTTAAAGAGAAAGGGCCGACAGCAAAGGCAGGAAGGCGGACTGGGGACGAGTAGGCCGTTATAAACAGGACAGGGAGGATGGGTATGGAGCTCCAGGGGCTGAATGGGGCGGTTACAGAAGCAGGCACAAGGTCGGGAAAGGTGGCAACCAAAACAAAAATAAAAATGGGACAGACGCCGGCACTAGATTGGGGTGTGGGGGTCGTAAACCACGTAGAAGGGCAGGGCTGCGATGATTAACGGACGAGGGCAGATTCAGGCCTGGCGCAATGAATGCCGTAATAAGGGTGACAGGTCAGAGGGAGCACGAAGTAGTAACAGGTTAAGGGGGTTTACTGTAGGCAGGGACGGCCCAGTGGGTGGCGACAGGCCGAGGGAGGGGGTAGGAGCAGCCGGGGAGCACTGGGACCGGACAGGTGGTAGTACCTCACTGGAGCCCCACGGGGAGGCCTGAAGGCCCCGGGGGCGCTAGGTCAGGCTCGGCCCTCCTTGCTGCTCTCTCTCCGGCTTTACCGCTCTTAACGCTGCCTAAGCCGCCGCCTGGTCTCCTCCGCCCGTTCCTCCTCGCTCAAACCCGCCATCTTGGGTCGCGCTACGTAAAACACGCATATGCGGCGAGCCCGCCTCACCAGATACTCCTGGGACTCCTTGTTTACTGATCACGCTCAGCCTCGCAGCCCCGGTGGATTTAGGCGCACCGCGCCTCACAGAGCACACTCGCTCCTTGCCCCGGCCGGTCCCAGCAGCCCTCCGCCCGCTCTCGTTTCCTCGGGGAGCGGCGGAGGACTAGCGCTGCGTTCCAAGCAGGGACAGGCAGGCCAGGGGCAGGGGGCACTCACGGCGCTCCCTCGGCGAGGTCGGGTCGGTCTTCCCCGGCTTCGTCACTCCCACGCAGCTTCCTACCAAGCAGGGCGCCGAGGACCAATCCGGTCGCGGCGTTCACGCCAAGCCTCCACACACGCCCGGGAGTCAGCCAATGACAGCGCGGCTCCCGGGACCTGCCCCTGGATGATGCTGAGCCGGCAGCCAATCAGTGCGCGGCCTCGGCGATGACGCGGCGGCGCTGGGCCAATCCCAGCGCGGCGTTACTGGAGGGGCTCGTCTTGCTGGGCCAATAGGAGCGCGGCGGCTTCGATCTTTGCTGCTGCAGCTCCTGGTCACGAACGGCCGCTTTGGAGGGTGTTTCTGGCCCCGGGCCGCGACGGTGATTTGGCGGCAATAGATTTTCGGGGCCCCAGGTCGCGGTTAGACCGTTTCTAACCAGCAGATCAACAGGGGGGATCCTGGGCGCAGGGAAACACCGCGGGCCTCGTTTCACCCCTGAATCTGTGCCAGCAGCAAGCACGGCCCGGCCGGACCAGACACGGGGGCATTCCCGGCGTCGCGTGACGTCGGCAAAAGCCAAAGAATCTCGGGAACGCCCCCGTGTCTGGTCCGGCTTTGACGGACGCCTCTCTGTTCCAATGGCTAGCCTCCATTTATGGAGCTAGCCAATGAAGCAGAGAGGCGTGTTCAAGTCACCCATACTAGAAACTACAGATTTCGCTGGAGGAGGAGCCTGACGGCTCCGCCCCCCAGCGAAACCTAAAAAGGCAATCCCTTTAAGCCAAGTAATTACTGCCTAATGGCCTTGCCAGACTTGGAGGCAAAAGCTTTTGTCCGAATTTTGCTGAAAAACCTGGATAGCTGGGTATTAGAAAATGAGCTGCACCCCTTTTTCCAAACAGGCTTTCGTGGAGGAGCAGCCACTATTGACAATATTATTGCACTAGCAGCCCTTTGCCTTCAGGCCGCGCAGCATAAACAACTCCCACTCTTTTGCTGGTTTAGTGATTTTACTGCAGCATTTTACAAATTTCACAGACAGACTTTGTGGAGGAAACTAGCATGCTGGGGCATTTCCATCACCTCTTTTAACGGCCATAATCTCCTTGTACTCAGCAACTGGGTTTGTGTGAAAACAGGCCGACTACACTCTGCCAAAATTCCAACTTCTGGGGGTTTGAAATAAAGCTGGGTGTAGCGTCCCTACTTTTTAATCTATACACAGCAGATCTGGGGAACTCCTTGGCTAACAGCTGCCTTGCTCTCCCACGTTTAGGTCATAGATCACTCCATATACTTCAATGCGCGGACAACACTGGTATTACCAAAGTCGGGCTTAAACGAACACTGACCAGCCTACATGCATGCAATGCAGACAACTTTCTTACCATCAACCCAGATAAAACCAAAATACTTTTATTTGGTCACTACAAGAACAAAAAACATGGGACCTATGATCATCACTTCGGACCTCAAATATAAGTATCTGGGGTTGTGATTCACTGAATCTGCTTCATCATACGCTCATAAAAATGCATTAAAAAAAAGAAATCAACAGCAATTATCTATGGCTTAGCTAGGCTTAATTACAACTTAAATAGCTGGTGAGGGAAGAAGCAAAGTCATTTAAGCCTCCCTTCATCCAGCACTTCAGTATGGCCATCAAGCCTTCCCTGAAGCATGCTCGAAACACCTGGAACAGGCGCAGTGCACAGGATATAAGAAAATCTTTCAACTGCCGAAATGCCTCCATAGAGCAAAAGTCAGATTGGAACTAGGGTTGGTAAAACAATTCCTTATTATAGAGGCAGACCTCGTTACATTTTACATTTGCATATTAAAATCACCAGAGAACTCTCTCAAGGCTTGCCTCAGAGGCATTTTCGAAAAACCAGGATCCCTGTGAAACAAACCACTTCAGAGTGGTAGTAACTACTGGGATAAATCAAGCAGCAATTGCTTTGGAGCCTATCTCCTACACTTAATGGAAAAAGACCATCAACAGACAAGTGTGACTGGCCTCATTTCAGCAAGATCAGGCTTCCTTAAAATCAACAGAGTTCTTGTGCACTTTAAACTCTTCGTATTTGGTAGCAAAAGTCAGCCCTATTTATCAGCTACCCTAAGATTTAGAACCAGGAAAGAGATCATTTATATGCGCTTGCTGGGCCTATCGGTCCTGGACTTCAGCCCAGCATGGGCCAACCAAGACAACGGAGTTACTTGAGGTTATGTAATTACAAACACGAATAATGGCCTTATTCGTGTTTGTCCTTGTATGATCAAAGAAATGAGAGTTATACTCAGGCAATTATTTCTGAAACAAGGGGCCCGCACCTACACAGAGGCATCAGCAGTATGCTTTTCACAAGCGAAGGTTGCCACCCTAGCTCGTTGCAGGAGATTTGTAAAAATACTCAACGATGCACTACACCCTCGGCCTGAACCTTTGCAATGCCCTTACAACGTCCGGAAATTGATATAGGACTATTACACAAAGAAAGTGGGAGACAAATAAATTTGCCTATGGCACCGGATATTCCAGGAAACCCAAAGAGTTGGAGAAATGCCTTGGTGTCATGGTATTGGTGCACCCTGCAATGCCAAAGGCAGGCATTCCCACCAAGGAATCCAGAGTGATCTACCGAGAACCACAATTAGCACTGAGCTAAGAATGCTCAATTGAGAAAACTCCAACCTATTTTAACTTCTTTTTCCATACTCAGTGAATATAGTATGGCACCAGCACTTTTACTGCTCTATTGTGTTCTAAGAAACAGTTATAATCATATAACCCACCTCCCCCAAAATAATAGAGCAGTAATTTGTTAGAGGGTCCAAATCAGGGTAAGAAGGCCGGCTAAAAAAAACATTCTCTATATATTTGTACGAACCGATTCGCAACTTTAAAAAAAAAAATCAAAAAAAAATCATACTTTTTGTAATTGTTTCAATTAACTGATACAAATAAACAATCTTGAATCATTCCAAAATTAGCAATAAAGTCTTGTGTCTTCAAAAGTACAGGCTATGCCCAACAAAGTTTCAAAAAAGGGGGTGGTGATGAACAGAGTTTCCAGCACTTTAGATTGCAGCACACATTTCAGGGAAGCAGGCTAAAGGATTACATATCCAAGGTCACACACTGTGCTGTTCATCAACTTGAAACTAGTGTTTGGCACTGTATTCAAAACAAAATCGTCCAATCCAACAAGTACACGTTTGGATTCCCATATCTAATACAATGCACAGTACTCTGCCCTTCTAAGTAGGACATTGCCAAACACTTTGGCCCTTCCAATCATTTGCACTACATTTGTTTACAGAGTTAATTCTCTGACTTTACAAATACACTTAATAAGGCTATGCATTAAAATTAGAACAAAGCTGGTCAATGTCAACACAACCAACATGCCCATTTATTGGTGTTTTTTTTTTATTGATTTTTTTAAGGGGCAATACATATCTAATCACTAGTATATGCAGTAGAGCTTTGTACTATCTACCATTCCTATGTGACTATTAGAGTATATCCAGTCATATCCCTTCCCTATGTATATAGAGATAACTCTAATCACTAGTATATGCAGTAGACCGCTGTGCTCTCTACCATTCCTATGTGACTCTTAGAGTATATCCATTTGTATCTCCTCCTTGTGTGACTTTACATCTTGTACATTTGCAATTCTTTTCTGTTTGTATCCTTTATGTAACGCATGTAATCCTAAGTCCTTATGTTTTTCAACTGGTTCTTATGTAAAGCGCTCTGACACATTTGGGTAAAGTTCGCGCTATATAAAATCGCATAAATAAATACATCTATAATTCATATAACAGGCGTAAGAACAGTACAAGATACAGGTTTCAATCATACCAAGTATTGTCCTCTTGAACAGATCAAATACCAAGATGTAAGTCACACTAGAAAAAAGGGAGAATCAGAGGGCTAAACCCTACAGTTAGCAGCTAGCGTGGGTAATATCTTAGAGATCGCATAATATAAGAAAGTGCAAAACGTCGGTATCAACTGCGAAGAATTGGGTATGGAAATTTACAATAGTGCAATAGACAGATACAGTACTAAGGAGCATGGTGTTGATCTCATCAAATAGATCAAATACTGCAAAATATTTCAGAACGATTAGATTTGTGCAAAGTCGTAAATCACATATTCTTCATCAGACCTTGTACAGTTAGCAGCAATATAGTATATTATAGATCACATATGATAATAAAGTGCAAGTCCTCCGTTTTGACCATGATGGATCGGATATGGCACTAAAGAATAGTGCAATTGAAAGATAGAATACTAAAGAGTGTGGTGTTGATTATCATCAAATAGATCAATTATTGCAAAATTTGTCCGTGCAATCAGACTTGAGAAAAGTCAGAAAGTGCATATTATTAATCTGCCCTACCCCGTACAGTTCGACACGTCTTTTTTTTTTAAATAACCAGATGTATACAGATTTTAAAAATCCAAAAATACTTTACAATTTTTATATCCTTCAGCATCAAAAACGTAGAAGATAGGACCGAAAGAAGATCCCAGTTATTACCTATGTGGACCAAAATACGGCAGTATAAAACAAGCTTCTTATGCAGTAACAAAGTGCTTAGTCTCAATTATTGCAAAAATGCATCAACTACAATAGCTTCTCGCCATACACCCAACTATGCCAGAGTTGTACAAAGATATAAAGTACTGCTCCTAGTAAATAATTATGCTCCTTATCCAATGTTCATTAAGTCATACTGATTGAAAAAATGCTTAACATCCCCAAAAAAGAGTGGGCTTTAACCTCTGCACCCGGAGTTCCACATATTGCTACCAGAGGAAATATTCAGGATGACAATTCAAGTTTTGCCATTGAATAGGATTTTATTTATTTATTTATTTTTGCAATTTGTTTAGCGCGCAAATACCCGGAGGTGTCTCGGCGCTATAGGATGAGCCTATACCTCTCCTTGGGAATACTGTTCAAAAGACTAGAAGAGCACGCAGCAGGGAGTTAATACCCCTCCCCCTAGAGGAAGATTAAAGAGTTTTTGCCTTGTCCCCAGTTCCGACAGATCACCTCCATAACTAATACTCGCAATCCAGTCAGTTAATGGAGACCAAATCAGGAATCCGTACTCCGTGACTTCGCGCCTTCCGATGCTTACACTTTTATAGATTCCTTTCCATGATATACATTGTCAAAAAACAGTGTCTTCCATTCTAGAAAGATTGGAGGGTCGGGACTTACCTATCCTGAAGCTATGCACATGCGGGCAACTGCCACAGCCACAAATATCAAATATAACTCCTCCTCTGAGTATATGTAACCTTCTACTAGCCCTATCATCATCTAGGGAGTGGTTTTGATCTGCATATTTAAGATCATACCAATGAATATCCCAATTACCTGTATATACGTGTTTAGCTCTGGGTATGAGAAAAACATATGCATGATTTCAGCCTGTTCTATTCCACATCAATGGCATTTAGCATCACGCTTCATGCCCAACCATACAACTTTTCCAGGGTGTAACATTAAGCAAATACAGTCTTAAAGTGCTAGTTCTTCAATCCTACAGTTAACAGTGTTGTGCTGTCGACCCCCAATGATCTCTGTAATATCGGTCCATCTGCCACTAATCATTCCTCCTACTTAGCATTCTGAAGCTCTAGGTCATCGGACGTAGCTTGTGTTAATGGATTATAGATTTGCACGATCCTAGCTCAACCATCAATGGCTTCAATAATGGGGATTTTACTGAATGAATTTTGATTCTTGCCTGTCTTGCTAATAAAGTCTCTGACCTGCAAATATTTAAAACATTTCTCTTTTGTTAGGTCATACTCTTCCTGCATATCGCTAAATGAATACAGTTTCTTTGAGTCCTTTTTTAGCTTACCATGTTGCATTTGTATGTGTTTTTGCTTATATGGTTTGTTTTACAAATCGAATAAAGCTTTTGAAACTGAATATAGCTTCTCTATGTCATAAAAGTCAACAAGTCTTACATTGCCATTCTGCTCCCATCTTGTTCCTATATTATCATGGAATATAGAGGGTAAGGAAGGAGAACCCAATAAAGATGTATACCAAATACATTTAGGGATGCATATTCTCTACTTCACTTGCCGCCATACCCTATATGCCCCCTTCACAGTCTTAAACCTAGTCTTTTTGTAGTACCAAAGTTCCATGTTTCTCAAAAAGCATCCCTTGGCCTCAGACCACAGCGTTAGCTCGTATACAGATGGTGTTTCAGCATGGCCTAAATTATGTATCCTGCCACGGATCAAGATCCCCATGTGCTACAGCACGAAGGACCAATAGTAAAATGTAAGACTAAGAGCTGCCCTTCCCGCACCTCCCCCCACGCCCACTCTAGGGAAGTATCATGTACCTAGAGGCCTTTCTTGGCTTCTTAAATTGCCAGAAGAAATTAAAGCATACACTCACTGATTCTGAGACCGTTCTTGTTGACCTTCAAAGAGAGAGTTCTGTAAAATATATAATATTTTGGCAGTATTACCATTTTTAATATGGTGCATCTTCCCATGAATGAGAGGTGCATATTATTGATTATGTTAAGCTTCTGCCTTATCTTAGTTAGCAGGGGTGTTCAATTCAATTCCACTACCTGGTCTAAAATAGATGTTATCCTGACCCCCAGAGAGATTGCATCATCCACTTGTCCCTCAGAATGATTCCCCAGGAACACACTACCTGAGGCTTAACCTCGTTAAGGTGGTATCCTGCTAGTGCCCTGAAGCTATTCTCTCGATTTTGGCTAAAGCTCTTAGAGGATCTGGTGTTACAACGGCGATGTCATCAGCATTGGCCTGTACTTTATACTCCACCTGATTTACCTAAATTGGCCTGATCCCGGGGTTCTTCTGCAATAGGGAGATAAAGGGGTCGATATATAGTGAGAATAGCAATGGTGAGCACAGGCACCCTTGTCTTGTCACCCTGGTGATTAAGATCCTGTTTGATTCCATCCCCATTATCTGTAATCTAGCATTAGAGTCCTGGTATAATGCCCTAATGGCCTTGATATAGCCAAGAAAGAGTCCCTTCCAATTTAAAACTTCCCATAGGTAAAGCCAAGAGATACTGTCAAAGGTCTTTTCGGCATCCAATATTATTAGGCCCATAGGTGCTTTTTTTTGCCTCCGCTAAACCAAACAGGGCGATTACCCTTGTAATGTGATCAACCGTGCCCCAGCCAGGGATAAAACCATGCTGGCGGGGCGATATCAGTTTGACTATTACTTTTCCTACATGTTTTACAAATATCCGAACACAGATTATTACATCTCTATTTATTAAGGAAATTGGTCTGGAAGAACCTGGGCTTAAAGGGGGCTTACCCCTTTTAGCTAAATATGACAATGTTAATGGATTCCCAAAAGGAAGGGCCTCCCCTAGCTCTGTAATCTCAAAAGAGGTCTTGTCTTTCCTAAGTGGTGAGTAAAAAGTCCTGGAAAACTCCAGAGATAACCAGTCTGGTCCAGTGGCTTTTCCCCAGAGCCAAAGATCTAACTGCCTCAGCTACCTCTTCAGGAGAGATCAGCAGTTCCAAGGAGGCCCGACCTTAGCCTTTTAATACATCCCCATTTATAACGCTTAAAAACATTGTGTGGCTGTCTATGGGTGGAGACCTATCCTCTGTATATAGATCCTCACAAAACTCTTTGAAATTCCTTATATCTGTCGGGATTTCAAACGTGCACCCCTAACTGCCCAATATAGCGTCTTTCCCCCCTCTCTGTGTCTTTTTGACTGATATGGAGTGCCAATAATCTTGCAGTGTTTTACTCATATTCATTACAGTCTAATGGTTTTGGAATTTTGCAGATACTGGTTTTCTGAGATGTGGATTTATTCTAGCTTTGAGCACAGCAATCATCTGTTGGGTCTCCTTACAGTTGCTTTTCCAATTCACCAGCTTGATTTGTTGTGCTTCCAAAAGTGAAAGTTCCTCATATAGTCCTTGAATCTGGCTACGCCTCTGCTTGTGCCGGTGTAAGCTAGAACTCAAAGTTTCACCCCCGACCCCTGCCTTTAAGGAATCCCATACTATATTATCAGTAACAGTACATATTTGTTGTCAGGAAGTTTATTAGCCACTTAAACATATGGTCAACATATTCCGCGTCAAGGAGGAGTTTTTAAAACTTTTTTTTTTTTTAATCAAAAGTCCAATTGCCCCCCGACTTCACTAGACCCATATTCAGGCGTGAGAGCACCAATGGGTTATGATCCGATAAGAGAGGTATCACTCGATTCCCACCTATCCACCAAGCGCTGTGGAGACCAAAAATAATCTAGACGGACTAACTTAGTATGAGAGAAGTAAAAAAAATAAACTCAGGTTCTGGGGCCTTCAAATTATCAGCCGATCTTTTATTAGCTGTTGAACTGCTCCAAACACCAATGGTTTCCTGCAAGAATATGGTTTATGCCCCTGGCATTACGACTCACTCCTATATGTATGTTAAGGTCCCCACAAAAAATGAGGGACACTGGCCAAGATGAGAACTCCAGATCTAAGTGATCGATGACCGTAGCCTCATCTAAATTGGAGTCATAAACTGAACCTAGACTGATTACTCATATCATATTTGGCTTTCCAAATTCACCCATCTCCTTAGTGTGGTCTTTAGATCTCCAGGTTACCCAATAGCTAGTTTTATTAGCAATTATTGCCACCCACCTGGACATCATACCTTGTGTAGTACAGCCAAGGAGCATACACCTCAAATCCCTAGGCAGCCCTCCCCCGGAGGGACATGCATCTCCTGGAAACAGATGTCAGGCCTCATAATCCTATGTTCAAGTGGCACTCTTCACCTTTTGGCCCTATTATTTAATCCTCAAAGGTTGACAGTACAAATACACCAGCCTATTATTTAACATTCTGTAGCCTAATTCAAACCACAATTATCATTGCACCAAAGTTTTGTTATAACCAGTAATCTTGAATCTGGAGGATGGCCAGATGCAATTCCTGAACACAATTCCAAAAAAATAAAAAATAAAATGCCTCTTGCAGTGTGCCTGCAGCTTTGCCTGCTATAAGGAATTCCAAAGGCCTGAGCAATCTAGCCCCCCCACACCTGTCTCCCCCTTCCACCCCTTCAACTCCCCCTTAACCTCAACCCACCCCCACATTGGCCCTCCCCTCCACCACCCATAAGGAACACTTGAACCTCTCATAGGTCCGTTGATTGAGGTGTGCCCTCCACCCGTGCCATATTCTGAGAAAAAAACATTGTAATTCCACTCACATTGCCTGCCTATCACCCTACTAATAGTTGGTTTATCAAAATCATGAAAGACCATATTGACAATCAACCATCAGATCCCTATAAATTCGAATATAGCTCAGTCTGCCCATCACCCTGCCTTAAAACATGTGCAGGTTCTTGACAGACCATAAAATTCGTCAGCATCAAGCCTGAACCCAGTTTTGCGTTCTCAGCACAGGTTTTTCTTTTAACTCATACTCTTAAGGGAACTCTTTTGCCTTAATCTTTGAGGTAAAAATGAGAGTCTTAACCTGCCTGATCACTTTAAATCTGGCTGCGTTCATCAGAAACACTTGCGTCCCCTTGCTCTGTAGCGGTCTCATATGCCTAAGCCTTCAACAGTGGTGTGACAGAAGTATGGTCTTCCGAAAAATATACAGCCTTCAGCGGTACGCTTCGAGTCAAATACAGAATGCCTGAGAAAGAAGTTTCCTAAGAATACCAAAATTGCCCATGGCTTTCCCCATTCTTGTGCGCATGGATGTCGTTAGTGGAAAGAAAACCTATGTGCTCTTTGGATCTCCAGATCACAATTCCAGATTCGCAGCTCCAGAAATGCGTTCGCCACCTCGGCCATTCTGTCAAAATATTCGGAGCATATTTACGCTACTTTCTGGATATGTACATGATGTCTGCTTGGGTCTTTTCTCGATGGGCCATAATCCCTTGATATATAGCCTCCAATGTAGCAGGATCAGGCTGAGCCACATCTCTTTCCCTGGGCACTCAAGCTCCCATCTAACCTAGGCATTGCTCAATAGTACAATTTAGGCACTTTTTAAACTCAGGCTTCACTGTGCGCCTTCCTCAATGGGATCCTTTTTTTAATGGTCAGTCAAGAGATCTTTCTCACCCAAGTCAACTGACTGGCCTTCGCCCCAGCTTAGGCACATATGTCACTGGTGCTGTCCCTTGAGCCCCTTCTTAAGCCCTCTTCCAGGGATTCCAGGTCCTCCCCTGACCAGTCAGGCTGATCTGAAAGTGAAAGAAAATGCTCTACAGTGTCAGTTTCTGTGCCCATATTGACCAGAGAGCGATTACTTTTACTTTGTGTCCTTTTTTTACATTTACTTATTTTGACAGGTAACCATAAGCAGATGAGAGCCTGATGATCTTCTCCCTGGCATGCCCCTCCTGTGTGCCGGTAGCCAGACCTTTGTCCATCGCACCTATACTGCAACCAGGGTCACCCCCCCCAAATCATTTGTGACGTCACCTGCTTCTAACTGCTTTGCAGCAAGGCTCCCCTGACCTAGTATACTCGCTGCATTCATGATTTCAACCTCTGTGGGTACTAGGGCTGGGGGAGGCCATGTTACCCTACGTTATAAATATGCATGTGCCCTCAGGAGAACTTATGGTTGCTGTTTTCCCTGCAGTCGCCGCTACTTTACCCATGCTGGGGATGTGCTGACCTGACACGGTCACCTTCGGGTGGATTGTGTCAGTCGAGGGACTCTGAGGCGAAATGGTTCCTTTACATTGGTAGCTCTGGTGGGCACTGCACCTGAAAGGGTCTCTTGAAGTCCGCCACTGCTGAGATGCCGGGAGGCTCCAGGCCGCTCGCACTGCCTTTCTCGTTTGTTTTTTCCCTGTGTTTTTGTCACCTTAGGTGCACCGTCATGGGCAGAGCTTTCCTAGTCCTGTTCCACCTCCATTGAGGTTTCCTGCTTGGGGGTTTGTTGCCCCCGTAGTTTTATGGCCCATCAAGGCTGTCCCTGTTGGAAGGATCCTTCGATGTTTTCTTCCTCCAGCCATTTGTAAAATAAGCTGCCAGAGCAGCCCTTTACAGTCCTTAATAATTAGCCGGCCCCAGATCAGGAGTACTTCCAGCAGCCTTGCTCCGCACGTCCCGGTCTCATTCCCCCAAAGTAGGGAGGGGCATTTAGCAGCTACGTTTCTTGATTTGGACCGAGCAGGGAGCAGGGCAGAGCCAACCATCCACATACGGTAGCCATCTTGCCTCTAGTGCTTTAGCCTTTCGTTCTTTGTCACCAACATGCACATTTACCAACTAGATTTAAAGTACTGTCAAATTCTTAGCTGGATACATAGGATAATAAACTTCCTAACGGAACATAATATTTTTGTATTAAAAACGATGTTGTGATGGCTATAAGGAAAATGGTATTTACCCAGTATGCATATGTTCTTGGCCTATAGAGCTGTAGAGTCATATGTTCTGCATAGATCGCTATTTAGTGTTGGGTCCGGATTTTTGCACTTTGTTTTTCTTCGAAGAAGTCTTGCCAGTCAGGAGGTAGGTGACTCCTCCTTTCGGTGATAGTGCCCATGGGCATCAACTCCATTGTTAGATTGTTTTCCCGTAGAGGATGATAATGGAGTTAATAAAAGTAGTAAAAGGAGATGTCCTGAAGGCATGTTTCTAAGTAAGATGTTACTGCAACAGGTATAGGTACCCAGGGAGGCGGGTGCGCGCATATGACTCTACACCTCCATATGCCAAAAACAGATGCATACTGGGTAAGTACCATTTTCAGTTCGAGGCATATGAGCTGTAGATCATATGCTGTGCATAGACTACATGCTACGCAAACAAATGATGGACGGAATTCTGAATAAATCATATATTCAACCCCAGTCAAGAGATCTGGGTTAAATCCATTGTTCATTTGCTCACCATGCCACCCAAGTTTAGACCCTGCCATATGCAAATCAGTCTTAACCCTGTGCCTCATGGTAACATTCCAGATCGAACTGCCAAGTCAGGTCCTCCCTAGACCGGAAACAAGCATCCTGGGACCGGTTTCTGGGTATTACCCTTCATCAGCCAGGCTAGTTTAAATTCCGTGGCACAGTGGGCAAGCGACCCACGTCTGGGCATACCCATCACACTTAGGGGGGAAAGTGCTGCGCAAAAAAATTATGGACGGAATGCTGAATAAATCATACATTCACCCCCAGTCAAGAGATCTGGGTTAAATCCATCGTTCTTTTGCTCACCATGCCACCCCAGTTTAGACTCAGCCATATGCAAATCAGTCTTGACCCTGTGCCTCATGGGAACAGTCCAGACCGAACTGCCAAGCCAGGTCCTCCCTGGACCGGAAACAAGCATCCTGGACCGGTTTCTAGGTATTACCCTTTATCAGCCAATCTAGCTTGAATCCAGTGGCACAGTGAGCAAGGGACGTAGGTATTGTGCTCTCCATGCCACTGGAATCAAGCTATCTTCACTGAGGGCTGAAACCGGGCCTAGGATGCTCGTTTCCAATCCAGGGAGGACCTGGCCTGGCTGTTCGGGCTGGACTGTTTCCATCAGGCGCAGGGTCAAGTCTGATTTGTATATGGCTGGGTCAAAACTAGAATGGCATGGTGAGCAAAAAAAACGATGGATTTAGGCCCAGATCTATCTACTGGGGTGAATGTATGACATTGTTCTGCATTCTGTCCATCAAGTGTTCTTTAGGTCTCGCCTGCGTAGCGCGCATGCGCTGCTTAGGCAAAAAGACCTTTTGCAATCGCTTTGGCTTTTCATCCAAAACCGTGCACGCGTTCCATTGCCTCCAATGGCAACGCGTGCACGTGTGGGGATTCACTTGCGGGAGCGCACGGTGCCATATGGTAGCAATTATCGCTCCTGGCGCTGCTCGCTCTCGCAAGTAAAACGCTTTCACTTTTTTATCCAGCACTCGCCCCCTCCTCTCGCCCCTCCCCCTGCTGCCTCCTTTTAGCGCGAGGAACGCGCTTGTTGAAAAGACAACCTGTTTGTGTGGTCTATTTTCATTCTCTCAAGCGGATGTTGATAAAACAGCCTTGGGCCTTTTTTTAAGGTTTTTCCGTCAATTGTTAGATCATTGAAATTAAGGATTCGTTTCCTTCGTTGCCAAAAGCATTCTAAGGCTCTGATTGGCACATGAAACCATCAAGGGTTTCTGTTACGACGTTCTACAAGTCCTACTTGCTTGAGTCACACAACCGAAAGCAAAACTACATAACTCAGAGAATTGAATATAAAGTACAATAGCAGTCTGGTGACCAGCAACAGCAGAGAGGTGCAGCACTGGTCGGTTACCAGGTGAGGAAACACAGGACGTAGCACTCAATAACAATGCTGCAATTTAGGTTTGCTTAATGCTTTCTGTACTCCATACATGCTTTTACGCCAACACCTGTTTGACCTATCAGACCAGCGATGCCATGTGCATTTGGGCTTTAATGATCTTCAAAAGAGTTGCATAGCCATAGAACCCCTTAGGAACTCCTTCTTTCAACTACCAGTGCCAGTCCTGAACACGACTCGGCTCGCGGACAATAAATCAGCCGTCCTCAGCTATGAAAGCTAATAAGCAGAGTGAAAGAAGCACTTCCTCTCTGACACTGAACATCACCTTGATGCACTGAGTGCAGATTTGAAATGCGCCTTCCACGTTCTAAGGCGAGATTGCAATCAGTGAAAAGTAACTGTATCCCTCTGCCAGGCCTGTTCACGATGACAGTATCATATCACCCGCTTCCAAGCTGCACGCCCACCCGTCATGAAGATTCAAAAGACCCCGGGGGTGCGATGTGGGAACAAGCGAAAGTCAGGCCCTGAGCTGGTAATAAACGTGAACATGGGCTACCATGCACATATTTTGCTGCTGAGAGGCCTCATGGCATGCATTTTATGTGGGCGCTTTCGTAACGATAAAAATGTAATCAAATTTGGCGAGCGCGATGATGCACTCTTTAGCATACGCAGTGCCTAACCTTCAATTTAACCTAATACAGCTGAGAATTGAACCTATCTACACATATGACATGAGAAATATTTCTTATGCCTGTCCCAGACGAGGCCTTGCAGTGGGTAACGAAAGCTGGTTTTAGCGCCAGGCGTGGGAGTCCATGAAACAAAGCACTTTGGCGCCGTCAGAAACTAAAGAACAGAGCACAAGTATTTTTTAGGCTCAAAGACATCTCGTATTTATCCTCGAGCCAATGAGCTGCGCGGCCCAAACGTCCCCAGAAACCAGCCTATTAGCCCATAAGGCAAAACTGCTGAGGAGTTAAAAAGTCTACTTGTATGAGGGTGTAGACGTACAAGACGAACCATATATTAACACAAGCATTGGCATAGCCAATAGGTCTTGCCTTTGGGACCTTATAAGTGATGGTTATCCACCACAATACCCTTGGTGCAACAACATCAACTGTAGCATGGCTAAACACTGATAAGGTCCCAAAGGCGAGATTCTATTGGCTATGCCAATGCTTGTTTTGCATTTTTCACCCCTAGTGGGACGCGTATGCCCAGACGTTGGTCCAGTGTTCTCCATGCCACTGGAGTCAAGCTATCTTGGCTGATGAGGGCTGAAAGACCAAAACCGGTCCTAGGATGTTTGTTTGCAGTCCAGGGAGGAACTGACCTGGCAGTTCGGGCTGGACTGTTCTCATTGGGAGCAGGGTCAAGACTGATTTGTATATGGCTGGGTCCAAACTGGAATGGCATGGTGAGCAAAAAAACGATGGATTTAGGCCCAGATCTCTGTACTGGGATGAATGTATGACATTGTTCTGCATTCTTTCCACCAATGGTTCTTTTTGCATGTGCATAGTCTACATAGCAGTTAACTCTCCAAGCGGTGGCTAACCTGTATCTGTTGTAGTGGTCTGAAATAATGTACGTAAAACTGCCTGGCCCACTCCAGCTTTTTGTCTTGCTAATACATCTACACAATAGTATTTTGTGAATGTGTGAGGTGTAGACCATGTTGCAGCTTTGCATATGTCATCTATGGGTATATTTCCTAAGAATGCCATAGAAGCCCCTAGTTTGCGTATAAAGTGTGCTCTTTGGGGGGGAACTGTTAACGTTTGTTTTGCTTTTGCATAGCATATTTGAATACCCTTGACTATCCACCTTGCAATACCCGATTTTGATATGGGATTGCACTTCTGTGGTGGAGCAAGGGCGACAAAAAGTTGATTTGTGTTACAGAAAGGTTTTGTCCTTTCTATGTAATAAAGCAAAGCTCTCTTTACAGCTAATGTGTGGAGGGAACGTTCTGCCACTGAATCTGGTTGAGGGCAGAACACAGGGAACTCAACAGATTGATTGATATGAAAAGCAGAAATGACTCTAGGAAGGAATTTAGGATTAGTCCGAAGAACCACTTTATTTTGGTGCATGTGTAAATAGGGTTCTTCTATAGTTAATGCCTGAAGCTCACCCACTCTTCTGAGTGATGCAATAGCAAAGAGGAAAGCAACTTTCCATGTGAGAAATTGCAGTTCTCAGTTGTGAAATGGCTCAAAGGGTGGACCCATTAGTCCGGTGAGAACAATGTTGAGATTCCACACTGGAGCAGGTGGACATCTCGGGGGAATGACTTGAGTCCCTCCATAAAGGCTTTGATAAAATGTACTCTAAAAAGAGATAGATGTTGTCTATTCTGGAGGCATGCAGCTATTGCAGCCAGATGTAAACGTATGGATGTGTATGCTAAATTGGAACATTGTAGATGTAACAAATAACAATGTTTTGTACAGAAGCATCAAGCGGATTGATGTGGTTGTTATTACAGTATATCACAAACCGCTTCCAATTTGCTACATAGCAGGCTCTTGTGGTAGGACGTCTAGCCTCTTTGATAATATTCAGGCAGTCTGGCGGTAGATTAAGATAGCCAAACTCTAAGACGTCAGGAGCCAGATCGCCAGATAGAGTTGACTGGAGTCTGGATGACTTATGTCTCCATGGCTCTGTGTGAGAAGATTGGGTGTAAGACGTAGTTTTTGGTGAGGAACTACTGAGAGTTTCAATAGGGTTGTGAAACAAGGTTGACGTGCCCATGTGGGAGTAACTAGGATTTGTGTCAGGGACATCTGGTTGAGTTTCAGAAACACTAATGAAATGAGTGAGAGAGGCGGAAAAGCATAAGCAAATATTCCTGACCAATTCACCCGTAGTGCATTGCCTTTGGACAATGGGTGTGGATACCTGGACCCGAAGTTAGGGCATTTTGCGTTTTGGTATGTGGGAAACAGGTCTATGTGAGGGACTCCCAAATGTTGAAAGTATGAAAGGAGGACCTGGGGGTGGAGTTTCCATTCGTGTATTTGCAATCTCTGCCTGCTGAGGAGATCTGCAATCTGGTTGTTGACTCCTGGGAGGTGTTCCGCTAGGAGATAACGTTTGTGGTGAATGGCCCACCTTCAGATGTCTTGGACTAAGTGGGATAGTTGGAGATTGTGTGCCCCCCTCCCCCCCTGTTTTTGTATGTAATACATGGCTGTCATGTTGTCTATACGAATTAGGACAGCTTTGCCCTTTAGGTGATTTTGAAACGCCTTGAGTGCTAGGAATATTGCAAGCAGCTCTAGGCGATTGATGAGGAGCAACTTCTGTTGTTGGATCCAAAAGCCTTGCACTGTGTGCTGTTGTAGATGAGCTCTCCAGCCAGTGAGGGACGCGTCAGCTGTCAGTACTATCCGTGGAACCGGGTCTATATTAACGGCCGTCCTTTTGATACATTTTGTGGATTTCACCACTGCAGAGAGCGAGGAGTACGGCCGCTTACCAACACTAGATCGGTCAATAGACCTTGTGACTGGTTCCACTGACTGGCTAACCATTCTTGAAGTGGACGCATCTGCAGTCTGGCATGGGGAGCCATCATGATGCAGGATGACATAATTCCCAGTAGCTGCATGTAAGTTTGAGCTGGAATCCAATGGTTGGATTGAAAGTGGAGAACTAATGCCTGAATATTTCTAATTCTGGCTAAGCTATGATAAGCGAGAGTTTTTTGATTATCTATTGTGGATCCTACGTAGTCCTTTGTATTGGTTGGTTGGAGATGTGACTTTGGCACATTGATTGAGAACCTTAGTTGATGCATTAACCGAATTGTCCTGAAAGTGTGCTGCAGACATTGTTGGTATGTGTTGGCTTTGATGAGCCAGTCGCCTAAGTACGGGAAGACGTGGATGCTTTGTTTCCTTGGGTGAGCAGCTACCTTAACTGATAGTGTTGACCCGCTAACACAAACCTGGGGAATTTGCGCTGAGCAGGGTGAACTGGTATATGAAAGTAGGTGCCTTTTAGATCTAGTGTAGACAGAAAATCGCCTTTCTGTAGTAGAGGAGGTACCTGTTGAAGTGTCACCATGTGGAAATGGTCGGACTGAATGTACCGGTGGAGTTCTCTGAGATCTAAAATTGGTCTGAGAGAACCGTCTTTTTTGGGAATTAGGAAATGAAAGGAGTATACGCCTGAACCTTGATGTTGGGGCGGCACAGACTCTATAGTCCCTTTTAGAAGTAGAGACTGAATCTCTTGTTTGAGGAGGTATAGATGGTCTGGTGATAGTTTGTGGGGCTTTGGTGGAATATTCGGAGGCGCGTTGATCAACTCTAAGCAGTAACAAGTACAGATAATTTGGAGTACCCAATTGCCTGGTGTTATTGTAAAATCGTAAAATTGTAAATCATACATTCTTATAGAGCGCCTTTCACCGTAAGGTCTCAAGGCGCTTGCTTTGGGAACCCGTCCTGGCCTTTCCCTGCGAGATTACCCCTACTGGGCATCCCCAAGGTGAAGACCAGGCATCTGATCGCGGTGGGGCCGTAGAGGAGATCAAGCAAGCTATTGCCCAGAGTTGCAGAGTGTGAACCCACGATTCGAGTAGGCACTGAGGCGAGAATTATCGAGTCCGTGGACATTTTGAGCTCAAGGCCCTGCCGCGTCGGGGATTGAACCCTGGTCCCGGGTCTGACCTCTGCATCAGGGACTGCCTCCTCTAACCGGTGAGCCACACTTCCCCAGATTGCCAGATTGGTAGAAAATCTGACAGTCCTCCCCCCCACAGGTGTTGAGTGGTCGGGGGGAAATGGAGGCAAGTCACTGCTTTGTGTTTGCCGGGGAGGTGTGTGTGTTTGAACCCCAGCCCCTGCCCTTACTGTTGTTACCCCTGTAACCGCTCCTGAAATAATCCCTAGATGAAGAGGGTTGGGTATAGGTGGAGGAGGCTTCTGATGAGGTATTCTTGGAACCTCCTCGGTAAAAGGAGCGCCAAAAGGAAGCACAGCCCAGTGTGGACTAAAGGGCTGCCATAGATTTGGCTACCTCAGTATCTTTCTTCATTTTCTCTAGTGAAGAATCTACCACTGGGTCAAATAGATGTCCTTATCGAATGGGGTATTTAAAATGGCGGTTTGAACCTCAGGTTTAAAACCAGGAATACAGAGCCAAGCATGCCTCCTTAAAAGGACACTGGTGTTTATAGATCTAGATCAGTATCTTCAGCATTTAGACAGCATCTTATTTGATTGTTAACAATAAGTTGTCCTTCATGAACCAAATCTTGTGCTTTTGGTTTGTGTTCCGGTGGAAAATATTGGCTCCGTTGTTCCATTTCATACCTGTGCGCACGGTTGTATCGCACTAACAGGGCCTGAGTGTTGGAGACGCGACAGAAATTGGCTGCTAGAGAAGCTATCTTTTTCTCAGAAGCATCAATAGGTTTTGATTCCTTATCAGGAGGTGGAGTCTCTCCTGTTGTCTGGGAGTTGGCTCTTTTTCTTGCATTCGACACAACCAGGGAGTCTAGTGGCAATTTTCCCCTCATATATATTGGGTACGATGGGGCTGGCTTGGACTTCTTGTCCACTCTAGGGGTAAGAATAGGAGCTCTGATTGGGTCATTAAAAATGTCATCTACATGCCTGACCATCCCTTTAAGCATGGGTAGTGTATGTCTTCTGTGTGGTACTGAGGGTTTCATAGAGAATATCCTCTTCTAATGACTCCTTATGTAGCTGCATCCCATGGTAGTTGGCAGCTCTACCCAGTAAGTCAATGTAGCCTACACTATCATCATGTGAAGAGTGTTTGATAGTGTACAGGCCGGGATCATTGCCTGTGGGCGAATTGGTGTTATAATCGTCCCATGGGTCTTGTAATGGCTGATCATCATCATCCCCATCATCAAGGTTCTCAGGTGTATGTGGTGGTGAATGTTCAGGTAAAATTGGTTGAAGCTAAGGGGAAGGGGGAGGGGGTGATGAAGGAAGAAAAGGTGGAGGGAGGAGGGGAAGGGTTAATTCCAACAGATCTCTTCTTAAAAGGGATGTGATATGCTTTTTCTTCATTAGCTCTTCTTTTTAGAGTCACATTAGTGGTGATATGGCCAGTCTGTGGGTGGATATATAAAATCTTTTGTTTCGGATCCGGTATTTCAATTGGGGCATCAAAACTGGGCTTTGTAATTGTTTTCTGCACTTCTGTCGGCTTCAGCGCCGAAATTCTCAGTGGCGAAGTCGAAACCATTGATGTCTTCGGTTCCAACAATTTTTTTCGGAGCCGAATGGTGGGTGTCGGTGCCGGACTTGTGTTTCAAACCCGAAGGTCTGGGCTCCAAACTCAATTTGGAAGGAGTCTTTTCAGAGCCGGAAGGCTTTTTGGTAGGCTTTGGTGCCGAGCCAGAGGGCGGGGCATCAGAAGCGTAATCCTGGTGCCGACCGGGGCCTAAAGGCATGGGTTGGACCAGAGCCTTCTTTTTAATTGGAATTGTCTCTTGGGGCGAGGGGGGAGCAGTACTCACGGTACGTAGACCATGTGGGATGTCCTCCTCTTGGTCGAAGTCGACATCTGAGATGGCGACCGGCTACTGTTCCTCCTCGGTTCCCATGGCCTCACCGGCTTCTTCGTTGGGATTGTTGACCGAAGATGTCCGGAGTAGAGCTTGTGTGCTGGCTCTGCATGTCGCAACGTCAAACCCGACAGTCGCGGAGTGTCTTCTTGGGGCGGAAAGCATGGCACGCGTCGCAGTCCTGTTTTCCTGTGTTCGGGGGACAAACAAAGATTACACACTTCGTATAAGTCTGTGCGTGGGTACTTCGCGTGGCATAGAGGGTAGAATTTGAAGGGAGTTTGTTCCATCGACTGCATGTCGACTCGACGCGGGTAGCCCAGGCGGCCTTCCACAAACTTTCCGTTCTAAAGATTATTTTAAGTAATTACGATGCGCGATAGAAAGGGAGATGCGATCGAAAACAATACCGTCAAGGGTGAATATCTTGCATGCCGAGGGGTACCGAAGGAACGGTGTTGAACCGGAGAACAACAATAGACGTCCGAACCCGATGGCGGAAAAATCAATCTAACAATGGAGTCGATACCCATGCACACTATCACCGAAAGGAGGAGTCACCTACGTTGTGACTCGAAAGACTTCTTCGAAGAAAAAAACAGTGCAAACACCCGGACCCAACACTAGATGGCGATCTATGCACAGCATATGATCTACAGCTCATATACCTCAAACACTCTAATCCTTTGTGGGAAAATCTAAACACGACCGGCTACAACTGATTACTGCATCTGCATGAATTGAATAAAGCCAGTTAATCTTCCATAATTAATGCACGATTCAGAGAGTGCAAAGATGCAGACAAACTAAACCACCATTGCATTTTACTGCATTACTATTGTCCACATATCTTAGAGGTCTGATAGAATAATTTCCTAGAGGTAATATATATTCCCATGCATTCACACATGCATATCTCTCCTTCTCCCTCCCTGCCCGAGCTCTGCGCATTCTCCTGGATCCCTCAGTTCTGTGTAGCTTACAACAATTCTGATTATCCGGACATAAATATTGCAAAAGCCTTAATGTTTCTAAATCAAAAAAGTCTTTTTAAAAATGCTGCAAATATACTTACGAAAATCCACTGAAAGATTAACCATAGAAGCAACAGACATACGGAGATAAAGTTTGTAACTAAATGACAATTACAGTGTAGATGAAGAAAGAAAGAAAAATGTTTTCATTCGTACAGTTCATCAAAAAATGTGTGAAAAGGGCTTTCTGAGAAACCGCAATTATTTTAGGGTTTCAGACTGGGAACAAGAAGCTTGTGAGAAAAATGCCTCCATTACCATAATGGAGGCAGTAAAGAAGAACGTAGAGGCTATGAATTTGGTGAGCATCAGCCCTACATAAATTCTTTAGCTAAAACATGTTATCCTATCTCTGTTCATAGTTGGGATAGGTGCATCTGTTAGATACCCAACAGACAAATACTGTACACACATCATCATCACAATAACAAACTGTCATGATATTGTCTCTTAGAATATCGTCAATTAAACAATCATTATATGTAATAGTGAAACCGTAGGAATATATTAAGTAAGCATTAAGTAAGCACCGGATTTCACAACCACACCAGGTTTGAAGGACCAACTTTTCAAGTTATCAGTTTGTTAACGTTACGATGTTGTCTTTGGACATTATGAAAACAATCTCTCACTAGCAAGAGACAGAGCAAAAAACTGGGAGATAGAGTCAGAATAAAGGAAAACAAATATAAGGAGGTTGGGGGCTCCATAACCTTTAACTGCATTCATTTGTACATGTAAAAAAACGACGGCAATATATTTAATAGATCCGATTGCTTATCATTTTAACACAATTGCTAGCATAAAATACAGGAACAGCAAAACGGCATGCAAAAACGGACTGCTAGTGACAAATTTACCATACAAAAATAGGCATACAAATTAAACAAAAACATACTGAAGATATAATATTTTCTATGATTTTGGATACTGCGCAATTTCCTGAAAGGTAGGATTTTTGTATGTACATTACCCGGGAGGAAGAGGTTCTGGCCGATCCCACGTAGTTCTTTTCTCAACGTGATCTACAAAATACATTCGGCCGTGCTGATCTACTCTCTGCTCCCAACTAAAACACAAAATAAAAATAACTGAGTATTATCACCCTTAACGCTGCGCCGGAGCTAGACTCAGAGGGAGTTATTATGCCACGGTAAGCTATAATGCCAAAAAACACTGTGTTGCTCTAAACAACTAGCATAACATACAAGTTGTTGCAGTTCATAATGGGCTTGACAGGAATGAAACCGCATACATTTCACCGCCAATGGAAGGGAACAACAGAATTGCAATGGCTAATCGGCACAAACAATGCACACTATTAGGAGGGATACTCAGTGACCGGAATGGAGATGGAGCAACAGTGATATCGCAGGACAGACTTGTGGGGTATTAGATGCATGACACTTTAGAGGAACGAAAGGGATTGCCGATACAGTTGGTTAGGAATTACAATACAATTGCAGCATTATTTGATTTGACAGGGTAAAACCATGCAGAGAATGGCCCATATGTGGCACTGTGCTTATTTACGATAGAAATAGAAGCAGCCATTGTGAGCAAGCATTAGGATATATTTGCAGAGTTGTAGCAGAAGCTATTGTAGGAAGGGATTATAGTAGCAGAGGCTATTGTAGTAAGGGATTAGTTGTGTGGCTACAGAGAGCTAAAATCGCCAGGGCTAATGTAGGTAATGCTCAGCTTACATATATATGTTTTATCAAATAAAAGGTGTGTGGCCTCAGTCAATAACAGTGTGACACATGGCTTGAAAGACAATGTTATTTATAGGACACAGGGGAAGCGGGAAAACTCACTAACAGACTTTAGAAGAGAAATAGATTACTAATTTGGATCTCGTTTAATTTGGCAGTAATTGCAACAAAAAAAATGCCGGAGCAAGAGACTATATAGTAGCAGTTTAGATATTCACGCAGTATTTGAAGACACACTGTCTGGCGCTATGTCAGAAGACGGCACCGCTGAAAAGAAATGAGGGGTTAATTATGTAACCCCCCCCCCCCCCCCAAAAAAAAACAACCCAAGTACAAACTCATCCTGAAACTGGTACCTACCCGGGAGGCAATGGACCTTGCATTACTGGAGTCATTGGTTGTCCTGCAGGATTCGCTGGTGATACTTGCTGAGAGACAGGGGGTACAGCCAATGAGGCTGACGTCTCACCTTCAGGATTTCTCTGCGGTTGTGCAATTGGAGTTACAGCTGGCAATGTTACTGCACTTGGACCATTTGTCTCTGAAAATGAACAAGTAAAGACCAATGAAAAGGACTGTAAAAAACAAGCTTGTGACCCCATTACTCTTGTGCACCATGAATGCATACATATGCAGTCATCAGCAATTTTCCCTTTCTCATGCTGGTTTGCAGGCACATTAGTTACTGCATGAAAAAACCTAGCAATGTAATATACTGTCCGATGGCCTAGCTATTGATGAATGGGTGGTGTTCTAAACTAATGTCCCATTTTATTAGCAAGAGGAGTAAAATAAGTAAGGAGGCAAAAATGTAGCACAAGGAAAACGAAGGCTTTAGCCGAATTTCATGTTTAAAGAACACAATATCCATCCTGTAAAAGGGTCCTAGAGGCCACCTTGCTGTGTCCAGACAACCAAAAGACAAATAGAGTAGGCTGAAGTAACTAAAGTCCTTGGCCTAATCCAGGAAGAAAGGGAAAGTGTATCGGACAACAACTTTATGAAGCTCTTTTTAGGGCAAGAAAGCACCAATGCGCCCAAAGACAAAAAGCCATACTTGTACATAAGGTGTGAATACGAACAACTTTGGGACAAAATTAGAGTGGGTCCAGAGTACCAACTTCTTCAGAAATGGGATCTTGTCCTGTGAATGTATGGGGACGTAACTCACAAAAATGTCTCACAGATGACAGGGACCAATAAGGCCACATTTGAAGAACGCAGCTTAAGCACATAGATACATCCAGTTGAAAAAGGTTGGTGGATTAAGACAGAAGAGCAACAATTCAGGTCGTACCTGGGCGGAAGCTTGCTAACCAAAGAAAGACATGGAAGAACAACATAATGAAATCTGATTGTATTAATGGACAACAATATTCTTAGGTCTTTTTCTTTAAGACCATCTTACTGTCAATTATATTTTGTATATGTCTATTTGAATGCCTGATACAGCCAATTATTTTGCTTCATTAAAGACATAAGAATGTTGGCATACAATGTGAGGGGTTTAGTTCTCTTTAAAGCCCCACCATAGAATCTCAACAATTTACTTGAGTATTAAGGCTAGCAGAGGTCTTTGGGAAAGGCCTTATTATACGAAGGTCAATTCTTCAGGAGTACTGTGCTCAAGCTGAGCACCTACAGGAAAGGATAGAAGTTACTCAACTTATTTTTCATCTAAAGGTCTTCTTCCAGAGCGAGCTAGACCACATCCACCTGCTGAAGCTGCAGCAGCTTCTAGACTCAAATCTGACACGGACATGATATGGCCTCAAGTATGACTGGTTTCCTTGAATGCCTGAAGACCTAAATTAAGCCGCCGAATAAAAAAAATCAAGAAAAATAAAAAAAACTTTCTTTGACGGGTCAATCATGACATCAGCCCATCTAACTCCCTCTTTCCCCTCTTCTCCTTTTATCTGCCTTCCAAAGCCAATCTGTCATCATGAAGCTAATACTAGTACTGCTTCAACTGATCCAAGTCCCCCTCCTTTTGATTGTTTCCACTTATGCATGTTTTTGGTTCTTTCTAATCCCTTTCTTTAATAATCTCTTGCCACCTCTGGTATTGTTCTCAGCCAATTTGAACACACCATTCTCATCCTTGTTAAAAAATATTCTTTCAAGCCCTCGGTCCCTTCCAAATCCTTATTTTATTACTTATGCTTCTCTATGAGCATCTTAAATTTGCCCATAACAAGCTCTCTTCACTTTTGCCCATTTCCTTACTGGGTTGTTTTACCTGCTTCATATAAACTGATTTTAATACTGTAGTCGACTCCTTACAACAACTTCCATGGCTGGAAAATTCTTCTCTTGGCTCACCCCAACACTTTCAATAAGGATAACCACTTCAATTAATTACACAATTCTATCCACTGACAGCCTCTTTATTCAGAATTTCTAGTACTACCTTTTATTGGTTTTTGTATGATCTTTTTGGTTGTCCCAAATATGTACATACGGCTAGGCAGATCTGGGACTCTCACCTGTCCCTTCTGAGTTATTTAACTTTGCTCTTAGCCAGAAAAGTTTCTTCAGATGTACTACTGTTGCCCCACAACTTATTTTGACCAATGCTCCCAAGCAAACCATTCAAGAGGTTTGCTTTCTTCTCATTTTACAATCCCATAATCAGTGACACTATTTCTAAAGGTCTGTCCAGTTCAGGACTGAATGTCATCTCATTCTCTTAATTTTACCCTTGCTGAATGCAAAGTTGTGCCCTTTTTTAAATTTCTTTTTAGCTTTTTTTCCCCTATCTAACTCTTTCGCAGATCTAGTCAACTTCTCTAATCTCCCTTCCACGCTATTAGGTTTATCTTTGATTCTAGTCTATTTATTTATGTGCCTATATGATTACAGCTTTATAACATTCATATGATCCTTTTTATGATCTTTCAAGGAACCAAGATTCTCCTCTCTACTCTGGTACTTGCTTGAATGGATTTCTGTTCTTCTCCTATTGTCAGATTCACTGGTCACTGCTTCTCTTTTTCAGTTTACACCTTTCTGTGAATACTTACCCCTCTCTTTGTTGGCACCCTTTTGCCTCTCGCCTTCTTCAGTTCCACTGTATTACATTTAAGTTCAACCATGGACCCGCTTCCTTTCTTCTCTAGGGTAAATCTTAACCAATGGCCAGAACCTACATCACTCTTGCCAGCTTTGTCTTTTTGTTACCAGTCTACGTAATGCTCAATCTCACTTGTGTTCCTTCCTTGTCTCCACTGGAACTCTTCCCCAGTATGCGTATTCCTGTCTCTCACCATTCTTTCCATTATCTTTCAATAGAACCTATTTTAGCGCTTTTTCACTCATTTTCAGTTTTAAGGATACCACATCTATGTGTTTCTTGCTGAAGTCTAATACAGCATGGCCTATAATAAAGGGTTGAAAGGCTTCAATGAAATGAAACAAAGTTCTTACATTAGGGAGTTCAAGTGGAAAACATGTATAACCGGGTGACTAAAGACCTTGAAGTTCATCATGAGGCTTGCATGGTTACGTTCCACTTAGGGTAAAATAGCAGCAACAGATCAGACTGTAGAACAGAGATTTAGATCCTTTAGAAAATGAGACAACTGAAGTTCCTGAAAAACTCAAATCACAATCGCGGCTAGACAGAGGCGTGAAGGGAAATAAGTATTGCCCTTTGTTCCAAAGTAAAATAAAGCTTTATTATTGCTAGTCTTATTTCTAACCATTAAGAACATGATCACTGCAAAGTAGCCTTAAGATCAAAAAGGTTACTTTCAATATTAAAATATTCATATGGCCCTTCCATATTCGGAGGGGAACACGGCAGGGATGCCCTCTTTCCCCGCTTCTTTTCGCTTTGGCGATCAAACCGTTAGCAGCGTGGGTGCGCCTAGATGCGGCATATAGGGGTTTGGTTTGGTCCCCAGAATATTCAGATAAAATTGCACTATATGCAGACAAAGAGCATTTCTTTTTCTCTGACCCATGGGTCACCGGACCGAGGGTGTTACAAATTCTGCAGGTGTTTGGCGAAACGACAGGGCTACACGCCAACCCGTCCAAGTCGATACTTTTTCCTATCTGTGGGGATCAGGGCAGTCAAGACTGGGCCTCGCAACTGGTCATCGCAAATGAAGGGTTTAAATACCTCGGGGTTCACATTACCAGATGCCCTACAGTAGTGTGGTCGCTTAACATTGCGCCTCTGCTTCTGGTGGTCCGGGATGAGACGACGATATGGTCCCATCTTCCCCTGTCCTTATACTTCAGGTCCGCGATTTTTAAAATGGTGTCCCTGCCGCGTTTGCTGTACAGACTGCAAAACTACCCATATCCAATCCCGCCGTCGTGGTTCCATCAAATGAATGCACTCTGAATAGCTTCCTTTGGGGCGGCGGGGCGGTTTGGGTGGCTCTGGCGACCTGTGTTCAATCTACTTACTGTGGGGGCATCGCGGCGGCAGACGTGCGGTCCTACTATTGGACATCCCAGCTGCTAGTCATGAATGATTGGTGGTATAACCCGCAAAATGACCCGGCTTACGCGGTGGAGAGACTCTTTTTGGAGGTATATCCCCTGCTTGTTCCCATATATAGCCACTCTACCCTGGGGGCCCTCCCCCCGGCCTGTCGCACGGTGATACAGATATGGAGGCGCGTCCCTAGGACCCTGGGTTGGTGGGGCTTGCTGACATGCGAGACCCCCCTCTAGCGGGAAACGTGCCTCTGACCGATTGCGATTCTGCCCAGGTTCCGCGGATGGGACAATATAAGGATCTCAACGCTAGGTGATGTAATGCGTGGGCCCACACTTAAATCCTTCCAACGGCTGCAGGAAGAGTTTGACCTACACAAGTCCCAATTCCATAAATACCTCCAGCTTCGCCACTCCCTGTCTCCCCTGATTAAGAACCTTACGGCTCTGCCAGAATTTCACCAATTACAGGGTAGACTGTTGATGGGGGATCTAGGAGAACATAAAATTCGCCAACTCTACCAGACACTGACCAAACATTCTAAGACAAACCTACACCGGATGAGAGCAGCATGGGAGGCGGATATATCGACCCTCTCAGATGATGACTGGACTGAGGCCCTCGCCAGTCCCATTGGTTTTGCGGTGTCCTCCAGATACCGATTAATCCAGTTTAAATATCTTCATCGGGCGTACTATTCCCGGCTCCAGCTCAGCCAATCTGACGACGCTTCTTTTTTGCACACGGTCTGGGGTTGCACGGCACTGCAACATTTCTGGTCGCGAGTGTTGTCCTGCCTGGGGTGAGTGCTGGGATGGGACCTCCCTGCAGACCCTCTACTAACTCTTCTCCACAGCACGAACGATATTGGGGGAGAACATATACAAACAGCATTTGTTATTTCTAGGACTTACTTTGGCCACGCGGGACATAGCTCAATAGTGGAAGTCCTCTTCTCCTCCGGGTGTGGCGGCCTGGAAATCCGCTTAAGATACATGTATGTCAGCCGAAGTGGCGGTGTTTCAAGCCCAAAGTTGTCCGCAGAAGCATGGGAAGATCTGGAGAGCATGGGCCACTTATCGGGGCATTGACCTTTCCCTCTTATCACCGTCTGCAGATTCCGACCCTTTAGACAGACTTACTATTTAATAAATCCTCAGTTCCAGACGCGGATTGGCCAACGTGGAGTTATGTTTATATGTTTATATGCCTGTATAATGTTCTTAGTGGGAAATGCGGTGCAAGGGAGGGGGGTGGTGGGAGGGAGGGGGTTGTTGGTTTAACTGCGGTATTGCCCTCAAATGCCACCCTCATCATCAGCTTTTAGATCTGTAATCCCTGATTTGCATGAAGGTTTTTTGCCGGAGGAAACCCCCGTTGGTTGTAAAATCTCAATAAATTTTTTTGTAAAAAAAAAAAATATTCATATGGAAGGATGTTCTAAAAAGCAGGGAAAGAGATCTTTGGAAAAGTCCTCTCTTCCAACAAAATATTAGCTAATCTCTTCTTGGGCTAAAACAGCCGAGTGCTCAAGTTTCATTCAGTCTTTTCTTTTTAAAGTTAGAGTCCTTTTGGCTACTTGGGATATAGGTCTGTATATAGTCCGTCACCTCCTCTATGAGGTGGAACTTCGGCAGATGATTGTCATGAACTCCCTTGGTAAGGGGCCAGTTAAATAGTAGTAGACTTGGGGACTTTGTGTTTCCTTGTAATGTGCAATCTGCTGCCCAACAGATTGTCTCTCATTACCACGAAAATGCCCTCTCTCTAGGACAGCATCAAAAGGTTAGACAACCTCTGGAGTGGTTCCTGGACTGCACTGGCACCGCAGTAAATACATTCACCTGTGAGCATCATCACTGGTAACTAAATTCAAGTTACCCACCCAATATGCTGCAAGTATTTTCTAGGGGGTACTGTTAGTGGACCTAAAATGACTGGTAAATCAGTGAGCTGACTAAAAGTATTAATGACAAAATTAGATTATTGTCCTGGTCACTGAGTGATACAAGAGCATTTTTTGCTTGTGCACTAAGTGATCCCTATCTTTCTGCCATTCCCTAACTAACGTCTTCCAAAATGTAAAGCATAATGGTTTCCCATGCTTCAAAAAGTTATGAGCTTGGACTTTAGGTGAATTTCATCACATAAAACGCACAATATCCATCCTGCAACAAAGGTCCTTGAAGGCAACTTGCTGTGGCAACATAGCCATTGATTTAGATGCTCGGATTGTCACCGCTTAAAAAACAATCTCCCCAGGAGCTACTCCTTCTCACTTCCAGATATGAAGACAAAGTTGCATAGAGATACTTATCCTGTGCACTGATGTCAGTTTATATACAGAATGTTTCAACACCCAGCTAGCCTGGGACCTTATTATCTACAAAAGGTCTACAGTGCAGGAGGAGGGTGTGTGGTGAAGAATCTGTAGTGTTATAGGTATTTCTACAGAGCGAACCTAGTAAAGAGGCAGCAGAGCGTTGTACATGGTCAAAGTCCTGCATACTATCAACAAGTGATAGTAGACATTGCAAGTTTGTGGACTATTAATGCATTGTGATGCGTGATTTAGTTTCTTTAAAGAGGTGCATCTTCAACTCACATTAGAACAGCAGGTCTTGATGACTATAGGGATATTGTGCCATATCCTGGGAGCAAAGACGAAAAAAGCCTATTGCTTTGTTTTTTTTTTACTTTTTACGCTACTAAGCCTGCAGTATGAAGGTGTCCTGGCTGTGGGTGTGCAGAGAACCACCAGAGATGCTGAGCATGTCTGCAAATCGACTCGTCTGCTGACCCGAAGAGCTGTTCGATTGAAACATGTGACCGCATCGCCAACTATTTTTCCACCAAAGTTGAGAAAATCTACTCGACCTTCCCCAATCCTCCTCCCATGGGGGCTGAGTTTGAAGCTACGGCAGTGGGGATGGAGATTCTGGGATCCCTCACAAATTTCATCACGCCACCTCCTGAGGAGCTGGTCAGGACGTGCCTTTCGGTAAAATCTGGCTCCCCTATGGACCCGGTGTCTCCTAAGCGGTTGGGGGACAGCCTGAGTGTCCTGGAGCCTTACATAAGGCACGTCTTGGATATCTCCTTTAAATCGGGCACGCTTCCTGAGGGGTGGAAGCAGGCGGTGGTACTCCCCCTTCGAAAGAAGTCTCACATTGGTTTTGAGGTGTTGGAAAATCTGAGGCCCATCTCACTCCTACCTTTTCTGTCCAAAGTGGCTGAGAAGGTAGTGAACACCCAAATCATGAAGCATGTAGAGGAGGTGGGTTTGCTCCACGATACGCAGTTCGGTTTCAGACCGCGTCATTCCACAGAGTCCGCCCTTCTCATGGCAACCGAACATCTGAGACAGGGCGTAGACGAGGGGCAAACCATGGCCTTGATCCTGCTTGACCTCAGCGCGGCGTTCGACACTGTAGCACATTCCACCTTGCTGCAGTGTCTGAGCAAAGGTGGCATCGCCGGTACCGCGCTGAGGTGGATCCAGTCCTTCCTTACAGGAAGGAGCTTTCAAGTGAGGCAGGGTGACCATTACTCCAAGGGGGTACCTTTGGGCCAGGGCGTGCCTCAGGGCTCGTCCCTGAGCCCGACCCTTTTTAACTTGTATGTGGCACCTGTTGCATCGATTGTGGAGAGCCATGGCCTCCAATTGGTAACCTACGCTGACGACACGCAGCTGGTCATCTCCCTGTCGCACGCGCCCTGTCTTGCTGCAGATGGCTTCCAATCGTGCATGAAAGACCTTGCCGATTGGATGGCCATGAATTGTTTGAAGCTAAACGGCAGCAAGACAGAGGTGCTGGTGGTAGGGAGGGCCCAGTCAGCCTGGTCGTCAGCCTGGTGGCCATCCTGTCTTGGACCAACTCCTGCCCCTTGTCAGGAGGCTAAAAACCTGGGCGTTTGGTTCGATGCGGCTTTGACCTTCGGGCCTCAGATCAATCGGGTGGTAGGAGTTTGCTTTGGGGTCCTGAAGAGACTAAGGAAAGTTCTAGACCTTCTGCCATTGGAAGCCCGCCAAACCTTGGTGCATGCCCTGGTGACCGCAAGGCTTGACTATGGGAACCTGCTGTACCTTGGGGCACCGATTAAAAACGTGGCACGCCTTCAGGTGCTGCAGAATGCGGCGGCACGCCTGATTCTTAGGCTGCCCAAAAGGGCGCCCTCGAAGTTGGCACTCCAAAAATTACACTGGCTTCCAGTAAAGAGCAGAGTTGAGTACAAAGCCCTCTGCACATGTCATCGGATTTTGCATGGTAGGGCGCCCGACCTCTGCAGAAACTGATCAAAGCCTATGAACCTTCTAGAGCGCTCAGATCTGCGGGCGGAGGACTGCTGAGGACTCCCAGGATAAAGAAAGCTCGTATGGGAGGCAGGTCCTTCAGGCACCTGGCCCCCAACCACTGGAACAAACTCCCAGCGGACCTTCGCCTGGAGCCAGCAGAAATGAAGTTTCGAGCTAAGCTAAAAACTTACCTCTTTACTAGATAATCCTGACCTGCCAGCACTGTTTTCCCTGTCTTATGTTTTTCTCACTGTCAGCGCGGGGACACGCCGGTGCGCGTAACTCAGCGCTCTACAAATGCCCCTATTATTATTATTATTATTAAAATAAGCAGGGTGCTAGTTGTGAAGGCTTTGGAAATTATACACCTGCTTTTGAAGAGGGTGGTGGCCAGACAAAGAAGTCAATGGTTTCCATTAGGATCGGAATAAAGTGATCCAATTTCTTCAGGTTCTGGATGAGATACTGTAGGAAGCTGGCTCTCAATATACTATACCTAAGTGAGGTATAGTGTGCACAGAGTACAGTGGAACCCCAAAAGTATGCAGAGGTAAAGTTAGATAGCACCTCACTCTCTATTGTGGTAGTGTGGTCGAGCAGTAAGGCAGTATCAGAGGACAGTGTTAAGCATTTGTTGTACACCCTCAGTCAGCAAATTAATTCATACACTCAAAGACTGAACTTCAGACTAATTGTTTTTGTATAAAAATATCCTTTTAGTTATTTTATTTTCTAGAACCAAGCAAGCCTGGCACAGGTAAGTGATAAGTACTTAGCAGTAAATATACAGTTGTAATACAGTTGGATTTGTAATAGTAAATGCAGTTTGGTTTGACTTACAGTATGGTTTCACAGAAATGCAATACTTTGTATATATAGTACATAGACTTGAATGGATTTTTCAGTAAAAATATCGATTACGTTTGAGATTACTTTTCTTACTAAGAGTAGTATACCTGGATACTACTCTGGGACATTTCCTGTCAACAGGTAAGTAAAATCGTTATTGTTAGTTAGTGCAATCTTAAAGAATTTCTTTAGGTTTTCAAACTCCAAACTTTTCACAGAAAAACAGTCAATGTTATCCTACGGAGGAAATTAGTGTTTTCGGTTTTGAGGTAACTATTTGGTAGTGGGAGTTGAGGTTCTGGGGGTAGACTCGGGGGTCTCCCAGGGTTAAGAATGCACTCTTGTTACACCCTGAGCTGCACTAGGGTGGCCGGGTGCAGAGTGCTGAGACCCAATGTTATCCGATGGGGGAAAGGGGGCCTCCGGTAGGTGGCTACTGACTAGAACGGCTTCTTGGCTGTGGGAGCAAAGCTCCTGGACTTTAGCTCAGGGCAAATGGGGAAACAAAGTAGCACCAAAGGTGCACCCTCAGCGGCACTAGGGTGCTGTTTCGACGCCCGGCGCCCTTTTACTTTCAACGTTGTTTTCAATGGGGAACCTCTGATTTGCAATTGCACTGCAGGCTTGTGGACGTAGGTCTTCTGGATGTAACCACCACTTTGAGAGGTAAGTTGGGAAGTTAGGGATTGGTTAGGCACTGTCTGTTTGGGCAAACAAGGCTGTGGGGCGTCAGGTGCAGGGGTGCCTTTTGGAGTCAGTTCTTCTTACCAGCTCCTGGTTGGGGGGGCCTTCTGGATTTAGACTGCAGGCGTCGGCTGGAGGTTTGAGGCAGGTCAGGGGTCGCCGGATCTCGGGTCAGGATCGCCGGATCAGGATCGCCGGGGTGACCTCCTCGTGGTGTTTCCCACTCGAACTCGGGCCATGGACAGCGAGTGTAGAGTGGTGCGGATTTGCGGTTTCTGGCCAGGGTCAGAGGTTGCAGATGAACAAATCCGGTGTTCACTGGAGACAAAGTCGTTGTGGTTCAAGGCAGGCAGGTCCTCAGGGGGTTTACAAGGTTGCTGGCTGTAGGACACACAGGGATTTCGCAGGAGCAGGTTTGAGGGGGAGATAGGCCGGTAGGGCTGGGGCCAAGTCAGTGGGCGTCTTCATCTTGTTAGCTGCTGCACGGCTATTCGGTCCTTCTTTTTCTTCTTCTTGTAGTTTCTTCTTGTCTGAGGAAGCAAGGTTCAGGGGTGCCTCTAAATACTAGATTTGGGGGAGTTACAGGTAGGTAAAAGGTATGGACCAATGGGTCCTTTTCCTGGGGTGGGTACACACCCTATTATGCCACCCTCCAGTGGGAGGGGGGCATGAGCCTATCCCTGGTTGGCTGAGTCCCCCCAACTTCAAGATGGCGTGGACTTAAGAGTTGTGCGTCACCTCGCCTCCCCCACCTGAGGGTTGGAGTTGGCAGAGGTGGGCACACCTCTCTTCCTCACTTTTTTTCCTGCCGGTTCTCCCGCCAAAGTGGGGGTCAGAAACAGTGGAGACCAGTTGCTGAGAGCAGCAAGTGGCCAGGGGAAGCTCACAAGGCGGCAAGACTTTGAAGCTTCTCCCTCGTGAACCATGCCCATCCCAGGGGAGGAGGTTTGGCACCTCGTCCCAGGATGTGCATTGTTTCAGGCCCCAGAGAGCAGCAGGCTCTCGACCCAGGGGTCCAGAAACATGTCTGGTGGCAGCAGCTGAAAGCAGCCACTCAGCCTGGACACTAATGGTAGGTTAGTTTTCAGGGGGCATCTCTAAGATGCCCTCTGTGCGCATTTTTCATTAAGTCCCACACTGGCATCTGTGTGGGTTTAATGTGCTGAGAAGTTTGATACCAAACTTCTCAGTTTTCAGTGTAGCCATTATGGTGCTGTGGAGTTTGTAACAACAAACTACCAGCACCATAAACTCTTAATGGCAGCACCACACTTATAATGTCTAAGAATGGACTTAGACACTGTAGGGGTACAGTGCTCATGAACCTGTACCCTCACCACTGGTATAGTGCACCCAGCTAAAGGTGTGACTGACCTATGCCAGGGCAGTGGGTTGTAGGCATGGCCCACAGAGAAGTGCGCCATGGCGACTCTTCACTTTGTTCTGCCTCAAAACGCACAAGTTACTACTTGTGTAACGATATATCTGGAAGAGACATTAGTTAGTGATAGATTCCTTACCTTAGATTATCCCCAGGCATCAGACTGGATCCGGAAAGTTTTTCGTCAGCCGTACCCCTGCGTGTTGGTAGGTGGATTCGTGCAGCTCCGTGTCCGTCGCTGGTGTCGTAAGCGCTAGAGATGAAGTCAGAGATTACTTTGGCGCCACCCATGTATGCTGACGTCCGTTCTGTACACAACTTTCCGTGCCAGGAACGCAGAGCCATGCAAGAAACTGACAACTGGTGCCATGAAACTAGGGCCCTGAAAGGGATGACCTTAAACCTAGAAATCAGTTCGCAAAACGGGGAGTATGGGTGGGGCGGTAAGGAATCTATCACTAACTAAGGTCTCTTACAGATATATCGTTACACAAGTAGTAACTTGTGCATCTGAAAGAGAGTGATAGATTCCTTACCTTAGAATAGATACCCCAGCAATACCCACCCCGGTGGTGGGTCTGCGTACAAGATTACACCAGAAAGTCACGGAGAACAGAATGGCCAAAGAAGCTGCCTCTCCGGACTTGACGGTCAAGGCAGTAAAAATTGGTAAACGTGTTCAGCGAAGCCCAAGTAGCTGCCTGATAAATGTCCTGCAAGGGAACGCCGCGTCCCAAGGCAGTTAGTGGCTGCTGGTGCCGAGGTAGAATGGGCACGCAGCCCCACAAAAGGCTCCTTCTTGGCCACCGAGTAAGGAATATGTACTTACCAGTATGCATCTGTTCTTGGCATGTAGGGCTGCTGACATTCATATCTGTGCATAGATCGCCGCCTAGTGTTGGGTCCGGATGATTGCACACTGTTGTCCTGGAAGAGTCTCCGAAGTATCACGAGATAGGTGGCTCCTCCCCCGGACTACAGTGCGCATGGGCATCCTCTCCATCCTCAGATTGTTTTTCGTCCGTGTGGCAGGGATGGAGTATGATAGAGTAAGTGATGTCCATGCTATAGAATAATTCTGAGTGCTACAGCTGCGACAGGCACCGGGGAGGAGGGAGGGTGCTATGGATGTATGACTTTACAACGCATACTTTTTCAACGCACACCATTACAACACAATTTTTACAACGCAGGATCCTTTACAACGAAAGCCTTTACAACGCATGACATTACATAGCAGATGCTATTACAACGCATGCCATTACAACGTAAGTCTAGGTAAGTATATTATTTTTTAACAAATGTAATTAATAAATATTTACTTAAATGTATTAAATTAATTTTTTATTAATATATTTGTAAATATATTTATGTATTTTTTAAAAATAGTGTAGGTGTTTAAAAATAAAATTTAAAATCAAGTTAGTGTAAAACCCAAACCCAGCCCTGAACCCTAAAAATACCCCTGTACCCCATAACCCAAACCTGAACCCTAAAAATACCCCTGTACCTCATAACCCAAACCTAGCCCTGAACCCTAATACCCCTGTACCCCATAACCCAAACCCAGCCCTGAACCCTAAAAATACCCCTGTAACCCATAACCCAAACCCAGCCCTGAACCCTAAAAATACCCCTGTACCCCATAACCCAAACCCAGCCCTGAACCCTATAAATACCCCTGTACCCCATAACCCAAACCCAGCCCTGAACCCTAAAAATACCCCTGTACCCCATAACCCAAACCCAGCCCTGAACCCTTAAAATACCCCTATACCCCATAACGCAAACCCAGCCCTGAACCCGAAAAATACCCCTGTACCCCATAACCCAAACCTAGCCCTGAACCCTAATAATACCCCTGTACCCCATTACCCAAAAGTATATATATAAAATTCCTTAAATTAATTTATTTATGTTTAAATAAAATGATATACTTACGTTGTAATGGCATGCGTTGTAATCGCATCTACTATGTAATGTCATGCGTTGTAAAGGCATTCGTTGTAAAGGATCCTGCGTTGTAATGGTGTGTGTTGAAAAAGAATGCGTTGTAAAAGTTGCGTTGAAACGGTTGTATACCGGGCGATATGAATGTCAGCAGCCCTACATGCGAAGAACAGATGCATACTGGTAAGTAGCATATTCCGGTCGAGGCATGTGGACTGCTGAATTCATATCTGTGCATAGAATGTATAGCAGTCTCCCTCTTAGCGGTGGTTGCCTGTGCCAGCTGCAGCAGCCTGAAAAAGAGTCTTGAGTACAGCCTGTCCTGCAGCTGCTTTCTGTTTGAAGTGTACATCTACGCAGTAGTGTTTGGTAAATGTATGTATGTTAGTCCATGTGGCTGCTCTACATATGTCTTCTAGAGGAATGTTTCCCAGGAAAGCCATGGATGCCCCTAACTAGCGTGTGGAATGCGCCCTTGGGGGAACTGTTAATGTGCGTTTAGATTTCTGATAACAAATTTGTATGCACTTAACAATCCATCTGGCTATACCTGATTTTGAAATGGGGTTGCCTTTGTGCTGTGGTGAAAAGGCAACAAACAGTTGCTTAGTTTTCCTGAAAGGTTTTGTTCTGTCTATATAGTACAGGAGAGCTCTTTTAACATCCAGGGTATGTAGAGCTCTCCCTGCCACTGAATCTGGATTTGGGAAGAACACTGGCAGTTCGATAGTCTGATTCATGTGAAACTGGGATACCACCTTTGGCATAAATTTAGGGTTTGTACGTAGCACTACCCTATTTGCATGAATTTGTATGAATGGCTCCTGAATAGTTAGGGCTTGTAGCTCACTAACTCTCCTAAGTGATATAATTGCCACTAAAAAGCCACTTTCCACGTTAGGAGTTGAATCTCACACGAGTGTAGAGGTTCAAAAGGTGGGCCCATTAGTCTGGTTAGAACCACGTTGAGGTTCCAGACAGGTGAAGGTGGGTGTCTTGGAGGAATCACTCGTTTGAGTCCCTCCATAAAAGCTTTAATAGCAGGTACTCTGAAGAGTGAAAGGTGTTGCCTGTTCTGAAGATAAGCTGCCACCGCAGCCAAATGTATACGTATGGAACTGTAGGCTAGATTGCATCTATGTAAATGTAACAGGTAACATATGATGTTTTGAGTGGATGCATCTAGCGGATTTATGTCATTATTGGTACAATAGATGACAAATCGTTTCCACTTCGCCGCATAGCATGCTCTGGTTGTAGGTCTTCTTGCCTCTTTGATAATATCCATACAGTCAGGAGGCAAGTTCAGGTAACCAAACTATGACTTCAGGAGCCAGATCGCAAGGTTCAACTGTTGCGGATCTGGGTGCTGAATGTCTCCATGACTCTGCGTTAAAAGACTGGGTGTTAATCGCAGCCTTTGATGAGGCACCACGGAAAGTTCTAGGAACGTGGTGTACCATGGTTGCATCGCCCACGTTGGAGCAACTAGGATGAGTGTCATGTAGTGTTGTCGCAGTTTGTGTGCCACCAGTGGTATGAGCGGGGCTGGGGGAAAAGCGTACGCAAACCTGCCTGACCAGTTCATCCATATCGCATTGCCCTGAGACTGCGGATGTGGAAACCTGGCGGCAAAGCTATGGCATTTTGCGTTTTCCCTTGAGGCGAACAGGTCTATCTCTGGGTGACCCCACTGCTGGAAGTACGGTGTAGCACTGAGGGATGCATCTCCCACTCGTGCATCTGGTGGCTGTGTCTGCTGAGCAGATCCACCATCTGGTTGTCCCTGCCTGGGAGGTGTTCCGCCATGAGGAATATGTTCCTCTGAATGGCCCACTTCCACATGCTTTGCGCTAGATGTGACAACTGTGGAGAGTGTGTCCCTCCCTGCTTCTGTATGTAGTACATGGCAGTCATGTTGTCCGTCCGGATCAACACGACTTTGTTGCACAAATGTACCTTGAACGCCTTCATTGCCAAGAAGATTGCCATCAGTTCTAACAGGTTGATGTGCATCTTCTTTTGCTGTGTCGTCCATAGTCCCTGTACTGTGTAATGGAGGACATGCACTCCCCAGCCCAGGAGAGATGCGTCCGTCGTCAGCACTATTTGTGGTACAGGCTCTTGGAACGGTCGTCTCCTGCAAAGGTTTTGTGGGTTCCACCAATGCAGAGAGTGGTATGCGCGACCAGTCACCAACACTAGGTCTTTTAATTGTCCTTGAGCCTGGTTCCACTGCCGTGCTAAGCACTCCTGAAGCGGACGCATGTGTAGTCTTGCGTGAGGGACTATGAAGATGCAGGAGGCCATCATGCCTATCAACTGCATAAACACCCGTGCTGGGAGCGAGTGTTGGGGTCTGAATTTCTGAATCAGTAATTGAATACTGTTGATTCTTGCTGAATTTGGCTGTGCCTTTGCTACCAGAGTGTCTATAGTCGCTCCTAGGTACTGTTGTACGTGAGCGGGTTGGAGATGAGACTTTGCGTAGTTTAATGAGAATCCGAGGCTGTGCAGGAGGTGAATAGTGCGAGACATGTGGCTGGCACATTGCTGGACTGACTTTGCTTGGATGAGCCAGTCGTCCAGATAGGGGTAGACGTGGTCATGGTTTCTCCTCAGGTGGGCAGCTACCGTCGCTAGGCACTTGGTAAACACCCTGGGGGCTGTTGTCACCCCGAAAGGTAGTACCTTGAACTGGTAGTGCTGATTTTGTATGGTAAACCTGAGATACTTCCTGTGTGCAGGATGTATTGGTATGTGGAAGTATGCGTCTTTTAGGTCTAGGGTTGCAAGGAAGTCTCCCTGAGTGAGCAATGGCAGAACCTGTTGTAAAGTGAGCATGTGAAAATGTTCTGATAAGATGTATTGATAAGATGTATTGGTTTAGGGGCCTGAGATCCAGTATTGGCCTGAGAGACCCGTCCTTTTTGGGTATTAAGAAGTACAGCAAGTATACCCCTGTACCCTGTTCCTGTATGGGGACGAGTTCTATGGCCCCTTTTTGCAGCATGCTGATAACTTCTTGCTGCAATAAGCCTATGTGCTCCGCGGACATAGGACGGTGTCTTGGGGGTATGTTGGGTGGAGTGGAAGTTAGCTCTAGACAATAGCCATACTGAATAAGTTGTCTCACCCACCTGTCTGTGGTAATGCTGTCCCAGACTGGCAGGAACTGTTGTAATCGCCCCCCGACCTGTTACATGGTCTGGGGGCAGTGACAAGGCGTCACTGTTTAGTATTGGCGGAGGATATGGTGTTGTTATTCCCTCGTCCTCTGCCTTTGCTGCATTTGCCATGGTATCCACCTCTACTGTTCTTATTATAGGTGGTCTGCGTGCTCCCTTTATTGTATGGAATCTGTTGTGATGCCTGGACTCGTGTAGCTCCTCTGTTACTGGAGCAACGAAAGGAACCTCCTCTAAACTGTTGGGAGACTGCAAGGCACCCATAGACTTGGCTGTCTCTGTGTCTCTTTTAATCTTTTCTAAGATTGTGTCCACATCAGGACCAAATAAAAAAATCAGGGTTCACAGGCTGATTCAATAATGTGGTTTGAATTTCAGGTTTGAACCCAGAGATGCGCAACGAAGCATGTTTCCTGAGCATGACGCTTGTGTTAATGGCCCTGGCTGCGGTGTCTGCTGCGTCTAGCGCACATTTAATGGATGCGTTGGATATGAGTTTCCCCTCCTGGATTAGCATTTCTGCTCCCTCCTTGTAGGCCTCAGGCAAATGTTGCAGCAGTTGCTCTAGAGTGTCATAATGCACCCTATCGTATCTGGCTAATAGGGCCTGTGTATTAGAAATTCTCCAGACATTAGCTGCTTGAGCAGCCACCCTTTTCCCAGAAGCTTCTAATACTTTAGATTCCTTATCTGGAGGAGGAGCATCACCCGTAGTTTGTGAGTTGGCGGGCTTACGAGCATTTGAGACCACCAAAGAGTCTAATGGCAGCTGTCCCTTAATATATGTAGGGTCCACAGGTGCCGGTCTGTATTTTCTTTCAATTCTGGGGTTAATAACCCTTGCTCTAGTGGTTTCTTTAAAAATGTCCCCTGCGTGTTTAAGGACACCTTTTAGCATTGGCAAAGTTTTAACAGATTTCTCTGAAGTGGAGAAAGTGTCAAACAGGAAGTCCTCTTCAACTGGCTCAGCATGCATGTCCACATCATGATTTTGTGCTGCCCTTTCAATCGAAGCGTTGAACGCAGCTGTATCTTCTGTTGGTGAAGTTTTAACAGGATAAGGAGGAGTATCAGGAATAGTCTGTGACTTCCCTTTGTCAGCAGGGTTTGTCCAGGCTAGAGTCTGGTCATCCTGATCCGAGTCCGCAGGGTAATGGTATTGTTCATCATCGTCATACCCCATATCCTCAGTAGTGGGTGTGGGTGAGTATGCAGAAGTGTCCTGGCCATGGTACCTCACAGTCTCAAAAAGGACAGGCGATGTTGAAGAATCCCTTTTCTTCTTGAGTGGAATTTTGTATGATTCCAGAGGATTTTCTGACCTGATCTTCCTTTGATAAATAGTAAGTCTACCAGATTCGGAGTCGATATGCAGCTTCGACTGGTCATCATATGAGGGTTCTTGGTACATAAAGTCCTCTTCTAGAGGATGAGTCCTTTTTCCCAATGACACCTTTTTGGGTGTTTCGACCCCAGGTTTTGGATCGAGCGCCTTAGGGTGTGCAGTCGGGGGGAGTCCGAATTTTATCGGTGGCATAGTGTCTTTAGACAGACTGACCTTCTTCGGGGCCGGCGTCAATGGAGGCCCGACCGATTTTGCCTTTTCGCCAATAAGTTTTTGTCCCTGCGTTGACTTCGGTGCTAGTGGCGTCAGAGGAGCGCTTCTCTGCCTCGACTCGACGTGGTCTTTCGAGGCGCTTTTGGATTTCGACTCGAGGCCTTTGACGAGCTGGGGCCTGTCGACTTGATGCTTCGGATCGAGAAGCTTCCGAGACTAGAGTCCTTTGTTTGTGTCGCTGTTCGTCGACGTCGACTTCGTCGGTTCGACGTGCTTGGTTTCAATGGTGGACTTTAGCGCACCTATCTTCGGTTCGACACTCTTTACTTTTGACCCCGCAGGGTCTTCGACACCTTTCTTCTTCGTCGACCACGATGGGTTTGAGCTTTTTGATCCGAAGACTGTTTTCAGCAGTTTCGGTTTCATTTTTGACTCGATGGCTTTCGGTTTCGTTTTAAGTAGTTGGACCGATGGCTCATGTGATCTATTCTTAGCCGGGCCTTGACGAGGGGCTATAGAATGTTCTTCATGATCTTGGCTAAGGCCTTCCGGCGATGCCTCGACCTGAGCCCTTGGAAGTCTTTGAGTGTCTGTTTCTGGCCCCGTACCCACTGTTGGGCCTGGTTAATCGCTTGAGTCGTCATCAGCGGCTCAGATGGGGGATACGTCGTCCCTTACCTCGACGACGTTTTCATCTTCGCCGTTCTCTTCGTCGTCTTCATAATAGTTGGAGTCATGCTCCGAACCTGGATCCGACTGCTGTTCTGGATCCTCAGTCTCGACGACCTCATCGTCCTCTTCGTCGAAGATATTCACCGGGTCGGGCGCTGGCTTCGACATAGTTTGCCTCGCTGCACGTCGGAGTCTAAGCATCTTCTTCGACCTGAATCGAGCACAAGCCAGACAGTTGTCCTCATTGTGCTCTGGTGATAAGCACTTGTTGCACACCGGGTGTACATTGATGTGCGGGTACTTAGAGTTACAAAGGGGGCATCGTTTGAACGGGCTCCGTTCCATCGACGATCGGTCTCCGGTGTCGAAAAGGCCACGCGGCTCTCTTCGACGTCCTGCTCAAGAATAACTGGAACAAGAACTCGGCACCGATCGAAACAATACCGACGACCTCGAAGGCCTTTTGGCCTTTAGAAAAGTTTCCGAACTTGAGTAAAGAAAAGTACATCCAAACCCAATGGCGGAAAAAACAATCTGAGGATGGAGAGGATGCCCATGCGCACTGTAGTCCGGGGGAGGAGCCACCTATCTCGTGATACTTCGAAGACTCTTCCAGGACAACAATGTGCAATCATTAGGACCCAACACTAGGCGGCGATCTATGCACAGATATGAATTCAGCAGCCCACATGCCTCAAACCATGCTTTTATGCACAGAACAACCCACCGAGGGATGGTTCTTTTGTGCACAGCCAGACTTTTTTTACACCCACGTAGCCAACAAAGAGCTGATCATCCACCCGGAACTGTTGTGTGCGCTTCAGATAGAAGGAGAGCGCACATTTTGGGTCCAGACGGTGGAGCCCCTCTTCCTCTTTTGAAGGATGCGGAAAAAAGGTGGGCAAAGTGATTGTCTGCCCGATGTGGAAGGGCGTGACAACATTTAGCAAGAAAGAAGGACGGGTTCGTAAAACCACCTTGTCCGGATGAACAGAAAAGAAAGGAGGTTTGGAAGAAAGAGCCTGGAGCTCACTCACGCTTCTGGCAGAGGTGATCGCTACCAGGAAAGCTGTCTTGAGAGTGAGAAGACGCAAAGGACAGGTATAAAGGGGCTTGAAGGGAGCGCACATCAGATATGTCAAGACAAGGTTTAAGTCCCATTGAGGAAATGTGTGCGTAATGCCTTTCAAGAAACAGTTAAAAACTGGGGACTTAAAATGAGAAGGCTGATCTGGAAGCCGTAGGAAGGCGGAGATGGACGAAAGATAACCTTTGATATTGCCCAGAGCAGAGCCCTGTTGGCCCAAAGAAAGAAGGAGCTGAAGGACCTCAGAAAGAGGGGCAGAGAGGGGATCCACAGCCTTTGCTGTGCACCATGCCACAAATTTGTTCCACCTGCAGGCGTATACCGTTTTAGTGGAGGGATCCCTGGCTGCCAGAATGACATCAGACTTCGGGAGGAAGATCAAAGGCTGTCAACTGTCGCCGCTCAATCTCCACGCATGGAGGTGGAGGGAGGACAGGTTCGGGTGGAGGACAGTCCCCTGCTGCTGCGACAGAAGATCCTACCTAAGAGGCAGTCGGATCGGGGGATCTTCGTGCCCAATCCAGAGCCACAAGGATGACTTGGGCCTGGTCGCGCAAATCTTCTACAGCACTCTGGCCAGAGTGGTATAGGCGGAAACTCCACTCGCGTCGAAATGCGTCGCCTAGCGTGTGCCGCCTTGGAAATTCCAACGTGCAGAACTCATGACATTGCACGTTCTCTTCGGTGGAGAACAGATCTAACCAAGGTCCCCCCACTGTTAAGAGACCTTGCCACGTCCGAGTTCAGACGCCATTCGCGATACATCAAGCACCGGCGACTGAGTTCGCCCGCCTGGCGTTCAGAGAACCTACCAGGGTTTGAACCACCAAGGTAATGCCTTGATGTTCCAGCCATGTCCAGAGGCGCAGAGCCTCCTCACATACAGTCCAGGACCCCACCCGCCCTGTTTGTAGCAATACCACATGGCGGTGGTGTTGTTTATTTAATTATTTATTTATTTCGTTTTTTCTATAGCGCGAACATGACCCTGCAAGGGGTATCAGAGCGCTTTACAGAGGTGTTTCAACATTAGAACCATTAAGAATCATAAGTTGCAGAATACAAACTCTTTACAACAGTACACTTCAGGGAAGCGTATAACAAATATATCAGAAGCGCATTAAATCACACCACCATATGTGTTACAGATAAACCCTCTCATTTGTGTGAAGTGAGATGCTGGCGTATGACTGGAATCAAACATGGAGAGAGTATATCCATAGGTACTGCTGGCAGGACTCATTGTAGAAATTATTCCATATAGAACAATTTCGCCTCTTTTTTGAATGCTGCGATGGATGGAATTCTTCTAATGCTAGGGGAGAGCGTTCCAAATTCGAGGTGCTGCCCCAGAGAACGCTCGGGCATAAGTTTTTTTCTTATAAAAAAAAGCTGGTTTCAGAAGAAGATTGTCTTTGCTCCTGTTGCCTCGATTTCCTCCTGACAGCGTGATTTTCTGTGCAAGGTAAACTGGAGTTTTATGGTGCAATGCATTGTGGGTGATGCATGCTAACTTGAAGTGAATTCTTGCCTCGAAGGGTAGCCAGTTCAGTACTTTCAGATGGGGGGAGATGTGGTCGTATTTTTTTGATCCTGATATCAGTCTTGCGGCTGCATTAAAACATGCTTTCAAAGGGGCTGTTGTGACCTTAGGAAGCCCTGCCAGAGTAATGCACCCATATTCTATCCTTGAGATGACCAGTGACTGGATTGCTGTTTTCAGATCTGTTTTATTTAGGAATGGTTTTAGTGTCCGCAGGTAGCATAGGTGGAAACGGGCGTTCTTTGCCATTGTGTTAATGTGTGGAGTCATGTTCAGATTTATGTCAAGAGTAATTCCCAAAGATTTAGTGGAGTCGACAATCTTCGGGGTGCATTTTAAAGCTGTGATAAAGTTGGACCAATCTGCTAACTTGAGTTTACTTTTCTGAGGTGTAATCAGTAAGAATTCAGTTTTTTGCGGGTTTAGCTTCAGGTGATTCAGGGTTAGCCATTGGAGGGTACTCGTAAGGGCTTGGTTCATAGTTTTTATATCTTCTGTCTATGTCACCTTGATATACAGCTGCGTGTCATCCGCATACATATGGAATGCAATGTTCGCATTTTGTAGTATAGCCGTTAGTGGTTGTACATAAAGATTGAAAATCGCCGGGGATAACGTAGAACCTTGTGGAACTCCAATTGTATTTCTGGTAGACCCTGACAGGGTTTGGTTGACAATTCGTTTTTGAGATCTATTCTCTAGGAAGGAGCTGAACCACTTACGAACTAAACAATCTAGCCCCATTCTGTTTTTCAACCTATCCAGGATCCTGGCATGGTTTACTGTATCGAACGCAGACGACAAGTCCAACAATATTAGTAGACATGTGTCATTGTATTTGCAGGATTGCAGTTTCTGTACTATGGTTCGGTCTGAACCCTGATTGGTAATCATTTAGTAGATTGAAATCCAAGATGTGAAGACTCAGTTGTTGCTGGACACATTTTTCCAGAATTTTAGCAAGCATGGGGATGTTAGTAACAGGTCTGAAGTTTTTTTGATCAGAAGGGGTTTCAGTTTGTTTCTTTAGAAGAGGAATGACTTGCCCAGTTTTTAGGCAGTCTGGGATTTGTCCTTGTGATAACTAGGCATTTATGATCTTAGTCCACGATGTGATTAACAGGTGGTTTAGTGAAGACCAGCACTTTGCTGGAAGGGGGTCGTTATAATGGTTGTTAGGTTTAGTAGATGACATGATCTTTGATATGTCTAGTTCGCTTATTGGCTTAAATCCTGACCATCGTGCGTTGTTTTTTGGATTGTCACCTTCTTGTTGGAATTGTGGTTCATCTGAGGAACCCTTCTCCCTTTCCAAGTCTTCATCTGATTTTTTAAGTTCCCTTTCTAGTGTGTTAGCTTTGTCGGTAAAGAAGACTGAGAAATCCTCGCTATTTAAGCTTGTTTTTGCGATGATCGGTGCTGATTTGGCAGATTTATTCAACTGTTCTTTAAGTATATCAAATAGTTTCCTTGGCCTGTTTTTTGCATTGTCCAGTTCTTTCCTAAAAAAGTCTTTTTTTGATTTCAAGATGCTTTTTTTATAGGCTTTCCTGGATTGTCTCAGTTGGCCTAAGTGTGATGCGGTAGGGTATTGACGCCATTTACGCTCAGAGAGTCTGAGAGAACGTCTTTCCTCGTTTAGGGAACTATTGACCCATGGATTTTTGTCTTTGTCAGAGATCCTTTTAAGTTTTAGAAGGGCGACCTCCTCGATGATGCTTGCTATTGATTTATTATAGTGCAAAGTGAGGTCATTGACGTCCATCATGTTCTTGGGTGGCTGCAACTCATTTTCACAGCGAGCTGCCATGTTTTCCATATTGATTCCTCTAGTGTCCCTGGTCCATTTTTTTGGCTTAACAGCTTGTGAGGTTGGTTTAGTTTTTCTCAGAGGAATTTCGAATGTAATTATGTGGTGGTCAGACAAATCGCATGGTGTGATTATAATGTTCGCGATTGCTTTTTCTTTGGCTATGACCCAGTCTAAGGTAGAACCTTTGGAGTGGGTGGGGGAGATGACATCCCTGTACTAAAGATTGTTCTTCCAGGAAGGTTTTAAAAAGTTTGATTTGATTGTCAGCCTGATCCTCCCAGTAAATATTGAAATCACCTAGAAAATTTCATTAGATAGGGGACTAGAGTTGACGGTAAAGATTTCCATCAGTTGGTCTAGGAACTTGGTCTTTGTGCCAGGCGGGTGGTAGAATGCATGGAGTTTACAGTTTTGGTTGTCCGCTGATCTTAAAAGACATGCCTAGATATTCGCAAGATTCTAAGGGGTCCGAGTGAGTTTTGGTAATGGTAACGTCTGACCTATGAATGCACGCGATGCCTCCCCCCAATCTGACTTGTCTGTCCAGTCTCATGATCTGGTAGTTTGGGGGAACTAACATGTCCAAACATAACATAAACTAACATGTCACTACACATCCCCGGACAGAGGGAAGGAATGCCTTCAGTGCAAGTCGGATCGCTCGAAGCTCCAAAAGGTTGATATGGAGCCGGGACTCCTACAGAGACCAGAGTCCTCTGATCCCCGCCTCTCCCAAGTGGCATCCCCATCCCAGCAGGGACGCATCCCTCACCACTGTGTACTCCGGTTGGGGAAGGGAGAATGATCTGCCATTGACCCAATAGCGATTCGTGAGCCACCACTGCAATGGTCGTGCAGTGCCCTCCAAGATCTGGACATGATCGAACAGGTTGCCCTGATGCTGCGCCCACTTTAACTTCAGGTCCCACTGCAGAGCCCGCATATGCCATATGGCATGTAGCACTAGCAGGATGCAGAAGACTGTCAGGCCCAGGAGCCGGAGGGTCATCCTGACAAACCCAGGATAGAGGCTGAAAGATCGGAATCATAGCTTGAATATCCCATACTCGCTGCTTGGGAGGATAAACCCGAACCCGCGTCGAATCCAGAACCGCTCCGATGAAGGGGAGCTTCTGAGAGGGACTCAGGTGCGACTTTGGCACATTGATGGAGAACCCCAGCAAATGCAGGAGGTTGGCCGTAGTCTGAAGGTGGGAGACGACTGGCTGGAGCGAGCCCGCCTTCAACACCAGTCGTCGAGATAGGGGAAGACTTGCATCCCTGACCTGCGCAGATGAGCTGCGACCACCGCCATCACTTTCGTTAACACCCGAGGAGGGCTGGTAAGGCCGAAGGGGAGCACGACAAACTGAAAATGCTCCTGGCCTACTGTGAACCGCAGGTAACGCCGGTGGGCCGGCAGGACGGGGATGTGAAAATATGCGTCCTGCAAGTCCAACGCTACCATCCAGTCGCCAGGGTCGAGGGCAGCCAAGACCTGAGCCAGAGTCAGCATTTTGAACTTCTCCTTCCGGAGGAAGCAATTGACGTTCCTGAGGTCCAAGATGGGGTGTAGTTTGGGGGAACTAACATGTCCAAACATAACATAAACTAACATTTCACTACACATCCCCGGACAGAGGGAAGGAATGCCTTTAGTGCAAGTCGGATCGCCCGAAGCTCCAAAAGGTTGATATGGAGCCGGGACTCCTACGGAGACCAGAGTCCTCTGATCTCCGCCTCTCCCAAGTGGCCTCCCCATCCCAGCAGGGACGCATCCCTCACCACTGTGTACTCCAATTGGGGAAGGGAGAATGATCTGCCATTGACCCAATCGCGATTCGTGAGCCACCACTGCAATTGTCGTGCAGTGCCCTCCAAGATCTGGACATGATCGGCAGGTTGCCCTGATGCTGCGCCCACTTTAACTTCAGGTCCCACTGCAGAGCCCGCATATGCCATCTGGCATGTAGCACTAGCAGGATGCAGGAGACCGTGAGGCCCAGGAGCCGGAGGGTCATCCTGACTGAAACCCAGTATAGAGGCTGAAAGATCGGAATCATAGCTTGAATATCCCGTACTCGCTGCTTGGGAGGATAAACCCGAACCCGCGTCGAATCCAGAACCGCTCCGATGAAGGGGAGCTTCTGAGAGGGACTCAGGTGCGACTTTGGCACACTGATGGAGAACCCCAGCAAATGCAGGAGGTTGGCTGTAGTCTGAAGGTGGGAGACGACTGCCTGGAGAGAGCCCGCCTTCAACAACCAGTCGTCGAGGTAGGAGAAGACTGACATTCCTGACCTGTGCAGATGAGCTGCGACCACCACCATCACTTTCGTGAACACCCGAGGGGCGCTGGTAATGCCGAAGGGGAGCACGGCAAACTGAAAATGCTCCTGGCCTACCGTGAACCGCATGTAACGCCGGTGGGCCGGCAGGACAGGGATGTGAAAATATGCGTCCTGCAAGTCCAACGCTACCATCCAGTCTCCAGGGTCGAAGGCAGCCAACACCTGAGCCAGAATCAGCATTTTGAACTTCTCCTTCCGGAGGAAGCAATTGACGTTCCTGAGGCCCAAGATGGGGCGTAAGTCCCCTTTTTTCTTCTCGGGGACCAGAAAGTAGTGGGAATAACAACCACGTCCTACTTCTGGCCCAGGAACGGACTCTATGACCCCCCTTAGCCTAGAGGGCCATGACTTCCTGTTGGAGAAGCACAAAGTGGTCCCCCGACACGAGGTGGAATTGAGGTGGCATGGCTGGGGGGGGTAGACTCAAAGGGGAGGGAGTAACCCCTCCGAACAATTTGCTGCACCCACCTGTCGGAAGTGACAGAAAGCCTGTGGGGGAGGTGATGTCGAATCCTGCCGTCCACTGGCATGGGGTGCACCCCAAAGCTCGGACTAGGAAAGATTTGAGGTGGATACTGCGGGAGCGGAGGTGGACTGAGCGGCATGCTGGCCCCCTGTGCCGCCACGGCGGCCTCCACGCCCACGGCGAGTTTTGTTCTGCCAGGCTTCGGACTTAACGAGCGGGCAGGGGCGCCCCTTCCGTGAACACGAAAGTGAGCGAAAGGTAGAGGTGGCCGGGCGTGTGGTGGATAGACCAAAGGATTTGGGCTGTAGCCCGAGAATCCTTAAAATGCTCCAGCGCACTGTCTGCCTTATCCCCAAACAGGCGAGTGCCATTAAAAGGCATGTCCATCAGGGAACTCTGGACATCCCAGGAAATCCCAGTGGACCGCAGCCAGGCATGGCGGTGCAGGGCCACTGTTTTGGAGATTGCTCTCCCTAAAGAGTCTGCGGTGTACAGCCCACACCGAATGGCGAACTTTGCAGCATCCTTTCCCTCCGCAACAGCCTGGGAGAGTACAGACCGAACCTCTTCCGGGCACTGGGGCAATGTCTGCGCCACTGTGTCCGACACAGCTTGAGAGTAGCGGCCCAACAGGCATGCGGTATTGACTGACCGCAGCCCCAAGCTGGCAAATAACCTCTTACCAAACTGCTGAAGCTTTTTTGATTCCTTATCCGGCGGGCTGTATGGAACACACTTTGGGAAGTGGAAGCCTGGATGACCAAGCACTCCGGAGTCGGGTGATTGATCAGAAAGGCCGGGTCACCCGGTGCTGGGCGATGACGCCTTGCCACATTCTTATCCACAGGAACCCCTGTGACTGGCCTAGACCAGAAGCCCATCAGAACATCCGTCAAGGCCTCATTAAACGGGAGCAGAGGTTCCATAGAACTTGCCGCCGGCTGAAACCCCTCAGTAAGGAGGTTGGTCTTGTGGGTGACAGTAGGCAGATCAAGGTCAAGGGCCTCAGCTGCTCTACAGAGCACCATGGTATACATGGCGCCCTCCTCCATGATTGCAGGAGGAGACATAAATCCTGGCTCGGAGGGAGGAGAGGTCAAGGCAGTCTGCGTCCTCCGAGTCCTCCACCCACTCAATTTCAGACTCACACTGCCATGCAAGAGGGTCTTCTGACCCCTCCCAGTCAACCCCCTCCTGCCCGGCCTGTGGTACAGGCGGCAGCGGCGGGGTGGTACAGCGGAAAACAAGTGCTCCAACGGCGGCCCGGAAACTCGGGCAAGGGCGGAGGTGGGACGAACTGAACCCATGGCGGCGCTAAGAACGGAGCCGCAGGGGGTGCAGGAACTGCCAGAGGAGGATTCTGAGGCGCCGGGCCAAGCCGCCGGCGGTGGACCTTGCGGCACCAGGGCCAGAGCCGACGGCGGAGCCGATGGCTAGCACGGGCCCTCAAATGGGACCGCGGAGCCCGAAGGCTCGCCGACGGGAGCCCTAGGCCTGAAAAGGCGGTCCATGGCAGCAAGAAACTCATGCACCAGGGCTGGAGTCGACGACGAACCCGGATAAGGTGGGTAGGCCGCGGGACTCCCAGGCTCCAACGGAGCCGCGGGGGATGAACCCCTGGCCCCCGCGCCCGGACAACGACGGGGGGACGTCGGAGTGCAATCACGCTTCTTCGACTTTTTTTATGACATCTCTTACCCGATTCCGAGGGTGAAGACTTCTACTCCGAGGAGCGATGGTGATGGCTCCGCGGTCAGTCCCTCGAGCGAACCCTGGACCTCGAACAGCGCGGAGACGACTGCCTGGCTTCCAGCAGCTTTCTGAGCCATGGCCAGACAGTCGGAACATGACCAGGAGTCATAGTCGCACTCCTAACAGTAGACACAGACGCCATGGGGGTCGGCCACCGACATCGTACCGCGACAGGTCCTGCAGGATTTAAATCCAGGCATCCTGACGTGGCACCAGGAGTCAAGGACTCAAAGAAATAGAGGGGAAAAAGTCTCAAAAAAGTTAGTCAAAAAGTGACTAGGGTACGTGCTCTAACCGGATATGCGCTTGCTGGGGCGGAAAAAGAAAGAACTGACGTCAGCGCGCATGGGTGGCGCCTAAGTAGTCTCCATGACATCATCTTGGCGCTTACGACGCCAGTGGAGCCTTCCGACGTGCAAGGGTACTGCTGACGAAAAACTTTCCAGATCCAGTCTGACGCCTGGGTATATTCTAAGGTAAGGAATCTATCACTAACTAGTCCTTTCAAATAGGCAGGCTGCCAGTGTGTGAGTGTAATGGTACAGGACCTCTAAGGGTAGCACAATAAGTGCTGCAGCCCTTAGAAGCCTTCTATGGTCACAGGGCCCTGGGTACCTGTGGGACCATTTACCAGGGGCTGACCTGTGGCCAGAGATGCCAATTGGGTTAGTTTTGGGGAGGAAAACAGACCCTGGGAACCTGATTAGCAGGGACCCAGGGGCACATCAAGTCAAATTGCATCAGTAGCTAAAAGTGTGTGGGGGGGATGTTACTGCAACAGAAGCCCACTTTCCTACAGATGAGCTTTGGAAGGTAGGATGCACTAAAAGGGTTCTAGTGTGGAGACTGGGAGACCATGGAATAGGGTGTTTCTACCAGTGGATAGATATCACAAGATAGAGTATCCATCAGAAAGAGCATTAGCAAATAAAATTAACAGATTTTTCTGCTGGATACGTTTAAGAATCGTCACCACTTGAATCGAGACCAAAGGAGTATCTTCCCAAAGTTGGTGGGTCCGAGGAGTGGACTTCACATCATGAAGTCCTGCAGGGTATACCAGGCAAAATGACACTCCCTGCAGACTTGAGTCTTGATAAAGTAATACCTGGTGATGGTAGGGATGGGCACCAAAACAGCAGCTTGGCAGATGTCCAACACCAGAACCAAGACCACCACAGAGCCACGGTTGTGGGACGGCCTTCGCCCTGTTGGAATAAGCCTAAAGGCCCTCAGGAGGCTCTTTTTGGCCAAAGCTCAACTAAATAAAAGAATATTCCACCTTGTTGAACAAGTTACTTACCTTCGTTAACACTCTTCCTGGTGGATACTCCATCTATCTGCTGATTCCTCACCTTGTGAACGCCCCCAGGTGCCAGACTGGATCTGTATAATTATTTCTAGCAATTTCCTTGCAAGCATTAGGTGACGTCATATAGCTCTGTGTCAACTCCATCCCAGCCCTGGAAGTGACGCTAGAGCCCCATAAATCGATGCCCCATATAATCGGTACCCCTGGGTGCTGACATCAGTTTCTTTCTGAACTCTGTTCATGCCTTTGCCAGTCATTGGTTGATCAAGTTTGACAGTGTGCAGACCTCTAAATTGAAACCTTTTTAAAATGTAGAAAAGAGTCCATTCGACAGGAGTAGGAGGTGGGAGGATCAGTGATAAATCTGCAGAAAAAAATTGCAGACGGTAAGTAACTTGTTCTACTGATGGATACCTCTAACCACAAATTCCTTACCTTGTGAATGGATACCAGGACATTACCTCCCAAGGTGGAAAGTCTGTGGAGTGGCTTAGACCAAAAAGTCCGGCTGGACTGATTAAGCAAAATGTCCCTGAAGATTGGCCTGGCTCTCATGGCAGTAGTACTTTGTGAACCGATGAAATGAGCCCCATGTTGTAGCCGGAAAGACCTCCAAGGCTGGCACTCTATGTGCCAATGCAGTGGTAACAGCCTTAGCCCTGATGGGATGAGCACTAAACCCCTCTGGTGGCTGCGTCTTGGCCAATGCATAGCACATTTTGTTCCAGTTTTATTTATTTATTTATAAAGCTTTATATAGCGCGAACAAAATCCTGAAAGATATCGGAGCGCTTTACAAAAGATGGAAGGAAGGTAATAAGTGCAATACTGACATCAACAAAAGTAGTAACAAACATGAATAATTACCGTACAAAGAGGTCAAAGGAGAATAATACAACAGCTAATATATAGCGGGCTAAGAAGGTGGAAAACTAAGGTACAGAAGAGTGGCATCAAATGAAGGTCTAACGGTTGTAGGATCAGAAACATTTTGAGCAGATAATCATAACCTATTTAAGGTAAGAACTTGTTCATTAGGAATCTTTTAGCTTCCAGCTTGAAAGCATCCGTGGAGGAGAGTCTGCATACTTCTGGTGGAAGAGAGTTCCAGATCTTCGGGGAAGCGCCGGAGAAGGCTCATTGGCAGGTTCTCTTTTTTCTATAGATTTGTGGTTTCAAGAGGAAAGAGTTTGCACTTCTTGAGGGTCTACCACCCCAGGATAGTTCAAGTTTTTGCGCTAGGTAACTGGGGCATTTGAAATGGAAGGCTTTGTGTGCCAAACAAGCCATCTTTAGCCGAATTCGAGCTTCGTAAGGCCACCATTTAAGGGATTTTAGGACTAGGGATATGTGCGCGTTTCTTCTGGTACCTGTAACCAGTCTAGCCACAGAGTTCGTAGATGCCCTTAGTGGAGCCAAGGTATATTTGGGGAGGCCACAGAGCGTAGCACTGTCATAATCAAGTCTTGGTAACACAAGAGCTTGGACCACCTGCTTGAAATCAGATTGTGGAAGGAATGGTTTGAAATGTTTTTTTCTGCACTGCCTCATTGCTCCTGCAAACCACACAAAGAGCTGATCATCAACCTGATGGTCCTTGGAGCAACTTAAGTAAATACTCAGCTCTTCTGCGATCTAAAAGATGGAGTCTCTCTTCCTCTTTTGAGGGATAAGATGGAGCAAAGAATATCAGAAGGGCGATGGATTGTCTGACAAAGAAACGTGTCACAACCTTGGGCAGAAATGCTGTTCTAGTCCGTAGCATCCAGTTTGTCAAGAAATAAGGTGGTATATGGCTGCTGGACACACAGTCCTTGTAACTCAGTCATGCAAAGAGTTGATGTTATCACTATGATACATACTGTTTTCAGATTTAGATGACATACAGGATAGCTTTCAACTGCCTCAAATGGGATGAAAATAAAGTACATAAGAACCAAACTAAGGTCCATCTAATGCATCACAGTAGGTTTGGGTGGAAACATTTGGAGTAAACCTTTCTGAAAACTTACCATAGCAGGCGATTTAAACTATGATGTTTGATCTGGTGAATGTAAAAAGGCTGACTAGGAAGATAAATAACTTTTAATCAAGGCTACAGCGTGACCTTGCTGGGCCAGAGATCGCACCAACAACAGCAACACATCTGTCAATTTGGCTTCTAGTGGTTCTATCCACCAAGAGTTGCACAAAGCCACAAACATCTCCCAACTTCCAGCATAAAACTTTTTTGTGATCGACATGTGGACATCAAGATGGCATCCAAAACCTTGGGAAGGAGGTTGAAAGTATTAAGCTGTCACCGCTCAATTTCTACACATGGAGATATAGGTTGTGCTGGTCTGTGTTTAGGATTGTGCCCTGCTGCTGCAACAAAAGATCCTCCTAAAGCAGCAGCCTGATTGGGGTACAGATGCTCATGGACAGATGTTCCAAGTACCACACACTCTTGTACCGATCTTGAGCCACAAAGATGACTTGGGCCCACGCACTTCTGATCTTCTTCAGAACTTTGAAAAGGACAGGAAGAGGCAGAAAGGCATATAGGCGTCCCAAGCTCCACTCCAGACAAAAAGCGTCTCAAAGGGAGAGTAGTACTGGGAACTCCAGAGCTCAAAATCTTGGATGCTGTACTTTCTTTGCAGTGCATAAAAGATCAAGCCAGGGTTCTCCCCACTAGCAGAAGACACCCAGCATCATCTCCAAGTGTAATAGCAATTTGTGACCTGCTAGGCAACACCAGCTGAGTTTGTCCGCCCTTGTATTAAAAAATCCTGCCAGGTGGCTGGGAACCAGGGAGATGTCCACTCTGTCCAGAGGCATAGAGCCTCCTGGCACATGGCCCAATACCCCACTTCGGCCTGTTTGTTGCAATACCACATGGCAGAAATGTTGTTTGTGAGAACCTGAACCATGCCATGCTAATCGCCTGCAACTCCAACAGACTGATGTGGAGGCGTGTCTCTGCCAGAGAGGAGGGTCCTCTAATGTCCACCTCTCCAAGATGGCCTCCCCAACCCAGCAACAATTCATTTGTCAGAGCCGTCAACTCTGGGTGTGGAAGGGAGAGGGGTCGAAGTCATGGCGAATTCATTTGAGAAACTTAAAGGCCAGCAGTTTCCTTTTATAGAACCAGCGGCATCCGTGACACTTTGACATACGGGGAACAGGCGCATATCTTGATGAGTGTGAAATTGGGTTCAGCGTCAGCCCCAGAATCAGTGCAGATTCCACAACTAAGTCAAGAGGCACAGACTGCATCGAGGATGCATCCAGCGATGGTAATCAGACTGGAGGCCTTCTCAGATCCTTGCAGTACTTCAGGACCTTGCTAGGTTTTGACTACGTACAGTCAACGCCGTATCATCTTCCTGCTTCAACATTCTTCGCATGCTCAGAAAAACATTTCGCTGGATCCCCTCCGAAACAAGGAAAACAGTCACCCACGCTCTAGTCACTAGCCGACTGGACTACGGAAACACCCTCTACGCAGGTACCACCGCTAAACTCCAGAAGAAACTACAACGAATCCAAAACGCCTCAGCCAGGCTCATATTAGACATCCCAGGCAACGAACACATCTCTGGTCACCTTAAAGACCTCCACTGGCTACCCGTCAATAAGAGGATCACTTTCCGACTGCTAACCCACGCACACAAATCACTCTACGACATCGGACCAGATTGCCTCAACTCTCGACTGTCCTTCTACACCCCCTCCCGCCAACTTCGCTCTTCCAGCCAAGCCTTCGCCACTGTACCTCGCATCAACAAGACCACCATGGGAGGCAGATCCTTTTCATACCTGGCTGCCAAAACATGGAACTCACTCCCCGCTTACCTTCGCCTCACCCAGAATCCCCTAGCGTTCAGAAAGCAGCTTAAAACGTGGATATTTGACAAATAATCCTCCTCCCCTTCCTAAGCGCCTTGAAACCCTCTGGGTATGTAGTGCGCTATACAAATTTTATGACTTGACTTGACTTGACTAGTACATCATTACAAGCTAAATGTGTCAAAAAAGTGCAGAGAACTCAAACTATTTAGTATTCTTGCAGTTATCTGGGCAACCAACTCTTTCACATGATCATTAATCAAGGTTAGCAACTTGTTATTCTGATGAATACTTCCAACCACAGATTCCTGACTTGTGAATAGATACAAAAGTAGTACAACTCCAGTTGGTGGGTCTGTAGAGTGGCTTAGACCATGAAATCCTGCAGGACAGATGGGGCAAAATGCCCCTCGTGACAGACCTGGCTATCTAGGCTGTAGTGCTTTGTGAACGTACGCCCACGTAGCAACTTGGCAGATATCCAAGACAGACACTCCACGTGCCACTGTCATGGAGGAAGCCTTGGTTCTGTTGGAATGAGCCCTCAGATCCTAATGAAGACTCACCATCTAGAGATCATACTTTTAAGACCTGCTTTATCCCTCTTTACTCCTGTGAACCCCGTAAAGAGCTGATCGACCATCAAGTATTCTCTGGTAGGAACAAGGTGGAAATGAAAGCTCTATTCAGGGTTAGAAGAGGGAAGATTTCAATGTTGTAGGAAAGAGCCTCACATTCTAGAAAAGGAGAAGGGTGAAAAGAGGCTAGCAAATGATCCCGGTAGATAATCGCAAGCACCCCCCACCCCCCCAGCCCCTTTAAGTTGTCTATTGCATCTAAAAAGAGCGTAGCCTGAGGGAATGTCTAAAACTACATCAGGGCCAGAGGTGTGATCTGCCCATTTTTCTGTCACAACAACAATGTGCAGGTTTTGGGCCTCAGGTAAATTGGCAAATTCCAGTATGTGTTTTACAAGGGAGCGAGCATTTACTAATGCACCAATAAAGGGTTTTGTTGTGCTCCATGACTGGGTATGTGTACCATTGTTCATGTGGTCTGCTCCATTCATTTCTATCTGGGTGTTGCAGTTATGACATGTGAGGTGTAGTACACTCGGTGTCTTTACTTGAAGGGTTCATCTTGATCAGAGTCTCACAGGTATACAGTTACTTGGGAGGCTTTTGATGACTGGAAATGCTAAGAGGACTGGTGCTGAGCACGGTCTTAGCAAGGGTGGCAGCCGTGGCCGATGCAGGTAAGGGCAGTGGTGTTTACGTTGGACGGCGACGAGGGGAAATGAAATAAATAATACATTTTCTCTAGTCATCTTAGCGTGTGCATCCCCCGTGGCTTACCTGGTCCTGACGAAAGCCTCGCTAATTGCCAAAGGAGGCTAAAACATGTAGACCGGCCACCACTTATTCACTCTGGATGTTATTGGTCAATAAAGCCAATTGTAACATCCATATTTACCACCTTTTAATCTTACCTTACTTCTCCACTATTAAAAGTCTTTCGGATAAGGAAAGGTAATTTTAAACTTCACTGTATTATTTTTCACTCCCTGCACAGTCAAAAAACCTGCTTTGCTATAATCAGGCGTCGTAGCACACCCAAGAGGCACTCGGCTTCTCGGGTGGGAACCCTATGATGAAGCATGTCACCAACTAGGTTGATGAGTGAGGGTTCTTTTTAAAACACACTCTGTGACTGCTCAGGTAATGCTTTCCATTTGGAATCACTCTTCCTTTGTTTATTGATATTCTTAAATTTGTCCAATGACTTCGATGAATATCTGCAACGGGAATAACTTCGGGGACGGGACCTTCCTTTGGACTTTAACCACTCACAGCATGGAGTCTTTCAGTGTTTGGCAACGCAACGTTTTGCCTCCCAGACCCGTATGGGTTTCAAGTTCATCTGCATACTCCATGGGGAATCAGTCACTGACATCTGTTGGCAACATTCCCTACAAGGCTTAAACCCTAAGGTTCTCTCCGCTGAAGTAAAGAGCTCCTTCTCAGGCATGAAGGCAGTAGCACAATGGATGTCCACTAACTACCTACAGTGCAACGTCAGTAAGACAGAGGTTATGCTGTTCGGGGAGGCAAAAATACTATGGATCCCAGACTGGTGGCCGCATGACCTTGGAACTGTCCCAGAACCTAAACAGGTCGTCAAAAATCTGGGGATCCGACTTGACCAGGAACTATCGCTGAAACAACACAGTAACTACGTTACAGGCTCATGTTTCCACACCATCAGCCTGTTACGCAAAGGCTTTCCCCTGCTGCCAGACCCCTTCAGGAAAACATTAGTCCAAGCCCTTGTCTTAAGTCGAATCGACTACTGCAATGGCCTGCTTCTCTCCGCCAATGAGGGAGTGCTGGCCAGACTCCAGGTCATTCAAAGCACGGCGGCCCCACTAGTCCTCAATGCCCCCCCAAGAACTGCATCTAAGCTCCTCCTTGACAAACTGCACTGGCTCTCAATTCGACAGAGGACTAAATTCAAAATATGCTGTCTGATACATAAGAGCGTAAATGGACAAGGCCCCACGTACCTGGAAAAGAAATTCATTCCATATATTCCCCCCTGATCTCTCAGATCCAGCAACAGTAATCTACTGGCAGTGCCTCGTGTCAAGAAGGCTAGACACGGAGGTAAGGCACTCTCAGTAGTGGGACCCACACTATGGAATTAACTACCTCGGACTCTCAGATTGTGTTCTGAACATCTGAAATTCAGGAAACAACTCAAAACTCTTCTGTTCAAAAATGAGATCTAGTCCCAGCCAATACCGCATCCTCTGTTTATGCTAACTGGCCCAAAAGCGCAGAGATACTCCAGTTGGAGTCGATTCTAGCGATATAAAAACCCATAAATAAATAAGGTTTTGGAAGGGGACATCCCTTACACACTGAAAAGAGTCATTAGACAAATGAGAAGCTCTGGATCCGCGTCTGAAGGCATGAAAAAAAATGAACTGATGTCAGAATGAATGGTTAGTGCTTATTTGCACCCCTGCTTGTCACTTCTGGAGTGGAGGACAGTTGGCACGGAGCTGCATGATGCCACCTACAGGTGCACAGGAGTACTACTTTGTAGTTTCCTGATTCAGGCTGATGCCTGGTGAGTATTCACAATGTAAGGAATTTTCAGTTAGAAATATCCATAAAAAATAAGCGGTCTATGTCATAAGAGTCAAAAGTCAGAGGCCCTGTTGTAGGGCTCTGTGAACTACTCACTGCCCCTTTTGTATGGCCAGGCTCCATGAATCCACTCCTAAGTTAATTAAAACAGTTTATTGCCCGGTGTTAACAATTTCATCTACATTTTCCCAGTGAAAGCCTTCCACAATCTGGAATTCCCTAACAGTATCTTCCTCTTCCTCCAAAAAATCACCCAATACTCAAGGTAATTTCATCCCAACTGGACTATTGCAAAATCATCGAAACTCAGCCTCTTGAGACTAGGTGAGCTACGACAAATCTATAACCATCCAGATTGACTCATTTATGCTGCAGAAACGTTTGAACGACTTTGGGGAATTTATGTCTACTTTGGACCTGCAGGTAAATAATAAAAAATCCCATGTCATGGTTGCGGGGAAGCGCTCGAAATATGTAAAGTTGGGAAAGTTCCTTTGTAATGGTGAAGAAATCTCTAGAGTCCCGGTCTTTACCTATCTGGGCGTACTTTTTGATGAAAAGGGCACCTGGAAACCGCAACTGAATGCTAAAGGCCTAGCTGTCACTAGAACCAATTCTGCTCTATTGGGTTTTGCAAAACGCTTGGGTTCACGTCCAATAGAAGCACTATTGACAGTCTACAAATCAAAAAGCCTATCTATAGCCAAGTATGGTGCCACTATATGGGGCTACCTACCACAAGACAAAGTCCAGGTGGCAGAAAATAAGTTCCTAAGAGCTCTTTTAGTGGTCCCCCAATCAACCCCAGTATTGTCAATCCACACCGAGGTAGGTCTTGGCTACATTAGTGACCAACTGCAACTGGCACCTCTGATCTGCTGGGCCAAGACCTGGTTGAATCCCGACATCAGTCTAAATCACTCCATTCTCAAAGACTGTATGTCGTTGGATAAAGCCAATAACATCCCTTGGTTGGTTTACATTAAAAACACCTTTTCTAAGTTGGGGAGGCCAGAACTATATTTTTCCCCGAGCTCCATCAAGAAGGGTGATGTTCTCTGGATTAAGAAAAACTTTCTAGAACGAGTGACAATGGAACGAGAGGAACTAGAGGTCCAAAAATCGGGGGTTAGGGCTAACTATATACTCCAGACCACCCCTAAGGTGGAGCCTTATTTGATCATTGCTACTCGACCTTACCACCGTAATCTCCTTGTGAGATTTAGACTGAACATCATACAGTACTCCTTGGGGAATTATCCAGTATGGGGAAAATTTGATACATCTATCCCCTGTAGCTGTGATAATTTCTCTGAACAGACACTGATGCACTTTATAATGTTTTGCGGCCATTACGACGAATGTAGGAGATTGTTTTTAACACCTATTTTGAGAGAAGCAAGGTTCAGACAAGTTCGTCCCGCTCTCCGGTATTTACAACTCCTGGGTAGCATCAGAGTAATATATGGGGTTGCAAGTTTTTTGGTTGCTGCTATGCGAGTTAAGTCTAGAAATCTGAAATCAAACAGTCCCTGAAATGCGCCAAATTTTTACCACTTGCTAGTCTAACTATTAAATGCTCTATTTTTATGTAAATACATGATTTGTTTTTATAAGAAATGTTTTTAAATACATGAATTGTTGATTTTATATGTGATGTAATTGCTTTTATGATTTTAACTAATCAAATAAAGCTTGTGCTGACTTGACTTGACTTGACTCATTTATGGATTGATGCACAACAGTCAACATATCTGTCCACAGATACTCAGATGATCCCAATCAAAGGAAGAAGCCACGTTCACATTATTTGCACGTCCCTCCATGTCTGCAGTCCAGGCAAGAAAAGTCTTCCAGCCCTACCAAACAACAAGGCAGCTAGGATCAGCAACTGCAACTCTAAAAGCAATCAGACTACCCAAGCTGAAAAGGTCTGGCAGCAGATTTCTGGCCATACAGGACCCAACCCTCTGGTACACATTGCTTCTTTCTCAGAGAAAATCCATCCTAAAATGTATGAGGCATGAAAATCCATCTTGGTGGTGTATGGACTTAATTCCTCAGGCTAGGGTAATAAAACAGGCTTGCTGTACAAACAATTTCCATGACCTCCATATCCCTGTCAGCCATCGCTTTACATTGGAATGTAAGTTCAAAGGCGTTTTCACCAAAAGAGATACTCAAGATGCTATCTCAAGGACACAATTAACAACAGCATCTTTGATATCTGATATGAATGTCAGCAGCCCAACGTGGGAAGGGCAATTACGAAGCTGAGGGCACAGGTGCGATTTTGGATCACGCTTCCGTTAGCGGTGGCGGGCAGGGTGACTATCACCAAGATGGTGGTCCTGCCACGCCTGTTGTACTACTTTACCGGGCTGCCGCTGAAAATCCCCGCCGCGGTGTTCAAAGCACTGGACACTCTGGTGACTGAATTGGTCTGGGGCACTGGGAGGCGACGTATCAGTCTAAAGAAGTTGCAGCTTCCCACGTCTGCGGGTGGTATGGGGGTCCCGGACCTCCGGGCATATAACTTTGCATGTCAACTGCAATGGGTCGCCTACTGGCTGGCAGGACGCAATCTGCACGAAATTGATATGTCTGACTCAGAATGGAACAGAGGGATGGTTCACGCCCTATTGCTCCCGAAGGCGGGGATCCCGAGGTCCACGCCCCCCCTTCTCCGCATAGCGATTGAACACTGGAGGCGGGCTGTAAAATACGCGTCTCCCACGTCAACTTACGCCCCTACGATACCACTACTGGGGTTGCCAGCCGGGCTACGAACACTATCAAACCACATGCTTATGGATTGGCACGACTTGGGAGTGACACAGGTGGGGGACTTCTTTAATGATGGCAAGATGATGACATTTGAGGACTTTCGCATTACACACCACTCACCTGGGAGGTCGTTCTTGCTACACGCACATGTGAAATGTTACATAGCACAGGCATGGGCCCCTGACGGGACGGAGCCACCCACGAACCCACTAATCACGATGCAATATCTAATGGGGGCTGGCAGCCACCTGACCAGGTGGATAACGCATGGCATAAGAGAGGGCAGGGCCATCTCGCTGCAACCATTGCGAGATAAGTGGGAACACGACATTGGGAGAACGCTCAGAGATAAGGAGTGGGACAGGATCTTGAAATACCCCAAAAAGGTATCGAGGAACCAGAAGTTTAAATTCATACAGCTCATGCTCCTACACCGAGCATATCTGACGCCTCACCGACTGCACACTATGTTCCCAGACACTCCTGATACATGCCCAAGGTGTGGGGGGGAGGATGCCCGACTGGCTCACATGCTGTGGGCTTGCCCTAAGCTGGGGTACTACTGGACCACGGTACAGTCTGACCTGGCCAGACTAGTCCCTTCCAAACCATACAACACATTGGAATATGCCCTCCTGGGACTGGGCCCTGTGGAGCGGAGGAAGAGCGTAGGCACACGGTTCACAGACTTGGCCATGATATTAGCGAAGCGTGCGATCACTATGAGGTGGAAGTCCCCCAAGCCACCAGACCCTGAGATGTGGAGGGCGGAGCTAGTGAGGTGGGGAAAGGCTGAAAGTACAATGTTGCAGCGCGAAGAACGCAGAGGGCTTAGGAAACACCCCATTTCCCTAGACTGGAATGCTTTGCTGGGGTCCTTTGAGTCGGGGAACGATTCAGAATCAGAACACACTGTGGACTTGGGCTCCAACTCATAGACTGACACATATGCGGCGCTCACCAATAGGTGAGACCCTTCGCACGAACCTACAGGTGCACAGACACGAACGGCACTAACATGACAGTGTTTAACCCCACATACCCCTAACACGCATACAGCAGGGATTCTACAACACACGCTGTATATGCATGTAAGACTGTCCGTCACCGCGGGCTGCTATAAATGTGAATAGGAAGTGCCTGAAGGGGGGAGGGCGAGGGTGGGGGGAGTTTAGTTTGGGTGTTGTAGTACCATAATGGAAAATGGAAAAATGTGTATATCCTGTCAGTGCGAACATATGATGCAAATATGTGACTCATGTACCGAAATGCTCTGCACTGCTTACTATAACTGCATTTATCCTGCCAATAAAGAAATTTTCAACAAAAAAAAAATGAATGTCAGCAGCCCTACATGCCAAGAACAGATGCATACTGGTAAGTAGCATATTCCGTTCGAGGCATGTGGGCTGCTGAATTCATATCTGTGCATAGAATAAATAGCAGTTACCTCCTTACCGGTGCCCGTGCCAGCTGCAGCAGTCTGAAAGAGAGTTCTGAGAACAGCCTGTCCTACAGCAGCTTGCTGTTTGGAGTGTACATCTACGCAGTAGTGTTTGGTAAATGTATGTATGGTGGTCCATGTGGCTGCTCTACATATATCTACTAGAGGAATGTTACCCAGGAAAGCCATGGAAGCCCCTAACTTTCATGTGGAATGCGCTCTAGGGGGAACTGGTAATGTGCGCTTAGCCTTCTGATAACAGATTTGGATGCATTTAACAATCCACCTGGCTATACCTGACTTGGAGATGGGGTTGCCATTATGTTGTGGAGAGAAGGCAACGAACAGTTGTTTAGTTTTTCGATAGTCTTTTGTCCTGTCGATGTAATACAGGAGAGCCCTTTTGACATCTAAGGTGTGCAGTGCTCTGTCTGCCACTGAGTCAGGGTTAGGAAAGAAAACTGGCAGTTCTATGTTTTGGTTAAGGTGGAACTGCGAAACCACCTTTGGCATGAATTTAGGGTTGGTGCGAAGCACCACTCTATTTGCATGAATTTGCAGGTAGGGTTCTTGAATTGTGAGGGCTTGCAGCTCACTGACCCTCCGCAGCGATGTAATAGCTATTAGGAAGGCCACCTTCCAGGTAAGAAACTGTATTTCACAGGAATGGAGTGGCTCAAAGGGTGGCCCCATGAGTCTGGTGAGAACGATATTTAGGCTCCAGCGTGGTGAAGGAGGGTGTCTGGGAGGTATCACTCTTTTAAGTCCTTCCAAAAAGGCTTTAATGGCAGGCACCCTGAAAACGGAAAGGTGCTGCCTGTTCTGAAGGTAAGCGGCTATGGCCGCCAAATGTATCCTGATTGAACTGTATGCTAGGTTGCATTGGTACAGATGCAATAAGGAACATATGATGTTTTGCGTAGATGCGTCCAACGGATTGATGTCATTGTTGGAGCAGTAAATAACAAACCGCTTCCATTTGGCTGCATAGCAGGCCCTGGTAGTGGGTCGTCTTGCCTCCTTGATGATGTTCATACACTCAGGAGGCAAGTTTAGGTATCCAAACTCTATGACCTCAGGAGCCAAATCGCAAGGCTTAACTGTTGGGGATCTGGGTGCTGAATGTCACCATGGCTCTGAGTGAGGAGGCAGGGAGTGAGGCGCAGCCGTTGGTGAGGCACCACTGAAAGTTCCAGGAACGTGGTGTACCAAGCTTGCCGTGCCCACGTTGGAGCAACCAGGATGAGCGTCATGGAGTGCTGTCGCAGTTTGCGCGCCACCAGAGGTATGAGGGGGGCTGGGGGAAAAGCGTACGCAAATCTGCCTGACCAGTTTATCCATATCGCATTGCCCTGAGACTGCGGGTGTGGGAACCTGGCGGCGAAGTTTGGGCATTTTGCGTTTTCGCTTGTGGCGAAAAGGTCGATGTCTGGATGACCCCACTGCTGGAAGTATGGATGGAGTACTGACGGGTGGATCTCCCACTCGTGCATCTGATGACTGTGCCTGCTGAGCAGGTCCGCCATCTGGTTGTCGACACCCGGGAGATGCTCCGCCATGAGGAAGATGTTCCTCTGAATGGCCCACTTCCACATGCTCTGGGCTAGGTGAGAGCTGCGGGGAGTGCGTGCCTCCCTGCTTCTGGATGTAATACATGGCGGTCATGTTGTCCGTCCGGACCAATACGACCTTGTTGCACAGGTGCAACTTGAATGCCTTCAGTGCCATGAAGATTGCCATCAGCTCCAACACATTGATATGTATCTTCTGCTGTTGTGACGTCCAGAGTCCCTGCACTGTGAAATGGAGAACATGCGCTCCCCAACCCTGGAGAGAAGCGTACGTCGTTAGCACTATCTGTTGAGGTTCCGTGACAATTGTAAGTGGTGTTTTCGACTCGCACGAATATGGTCGAGTCTGGTATCTATGAACCGTAAATGACGAGTTTAGTGGGTGTACGCGTTTTCGCTGTGCTAGCCTAAACCGTTCGTTTGTTTCGTGGGTTTCTTCATCTGAACCCACGGGTTCCATTTTAGATACGGCATCCATTTTGTCTCTTGCCCTCAAGTAGCCAGCGAACGGACGCTGTCCGCTTCGTGACCCTGGGATTCCCAAACTCTTGCGGAAGACACGTGTTCCTTTGAGGGTGTCTTTATGACGAGGGGGATGACACTGTAAGGCAGATGGCCCCGCTCGAGGCTCATCTTGCCGTGCCCGTCTATTGTCTCAGTTGTGCATTCATTAGGCACGTCTCCTTTGATGCCTGCAACTCGTGTTTCCTGATACCACCCCCTTTTACACCCTCCTCGATCTGTTCACTGTCCTCGTCTTCCTCTGCACCCGTTTCTGTCTCTTCCTTGATTCGTTTTACAGCCGAACGGAATGTACTAATGGTGGGAAGATGTACTTTTACAGTTGGGAACTGCCAAATGCTACTGTAATTATGTTCCGGGCCCTGAATACATGAAAGCGACCCCCTATGACCTTTACTGTGGGAATCGGGTTGTAATCTTTTGTTCACCATGTTATCCTATGCCCAAAAACTGTATAAGAAGAGCGATCCACAGATACAATTTGAAGCAGACTCCTCGAACTTGCACGTGTTGTACTTCTTGTGACTTCTGTGTTCCCTGCAGTAATAAACCTCGAATCTTTGACGCCGAAGGAAGTGTCCCGTGTCTCTGTCATTTGTACGCCGGAACAGGTTACCCACGAAGGTTTTAGGTGTTATCCCTGGCACCGCTGGGTCTTAGAAAAACCCAGTCCTTCACTGTGGAACAGGCTCTTGGAACGGTCGTCCCCTGCAAAGGTTTTGTGGATTCCACCAATGCAGAGAGTTGTAAGCACGACCGGTCACCAACACTAGGTCTTTTAGCTGGCCGTGAGCCTGGTTCCACTGTCGGGCCAAGCATTCTTGAAGGGGACGCATGTGCAGTCTCGCGTGCGGGACTATGAATATGCAGGATGCCATCATACCGATCAGTTGCATGAACACCTGCGCTGGGAGGGATCGCTGAGGTTTGAACCTCCGAATGAGCAGCTGCATGCTGTTGACCCTGGCAGAGTTCGGCTGCGCTGTGGCCAACTGAGTGTTTAGTGTTGCCCCTAGGTACTGTTGCACATGGGCTGGCTGCAGGTGAGACTTTGCGTAGTTGAGTGAGAACCCCAGACTGTGTAGGAGGTGAATAGTCCGCGACATATCGCGGCCGCACTGCTTGGCTGAACTGGCCTGAACCAGCCAGTCGTCCAGGTAGGGATACACGTGAACACCTTGCCTGCGAAGGTGCGCTGCCACAGTCGCTAAGCACTTTGTGAAGACCCTGGGAGCAGTAGTGAACCCGAAAGGCAGAACCTTGAATTGGTAATGCTGATTGTTGATAGTGAACCTGAGATATTTCTTGTGACTTGGGTGAATGGGAATGTGGAAATATGCATCCTTGAGGTCCAGGGTGGCTAGGAAGTCGCCCTGACGGAGCAGCGGCAGGACCTGTTGTAAGGTTAGCATGTGAAAGTGCTCTGAAAGGATGTATTGGTTGAGGGGTCGGAGGTCTAGAATGGGCCGCAGGGACCCGTCCTATTTTGGAATCAAGAAGTACAGAGAGTACACCCCTGTACCCTGCTCTTCTACAGGCACGAGTTCTATTGCTCCTTTTTGCAGCATGGAGAGTACTCCTTGCTGCAATAAGTGTGTGTGCTCTGCGGACATAGGATGGTTTCTTGGGGGTATGTTGGGGGGGGTGGAGGTCAGTTCTAGACAATAGCCGTACCGGATAAGTTGTCTCACCCACCTGTCTGTTGTAATGTCTTCCCAGACTGGCAGGAACTGCTGGAGTCTTCCCCCGACAGGTGTTAGATGGTCGGGGGGCAGTGACAAGAAGCCACTGTTTGTTGGGAGCGGAGGATCTAGCGTTGTTATTGCCCCGTCCTCTCCCTTTGGCGCTGTTCCCACGGTATCCACCCCTGGTGTTTTTCGTGTAGGTAGATTGCGTGTTGCCCTTGGCGTACTGGGAATGCTGTAGAGCTTGTCCTCTTGTGGCTCCCCTGTTACCGGAGCGACGAAAGGAAGTGCCCCGAAACTGCTGGGACTGCAGAGCCCCCATGGATTTCGCCGTCTCAGTGTCTTTTTTCATTTTCTCAAGTGTTGTGTCAACCTCCGGTCCAAACAGGAAGTCCGGGTTAACCGGTTGATTGAGAAGAGTAGTCTGGATCTCGGGTTTAAACCCTGAGATGCGCAGCCACGCATGGCGTCGCAGCATTACGCTAGTATTAATTGCCCTTGCCGCTGTGTCTGCTGCGTCCAGTGCGCATTTGATTGACACATTGGAGACCAATTTCCCCTCTTGTATAACCATTTCTGCACCTTCTCTGTACATATCAGGCATGTGCTGCACTAACTGTTCTAGTGTGTCGTAGTGCGCCCTGTCATATCTAGCCAACAGGGCCTGTGTATTGGCTATTCTCCAAATGTTAGCGGCTTGCGCTGCCACACGCTTTCCAGACGCTTCGAAGATCTTTGACTCTTTGTCCGGAGGGGGAGCGTTACCACTTGATTGAGAGTTAGCCCTTTTGCGTGCATTAGCCACCACGAGGGAGTCCAAGGGGAGCTGGCCTTTGATATAGGTGGGGTCCACTGGGGCAGGCCTGTATTTCTTGTCGATCCGGGGGTTGATAACCCTGGCTTTGGTTGGCTCTTTGAAAATGTCCGTCGCATGCTTGAGGACCCCTTTAAGCATGGGTAGAGTCTTAGTGGAGCGTTCAGATGTGGAGAAGGTGTCAAATAAGAAATCCTCATCCACTGGCTCGGCATGCATGTCGACGTCATGGTTAAGGGCTGCCCGCTCAATCAATGCATTAAATGCCGCGGTGTCCTCAGTTGGAGATGGTTTAACATTGTAGGACTGGGAGTCCGGAGCGGTATGGGGATCATCAGGGTCATCGCCTTGATCCCCTGTCCCGGACCACTGATGCGAGTCATCCTGATCAGTGTCTGTGTGGTAAGAGTAGGCCATTTGGCCATAGTCTGCACCCAAGTCCTCCTCACTTTGTGCCGGAGAATGAGCTATTTGTTGCGAATAGTCCTGAACTGGTTCAAAAAGAACCGGAGAGGTAGATGAGTCCATCTTCTTTTTGAGGGGAATCCTGTAACCTTCCAAGGGATGTTCAGGCGCGATCTTCCGCTTGTGGACGGTAAGCCTGCCCGACTCCGAGTCAATAAAGAGTTTTGCCTGGTTGTCATAAGAAGGCTGGTGATAGACAACCCTTTCGTGTGTGGACTTGGAGGACACCTTCGACGTCTTGGAAGCCTCGGCGGTTTCATGGCGTTCGAGATGCTTTGGGCGGGCCGTAGGCGGAAGCCCAAACTTTATTTGTGTTGAGCCTGCAGGTTTTGAGCTTGAAGCGGCTGTTTCGGGTCTCTTCGACGCCTGTGTAGGCCGCTCGCTTGAGCGCGTTGAATCGAGCTCCCGGCGCGTGGCGCCCCCATCCTTGGGCGTCGACGACACTTTCGGGGCGCCTTGGTCGTGGGTTCAACCCGTTTCCCAAGCATAGCCTTGAGTCCTGACAGGTTTGGTTCGAGACTTTTTTTCGATGGAAGGTCTTTGCCCTTCCCGCCATGTTTGGTCGTCGACGTCGGCGCCGAGCCCTTCGAGGCGACGTGCTTTCTGGTCGAGGCCTGCTTCGATGTCCCAGTCTTGGAGCCGACGGGCATCTTCGACGCCGAAGGATCGTCGACAGCCTTTGTGGGAACGTGCGTCGACGTCGAACCGACCACCATCTTGAGTATTTTCGGTTTCGATTTCGGCTCCGTCTGTTTCGGTTTCGATTTCGTAGAATCGACCGATGGCTCTTTGGAAAGGGTCTTAGCCTGGCTTTGGCGCGGGGCTGTAGACCGTGTGGAAGGATCTTGGCTAAGGCCTTTCGGCGATGCCTCGACCGGAGCCGAAGGGGGCGGAATGTTAGTGATAGGCCCCGGAACTGCGGGCGGGCTCGGCTCTCCACTGGAGTCGTCATCGACATCCCCAATGGCCTCATCGTCGTCCCCTACCTCGACGACGTCTTGGTCATGGACGTATTCTTCGGTTTGCTCGTCCACCTCGAAATTGGAGTCCTGCTCAGACGCCGGTTCCGACAGTTCTTCTGGAACGTCTTCCTCTTCTTCTTCCTCATCTTGGAAGACTTCCTCGTCTCCGGCATCGAAGATGTTCGCAGGCGCTGGGGCCGACTGTTGGCCCGACTGCCTCGCCACGCGTCGAAGTTTAATAGTTTTCTTTGAGCGGAACTTCGAGCAGGCGAAACATTTTGACTCGTCGTGGTCGGGGGACAAACATGTATTGCACACTGGGTGCACATCTAAGTTGGAGTATTTTGAATTACAAACGGGGCACCGCTTGAACGGTGTCCGTTCCATCGTCGATGTAGTCTGGGCCTGTGTTGTCGTAACAAATTTCTTCTTTCGACGTCGATTGAAGAACTCGAAAGGGACAGGCACCGAACGATACAATACCGACGCTGTGAAGGCCTTTTGGCCTTAGGAGTAGAAAAAGTACAAGTTTTTGGAACTGGAGTCGAGATAAGTACATCCGAACCCAATGGCGGAAAAAAACAATCTGAGGATGGAGAGGATGCCCATGCGCACTGTAGTCCAGGGGAGGAGCCACATATCTTGTGATACTTCGAAGACTCTTCCAGGACAACAATGTGCAATCATCCGGACCCAACACTAGGCGGCGATCTATGCACAGATATGAATTCAGCAGCCCACATGCCTCGAACATAATTGTTTACCCGTAAACCAAGGGAACTGCAAAAGTTATCCATAATTTTCTGTCTTACTGCCAACGACTCATAAGAACACTCTTTTGGCTCTCAAGTCTAACTGCCTAATCGATACATGGTTCACTATGAAATTCCTCTTCTACTGAAACCCACTGAGCTGCTTCAACAACTGCACCTGTTTGGGGGAGCCAGTGATGGTATAAGCAGATCATCATTGCACTTTTCATACAGCATAATCCACAAGTTTAGAATGTTAAAGCATTTTCTTGGCAACAGGCACTTTTTATATTCACCTCTTGTTTGCATTTCAAATAGGATTTAAAGGTCATATATAACGGCCCCTTTTGAGAGGCAATTTTTCTTGGATCTGGTACGTGTGTTTGCCTCTAGTTGAACTTGTTCTCTGCTGGCCCGTATCCCCATGTGATGTCACTATTGTGTTGGTTGCTTCAAAGGCACTGCTTTGCCATGTTTCTCCTTAACAGCTGTTATACTCGTTAGTATCTTCAAACAAGGTAGCCTAATTTTCACTAATGCCATAACTGGAATAAACCATTACATTATAGAATGTTTGCTGTACATTCTAGTATTGAGTACTTCCAAGCAGTGCTTAAAGTGAGGCGGTGCACACTGGTACTAAACACCGACACTTGATCATTTTCTGTTTGAGTACCGGAACTACGCCTCGGCTCAGGAGAATACTGGTACTAATACGGGCAGCAGGGCAGGCTCTGTGGAGTTATGTTAAGCAGCGCACGTGCTGGTCAAGTGCTACTCTTGACGCCAACAGAGTGGACTGTTTATGTGCAGCACTCTAACAGCTGAGTCCCAGTGCAGCCTATGGTTTCCAATGTCACACACATCTCATCTCCTTCTCTCCCTCCACACATACCTCCGTCCATCTTCTAATTAGTACGGCCTAAAGTGCCAAGCAAATTGCATTTCCTGCAGACATATGCATGAAGCGGGCTGCTCACGAAAATGCCCTACATACGTACTTGTTATTGACTCATCAGCATAGGTGCATATCTATTTTTCTACTAACATTAGTGCTAGAACTACTTGAGCGCCAAACTTGGCTCCGGTACGTCTGCCTTGGTCTGTTTAATAACCTGAATGCAACTTACCACAGCTTAACCACCATTCCTTTCTTTAAGATTCTATGCATGGACCGGTGTGACTGTCCTGCAGTGGTTTACTCTGCTACAGGTATGCGCCCGAAACCATTCAAATGGAGTATAAGCAGCACACAAATTAAGATGTCAGAACCGCCTGTCTTTGTTCCAGTTTCATAGCGATGTGTATGCATGTCTTGGCGCCTAATGTGTTGCTTGAGAAGCCAGGAAAACAGGTCCTCAAAAAGTATGATTAGAGATAGCGAAACTGTGGATGTGGGGGACTCTCAGTGTGTCACGGTCTGGTTATGGAATGCCAAACTTAAGGTGTTAGGCCTGGAGAGTGAAGCTAGGGACAGGAAAAAGAGAAATGAGAAACGATGTAAAGAGTGGAGGTGAAAGAAAGGGAAACGAGGGGGGAGCGAGGTAGAAGAGGAGGACTGAAAAGCAAGTAGGGAAAAAGTTCAGGAAGTTACGGGTGGATTAGAGCCAAGGGAAAAGAAACATGGGTAAAACAACAGAATTGATGAGAGGGGAAAGAGGCAAGAAGAAAAGGAAAGAAGGACGTGGTAAGTACAAAAAGAGAGAAGGAATACATGGAGGATAGGGGTGGAGATAATTTTAATAGGGGAAAAAGACCAAAAAGGAAAAGGGAAAATATATACCTGGGAGACAAAAAAGTGGCTAAAGGGAAAGACAGACGGGGTAGGAGAACAGAAAAAATATATCCGATTATACAGCAATGGGAAGGAGAGGACTGAGAAAGAAAATTCATTAAATGATCGTCTCCTCGCCCCGTCCGTAGACTTGCCCCAGGTCCCACCTACAGTCCACAGCTCAGTAGAGTGATTACCTGCACTTATTTTTCTCTCATTTAAGTACTGCTTCTAAGACTTCATTGTCAGATTGTTGTCAATAACTTTGTTTTTTCTTTCTCTCACATTTCTCTTTCAAGATCACACATTACATTCTTTAACATTATAAGCAATATCCCATATTAAGGTAAACACCATACACAGCAGAGATATTCTACTAAATACATTTCTAAGTAATAACAATTGCTTTGTGAATTCTATGGAAGGTCTTATATAAGAGAACAAAAATAAATGTCACTATCCACAAAATGCAAAAATTGTTTAAAACGTGCAGTTCCATTACTTTTTGTCCTTGAGTAGCACTGAGTTGACACTACTTCTCTTTCAAATAAGAAAGCACTATGAGCTCATCACTCAAATGGCTGCTTTCAGTCATTCACAGCTACTTTACTTCACTATGCCTGTTCTCGGAGCACGCTGTCTCATCCAACACAGTCCTGACACTGCCCGCAATTTCTTTAACTAGCCCATTTATGACCTTCAGAAACAAAACTGCTGAGTCTCAGATATATCTTCAAGACCCACTGACATTTAATTTACAGACCTTCTAACTAAACGTACAACTAAAATGGACAAATTTAATGTGTGGTAACTATAACCGACTCCCTTACATTAATTCTCACCTGGAACAGAGGACGTTGGTCGGCGTGGTGTTGGTGGAGGTGGCCGTATAGGCCTGGGTGGCCTGGAAGATTTAAATCCACCATTAGATAGTGCTGGTGAACTACCACTGTTCGCTGTTCTGCTGTCGCCAGTGTCAGCAACTTCAAGGTTTTCAGAGGTATTTGTGTCTGTGCTTTAAGGAACAAAAAAGGCTACTATTGTACACGTCATTACTGCAGAGACCAATAACCTTCAGAAACTGATTGCAACAAATGTTTTCCTTTAGAAAATCTACATCATCATGCAAGTTTTACTCTTTAAGTAAGGTTTTTTAAGAGCTGAATTATAAATCAATAGTGTTTTTTTTGTTAAATAAGCAAACCGTAAGGAATCACATAACTGAACAAATCCTATTACAAAGGAGTCAGGCTCAAACCACCCCGACATTTTCTGGAGGGTGGCTAGAGATGGGAGTTCCGTCAGAGAGACTCTTCGACTCTACTGTGAGCCACACATGTGGAATGCTTTTGTCTTCTTGATCTGTTCTTTAAACTCTGTATGCTTTTAGCGGTGTTTTTATTAGTGAGATGTGAGCTATAACCTTCTTGATAATTCATAAGAGAATTTCGATCCATTCCAGTGCAACAATGTTCTTTCTGCTGTTAGCTTCACATACCTAGGCCATTTAAAAACATTTATGAAAGGACATACGTTTGCAAGTATGCAACTTGCACAGACCCGACCTAAAAATAGCTTTATGTCATTTGTATATTCCTGAAAAGTTAACACAAGTATTAGTCTATGTCTTTTTAGGTCTAACCTAGAGAAGGTTTCAACAATCTCAACTGTCTCGTGCTCTATAAAAACATCATAATAAATAAATACAGCAACATGTTATTCAGAGCAATTATAGTAACAAAAGCGCACTCATACATTTATTACTACAGTTCAAAGGTCAGAATGGAGTGTATTACCACAGTACAGAACTGGTATGAGAAAACCTTTTTACTGCGTCACACATTGAATGTAGCAGTCACCTAGTACGGGGAAACCGCTCCCCTAATACTCACACAGTCTCTGCGTGAGGCTATCATTCTGCACAAATGTAACCCCTTGCATCCTGGTATTGGTTAAATGTCTGGTTTAAACTACGGATGAAAAAATGGCATTAACCACAAATGGACCTCTACAGAACATAACATGCTATTTAATATTGGTGTTTAGGGAGGGGAGGAGTATCATGGCTTTCTTGAGGATTCATATGTCCTCTGAGTCATAACTCCTCACCACCCTCAAAAATGGTAATAAACAGCACATACTGTGCATCTGCATTTATATTACGCTAAATGATGTTCAGACACATTTACATATGGACCGCTTTCGGGCAGCCCATTTCATCTGTTGGTCAGTTCAAATGAGATACACATTTTGCGTCCCCTCCTCTCAGCAAACCGCAGGGGCATTGGGTCAGCCCAATTCAGCCACTGGATCTCTTGCACTCAGGGTGATAACATTTTACTTGCGCACATTCACATAAAAGCTAGGCAACTTCAGTGTCGAGGCTGGTGGGGTTTACTCTGCTTCCACTGTTCCCTTTTTTTTTTATAGTTTTGTGAAGTTATTTTTTTAACTTTTTGTTTTTGCAACACCTTTGCGCGGTAACATATTTGCTTTTAATTACTTTCAAATTTCTAATGCCAATTACATCCAGTAGCAAATAAAAACAACTGCAGGTTTTTCTAAGGCCTCACCTATTGTCTCTGTCAATGATTATTTAAGTTTGTTTTCATGCTACTTCTTTTGCTTCTTCTAATTCATGTTGTACAAGAACGGAATAAAAGTGTTACAAATTACGTAAACGGTTCTCCAGTACCTGCTGATCAGATAATCTTCCAGTCAGCAAAAATGGATTTGGCATAAATAAGGTTAGCCACCTGGCACTTCTAGTTTGCCATGAAGCTATGTATGTATGTATGTAGGTATGTATGTATGTACAAATACATGTATTTACGCACCTAGGTAGTTAAGTGGTATTTCTATTAAAGTTATCCTAGCCAAAAGGGTCTGTAAAAGACAAGCAAGAAGTCAACGAGTGATAAGAGGGAAATCTGTTTTTTGGCCTGCAAATGCATTGCAAAGTAGTGCATTTTTAACAAGGTACATATTTAACTTTTTTCAAAATTGAAGTAGTGCTGATAGATATGGGATGTTGTTCCAGATCCAGAGTGCATAGATGGAAAAGGCCTGCTTTCTTTGTTTTTTTTTTCGTTCTTACACTTCTTAGCCTGCAGTCTGAAGGTGTCATGAAAGAGTATTCCAAGAACTACCAGATTTGGTGAGCCTGTCTGCAATACAAGCACGGTGCTGGCCATGATAGCTTTGTTAATGATGCAGCTGGTTTTAAAGATGGTGTGGGCCAGCAAGGGAAGTCAGTTTAATTCTATCAGGATAGGGGTGCTGTGATTAGATTTCTGCAGGCCCTAGATAAGACATGCTTTGGTGTATACGATGCCCTGGAGTGCCCCAATTGAGACCGTGAGGCCATGGAATAGGGTGTTACCACTATACAGATGAGAGAGTACACAGGCTTTAACAGCATTACTGAATTTGCTTGTTTGGCAATGTGGTCCGAGAGGGTGAGGTTGGTGACCAGGGTGAATCCAAATGACTGGTCTTTCAGTGAAAGTTGGGTTTGAAACCGCCACGGTTCACATTAGTGAGCGAGGTTTGTACAGTTTTGGTTTTTAATTCTTGGCAAATAAGCAGAATTCTGTCTTGGTTGGGTTGAGTTTCAGGTAGTCTTTGGACATCCAGGTCTGAATGCTGTGCAGGCAGTGTATAAGGCACTGGATGTCAGAAGTACAGAAGACACAAGTAGAGTTGTGCATCATCAGCATATTAGTGAATTATGATGCAGTTATCTGTGAGTAGAGCACAATGCTATAGAGGGTGCAGGGGACAATATGGAACCTGGGTGACTCCTTAGGTTAGTAGGTTAGAGGGATCTATTGGGACCTTCCGGTGCCCATGTCAACAAACTGGTGTCAGCTGGAAATGTCGTTGGAGAACCAGTAAAGGACATTGCTAGTGAATCCCATTAGAGAATGTAGGGTGTGTAGCAAAGTGAGATGGACAACTATCAAAGACAGCTCAAAGTTTAAGCAATATCAGCGGGCAGGAGTCGTCTACATGCAGTCCCGAAAGCATCATCTACGATGTTCAAGTTAGCGGTGTACGTGTTGTATTACGATCTGAAGCCAGACTGGTAGTCAAGCAGAAGATGGTTAGCATTAATGTAATCTTGGAGTTGAACAAATAATCCTATTTAAATGATCTAGTCAAAGAACGATAGGTGAGTGACAAGGTCATCAGGGACAAGTATAGGTTTCTTTAGGAGTGTGAAGATCTGGCCTGTCTTGAGAGCTTCTTCGAACATGCCTTGAGTGAAGGAGGCAGACAATGGGAGTGAAGAAGGCAGACAATGGTGAGTAAGATTTATAGACAACATCTTCATGAGAAGTGGCTTTTAGAGCGTTGATGTTGACAATATCTGCAAGAAATAGGGCTTTGAAGTATTACCTCTGCGGGACACTGCTGGAAGGGATGGGCATAAGAGATGAAGCAGACTTGGGAGTTTTCAATGTGCTGTTGGATATTCAGCATTTTCTTCACTGAAAAGGAGGTTGATGGAACCGCACTTTTCTGCAGAGTGAGCAATGGATGGATCCAGCAGGGGTTGATGCAGTGTTTCATTGTCTTGAAAACTGTTCTGCTAGTGTAAGTGGCAATCCCTCAATTATACTTCTTTGTGCCTTAAATCCTGAATGAAAACTGTGACGAGGTTTGTTGTGCACAATGAAACCATGAAAGAGATGGCATGGCCTAATTGCTTTGGTTTTGGAAGGATTCTCTAGTAGAGTTATTACAAAAGCCTCCTCCAATTTTTAGAGGAATGTCTCAGTGGAGAGGAATGACTAGATCAGATGTGGGACACTAGGTCCAGTGACACTAAGAGGACCTTCACATAATTGCCTTGGTATTCCATTATGTGGTCCAAATCAGGACTAGAAGCAACAAGGGACTTAGTTTCCTTGAAGGAGAGAAAATTGAAATCAGTAACGCAGGGGCTTAACATGTTCACAACTCCATTAAGGCATCACAGAAGGACTAGGAATAAGTAGGCCACGTTCTGATGGTGGAGAGCAGGGCATTTTTCCTGATAAGAACTTACTTTCCATTTCTAATATGTAGCAGAAATTACTGTTCAAGAGTGAAGAAAAGGGAAACAAAGTTTTATGGGTTGGCAGCAAGGCATTTTTGCTAAATCAATTTAGGATACATATTTCTTTTATTTGGGTCATAGCATTAGTTAGCCCTTAGTGAGAACCTGGATGTGACATGACCTGCACAGGGCATTAAAAGCCTTTTTTCATGGAGATGTTTAACTCTGTTGTTGTGATTACCTTTTCAATAAGGCTTTAATGGGTGGAGATGTCCAGGACCAAACTATGAACTGACAGGCTGAAAAATTACAGTAAGGTTGGTGAATGGGATACATTTATGTCACACTATTTTTTAAATCACACACAAAACTACAGAAGTCTGTGGAAGCAGATATTAGGATTCTTCTGTGTCCTGGTACTCCAAGTGATCCTTTTGTTCGTGAGGGGCCAATAAAAACTGATGCAGACTGTCATCCTAAAAAAGTACTTAGCAAGAAGACTGGCATATCGAACAAGTTATTTACCTTTAGTAACGCTCTTTCTGGTAGATAATCTATCTAAACACAGACTCCTCACCTTTTGCATATTCCCCAGGTATCATACTGCATTAAGAAACCTCTCATGCAGTTTCCCTGTGTGATGGAAGATCATGACGTGTGGATCCATTCCATTCCGTTCCAAAGTGATGTGCAGAACCACATATAGATGCCACTCATGCAGACTGACGTCAGTTGCTTCCAAGGAGGTCTGCATCCCCAGATGCAGACCACAACAGTAAATTGTCTTTGACCAGTGTGCAGATCTCTATACTTCGGACTTATTTAGGGGGAAAAGAGCCCAGTTCAATGCACGGCGAGCATGGGAGGAATCTGCGATTAGGCAGAGAACATACACCAGAAATTGCGTTACTAACAGTAAGGATTTGTGCCTCTGATAGATACTTCTAGCAGCAGGTTGCCCACCTTTTGAAAAGATAACAGAGCAGTAACTCACACGTGGTGTGTCTGGCTCGAACTAAGAAGTCCTGCTGGACCAAGTGGGCAAAATCGCACTTCAACAGATCTGGCTGTCGAGATAGTAGTGCTTTGTAATTAAATGGAGTGATGCCCAAGTAGCTGCCTGGCAAATATGCAGAACACAAAGGACGCGCTCATTTAACATGAAACCGGCGCGGTTTCTTCTCACATTTGCAAATTATGGACTCATACAGGAGACCAGAGCATTCAGTCCTAATGTCTCAACTACTGCACAATTAATTAGCCAGTTTGAATTCTTAAGCAAAAAAGAAATCCACCAAAGACTTCACGCAACTACATTAATACATTACCACAAAAACAAAAGAATCCCCAGAGGGTTAAGAATCGCTCTTAAAGCAATGCTGTGCAAAAACAACAAGCAATTCGTAGAAAGATGGTACCAAATCCTTAACAAATGCTCGTTAGATTTGATTTTACTGATAATACAAGAACTCTCAAAGGTTTTGAAAGAAATTGAAACTGACTTGAACAACATGAAACCAGAACTTGAAAAATTGCCTGACCTACAAACAATCTTGGAAGATGTGAACAAAAAATTGGATAAATATGCTAAGGAAGTGAATGACCGCAAAGTAAGAAAATACAAAAGAGACGCAATAGATTATAAATATGATGAGGTGAACACTTGGGCTGAAATTTAAAATCAGAGGAAATGGCAACAACCTAAGCCAAAAGCATCCGGTAATTCATCACAAGAAAGCTTGGTCTCAGAATCAGACATTTCCCAGTCAAGACAACCAATTGAAAAATCACAACAACCAAGCACATCATCAAAAAAACTGCAGTTTTTAGACATAAGCCCAGCGGCCAATGCACCGCCTACCGGCACAACAGGAGGGGCAGAAGAAACAGCGGAAGAAATAGCAAAAAGAACAAGGAGTCAAAAATCAGTCAAAACGACCTATTGATCAACATTTCTTCTAAACAACTAACACCGGCACAAATGACTGTACTGAACAAAGGAACTTCTTTTGTCCCGACATACAAGACTAACTTGCCTGAAACGGAAATCGCTCTATTCAAATTTTTCAATACATTAAAACCCAAGTATTTCTTTAAGGATGCATCAATCCCTACAACAGAGCATACTAAAAACACTCAAACCAAAAAGCACATTTTGTGCACCTTATTTCCACAAAACCATTGAAGCCTTTGAAAGATCAATAATTTCGGATATACGTAAAATCAACTTCAGCAAAACCAACAAAAGCAATTTATCCAAGACAGAATGGAGCACCATCATAAATTTATCAAATGATCCAGAACTAACGTTCCAAAGAGCTGATAAAGGAGGGGCTCTAATAATAATGGATACCAGTTTCTATGAAAACAGTGTAAATGAACATGTGAAGGACTTAAACACATACATTCCTCTAAATGCTGATCCAACGAAAAAGTACCAAAAAATCCTTACATTAATTTTAGAACATGCGCTCAATATGAAATGGATTGACGAAAAAATCTATACATTTCTAGACACAAAGTACCCTCGCAGACCAAAACTATATATGTTACCAAAAATCCACAAAAATGCCCAGAAACCACCTTTCAGACCCATTGTGTCAGCTTGTGGGTCAATATCAGAAAGTATAGGTAAATATGTAGATTGGTATTTACAACCCATCGTACAGAAAGGACAGACCTACATAAAAGACACGACAGCCTTTCTCAATTTACTCAGAACCATTGAACTGGAAGAAAACATAGAATATTGGTTATGTACAGTAGACGTTGTGTCACTATACACCTCAATCCCACACAATGAAGGTTTAGAAGCACTTGAATGGAACCTGTTAAGAGATGAAGATTGTGAAGCCAACAAGATCTTCCTTATGGAACTAAAGCATTTTGCATTATACCATAGCTATTTCGAATGGAAAAACATCTACTACAACCAATGCAATGGCACTTCTATGGGTTTTGGGGGGCCCCCCTCATATGCCACCCTGTTCATGACCAAATTTGAATATGACCACATTGTCAACAACACCAACTGGACCACTAATCTGATAACATTCAAAAGATCCATTGATGATCTATTTTTAATTTGGAAAGGAGAAAAGGATCAACTATTGACCAACATTGCTACGTTAAACCAACTGAACTCCAGAGTCAAATTCACTCATACCATCAATAAAGACACTATATCATTCCTGGATGTACAAATCACAATTGTTAACCACCAAATACAAACTCAAGTGTACAAAAAAGTTACAGATCGTAACTCTAGTTTACTGTATCAGAGTTTCCACCCCGAAACTCTAAAAAAACACTTATCTACATCACAATTCATTAGTTTGAAAAGAATTACTTCTGATGCTCACACCCTTGAAAGCTCACCGATTGAACAACAATATCTCGCTAGAGGATATCCCAATGAGATCCTAAAGGAATCCCTAAAAAAAGTAGCTAAATTATCAAGAGAAAGTCTACTGAAATCAGCACAACAAACTTCAGAACAAGGGGGCGTGGCCAGCAGCCGATGCAGACGGTCGCAGCCTAACGAGGCTCCCGACCCACTGCCCGTGATCCGTTCCAATTATCCTGTTTCGGACCCGGGATCCCCGCTGAAACCGGGTCGATCCCGAGAGCGACACCCAGGCCTGTCCCGGTTGGTGTGGCGAGCAGCGGCAATACCCACGAAGGGCACTGCAGAGCGAGGAGCTCCCGGACCCTCGGAGCGCAAGATGGCGGCCGCCTGACCTGCGGGGACGAGAGGACGGCCGTGAGTCCACCTATGGGGTCTTGCTGCCCGGGAAAGGAGGGCTGAGCGACATCGCGCACTGAGGGGAGACTGCGGCTACCCGGTATACCGGCGGACCCTGAAGGCTGTGTGCGGCCCGGCCGCGAGACGAGCCTCCGGCGTGGCTCCGCCCCTTTTGCGAGGACGAAAATCCAGACCCCGGCTTTGCGGCCTGTGACCCCAATGTTGCTGCCTGCACCCTGGCACTGACGGATTGCCGGAAAGAGATTGCTCCGAGGTGGGTCTGGTCCCACGGGGGCACGTAGGAGACTCGAGGTGGGATCTGACCGCCGATGCATCCGAGCCCAGCCCGGGAGGCCCGCTCTGCGGATTGAGGTCCCTGGCCCCGTCTAGACCGAGGCGCTGACTTTGGCGGAGAGCCCAGGAGGGGCTCGGGTCGAGCCGCTGCATCACCGCGTAGGACCCCAGCGACGCTGAGTCGGTGCCTGCCTGGGCGCTGGAGACTGCACTCTCTCCCTTGGGGGAGCCCGGCGGAGACCACTGGGGGCCACCTGAGCCCCGACCTGGAGCCACGTGAGTGACCGGCACCCTTGATTCGAGTGTTGGGAGAAGTCGGGGGAGCCCCCCTGAGACCACTGCGGCCCAGCCTCGTGCTCCGGGCGGGACCTGCCGGGGAGTACCGGCGCACCAGTCCTGTGGGTTGGGACAGGCCGCCAGAACCTGCCTGCCCCCCCGATATTTTAGGGGGGCCCTCTCTTCCGGGTGACGGCGGCTCCGAATCGCTACTGCTGCGCAGTGCGGATGCCCTGGTGAAGGGCTGAGTGAGGGGAGAGGACTGGAGTTTGCCGCGCAGACCCCGAAGTAGATCCCTGGCTCTCGAAGCAGTGGAGGCGCGCTGTGTGATCCCGGGTTGAAACTCCCACGACTGGTGCCCGATCTGATCCCCGCAGACCTTCCCTGAAGAATCACCACACACCTGGACATCGGGCCGGTGACGGAACCGCCGAGGGGCCGCCGCCCCGCCGGTTCCCGGGGCCACCGCCTCTACCCGAACGGCTTTGGAGGCCCGGAGCAGCTCAGAGAGTAAACGTTGGGGAAGCCTAAAGGTCCCAAAGGAGAGGGGGGGCCCATCCACGGAAGCGCCGGACGACTCTGTACGGCCTCCCACCGAGCTACAGCAGATGCAGGACCGGATACTGGACGCCATTGCGGCCACGAAGGAGGCTCTGCACCAGGATATTGGTCAGGTGGCGACGGGGCTGGGGCTTCTCCGAGCGGATCATGCGAAGCTGGCGGACAGGGTCAAGGAAGCAGAAGATGCCCTGAAGGATGTTGTACCGGCCCAAAAGTCGATGGAGGGACGGCTCACGGACGCGATGGAGCGGATACAGACTCTGGAAAGGAGGGCGGAGGACGCTGAAAACCGCAATCGGCGGAATAATGTGCGTTTGGTGGGCCTTCCGGAAAAAAAGGAGGGCACTGACATGGTGGGTTACCTGACCAACTGGCTACAAACTGTGGTTGCCCCGGAGGGCCTATCTCCCTTCTTCACCTTGGAGCGGGCGCACCGCGTGCCTTCCCGACCCCCGCGTGAGGGCCTGCCACCCCGCCCAGTGGTCATCAAACTCCTCCACTATAAAGACAGAGACTGGCTCCTACAGCGGGCCAGGGATGCAGGCCCATTTCAAGTGGACAACAGTAGGGTTACATTATTCCCGGACTACACATTTGAGACCCAGAGACAGCGTGCCTCCTTCCTCTCTATCAAAAAGGAACTACGTACAGAGGGGCTGAAGTATTCGCTGCTATTCCCGGCCAAACTTCGAGTGATTGTAGACGAGAAAGCGTTGTTTTTCGAAACTTCAGCAGAGGCATGGACTTGGTGGGACTCCTACAAGGCGGGAACGGATGGGGCCCGGTTTCGAGCAGAGGAAGAGCGCCAGGGCCACTCAATCAGGCGATCACGTCGGCTTCGTAACCGTGGCAGGGGACCCAGGAGACCAACGACCTCGCAAACAGAAGAAGAACGGAAGGCGGCGCTACAGGCGGTGAAAGAGGTGTCGGGACCGGCACCAGCTCTATCGTCAAGGGACTCGGCCTCGGAGGCCCTGGCTACGGGCTCGGACACTGAATTGTCGGGGTTGGAGAGCGCCAAGGGCCCGAGGGTCACGCCACAAACTTCGGGAGAGATCATCGGACCCTGATAGCTGTCCACGACGATGATGAGGTATGACTATGAAGGCGTTGCCCCCAAGAACACTGGGACAGACCACTGTGAGACTTTCTTTTATGGGTCACATTGAGTACTATTGGGCAGGGGGGTTTGGGGATGGGTTTGGTAAGGGTCAGTAGCCAGTTCACGTACCACAGGGCCCATAAGGCCTCTGTGGTGTTTACTACGGACTAAACAGTTTCGTGGGCACGTTTGCTCACAGGTTTGGATGGGAGTGACTACTTTGCAGTTGGGTCCTATTCTGGGGGTGGGAGGGCCTGGAGTAGTTGGGGAGACTCGAGGTGGGGTTTTGGGTGGGGGGAGGGGGGGGGGGGGGGAGTTGGGGATGGGTAGGGGCGGGATGGTGTTTGGTGTCCGGATGCGAACTGTTGTTGGACTGCAGCGGCTACGTTGGGGCGATGGCTAGTATGGGTTCGGTGAAATGTGTGTCCTGGAATGTGCGGGGACTGAATTCAATGACGAGGAGGCATAAGATACATTCCCACCTAGTTCGTAGAGGGGTACACATCGCCTTTTTGCAGGAGACCCATTTAACCAAAAAAGAGGGGACTGCTTTACAGCGGAGATGGAGAGGTCACCTGTTTCACACCACATACTCGGCGTTTGCCAGAGGGACACTGATTTGGATCCGGGCGGGGGTTCCCTTCCAGGTCACTAGGCACACTGTAGACCCAGATGGGAGATATGTGGCGGTAGAGGGGTTACTCAGGGGTCGCCAGATAGTTCTTTGTAGTGCCTATGCACCGAACGTAGAGCAGGCCTCATACTTCACCAGGCTATCCAGGCTGTTGGCATCCTATTTAACTGGGCCGGTACTGATGGGGGGGGGGCTTCAACTCAATCGAGGACACCACCTTGGACAGATCGCATCCACCACTGCAGGTATCTCCGGTACACAGACTAGCGAAGCACAGATCTACTTGGCAGGGACGGTGGGACCTGACAGACGCATGGCGCGCACAGCACCCGACTGAGAGGGATTATTCCTTCTACTCGGGCATACACGACCTTCATGTCCACATAGACGCGTTCCTGTGTTCCCCCTCGGTATTACGGTCGGTTGCCCGGACGGAATACCTGGCAAGAACGATATCGGACCACAACCCCCTGCTCCTCACGCTGGCCTGGATGGACGAGGTCTCACCGGTCCCGACATGGCGGCTTCGCCCAGACACGCTAGATGACCCACCGTTCAGCGGAGCGCTGGAGGAGAGGATCTCCCAATACTTTGCGGAGAACGAGGGAACTGCCTCATCCAGGGCCGTGGAATGGGACGCACTAAAGGTAGTGGTGAGGGGGCACTGTATAGGAAAATTCGCGGGTGCGCGGCGGACGCTAGTGGATGACCTAGACAAGGCTGAGCGAACCCTGCGAGCGGTAGAGAAACTGAGACCCAACCGCCCTGATTTGCAGGACAGGGTATGCGCAGCGCGAGAGGCAGTGGCTACGGAAGTGGAGCGCCTCCGTAGTTTTGATTACAAAACGTACCTGACGAAGGCGCTTGCTGAGGGGGACAAAACTGGGACACTCCTGGCCTGGCTGGCTAACCCCAGCAGGGGCTACGCTCCGATACTATCCATGGTGAATGCGGATGGAACTTCATCCAACTCCCAGCCGGACATATTGCGCTGTTTCACGACATATTATGAAAGGCTGTACGGGAGAGACCTAGTGAACCGAGCCGAGATGACTGACGCCTTGTTGTCGGAGATCCAACTGCCACATCTCGAGCAAGAACAGGCAGAAGCCCTCGGGGGCCCGATTGAACTGGCGGAGATTAGAGGGGCCATAAAAAGAATGGCGCGCAACAAGACACCGGGTGTAGATGGCCTACCAGTGGAATTTTATAGTAAATATATAGATATCCTAGCACCGCGCCTCCAGCTCGTATACCGCGAGGCGTATGAGAAAGGGGAGTTGCCCCGCTCGATGCGCGAGGCGATTATGGTTCCCTTATTGAAACCGCGTGGGGACGGCACTGATCCGGCATCGTACCGACCTTTGTCGATGCTGACGACAGACTATAAAATACTGAGTACTATACTAGCCGCCAGATTAGTGACCCACATGCAAAATCTGATCCACAAGGACCAGTCGGGCTTTATACCCACCAGAAACACGTCACACAATATCCGCAGGTTGCTGAGGCTTGTGGCGGACCCCCCACCGCTCGCCAGAGCCCCTATGGTTATGGCGATCGACATGGAAAAGGCCTTTGACAGCCTGGATTGGTGCTACCTGTATAAGGTGCTGCACAGTTTTGGTATAGGCGAGGGATATGTGCGATGGACGAAAGTGCTCTATGCGTCGGTTGGAGCTAGGGTGCAGATAGGAGCACTGATATCGAACCCCTATGCAGTGCATAAGGGTACTAGGCAGGGTTGTGCACTCTCCCCCCTATTATTTGCCCTCGCGATGGAACCGTTGGCAGCGCTGGCCCGGAGAGGGGATTATTACCAGGGGCTGGAGGATGGCGGGACCCACCACTACATATCATTGTACGCAGACGACCTCCTGCTGTTCCTGGACAATGCAGGGGAGGCAGTGGAGGGGGCGGAGCGCCTTTTGGCGCGATTCGGGGAGGTCTCGGGCCTGAAAGTGAATTGGGCAAAGACATGCCTCTTCCCACTCCGGAAAGCGGAGCGATGTCCCTGGGCCCACCCCAAGCTCCATTGGGAGCCGGACTGCCTCCCTTATTTAGGGGTACACGTCTACCATGAACCCGCTGACCTGCTGGAAGGCAACGTTGGCCGCTGTCTCCGTACGTTACAAGGAAATATGGCCTTTTGGGCCACTCTTCCGCTGTCCGTGACAGGTCGGGTATCCATGCTTAAAATGATAGCCCTACCGCGGTTGTTATATTTCTTTAGGACTCTCCCAGTGTGGATACCGGGAAGCGTCTTTCGCCGCCTGAAATCTCAGATGGTGTCCTTTCTGTGGGGTGCTGGTCGGCGGAGGATAGCTTTGGCGACCCTGACCCGCCCGAAGAACGAGGGCGGCCTCGCGGTTCCGGATTTTGAACTCTATTATTTAGCTGCCCAGCTACAGTTTTTCACGCAGGAGGTAGCAAGGGTATACCGGGGCCCGGAACAGGAGAGGGATGCTGGTACCCCCCGCCACGTACTGGCGTATATTACCTTGCAACAGAAACTCATACTCCGAGGATTATCCCAGGAGGAGCGGACGCTGAGGCTCTGTTGGAATCGCATGCAGAGGCGTACAGGCCCTGGTCATCCGTACGCGCCTGAGATTCCCCTAGGTATGTTGACAGCGTTTCCGCACGGCGGTGACTGGTCGAACCTCCAGGGCTGGGAGGAGGCTGGCCTGCAAGTGGTGGGGGACCTATACTCTGATGGGGTGCTCATGCCTTACCAGACCTTGCAGGAGCAGTACGACCTTCCGAGGGGTGATTATCTTTTGCATGCGGCCGTGGTGCGCGTGATCCAGGCGCACTGGGGGGAAGGGCTGCTTGAACCTCCAACATCGCCTGCATGCCAATACACGATGATGGCTGCGGGGACGATCAAGGCAGTCACATGTCTGCACTCTAGACTACTCGAGGCTAATTTACAGCCCCTGACGCGTCTAAAAACCCAATGGGAGATGGATCTGCAGAAGGAAATCCCGGACACGACGTGGGCTCAACTGGTTCAGAGGGCCAGGAAGGGCACCAGAAACGCCCGCTTCCAGTTAATACACCTCTACATACTCCATAGGGCCTACCTTACCCCGCAGAAAATCTCACGGTACTTTGGTGCCGAGGATGCAGCGTGCCCCAGATGTGCGCTATTAGGCGCAGACTTACTGCACATGCTGAGGAGCTGTCCGCACCTACAGGACTTCTGGAGGGAAGTGGGCGACACTCTGAACGAAGTCACAGACAGGGACCTACAATATGACAGTGCGACTACGATCTTACATTGGTTTCCACACACACGCACAACTAAACTGACGAGTAAATTCATAGACATGGGATTACTTATCGCAAAGAGGGAACTTACCAGGAGATGGAAGTCAAAGGCGGCGCCGACATACCGGAAGTGGCTGACCGAGTTTCAGAAATGGGCGGCAGCGGAAAGCACAATCAGATACCAACTGGCACGTCGGGGGTCAGATGAGAAAGCTCAGGAAACGGCGCTGGCATGGGAAATCTTGGTCCAAGCACTCAGGGACAATGCAGTGGAGAGTGAGGAAGAAGAGGACATAGTAGACTCCGGGGTCCAGGGGGCGGCGGTGCCGATCCCAGCACCTACCACGGGCACACACACTCCATGATTTACTCTACACTTCATAGCTTGCCCACACACTTCAATACACTGCTACCAGACGCAGGCACCAGACACCACGGAACACCGAAGGGGAGGGGGGAGGGGAGTGAGGGGGGGGAGGGAGGTGTAACACCCCAACGACATCAGGAATTGCAATGCACACTGTTGGGATGCTGGAAGGGAGGGTTTTGTTCGAAAAAGTTAAAAGCAGATGGCGGTTGACCACTGGCAATGCCAACACTGAGGAATGAGGAGAACGAACTACTTGAGATCGACGCCACCCGGCCTCCGGGATGCGGGTTATAAGGCTGTGTACAAACTACTTAATAACACTGTGATACTAGGGTCCCGCGCTACCAAAATTTTATATACACTGTTATGTGACTATTGGAATCTGCAATAAAAATTGTTTTACAAAAAAAACAAAAAAACTTCAGAACAAAAAACAGTGTGCGTTTAAAAATTCTCCACTGAAGCCAAAAAGATTAAGAAAATCATCAATCGACATTGGTCTCTAAACAAATCTGAGCCAGATCTGCAAAATTTGTACAGTGACCATGTAACTTTTGCTTTCAAAAGATCAAAAAATTTGAAAGAGATTCTCACCACAAAAAAAGAAATTAAATCACAACATAAAGGAATGGCTAAATGTTTGAATTGCATACATTGCAATAATGTCTTTATCGGAAAAACCTTTATGCATCCGACGCAAGGTTATAAGATAAACCTACAGAACACAGGAACCTGTGATTCGAAAAATGTCATATATGCTATCAAATACCCATGCGGCAAGATATACGTCGGCCAAACCGAACGGAAAATAAAAATAAGGATATCAGAACACAAAAGTAATATTCGAACCAAGAATATGAAATCTGCAGTGGCCACTCATTGGCTTGAATCTAATCATCAAATCGCACAATTAAAATTTACCATACTGGAGATACTCCCACAACGCTGCGAAATGGATCCAGTAAAGCAGCGCCTGCAAGCCAATTCTTTTGGATCAAGAAACGTAATTCCCTTCAACCAACAGAGATTAATGACAGAATTGAACTCACATGTTTTTTTATAAGACACTATGAACTTCAGCACAGTACTAGGCTTATGTAGCCGTCCTTACCCTCGCTAGAACAATACATGCCACTCTACTTTTTCGAACCAGTCAGTCATTCCACGTATTTTAGCAACACCATCCAGTTGTTATGATATACCTTTGAATTTGTACTATTTTTTCATTCATCACTTTTTTATTTGTTTCATTTCTTGTTTACTGTGTATTTCTTCCATTTCTCTCACATTCAACCTACTACACTATATTCTTACGTCATGCTGAGTTTCCATAATAATACCATGATCATTCGACCCCTATCATTGCTTTCGTCACTTTTCTCTTATTTTTGACCCATTTCCTACACACATTAATCTCTGGTTTTGGACCTACTCATTCTCATAGTCATTTCCCGACTTTCATGTTTAGTACCACGTGATCGGAACTTTCATCCAATCACAACACAGCGTGTAGTTGCTAAGGCAACACAGTCAGCGTTTGAGCTTCTCATATATTTTCGCTTTTATTTTTCCAGTTTATTGTTCCCTACCCACGAACCTTTTCATTTCCGACTGTAATTTCATTGCCGTGATTCTATTTTTCGCTCAAAACTTTTTTGACGCTTCCCGCTATCACGTGATGCGGCAACATCACTATAAGAATCCGCACGATAAGTATACTGGTTATCCCATCGCTTCCGCGTTCGGATTGCCACGACAGCTCCGCGTTGCACGAAGTAAAGTCATCCTGCCACTTAACCTTTTCTTTTGCTGTGTCTTATATTGCAGTCTACCACGTAGCACTATTTTCCATTCGTCACCTTTTGACTCACCATGTATTTTCCCGTTTCGGTTGTTATCAAGTGCCTTTTCAACATACAACTATTATACCCACTTATCGCGTTGTTTTGCTCGTTATCCTTTCTCCATCCTCACTACACAGTTGGCCTATGAGTTTTCACTCCTATTTGATTGTGATTTGTTTCTTATGTTATTTCCTATGAACTGGTTAAATGTGTATTATTGTGTGTACTACAATCACATGAACCATTTGATTTGTTTTGCTTTGAATGCTAAGGTCCTGTATGTTTTCATTTACAGGCCCCTGACGAAGGGTTTTCTCTGTTCAACCCGAAATGCATTGGGCATGATGTAACGCTATGAATTATGAGTTTAATGAATGACTCAATATATTTAAACTAAAAAGTATGCCATTTTGAATAAATGAAGAAATTGCTGATTCTATAACCTTGAAGACTCATCAATTCATGAAGATTACAATTGAAACTTAAATTTGCAAATGTGAGAAGAAACCGCGCCGGTTTCATGTTAAATGAGCGCGTCCTTTGCGATCCTACGACCACATACTCTCATCAAATACAAGGCACTGAAAGGCACAGTGCAACAAGGATTGCACCACTAAGAACCTGTTTAATTATTGTTGAAAATTTAAGGAGCGCACAGAGATAACAGCACCAAATATGCAGAACAGACATTAAATGTGCCAATGCAATAGTAGCATTCATGGCTCTGGAGGAAGGAGAGCATAAACCTTCTGGGGGCTACTTTTGGCCAGTGTGTAGCACATTTTAATGCAGGACACTAGACTCCGAGAGCCGGTCCTGTTCTGCCCTGCCTTGCCATTCTTCATGCCAGTCAATGCCACGAAGAGTTAATCGTTCACAAGATGTTCCCTGATATGATCGAAGTAAAAGCTAAGAGCCCTTTTAGAAACAAGTCAATGTAGTCCTGTCCTCCTTCAATGGGTGAGGTGGAGCAGCAACTGCTGTAGAGTGATGTTTTGCCTGACATGCAAGAAGTCACCACCTTTGGAAGAAAGAAAGCTCTGGTACTCAGAACCAGTCTGTGAAGAAAGTAATGTATGGAGGTTTGATGGAGAGGGTTTGAAGCTCATTCCCATGCTACGGTGATGAGGAACACTGTTTTGAGGGTGAGAAGCTGTAGGGGTCAGCTATTCAGTGGTCCAAAAGTAGTATACATCAGGAAGGTTAGGACTAAGTTAAGGTCCCAATGAGGGATGATAAAGGGAAAGGGTGGAAACAAATGTGGCAAACAACTTAACTTAAAAAACACATCACAACGGGTGCTTTGAATTGTATAGGCTGATCTGGCAAACGCGAAAAGAACGAAAGAGTATACAGGTACCCCTTTTTAACTGGGCCCAAAGCCAGTACTAAGCTAGGAACAACACAACAAGCAATACTTTGGATAAACTGGCTTGCAGAGGGTCAACCAGCCAAGTACTGCACCAAACCTGTCCTAATGGCAGGCCTATACTGATTTTGTCAAGGGACGCCTGGCTGCCAAGATTAGATCTACCACCCTGAGAGGGAGATCAAAGGAAGTTAGCTGTTGTCGCTCAATCTCCAATCATGGAAGTGAAGTTTGTGCAGGCATGGGTTCAGGACCCTGCTTGATGCTGCAACTGAAGATTCTCCCAATGTGCACATTGCGGTCTTTATTGATAAAATTGGTTTGGGGAGGCAAGCAGGCGAGAGTAGCATGGGCCACTATCACTCTAGTCTATGACAGAGAGGGCTTTGGCACACCTGACCCATATGTATACTATATGAGCGCTCAGGCACAATACGCATATTATTGGTTTCATGGAAATGATTTCTTACCGCATGTGGCGGTTGAGGATGGTGACGCTTCTCCGGTCCTTTTGCATGCCATCATTACTCACACAATACGGAACACTCCTAAATCGGAAATCAACATGAAAGAGACCACCATCGCAGCATGGCAAGAGGTAGGCAGACTCACTAATACACTGCCTCTGTATGCACCGGCACTGCCACTGGAACATCACATGGCATTATCTGTCACTCAGGAAGCTAAATCCATGCGTATACTTAAAGAAGCGGGCTGAGAACAATGCAGGATGTTTACCCTGATGGCACATTCCTCACACCAGAAGAATTGCAGTATGTTAATAACCCCACACTATTATTTAATTTTGCTGCCCATAGATTGAGTCATGCCATTAAATCACATTATCACACATACCCGGTTGAACCTCCGGTCCTCCAGTCGCTACAACTCTTGCTCACAATGCCCAATCGGAAAAAGCTAATCACAAGACTTTACAAGGCTATTAGAACTGATGTGACGAGCACAGGGAATGTGAGTTTGAACAGATGGAACGCCGTGCTTGCCCCCTATGACCATACAGAAGTGGGAACATGTATGCAGTCTGACGGGTAAGCTTACCCCTAACGGATATCTCCATATCATTCATTTCAAGTACCTACACCAGATTTACCACACTCCCAAGCGCTTACACAGATATGGATTGAGAGATACTGGTAGATGTAAGCGGTGTGGTCATACGGACGCTGATTTCATGCATCTGGCATGGGAGTGGGAGGGAGTGGCTCAGTATTGGGGGCAGGTGGTGCGGAATATCCAAGACATGTCCGGTGTGGAGATTCAGGTCCTTCCACAGGTTTGTCTGTTATGTTATGTTATGTTCCTCATGTCAGGGGTGCTCTGGGGAAATTTGTACATATCGCATTACTTTTAGCCAAACGTAGATTCGCTATAACATGGGAAGCCACACGGACACCGCAGGTGCTACGCTGGATCAGAGATATGGTGTACTGTAAGGAAAAGCTTGAGCTGTACACGGAGGAACTACCAATTTCATCTAAACCCAGAGACATATGGGAGCCACTGCGATAGTTTCCGCAGAGGCAGGACTCATCTGAAACACAGGACTAAAGAAGTCAGAACTATAGGCGGCTTTGCCCACATAGTCCTACACTGTGCCCTACAGTTTTATATGTAATGTAAATAGTGCAGTGGTGTTTCTTGATCGCAGATTTTTGGTGACTTGCTGATGCAGAGCACAGATTGTGTAAAGGGTTTGTTGTTTCATTTTGAAATGCAATAAACAGATTTACAAAAAAAAAAGATTCTCCTGAGGTGGCAGCCTGATGGGAGGACAGCAACTATGATGACTTGGGTTTGGTCGTTCCTTATCTTCTTCATAACTTGGGCAGGAGAAGTATCAGCGGAAAGGCATACAGGTGTCTCAAATTCCTGTTTAGGAAGAACATATGTCTGACATAGAGGCGCAATGGAAACTCAAACAAGTAAAACTGCTCACATTACACATATTCAGCAGTGCCAAAAAGAGTCCGGTTCCTCCTCATTTACGGAAAATACCTTGCGCCACCTACGAATGCAACTGCCATTCGTGATATGCTAGGTGTTGCAGGCGAAGTTGGTCTACCCTGGTGTTTAGAGATATCACCAGGAAAATCCCCTGGTTTTCCAGTCATTTGTCTAGTTATAGTGCCTCCTAGCACAGGGCCCATGAACCCCAAACCATGTCCTGTTTGTTGCAATACCACATAGTGGTGGTGTTGTCCGTGAACAACAGCGCCAGCTTCCTTTTTATGGGTGGTAGCAAGGCTTTCAATGCCAAGTGAATGGTTTGCAGCTCCAGAAGATTGAGCCGGTACTCTGCCAAAGAGCAGATGCCTCGGAGCTCCACCTCTCCCAAGTGGCATCTCCTAAGCCAGAAGCAACGCATCGGTCACAACTGTTACCTCTAGGTAGGGTAGGGAAAGGGGCCTGCCATTGACCCAATTGCAGTCCAGTAACCACTAATGCAGGTTTTTGCAGTCTCTTTCAAAAACTGGAAGTGATCAGAGAGGTTCCCCTGATGCCAAGACCACTGCGACTTCAGATCTCACTGCAGAGCACGCACGTGGCATGCATGACCAACTAGACTCAAGAGGTCATCAGTCCCAGCAGCCTCAGAGTCATCCTCAAGGAGATCCAGGACAGAGGTAGAAACATCGTAAACAAAGCCCAAATGTCCTGGACTCTCCGTTCTGGGGAAAGATTCTAAACTCTCAAAAAAAATCCAGAATGGCCCTGATGAAGAGGAGCATCTGTGAAAAAGTCAAGTGGGACTTCGGCACGTTTATAGCTACCCCAACAAACTAAGGCTTTCACAGTAGTCTGTAGGTGGATGAGGACTAACTTGACAATCCCACTCTTCATCAGCCAGCCACTGAGTTAATGGAAGACTGGAAACTCTGACCTCCGAAGATGTGCTGCAACCACCACCATCACTGCAGGGAACACATAGGAGGCACGGGTGAGGCGAAAGGGGAGCACAGAGGACTGAAAATGCTTCAGCCACACCATGAACTGCAGATAGCACCTGTAGAACTGCAGGACAAGGCGTAACATATGCAACCGCATCGTGGTCGAGGATAAAGTACTGGCTCGCCTCCAGAGATGTAGACGCCTTGGTCGCCGCAGTATTCCATTTTCAGACGACCTTTTCGGACCACTCCCCGGTGCTCCTTGAACTTGCTGTTCCGGACTATACCAATCAGGTCTTCACATGGCATCTCCAGACTCGAGCCCTGAGAGATCAGGTGTTTCGCGAATCTATCTTTCAGACGATAGTTAATTTTTTTCTATCATAACAACAGAACGGTGGAATCAGCCTCTGTGCTGTGGGAGGTACTTAAATCAGTGATTAGAGGGGAATGCATAGCTAAACAGGTGGGAGTCCTTCGGGCGCTTAGATAGGAAATAAGGCTTATTGAGGCTGAGATCAGAGGGCTGGAGAGAGAATATTTTGTGTTCCATGGAGTGGAGGTACTGAGCACCATTCGAAGAAAGATAAATGAATTTAAGGAGGCATGAAACCAAGAAATGCACTATATGGGTAGTGAAAGGTGGGCAAGGCGTTATGGGGAGGGGGGACTGAGCTAGCAAGACCCTAGTTGGGCTTTTTCGCAAACCCTGGGCTGATGACTATACTGCTGAGATTTGAACGGACCAGAATGAGGTGGGTTTGGCAGGTAGCAGTACAAAAGGAAATTACTTATTTCTACACCTCCCTCTATAGGGCAACGCAGATGCAGGCCCCTCTTAATCTCAATTCTGTTTTTGACCCGCTCCAACTGCTCTGGTTAGACAAGGGGCATCTTAGATTAACCATTTACGGAAGAGGAGGATATACAGACCATCAGATCCCTCCCGGGAGGTAAGGCTCCAGTACTTGATGGCCTTACTTCGGTGTCTTATAAAAAGGATGCAGACCTTCTGGCTCTTCAGCTCAAACATTTACAGTGACTCATTGGACGAGGATGTGCTGTCCCCCTCACTTAGGAAAGGGCTTATAATTACCATCCTGAAGCCGGATAAGGATCCGCCGTGTTGTAAGTCACAAAGGCCGCTGTCCATGATTAATGTGGACAATAACATTTTGGCCAAGTTAATTGCATCGCGACTCCTTCCTGTGCTCCCTCATCATACTTCCGGACCAATCGGGATTTGCACCCGGTGAAGCCATGTCACATAATCTACACACCTTTTTTGCGATATTTTAGGAGACTGAACCCTCCATATCGACCGCTGTGATTTTCATGACACCACTAAGGCATTCGATTTGTTCGAATGGCTTTACCTGTTCGCCCTGCTGCACATCTGGGGCTCAGTCCTAAGTTGCCTATAATGTGGTTTGGGAAGCAGCCCAGGATTGCCTGGGAGATCCTCACTCTCCCTTTTGAGCAGGGCGGAGGCACAGTTTGTGCATTATTGGCTTTATCCTGCTTAGTTTATGGCTCACACAGGGCCAGAGCATGACCATGCAACACCTAATTCACTTCATACGGTGTTGTACAGAACCCAGTGGATAATGAGGGTTACACATGATACGTTGAACTGCGCGATTTGGGCCTGGCATTTGTTGAGCCAGCGGGCTAAACTAGACGTGTTTGTCCCGGCAATCCCCCAAATTAGCCACCCTGCCCTTCCCTTCTATTGGGATGTGGGACAATGCGAATGATTGCTGCTACTCCGGCTTACTAATATGGGTGCATCGTTTCCAGATAACTCGTTCATGGAGTTGCAGCAGATTTTGAATGATGGAGAAGTAACCACATGGGAGCAATTCACTTATCTACAACGGAGGGCAGCCCTGAATGCCACTTATGTGCAGTTTCCTGTCCCGCAGAACTTGTCCCGCAGGCACACCAGACACCGATAAGGGTGAAACCTGAAGGAAAAAAGACACATCCGAAGGTGTGTCTTCTGGGCACTGAATGTGCCTATAGGAACCGTGAATAAGTGCACACAGAGCAGTGGAGAACAACCTCAGATCTCCGGAACCACCACCTCCGACTGGGAGGAGAAACGCACCCCATAAAAGAGAGGGACTGTTTAGTGCATGAACGGGACAGACAAGACTCAAGAAGAAGAGCATCCAGAAGAGGAAGCTCATCCCAGGGAGCGGAAACCTGGGAACCCTTGTTGCTGAAGCAGCATGAAAAGGCACCGAAGTGTACTATAAAACGTGCAAAAGAAAAACGCCGCTGTGTAGAACGATGGCAAACCTGAGCACAAGGCACCCAACTGCTCCCCGAAAAATGGGGATAGAAGACCAGACCTCGCAGAAGAGAAGAAAGGCAGAGGACTATAAAAAGGATACCCAGTGGTCATCAACATATGGGTATCTATAGAAAGGGCGAGCCACAAGACCAACGCAGCTGCGGGCGCTATAGCAGGAACCCGCCTAATGCACCGGTGGCAGGGTGGCAGCCTCAGAAGAAGCGTGTTGAAACACAATGAAAAGATGTCACGAGGGACAATGGTTGCAGAATCATTTAATAACAAAAAATTAAAAGAGGAGTATGAGACACACACACGCGCAAGCAGGACGGAACCTGTGGCCTGTGGGAGGCAGTGCCAGAAGGCACAACACGGAAAACCGCCCTAAACGGTAAGATAATGACCCCAGGGGAAGAGAGGAGCCCAACGGGACCTCCACACCCGCCTGGCGCGCAGCAAAGCTATACAATAGCATACAGGTACCCAGCCTGTGGTATATCACGCCCCCAAAAACAAGGGAACACCTCTTAGGGTGATCCACAATCAGAGGTCAAGACACAAACAACCTGTGGAACACCGCCACAGTCAGCTTACTGTCAGCCCACACACGCACAGTCCAACTTGTGGACGCTGAATGAAAGCTGCAAGAGGAAGGAGGGGTAACCACCCCAGTGTAGGTTGACCTGAGACCTGCCAAGTACAAGCCTATTGGAGAGAGGGGGGGAGAGTTTTGGGGGGTGAAAGCCCGCAAGGAGGCGCTGAATCGATGAGTCGGCGTGGGTATTAAACAAAAGGATCTTATCAAAAGGCAGGTCAACAAGGCGCTCCAGAATATTTTCCTGGAAGACGCCATCCTGCAACCAAGCATGGTGGCGTAGTGCAACAGAACTGGCCATAGCCCGGTCTAAGGAGTTTGAGGTATCCAGGGCCGTCCGGATAGTAAATTCTGCCAGGTCACGTCCGTCACAGATATGATGGAGGAGGTCAGCACAAGCGCCCTCAGATGTTGAAGCGATATGAGACTCGGCAGAGTCCCAAAGGGCAGAAGTAGCCAGAGCCAACACACACACTGTATTGAGGGAGCGAAGAGCCGCGCTAGTGGAGGCGAAAATATTACGACCCCACGACTCCAGCCATCTAGACTCCCGGAAGGGAGGAAGCAACAGCAGAGGCAAGGAAGGAAAGGCAGCTTACAGAACGAGCCCCTGAACGTATGAATGAACAAACAAGCAAACTGGATCGTTCGGGGCAGGGCGGTGGCGGTGCATGATGGAACGAGCCACCGGATCACCCAACGCCGGCCGAGCCCAAGTCCCCAGAAGGACATCGTAAAGGGAGGCTTTGAAAGGCAGAAGAGGCTCTACATTCCCCGAAACGTGGTGGAGAACATCTAACAGGGGGTCAATAGGCAGGGGAACTGAAGGGGGCTGCATACGCAGAATGCAGGCGGCCATGGAAACAACCCTCACAAAGGCCACACCAGCCTCGGTAGCCCTCCTAGGAGGGGACAGTAACTCATCCGTGGGTGAGGGCTGTAAGCTGAGCCGCCCACTCCAAGGGGATTGCCAATGTCCAAAGGGAGGAAGCCCCATGGAGGTATGAGGGTCCTGAAGGGGCTCTTGAGGAGGTGGAGAGTCCGAAGGAGTAACAAACTCTAAGGGGAGAGAGGCAAGGACGGATCCGGCGTTGACGGAGGTTGGGGTGACGCCGAACTTTCTCTGGAGAGGAGCGGATGATCCTGCGCCGACCTCCCAGAGAGGAGGCGATGACCTGGCGTCGAGGCGGCGCCAGGGCGTCCTCAGCCAGCACCGACTGGGCCTCGTCTGGCGCTGACTCGGCCTCAACCACAACAGGCTCAGGCTCCGAAGTAAGGAATGGAGCCGGATCCGGGGAGGCAAGTCTACGGCGTCGGACCGGCACGACTCAGCCTCAACCCCAACAGGTTCCGAAGGAAGGAACGGAGCTGGAGGGGTAAGTCTAAGGCGCCGGAACAGTGCTAGCTGGGCCTCCGAAAAGGCAGCCGCCTGTACGGAGGGCCAAGGAGGACTCGGAGACGAGCTGCGAGTATCAGCGACCACATGAGGCTCCACAGGGAACCCCACTGGACTATGCGACGAGTATGGGGTACTAGGGGGACCCAGCCGGGCCACGCCCAGACAACGCCATGCCTCCATCCCCTGGGGCAAGACGCTCAGTCTGCGCCGGGGGCGAACCGACCGGCGAGTCCACTGGAGACCCCGCACGCAGCGGGGGGTTTGAGGTCACCCCAGTGAGAGGAGGGGACCCAAGGGAGGCCAGCAGGGCCGCAGCTTAAGCCGCCATGTGGGTCCGAGTCACCCAGTGCAGGAAAATGGCAGATAGGGGAGGGCAGACTCTCAGGGCGCACGTCTGGAGAAGTCCGGGAACTAGTGCCCCCTACAACAGGAGGAAGGGAGGCCTATGACCTGGGCGACAGGACTTACCAGAGACGGGCGAGAGACGCACATGGTAACCAGACGGCGACCGACGCCGCAGACAGAACCCTCTGCTACCGGGACCTGCCACCAAAGAGGAGGCCGGGGGCCGTGACGACTCCGACCGGGACAGGCGAGCCGAAAGCAGCTTTATCCGACACTCCTGCTGGGACTTCGGCTTGAGTTGTTGCCAGGCGTCACAATCCGTTGAGTCGTGGTGTTTGACCAGGCACCACATGTAGATAGATACGGTGTGGGTCCGTTGCGGACATTTGCCGCGAACAGGAGGCACACGTCTTAAAGCCCGAAAGGATCGAACACTGTTCCATACGCAAAGCGTTAAAAGGGGCCTGAAAACAGGCCAGAGGAACCGCTTACTCCGGATCTGCGTTGTATGCAGTAAAGAAGAAACTGATGTCAGAGGGCCGGGAGGGACTTATATGACCTTGCTGACGTCACATCCGTGGACGGCTCCAGGGCGGGGTCGTGTGGCTCCATCCCGTGGTGTGCAGGGGTGCTGTTTTTCCAGATCCAGTCTGACGACTGGGGATAATTCTAAGTTAAGGAATATGCGGCTAGATGTTTCTATCAGATGTCTTCATTTATTTGGTGAGACTACCACCGATTTCTTGTATTTGTATTTCTTGCGCCTATATTTCAATAAAAAAATGTAAAATGAAAAAAAAATGCAGGACGAGGATGTGAAAATAGGTTAATATGTCGGTGGTGGGTTTAGATTTACACACAGGAAGTGATGGCGCTCTTGCTTGTGCGTGTATGAGATATACTTGTGATTGATGAGTATACGGTGCAAACAGGTCAGGGGAGAACATAACCAAATAAAACAACCCCTGCATTTGTGTGGATGCGAGTCCACACATACAAATGAACAAAAGTCCTGTGCACATGTTTCTATGTAATGGGTTTTGGTGTCAAAACCAATTTTCAACACAAGAAAAGAAAGTAAAGGACGGGTCCGTCCCTCATGGTGCAGGAGCTATGCTGGTTGCAGCACGTCTCGTGGCTCGTTCTGTTGTGTCCGGCTCAACAAAACGAGCCATGAGACGTGCTGCTACTTTCTTTTTACCCAGAAACGTTTGTGATGTTTATACGTACATCACCCGATAAATACTAAGACCGCCACATATCTTGTCTTTGAATACTTTTTCAACCAAAACTGTTGCCCATATACTACATACAGCCCTGAAGAGTCACAATTGTAACACGTTGTGAGAAAACACGTGTCGGCTGGTAGAATGTACTTTGTACTGATCTGGATTGACTTATAAATCCATTTGCTGAAACTTCCAAGGTTTCAACCTTCATTATTTGCACAAGTTCTTGTGTTGAAAATTGGTTTTGACACCAAAACCTTTACACGTGTGCACAGGGATATGTTCAGATGTGAAAATAAGTGTCCTGCAGGTACAAGGCTACTATCCACTCTCTGGGATCGAGACCAGATGGACCTGGGCCAGGATGAGCATTTTGAATTTGTCATTCCACAGGAAGGCATTGAGAGGGCGAAGGTGTAATTAGTACACAGGCTTCCACCATTCTTCACCACTAAAAAGTAGTGAGCAACAAGCAAAACCTACTTCTGACGTAGACACCTTATTTATGGCTCCTGTGGCCAGAAGGACCCGCAAGTCCTGCTGAAAGAGAGCCAGGTGGTCCTCCATCAGCCGTTCTGAGGATGGCAGAAGGTTGACAAGAAATGGTAGTGTGTAACACCACTCGGCAAACCGTAGGACTCACTTATTTGAAGTTATCGCCTGCCACCCTGGCAGAAAATGTTAAATACTGTCTCTGACAGGGTGGCTGTGTGGCTCAAGGGATGCACTAAGGAGGGTTTGAGGATGCATCAGTTGGAGGTGCAAAAGACTGTGCTGCACACTGCCCCCGGGTACCACAGCCTTGGCCACAAAAAGGCAGAAGGGTTTACTGAGCAGGCTGAACTTGCTGGTGACACCTCTAACACAGCCACTAAAGGGACTAAACTATTGGTGTGGCAGACCTAGAACGGGGGATTGTCCAAGGAGCACGCCTGACCCTACTATCCCTAATGCACTCAAGGGGCCAATCTGAGTAAGAGTCAAGGAAAGACATGTCCATTAAAGTGGACCTCCTCCACACATGCTTGCTGAGAGCCACACTGGTGCCAATTGCCATGAATAGGCAATTTGTGGTGTTCAAGGCACAATTGATGGTACTTTTTTTGCATCTCAACCATCCAGAGTAGCCTGCATAAGGACGTCAGATAAGTCATATGGGACACCAGACAAGACTCATGCAAAAGAGGCATATGTATAACTCCCTAGAAAGCAGCTGGTATTGACTGAATATAGTGCCAAACTCGTTGAGAAAAGGATAATGGTACTTAGCCAGTAAGCATCTGTTCTTGGGATGTAGAGCTGTAAATTCACATGCTTTGCATACTCCTGCCGTCTAGTGTTGGGTCCATATGTTTGCAAGTTGTTTTTCTTCGAAGAAGTCTTTCTAGTCACGAGGTAGGTGACGATTCCTTTCAGTGATAGTGTGCATGGGCATCAACTCCATTGTTAGTTTGTTTTCCCGCAGAGGGTGAGAATGGAGTTAGTAAAGGTAGAATAGAGATGACCAAGCGTATATAAGTAAGATAAGAAGGAACTGCAAAAGGTATAGGTACCCGGGGAGGCGGGTGCGCATGTGAATCTACAGCTCTACATGCAAACAGATGCGTACTGGTTAAGTAACATAATCCGTTTGAAGCATGTGAGCTGTAGATCACATGCTCTGAATAGACTACACAGCAGTTTTCTCCCAAAGCAGGGGGCAAACTAGTAGCTGTTGCATTAGTCTGAAAGAGTATTTTAAGTTCTGCTTGGCCTACATTAGCTTGCTGCACTGCTAAAACATCTACACAATGGTGTTTAGTGAATGTGTGTGGTGTAGACCATGTTGCAGCTTTACAAATGTCAACTATGGGAATGTTTCTCAAGAAAGCCATAGTAGCCCCTATTTTGGGAGTGGAATGTGCTCAAGGGGGAATTGTTAAAATTCTCTTTGCTTTCGTATAACATGTTTGAATACATTTAACAATCCATCTAGCAATACCGGATTTGGAAATAGGATTGCTTTTGTGAAGTGGAGCAAAAGCAACAAAAAGTTGTTTGTCTTACGAAATAGTTTTGTTCTTTCTATGTAATATAACAAAGCTTTCTAACATCCAAAGTGGGTAGAGCACGTGCTGCCATGGAATCTGGTTGATGAAAAAACACAGGTAATTTAACCGATTGATTGATGTGAAAGGCAGATACTTCTTTAGGTTGAAATGTAGGGTTGGTACGAAGGGCGTCTTTGTGAAGCTGGAAAAAAGGGTGTTATATGGTTAGTGCCTGTAGCTCACTCACTCTCCTCAGTGAAGTAATTGCAATGAGGAAAGCGATGTTTCAGAAATTGCAGTTCACATTTATGCATTGGTTCAAAAGGTGGACCGATTAATAGTGTAAGGACTATATTAATATTCCATACTAGGGCAGGTAGAAGTCATGGTGGTATAACTCTTTTTAGTTCTGCCATAAATGCTTTGACAACTGGTACTCTAAACAGAAACAAGTGCTGTCTGTTTAGGATGTACAGGGCTATTGTACCAAGATGTAAGCAGATGGATGTGTAAGCTAATTCTGACCTCTGCAAATGATTAATATTGTTAATATTGCAATAGATAACAAATCGTTTCCATTTAGCTGCATAACAAGATCTTGTAGTAGACCTTCTCGCCTCTTTGATAATGCTCATACAGTGTGTAGGAAGATTGATCCAAACTCAATGGCTTTAGGAGCCAGATCGCTAAGTTGAGTTCCTTGTGATCTGGGTGCATGATTTCTCCCTGGCTCTGTGTGAGGAGACTGGATGTACAATGTAGCTTTGATGTGGAACTATTGATAACTCCAACAGAGTTGTGAGCCAAGGTTGACGGGCCCATGTGGGAGCGATTAGGATTAGTGTGAGGGATGTTTGCCCGAGTTTCTGAACCACTGATGGAATGAGTGGGAGAGGCAGAAAAGCGTATGCAAATATCCCTGACCAGTTCCTCCATAGTGCATTGCCTTTGGAAAGTGGGTGTGGATACCTGGAGGCGAAGCTTGAGCATTTTGCGTATTCGTGTGTGGCGAAAAGATCTATTTGAGGAAAACCCCAACTTTGAAAGTATGGGAGGAGAACTTGAGGGTGAAGTTCCCACTCGTGGATGTGCTGCCTCTGTCAGTTGAGAAGGTGAGCAATTTGATGGTTTACTCCCGGAAGGTGTGCTGCTAGATCATCAAATTTGCTATGTATTGCCCATCTCCAAATGGCCTGAGCTAGGTGTGACAGTTGGAGAGTGTGTTCCCCCCCCACCCCTCTCGTTTTTGTATATAGTACATAGCTGGCATGTTGTTGGTGCGGACTAGGACAGCTTTGTCTAGAATGTGAATTTAAAAAGCTTTGAGCGCTAGAAACACTGCTAGCAGCTCTAGATGATTTATGTGGAGAGCCTTTAAGTTTGACTCCACAAGCCTTGAATTGTGTGATTCTGGAGATGAACTCACCAACCAGTGAGCGACACGTCTGCTGTTAGTACTGTCTGTGGAACAGGGTCTATAAAGGGCTGCTCTTTTGATAAATTTTGTGGGTTCCACCACTGCAGAGAGCGATGGGTGTGCCCGTTTACCAGAACTAGATCGGTCAAATGTCTCTGCGACTGATTCAACTGACTTGCTAAGACTTGCTAGAGGGGACGCATATGAAGCCTTGCATGGGGGGACAATCATGATGCAAGAGGCCATCATTCCCAGCAGTTGCATATACACTCAAGCTGGTAGTGAGTGGGTGGGCTGAAACCGAGTGACTAGAGCTTGAATATTGCGAATTCTGGCAGCATTAGGGAAATCCAGAGCTTTTTGATTATCTAAAGTGGCTCCTAGATAGGTTTGTGTGTTGGAGATGGGAAACATCCTTTACAACTCAACTTTTACCACGCAGTGCCTTTACGACGCAACTATTACAACGCAAACCATTAGAACGCATTGCGCTGGGGGGCGCTCTAGGATAGGGAATAGATTTAATTTACTATCCAACACCTTCCCTACTATCCACGGGGACTGGAGTTGGAATAGTAAATTAAACTATGCACTATCCAGCACCCCTCAACACTACGCGTGTAAAGGCATGCGTTGTAAAAGTTGCGATGTAAAGGCATGCGTGGTAAAAGCATGCTTTGTAATGTCATACATCAATTGGAGATGAGACTAACACATTGAGTGTGCATCCCAGTTGGTGCATTAACTGTAGTGTTATGTGAATATGCTGGAGACACTTTATCTAAGTGCTGGCTTTGATGAGCCAGTCATCGAAGTATGGGAAGACATGAACGTGTGTTGTCTTCGCAGGTGAGCAGCGACTACTGCCAGGCATTTGGTAAATACTTGGGAGCAGTGGTGACTACGAATGGGAGCACTTTGAACTGGTAAAGCTGCCCCGCTACAACAAATCTGAGATATTTGCGATGTGGAAATAGGAGTCTTTTAAGTCTACAGTAGACCAAGTCGCCTTGCTGTAGAAGTGGGAGCATTTGTTGAAGTGTCACAATGTGAAAATGATCTAATTGTATGTAGTGATTTAACTCTGAGGTCCAAAATGGGTCTGAGAGAGCCGTCCTTTGTGGGTATTATAAAGAATAGGGAGTATACGCCCGACTCTTGATATTGTAGAGGCACGGGCTCTATGGGTCCCATTAAAAGGAAAGACTGAACCTCCTATTGGAGGAGGTGTATATTATAAGGTGACATTTTATGTGAACACAGTGGAATGTTTGGAGGACTGTTGGTAAGCTCCAGGCAATAACCAGATCGGATAATTCCAGGCACCCATTTGCCTGTAGTTATTTATTACTGAACAGAGAGGAATTGTGAAAGACGTCCCCCAACAGGTGTTGAATGATCGGGGGAATCCTAGGCAAGTCAATGTTTGTTATTTGGGGGGAGGTGCTTGTTGTGGAACCTCTACCTCTACCCTTGTCATTGTTGCCTCTGTATTCTCCTCAAAAGAAACCTTTTGAAGAGGAGGGCTTATTGTTGGCTTTGTATGGTGTACAGTCAGTGTCCAAAACTATATTTTTGGACCCCCCACGATAGAAGGTGCACAAAAGGACCCACGGTTGCAGGGGGACGGTAGGGCTCCCATAGATTTTGTATCCTTTTTCATTTTTTCTAAGGGTGTGTCTATTACAGGACCAAAGAGATGTTGTTTGTCGAATGGTGTGTTAAAAATGGAAGCCTGAACTTTGGGTTTAAAACCCGAAATCCATAACCATGTGTGTCTTCTTAGTAACTCACTTGTATTGACGGCTCTAGCCACAGTTTCAGCTGCATCTAGTGCACACCTAATCGAAGAACTAGAGATGAGCTTCCCCTCTTGCACTAAGTCTTGGGCTTTATGCTCATCTGGCAGAAATTGCTTCATTTCATCCCAATGCACTCTAACTTACCTGCCTAAAAGGGCATGGGTATTAGCAATACGCCAGTTATTTGCAGCTTGGGAGGCTACTCTTTTCCCGCAGGCGTCTATGAGCTTAGACGCTTTGTCTGGGGGTGGAGCATCACCCGACGTCTGAAAATTGGCCCGCTTACGGGCATTAGAAACCACTAAAGAGCCTAAAAGTAACGGGCCATTAATGAAAGCTGGATCTGATGCTGCACGTTTATATTTTTTATCTATCCTAGGGGTGAGAAAGCGTGTACGAACTGGGTAGTTAGATATATCGTCCACATGTCTTAACATGTCTTTGAGCATAGGAAGTGTGTGGGTGGTTCTTTGGGAACTACTAAGAGTTTAAAGAGGAAATCCTCCTCTATGGACTCCTTATGTAATTGTACCTCATGATATCCAGCAGCTCTACTTAGCAGCTCTATATAGCCTACATTCTCATCTGGTGAAGAAGGCTTGGTAGGATAAAGGTCAGGATCATTATCTGTGGGGGAATCCGTATTATAATCCTTCCAGGGGTCTGCAGGTGAAGGATCACTGCCCCCATCCCCAGCATCCTGATCATCAGGTGTTTGTGGTTATGGTAATGTAGTTTGAGTAATTAGTAAATGCTGTTTTTGTAGGGAAGGAGGTGATGGAGGAGGATAAGGGTTATTACCAACATGTTTCCTTTTTAAAGGAACGCGATAAGTGTTCTCTGACTCAGATTTGCGTTTATGTGACAATTTGGTTGCATTATGTCCAGTTTTTGGATTAATATAAACTTATTTTTGTTTTGGCTCAGGTTTCGAAGGTGGGGGGTCAAAATGGAGCTCCTGTGGTGGTTGTGAAGCATCTTTATGATTTGGTGCCGAAGTTTTCGGAGTCAGTGTCTTTGGTGCCAAAGGAGTTAGGTCTGAGACTGGTTACGGCTCCAAACCCGAAGGTTTCGGCTCGGTGCGCAAAGGGTGGACGACTCGATCCCAAGCCGGAAGGATTTAAGGTGTGTTTCTGTGCCGAGTCGGAAGGTGGGGTGTTGGAAAGATATACTCGGTGCCGACCATGGCCCAAAGGCAGAGGTGTGACTGGAGCCTTTTTTTTTTGTCTGACTAGGACTTTGGGGCAAGGGAGGTTCGGTACTCACAATATGCTGACCTTGTGGAATCTCTTCATCCACATCGGAGCCAGGTTTTGAAACAGACATATGAACCTCCTGTTCTTCCTCCGCGCCTAGTGCATCGCCGGTCTCTTGTTCAGAATATTATCCGAAGAGGTCCGGAATGGAACCAGTGTACTGGCTCTGCATGTTGCGACTGAGTCCGAAAGTCACAAGCGTTTTCTTCAAGCAGAAAAATGTACACGTGTCGCAGTCCTGTTTGTTTTGCTGCGAAGATAAGCACAAGTTGCACACTTTGTGCGAGTCTGTACGCGGGAACTTCGCGTGGCACCAAGGGCAGAATGTAAATGAGTCCGTTCCATCGACTGTGAGGTGGACCAACGCGGGTAGGCCTGACGTCCCTCCACAAGTTTCCAGATCGAAAAGTGTTTTTGTATTGGACATGATACGCTGAGAAAAGTGAATACGCGATCGAAAACAATACAGTTGAGGGTAAGTGGATTGCGCACCGAGGGGAACCCGAGAAGCGGTTTTGAACCGGAGCACAGCAATTCACGTCCAAACCCGATCGGGGAAAAAAAGCAATCTAACAATTGAGTCCATGCCCATGCGCCCTATCACCAAAAGGAGGAGTCACCTACCTTGTAACTGGAAAGGCTTCTTTGAAGAAAAATAACTTGCAAACATCCGGACCCAACACTAGATGTCAGGAGTATGCAAAGCCTGTCATCTACAACTCACATGCCTCGAACACATCTGACCCAATGTTTATTTCTTGTCTTGTGGTATGTTAGGGAATGCGTTAGGGCTGACCTTACTCATTGAGGACTGCAGGACTATGCTCTCATGTGTAGGATGCAGAGTCCAGAAGTTTGGGTCACCTAGGACTGTACGATGGTGCCATGCAATCTGCTTGTTCACCGGAGGTCCAGAACAAGTTAGCTGTGGGTCTAGAACCTCAGCAGCCCTTCGCATGACCATGGGGATGGATGTACTTTTTTCTGTGGCATGGCCCAGAGGTTAAACAGCCTAGTGTCTGGTGAAGTATCCAGACCACTGGGGTCATGAAAGTACTCATACTCATTAATGTTTGGGTGGGCACATTCATCCCAAGCATCATATGCATCTTTGTCAGAATCCATTGCAAAGAAGTATGGAGGGTTTTAGTCCTCCCTTGAGCAAGGGGCAAGGTATCAGAATCTAATGGGTTGCCCAAAAGCTGGAGTAAAAGGAGATGAGGTCGCAGTCTTGTAGTATCTTAAACATACACAGCTATTTGCTTACAACCCAGGGGGTCAGCAGGGTCAAAGAAATAAGATGTTTCTCCCCTAACACAGCTGTCTGCCTACAACCCTGGAGCCGGCAGAGTGGCAAGGCTTTTCCGCATATAACATTAACAACCCAAACAGTAACCCCAGCCCCCATCTCTTTCTGAAAGTGCTGCTAAGTGGTGGAATCTCATAGTGGCACTTAAGGGGGTTATGCTTGGTTATACCGGTCCAGGAGGTCAAGTTGGAACTGGATTGGTCGGAGGCGCGACCTCCGGAAAAAGAAGAAGCAGCTTTAGGAAAGTCTGGCATGTCAAATTATGAAATTCAGAGAAAAGAATATGAATAAATGGTGCCCATAGCTCTGTGTAGAAGTTGCCCTTCTGATCAGCCGCAAAAGATAACTTCTCCATTCCTAGAATAAACCATAATTTATGCAGCCAACCGACATAGTCAGGGATCTTATTGGTGCCCCACAAGGCAAGAATCACCTGATGGGCTGCCACTAATGCTTAAGCCATCTGCTTTCCTTTCCTAGAGCGGAGCAGGTAAGTCATCAGATTAGGGATGGTGTAGACTGGGAACCTTGGGACTGAGTTATGAAATGCCTGATCTATGGCATTTAGTATACGATCCCAGAAATGTTTGAGTTTTGGGCAATGCCAGATAAGGTGTAACACGATGCCTGTACCTCCACATCCTCTCCAGCATTCTTTAGAACGCTTTGGGTTCCTTCTGTGTGTTCTAGCTGGAGGTCAGATACCAGTATGTGGTTATCTTATAAACTGTTTCACAGCTGGCCAGGTTGTGCGCAGTGTATCAGACTCTGTAATGATGTCCTTTCACTCCCTGGCAGTGAGGGTTGTGCCGAGTTCTGTCTACCATCTGATCTGCCCTATAGATTTAGACAGCGGCACCCCCTTGCCCAGCAGGGCATAGAGCTCTGTAATGAGGTACTTATCTTTTTTTAAGAAATACCCATTTGTCTAAGGGAGTCAAATATCTCCCTTCGTGTAGTTTAACATCTGGGTGTGTTATTCATTTGGGTTTGCCAGGATTGGTGTCATAGGGAAGGGAAACGTGGTCATGCCAGCTTTGACTGCCACCGCATCCCACACTTTAAAAAAGGAGTTAGTCACCGGTGAGGAGTGGAGACCCCAGGCCCGATGTTTGCAGGGAAGCCAGGGTTCCTTCCATATGCGAAAGCCCGCCATGATTTGGTCCATGAAACATCAGTGCCGAAGGGAATCCCGGATATGTTTTGGTTTGCTTGCACCTTTTGTAGCCAAAGGGTAAATGCAGAAGGCAAAAAGTAGCAGGGAGAGGGGGCACCCCTGCTGCATACCCAGCTGAACACGAAAAGGAGGGGAGAATACCCCATTGACTCGTACATGACCTTGGGAGCACTATAGGTGCAGCAGCCCCATTTGCAAAACCTGACACCAAAGCCAAATTGTTGCAGAGTTTCAAATAGGTAGGGCCAATGGACTCTGTCAAACACTTTTTTTATAGACAGAGAGGAGTAGGGCCTCAGTCCGGGACCAAAGTATCTTATTCATTAAATGAAAGATGTGTTTGGTATTTATCACTGCATGGGCCATTAGGGATAAAACGTGCCTGGTCCGATTCGATGAGGACAAGAATTAGGGGGTTGAGGTGGTGGGCTTAGATGCTGGTGAACAGATTTGCATTAATGCTTAGAAGTGAGATGAGCCTATAGGATCCGCAAAGGGCAGCATCCTTACCAGTTTTCGGGATTAAGGAGATAGAGGCTTCAAGCATAGAGTCGGTAAGAGACCCAGTATCAGCAAAGAAGTTGCAAAGGCATGTAAGCAGAGGAGCCAGTTGGTTGCAAAAAATCCTATTAAACTGTGATGTAAAGCAGTCGAGCCCTGGGGATTTCATGGCTTTCAGACAGGCAATGGCCGAGATCACCTCCTCGATTCGAATGGGGTTCTCCAGGTTTTCCTAATCTAGGACAGGGAGAGAAGTGGGTCTCTTGTAGTAGACAAATGTCACTGCCTAACTGAGAAGGGACAAGGCGGCTGCTCATTTAGTGGGATCATTGAGGAATCTAACATTGAGGCTCGTAACCTTAAGGTCCAGAAGGATTAGTTGGGGAGGTGATGCTTAGTGGGGCATCCTTGATCAGGGTGGAAGTGTGGTAGCAAGGATATGACCTAGGATGGGGTTGTCCATCCTCTAGAGCCCTGAAGCACCACCAATAAACCTGGAAGGTCGAAGGAGGAAACATTAACAAAAACATTCCTCACAAATAGTGTAAACAAAAACAACAATCTGATAAAGTCCATTTTCAATCGTGATTGACATGTGGAAAACAGACCGGTTAGGGGTCTGGAATGGCTGTGCAAAGTCGTAGAAGAACAAATACCACAGGCCGTAGGGGAAAGAAGGCAGCTCAGACTGGTACAAGTTATGTAAAGATGAATTGCCGGCCGGACAAGTCTCATGAGACAGAACCCCCCCAGTGACCCGAGGCTAAGCCAGCCAACACTGCCCGGCGCTCATGGGCCCGCTAATCCAGACCAGGGCACCGAGATTTCGAACACTTACCCATCTTCTTCCATGGCAACAGCTTGGGCGGTGAAGTTTGAGAAAAGCTGGGACTTGAGTGGGGAGAAGGTTCCTTAGGATAGCAAGCATGAGCCGGGCCTGTGAAAGGGACTTGATTTGATTAAGCCGTCCCTCCGACCGGAAAATCAGGCAAAATAGGTACCCCCCCCAGCCATAAGAAATGTCTTTAGAGAGCATACATTTGTTGACAGGTTTAAAGTCCCTGCGGCGTTGGAGAGTGAGAAGTGAGACGCCTTCGAAGAGGGTGATTGTGTGGCCCCAGAACTGGTGTGGTTGCTTGGTTCTCGCTTTAGAAGGAGGTCTTCCTTGGTTTGGATATCATGCACACAGTCTAGGATATCTGAGGGTCTAGCGTTGGGGCCTCCGGGCTGGCCGGCTCAGTGTACTATGTCCAGATGGAGAGAGATGGTATTTCCAGTCCAGTATGCAGCGGAACAACGGTTGGGTGTACTCTCGAATATCTGAGCCCTCTAAGCCCGTTGGAACCCCTTGAAGGTGGATGCTGTTGCGGCATGATCCATTCTAAGGGTCTTCCGCCTAGGATTTAAGATCATCGTGTTGTTCACCTAGGCGGATAATCTCCTTGTGCAGTAGCTCCACTTCCTCTTCTCTTGCTGTTTCATTGTCTTCCAAGGAGGTAACTTGTTCGCCTACTTTGGTGAGGTAGTGCTGTAGATCCCGCAACTCTTGGGAGAGGACCTTTTTAATGTCCTGGATGTCTGTTTTTAAAGTATCAAATAGAGAGGCCAGTATTAAAGCCAGCATCCCCAAGACCACCCCTCCACCTGACCCTGGCTACGTGTACCGTAATTCTCTTCTTCTTGACCTTTTTCCACTGATCAATCAGGAGGTCTTTTTTTCCCTCCTCAAAAGGGTTCGTTTAGGCTCCCCGACAGACAGCTGCCCCCCTCATATCGCCCGGGAGATCTTTTTCCACCTTCCTGAACCTCCCCTATAGCTTCTCAACAACTCCCTCGCCACGGGCACTGTCCCCAACCTCTTTAAGATCACGGAAGTTAAACCTATCCTAAAAAAAGTAGGCTTGGATCCCCTCGTACTCAACAACTTCCGGCCAATATCGCCATTACCCTATCTGGGCAAAATTCTGGAGGCCCATGTAGCAAAATGCCTGAGCACATTTGTGGAACACTCACACTACCTAGATCCACATCAAGCAGGCTTTAGGCCCAAACATTGTACTGAATCCATCGTTTTGGCAGTTCACGATGAACTCAGGAAGGGGGCGGATCAGAATATCGCGTAGGCTCTAGTACTTCTGGACTTGGCGGCTTTCGACACCGTTGACCACAATTTATTGGTTGAGCGGGTCGAGAGCACCGGCATCCGGGGCCTTCCGCTAAAATGCATCACCTCCTTCCTCAACAATCACTACCAAGCGGTCCGTCTGTCCAATTTCTCCTCGGAGAAAAAAAGACTAATGTGTGGGGTCCCCCAGGGCTCTTTTTTAATCTGTACATTTTGCCACTGATTTTAGATCTACGGAAGAGAGAAGTAGTCACTTTTAACTACGCTGATGACCTTCAGCTTGCCTTTACCATTGACTCGTCACCCTCCACATTGGAGAACTTCCAATCAACCATGACCTTCGTTAGAAGCTGGGTGAACCTAAACCAGTTAAAGCTCAATCCTGATAAGACTGAGCTAGTTCTCACTAGGACACCAGCCAACCCCTGGAACTCTAACTTCTGGCCCCCTTCCTTGGGATATCCACCCTCTCCAGTCAGCTCGGTCAAAAGCCTTGGCGTCACAACCTGCAGCGACCTCACTTTGAAGACCCAGATTAACTCGGTAGTCTCAGTCTGTTTTTTTCATTTACGCAGGATTCAAAAAATCTGCAGATTTCTATCCTTCAAGGCCCTTGTCCAAGTTACCCTGGCCTTAGTAATGTCGCGTATTGATTACGCTAATTCACTTTATACCGGAATCTTGGTCTACCAATCACACTGGCTACAACTGGTACAGAATCAAGCGGCCAGCCTAAATCACACCACGCGTAGCCCCTGCTTAGAATTCTCCACTGGCTTCCAGTCGCTCAGCGCTGCCTCTTAAAACTGGGTTGCCTGATCCATAGAGCTCTGTCATCTCACGGACCCGCCTTTATTGCCAACAGAATTCAGCGTTCTGTTACCCTCCGTGCGCTACGCTCTGCTAGCTCGAACCTCTTGACCCCTTGCTCATTCAAACAAAAAAAAATGGTGGACTAAGATTCTCGATCTTTGCACCTCAGTTCTGGAACACCCTTTCCCCTGAATTGTGCCGAATTCCCTCCTATCCTCTGTTTAGGAAATCTCTCAAGACGTGGCTTTCTCACAGGTTTTTAATTAACAATTTTTCGCTGCACCTGTCCACGCATTCCCGACTAGTGCCAAGAAACCGCTGGTGAACGTGCGCTTAATAAATAATGTTTTTTTTTTTTTAAACTTTATTTTTGTCGCAGACAATGATAGTATATAACAGTTGCGCCGACAGTTACAAAAAATCAACGACATTATGGTCAATAACATGCTGCTGAGTACACGGCCCTTCAGCCCACAACCCGAAGGCCGGGCGGCGATGGGTGGTAACATGGGAGCCAGGTCTTAAACCTAGCCATGTAACTGCGCGGCAGGATATTCTAATCCGCTTTTATTTTTTCTTAAATACAGAATACCCCCCAACTCCCCAATGGAGCCCTCCCCCCCAAAACTTCGGCATTCGTGACTAAAACATGTGTACACAGGTCGTTCACCTCATTATGGCACTCCTATCGGCAGAAAAAGCAGCGATCATTACGTATATTAGGCATGAAACTTGCAGATACCAAGACACAATTCCTCTCAGGTGTATCCTACATGTGCGTGTGCGGTCAGGCACTCCCCATGACTCACTGCCCATCCTCACCCTCCCCACCACCCTCATCTTCAGACCCTGTGTCCCCAGGGGTGAACAACTCTGCACTTGTTCCATCCGAGTCCTCGGCTGCCTCTCCCACCTCTCGCATCATTCTCCACGCAAGCAGGTCGTCCTGCAGCTTCTCATCCCTACGCACTGTTTGCATAAAGGTTTCCTCCGCCAGGGTCCATTCCCCCACATCTCTGAGCCACTGTGACATCTCTGGGGCCCTCTGTCCCATCCATGTGATGGCCACCCTCCTCCTTGCCAGCACTAAAAGCAGTTGCAACATCTTGTAGGACAAATTACACTTCCTGGGCTTGGGGACTAAGGCTAACAAGCAGTGAAGGGGGGTCAGCTCCATCCGGAGCTCAGTAACCTTATGAATGTGTGCCACTACTGATTGCCAGAAGGTGTGAACCAGCGGACACTCCCACGCCAGATGAAGGAATGATGCACCTGACGCGCCACACCTAGGGCAGTCATCGGGCTTGTCCGGGGCAATACGCTTCAAGGTAACCGGAGTCACATAAGTTCGGTGTAAAAAGTTAAAGTGTGTCAGTTTGAACCGTGCATTGCACGACACCTTCCGGGTGAGGGTACCGATGCGTTTGCGCTGTGCCGGGTCCAGCACAGTTCCCAGGTCAGCCTCCCAAGCCGCCCACGCCGGAGGCACCGGCGGGGTGGAGTCCAGCCGCATGGCCGAGTACAATAGGGTTATCAGCTTCCTGCCCCTACCACAGGAAAGGATGACATTGAGGGTATGGGACACAGAGGGCGCGTCAGGGAACTGCGGCCAAGTGTCCCGAGTTGGCGCATGGAGGCCCCAGTACTGTAAAAATTGGCCCTCACCGAGACCGAACGTCTCCGTCGCCCGTTCGATAGATAGAAACGTGGCGTCCGGGTAGAGATCCGCCAACAGCTCACACCCACCCGCTCTCCATTCATGAAATGGCATGTGTACCTCCATGTCCACCACTGGGGCCATAATCCATATCGGCAATTCCCTGTGGAAGGGGGCCCTCCGTAGGATTTTTTCCACCACACGTTGTCAAATGGCTGCGGTGTGGTGCACTATATACGGCAGTGTCGCGTCCGCTCCCCTGCCTCGCATCAGGGCCATCTGTACTGTTCTTTCATCCGCGCTCCCCGCGAGGAGCCGTAGCTCCCAGGTGTCCGCATCCGCGAACCACCTGGCCGCTGGCAACAGCTGAGCCGCATAGTAGTAGAGGTCGAATCTCGGCGCCTCCAACCCCCCCTCCTCCCAGCTCCGGACAACCGTGTGTAAAGCAACCCTACTACGCCTGCCCGCCCAGAGTAAGGACGTAAGGAGTGTATTGAGAGTGCGGAACATCCGCGGGGGAAGTGGGCACAGTGAATTCTGCAACGCATATAGCACTCGCGGCAGCATCACCATTTTCGCCACCGCCAGTCGTCCCATCAGGGAGAGAGGCAACGTGTTCCAGAATGCCACCGACTGTTGTAGGGACTGCACCACCCTGTCCGCATTGCGGGCCAGCAATTGTTCGTCCGACGACGCCACCTGTATCCCCAGATAGCGGAAGGCCTCCAGTTCCCATCGCAGCCCCAGGCGTGGCAAGTCCCTGCGCGCGTCCACATCACATCCCGCTAGGGGGAAGACCAGGGACTTCCCTGCATTGATACGCAGGCCCGATGCCGCGCCAAAACGGTCCAGTATCTGAAGCAAAACTGGTAGCGCTTCCTGCGGATATGTTAAGTAAAATAGAGCATCGTCCGCATACAAGGACACTGTATGGACATTACTCCCCACCTTGATTCCCCATTGGGCCATCGTGGTACTGACTTCCACCGCCAATGGCTCAATTGCCAGGGCGAACAGGAGTGGCGAGAGGGGGCATCCCTGGCGGGTGCCTCTCCCCAACGCCCAGTCCTCCGAGCGTGCGGCCCCAAGTTTGACTCTGGCTCGAGGCGCCCGATACAGTATCTGGATCCACTTGCGAAACTCGGGCCCCAGTCCCACCCGTTGAAGCACCTCCGATAGGTACCCCCAGCTAACCGTGTCAAATGCCTTGGCCAAGTCTATCGAAACTAGGACCTGGGGGTCCTCCCTACCGCGCACCTCATGCATAATATGGGCCAATCGCCGTAGATTCATCGCGGTGTTGCGTCCGGGGATGAACCCACACTGGTCCTGGTGGACCAATTGGACCATGTACGGCGCCAACCAAGTGGCTAAGAGTTTGGTCAGGATCTTGACATCCGTGTTAATCATCGTGATAGGTCGGTACGCCGCGGGGTCATATCCATCACCTCCCGGCTTTAGAAGCATGCAGATCTCACCCTGGTACATTGTGGGCGGAAGAGCGCCCTCCTCCAGCGCCGTATGGAAGACTTGGAGGAGGAGGGGGCCAAGGACATCCCCGAATGCGTGGTAAAACTCGGAGGGAAACCCGTCTCCCCCCGGGGATTTCGCCGTCGGTAAGCCTGCCATCGCCACCCGCACCTCGTGGAGTGTCAAGGCCCCATCCAATTCCTCCGCGGCCTCTCTCGGAAGGGCCGGTAGAGTCACTCCTCGGACGTAAGACTGATAGGATGCCTCCGTGACCAGCGGATCTGCCGTATACACCTGCTGCAGGTGTGTTTTGAGGACCCGCAATATACCTGACTCCGAATGGACCATGACTCCATCAGGGCCCCTCAGGGCCGCTACCTGAACCGGGGTCGCTTCCTTCTTCAAAATCCAGGCCAATAACCGGCCAGATTTGTCCCCCTCCCTGTGGAGGCGCTGTCTAAATTGACCCAGCGTGTATCTGTCGAGGCACGTAAGTATATCATGCACTAGCGCCTGGGCTTCCCGCTCCAGGGCTAGTTCCGGGTCCCCAGGGTTTGGTGAGGCCTGCCGAGTCCGCAGGGAGTCTTCGGCCTCTCGCAGTTCGCGGGTCAGATGTCGGCGGACTCCGTAGGTGAGAGCCATACATTCACCCCGTACCACTGCCTTCAGAGCCTCCCATTTTGTCGACAGGGGCACGTCGTCCCCCTCCCAATTCAGGTCCACGTAAGTAGTGAGTGCAGTCTGCACATGTTCTCTGCCCAATGGGTCCTGTAGGAGGTCCGCGGGCATCCGCCATGTACGAGGGTGGCAAGGCTGGTCGACGTCCTGCGTAGCGCACAACACCGGGGAGTGGTCAGACAGGAAGCGGGCCAGGTGGGTGACCTGTAGGGAGTATGACGCATCCATATTTGCGGCGAGGACCCTATCTAGCCTGCTATGGGTATTGTGTGTAGGGGTGTAGCAAGTATACAATTTCAGTGACGGGTGACTCTGGCGCCACACATCTACCGCTCCCAAGTTTGCCATGACCTCGCGCAGTCTCGCCGTCATGCGAGGCTTCGTCCCCGCTCGGGGAGGGTGCCTATCCAGGACCGGGTCCAAGACGCAGTTAAAGTCTCCGAACCACAGGAGAGGGCTGTCCACGTCCGACACTAAGACGTCTTGCATTCGTGGGTAGAAGGTCGCGTCATCTACGTTAGGCGCATATGTATTAAGTAGCGTAAGGTCCCTGCCATTCAACAGCACCCTCAGCAGCAGGTACCTACCCTCAGTGTCCGCCTCCGCATATTGTACCGCGAGGGGGACTCCGGGCGCTACCCAGATCAAGACCCCACGCGCATACGTATGTATGTATGTATGTATGTATTTGAGCTTATATAGCGCACAGCTACCCGATACGTCGAAAAGGAAGAGTGAAAGACCTGACCCCTCCATTTTTTAGCAAGCTTTTGCGCCCCCTCCTCATTCAGATGCGTTTCTTGCAAACATGCAATCGATATGCCATGCCGCCGAAGGAAGGATAGGACCCTATATCGTTTGGTACAAGTGCCCAACCCACGCACATTCCACGTTAAAAATTTGTACCCCATGTTTCCTGTAAGTGCCCAGCCGGGCCATGCAGTCTGCTGCCAAAATACCGCCTCCTAGGGGCCTGAACAGTGATACACATGATGCCTATACCAACATTTTTAAACAGTTTCCCCCCCCTCCACCCCCCCCCAAAATTGCAACATCAGCAGAACATCCCCCCCCTCCCCCACCCACGAGCAGGATAACGACAACAACCCAACCTGTCAACCCGCCCTTCCCCCGCTGGTGCCAGGACGTGCACAGCCTCCCCACACACCCCTCACAACCCATCACACACTCACAACTATTAACTGCATACACCCCCCCCCCCCCCAGCTCCCCGCATGACCCAATGCATGTATTGAATTCTCCCGGCTCCGGACCAACTGTAGTCGACCATACAGGACCAATTCCAACAGTTGTACCCCCTTCTCCCGAACATTAATCAATACCCACACTGCAAATCCACCGGCCCCCCTCTCCCCCCCCTAAATGCAATGTCTGGTGGCTCCTGGAACAATGTCAAACCAGTGTCCACCCATACTCCTCTCCACCCCGGGAGCCACAGCAGCCATCCAAAGACAAAGTATATACGGCTCCTACATCACCTCAGGGCGGGCCATTCACCTCCAGGGCCCCAGCTCCCCCAGTCTCCTGAATCACCAGGTCCGATGGTGTCATGTCCGGCACCGCAGCTGGAATCGTGTCTGGGACCAGGATTTCCGTGGGTTCCAGCGGGTTTTGAGATTCCGCCCCGGCCCCCTGTAGCAAGGGTTCCAGGAGCATTCCTCCATCAGCCCCAACCGTGACTCTAGGTTCCTCAGCGTGTTCCGACGTAGAGCGTCGTCTCCGTCCGCCTCGGGGCCTCCGCTGTCGCTGGGGTCGGCTCCCCCATGTCTCCTTGGATCCACCACGGGCTCCCGGTGGAACCCCGTCTCCCCTAACCTCCAACCATTCCCATACCTCCTCCGGGGATTCAAAGAAGTGTGCCTTGCCCTGTGCCAGCACCTTGAGTTTGGCGGGATACAGCAGCATGTATTGCAACTGCATCGCCCGGAGCTTCTGTTTAACCCCCAAAAAGGATTTCCTCATCTCCTGAACCTGGTGGGTGTAGTCTGGGTAAATTGAAATCCGGCTATTTTCAATGGTTAGGTCCGGTTTTTCCCTCGCCGCTCGCAGGATGCAGTCTCGATCCCGATAATTCAATATCTTGGCGATCAGAGCTCGCGGCGGGGCCCCCGGCTGCGGCGGGGGAACCAGGGCCCGGTGAGCCCTCTCAATGACAAACACTTCCGAGAGACCCTGCGGGCACAGCTTCGCTCTAATCCATGTTTCCAGGAAACGTTCAGGATCTCCCGCCTCCATCCTCTCCGGTACCCCTAGGACTCTAATGTTGCTGCGACGCGCCCTCCCTTCCGCGTCCTCAGCTCTCCGTTCTAAGGCTCCAGTCGTCGCTGTAAGGTGTGTGACCGTCTTCCGGAGAGAGGCCACCTCCCCCTGTAGCTGCTCGATATTGGCCTCCGCATCTGTGACTTTGTCCGCCACCTTGCGGAGGTCCGTCCGCAGGAGATTGACGTCGATGGAGACTGTTTCTATTTGCCTCTCCAGCGCTGTGTGGGAGCCCTGGATAGCCTTTAGGAGTTCCGCACGGGTGGGCTCACCGGAGCCCCCTGGATCCTCATCCTGGCCTGATTGGCGTGTAATCCTTTGGGGCTGTAGTCTCTGCGTGGTATACTGGGTGATCGTGTTGGCCTGTGACGATCGGGACGCCCTGTCCTTACGCATCTTCGGGTTGATCCCAACGTAGGGATGGCTTTAAAGCAGCAGCAAGCCCAATCTCGCCTCCATCCAGTCTGTGAAGAGTTCCGTGTGGAGTCGCGCTCAAGCACCCAGCCTTGCACGGTCAGTCTGGCTTCCACACTCCCCCAACACTCCTGTTACAGGCAAGGCCCAGAGACTGCAGGCACTGTCGGGAAGCGTTGTGCCCCAGCAAGGAGAAATCCGGTAACCACACCTCGCCAGCTGGGTGGTGTGGTCTCGTCTAGGGTCCCTGTGGCCCCCAGTGGGTGCGGCGCTGTGTCCCCTCGTCCAGCCGGGCTCCACAGGGAGGAGGCCACTCCACTCTCCGCACCCGGCTAGTATGGGCTGAGTAGTTTGTGTGCCCTGATCTCCCCGCTATCAGTGAGGAAGGGGGGGTCCCCCAGGCGCCCCACCTCGGCTCCGCAATCAGGAGTCCAATCTGCGCCCCTCGACCAGTAGAGTCCTCAGCGGCCCAGGGCCCCCGCTGGTAATCAGTGGGGGGATCTTGCACCCCTCCCCCCCCTGCGCTCCAGGATACAGGTAGGCCCGGGAGAACTGTGCCGGCCTCGTGTGAACAGTCAGGGGCCCAGCGTTCGTGACTGCGCCGGTCACTCCGCCCGTCTGCGCTCCTCTGAGCCCCCAGCCCGCTCTCACCTCACGGCCACGCAACTTCTACTTCTGGGACCCGGGCCTGCAGGCGCCGCCGGTCACTCCGGTGTCCACGGCTCGACGACCGACCCCAAGATGGCGGCCCGGTGGGGGAGGGGCACGCTCCGATCCTCAGCTCTCCAGTCGGTCCCCCGCTCCGGGGTGGTAGACCCTCGCCCAGGCCGGCAGCCGCACAGCCGGGCAAGCGTACGCTGGGGCGTCCCCACGGGTCCCGACCCCCTTGTCCGCCAGCCGGTACTCGCAGTCCTCTGCACCTGGGCCGAGCTTTCTCTTGGGACGTCTCTCGGGCCGGCGCCGTCCGCCGCTCCTCCGCTCACGGCTCTGCCCCCCGGGTCAGTGTCCAGGCCCGGGACAATCTCCTCAAGTCCCCCGCCGGCCCACCGAAGCACTTTAGGATATGGCCACTCCCGGCCGAGCAGGCCCAGACCACGGGCTCGCGTAGGTGAGGCGGCCGCACTCTAACCACCGGGGCTGCTCCGCGGCCACTCCGCTATTCCCGCCAGCCGAGATTCGGCCAGAATGGTCCCCACACCTTCCGTGATTTGTCCGGTCGCTCAGGATGGCACACCGGAGCCTGGGCAGGATTATCCACAGGATTTTCGGGTCCGCAGGACGGGAGCTGGCAGAGCTCACGTCCTGTCGGCCATGCTGCTTGGCCACGCCCCCCGCTTAATAAATAATGTTATCATATCATCATATCAGATGCCAAGAAGGTGCAAGTCACAGGAGCCTGGTCCGAATCACTGGAAATCTCATTGTCCTATTGCAAGAAAGACCCTGGCTGGGAGGTGGCATCTGAGGCCGGGATAGAGCAAGTGAGCATCTCCCTCACTTTTTGGTTGCGCCTGCATGAATAAGGGGACTATTCCTTAACCCAGGGTGTTGAACGAGCTGGAGAAATGGATGCCAGTAGGCCCACGCCGAGCAGCGCAGGATCATCAAGCCGTAGTCAGGGTAGCGCTGGGAGTAGCAGCAGCGAGGGTGAGTGGTGTAGGTCCCTCAGGCAACTTTAATGGCCATGCACTACCCAGACCGCTCTCACCTTCTCTGTGGCCTCTCCAGGGCGCTACGAGGGATAGCTGCCTAAGGCTTGGGGCTCCCACCTCACCAGTTCCGCCGGGCTTCTAATGCCCATAGGGTACACTCTCACCTCCTGATCCAGGTGGGGGTCTTCTGTCCAGAAGCAGTGCTCCAGGTGCTCTAATGTTAGGGGGCCGCCGAAACCGGAGGCAACTCTGAAGGACCCTGGCCACCTCCACATTCGAAGTAGTTATTGGTAGGCACAACAGGGGCAACAGGCACTCTCCGGAGTCGGCCTGGCAGAGCAGGGCCCAAAACCCACATGCAGCCCAAAGAACCAGGGCTCAAGAGCTCCGCATGTCGAGTGAAATCTCTCTGGGGGAGATCATATGCCAGGAATCCGTAACTGCCCCCCCACCCCCACCCCCCGCTGAAGATGGGCCAAGGAGCAAAGGAGTCACAACGGGTTCTGGTGGGCCCCCAATTCAGGGTCAGACAAAGTGTTGCTGAGGCCTGAGATCAGTACATTCAGTCTAGTAGGAGGCCGCCATGTGCATGGTATAACCCTCTAATATGACGCCAAAGGTGCCGCCTCATATGCGCGAGTCAGCTGCAAGGGGGCACGCTTAGCTGGTGGTGAGCCTCTGTCATTCACAGGGATGCCAAGAACTCACTTCAGGTGACCCATGTTCAGCCACAAGGGGCCCGTCAGCACGGTCAGGGACACCAGGCTCAGGCAGGTCACCATCTTGAAATCTGTGAGGCAGCCACTCTGGGAGCCTCAATGGGTTGTCAAAAGAGCTTGCCGGCTTGTTCAGGCTACCCGCCGCTCAACTGATGGTTCCAGTGCTCTGGCATCAGTGTCAACTGCGATAACAGTACTGGAACACAATGGGTAGCAGCTATAGACAGCCTGGGCAGAGGAGGTTCGGAAAGAACAAACAACTTCGCCTCCATCTTGGTCATGCCCCCCTACAAGGTTTAAACCCTGTAGTCTTGGGAGGTGACATTTTCTCTTGCACAATGGATTATTTGAAAATAATTTTGAGATCAAGGTCTCATGAAAAGACGAGGGGACCTCTGAAACAGACAGAGAGGAATGAAAGGAAGTGACGTCAACACATGTGAATAGTACCTATATGCAACGCCATGAGTCACTTCTGGAGCAGAACTACATCGGTGCAGAGCTGCACATTGCCATCTACCGGTGAGTAGAGGTATTGCTTGAAAGGTTTCTGCATCCAGTCTTAGGATGTATCGGAAAGGTGAATTGTCTGAGTCCATGAACCGGACGTTGAGAGCCCTTCGTTCTCTACTGATGAAGAAGGTGTGAGGAATTATTAGGTCTTTGCTGAATTCTTAGAAATGCAATTTACACCTGTCAAATCAAAGGTATTTAGCTTCTTGCTGTGAGCACATGCATTAAAAAGAGGCTCATCCACAGATCTGACCAAAATCTGGTATCACCACATAGATGGTAATTATACATTTGTGGCCATATTATTTATGACAATTACTAGTACCAGCGGTCATTAATACGTTTTTGACCTGCAATACGCCTTTTTGTGTGTACTGCTTGATATGTCCAGGTGGCAAGCAGTACGTTGGAAGCACAATACATCCCACAAAGCGACGTATTTTAGAGCATGCACGAGCAATAGAGAATCAGGACTTTACCTATCCCGTAGCTAGGCATTTTGCCAAATTTCACAACAGTGATAGAAATCTCCTATCGTTCTTTTGTCTAGATCAAGTACCAACAAGTGACTGGGCGGCAATCATGAGTTGAGGCTAAGGCGGCTAGCCGGTTTATAATTGATCCCCCCCCCCCAATATGGCTTAAATACAGGAAAGAATTAGCTAGTCATTTAGGTTAGGAATGGTGACTTTGTGTATTTTACGTACTGAGCTGCTGCAAGTCTATTTTTGTATTAAGTTATCCCTGTCTTCCCTCATGAGACTTCTTTTTCATTGATTATTTGACTACATAGAGTATTATTTGGGGGCAATCATACCGATTTGTATTTATGCAGACGAAATTGGATATTGAAATGTTTTGATATGATATTTATGTGCAATTCATTAGGCTATGGGTGCCCATCTAGGTCTCAATTCTGATGCATTGCATTGGTTTTCTTTTGTGTTTGCAAATTTGAAGACTGTAAATGACTGCATAGTCATCTCATTGAATTTTTGCCCACTGAGGCTGCCATGGTACCTAAATGCTTTTCATGCCCATCCAGGGCTCAATTATGTAATTTACTGTTAATAATTCAGTACTTAAAATCACGACTTTAATTAGTTGGTGAAATAATCTAAAATTAATTTTTCCCCAATGAACTGAAAAAGATATGAACTTTAATTATTTGAAAGATTAACACAATGAATTTGATTTAAATTGCATTACTTGTTGCATGACGATGGCGCCTCCATTTGCGATAATGTTTTGGCGTCTGTCTACCATTTTTTTTTTTTTTAAATAATTTTTATTGTAGTCACACCAATACAGGCCTTTGCATAGATAATCAGTATCATAAGATTGAGCAGTTACATAATATGATTCGTTGTCTTAAACACAGCCGTCGTGCCCACAACCCGGGGGTTGGGCGGCGATGATTTCACCACTCTTCCACGCCTGATGTTAAAAATAAAGGAGTAGCTGGTGTCCGGATCATGTGCATGACTACTTTTACAATTCTGCTCAACAACGCGCTAAACCCCAACTCCCGTCCCCTGTGCTAACACCTGAAACTCCCCCCCCTTATCCCGCCCCACCCCCCACCACCTGTCTATGGCCCTTGGAATGATCATTCCTCCGTTCCTGAAGCGCTTACTTTGCACCCCCCGTGTACCTGCTGTCCCTGGGGTATTAGCTTGCTCCTTCTGCTCTACCTGCCTCGGGGGCCTCCTCCTCCTCGTCTGCCTCGCTATCTCTGAGTGCCTGTACTATCACTTCCCATGAGGTCGCAGTGTCCGCCGCTGACTGGCTAGGGGTCCTGCGCGCAAGCTGGTACCTGTGTGTGCTGTCAGCCGTCGCCCATTTTAGAAATTCCTGCCGCCACCTCCGTGGGGTCGGACCCACCCTCACTTTCCAGTTCCTAGTGATCTCCCTCTTAGCTACCATCAACCCCATATCAATAAACTTGCTCGTGAGTTTGTTTTTGGGGGTGTGGGGGAACCAGTGTAAAAGACACTCCGCCGGTCCATAGTCGATGGACCGTTCAGTCACTTCGTTCAACACATCTCCTATGTCCTGCCAATAGTCCCGGAGGGCCGGGCACGCCCACAGCATATGCACTAATTCGGCCCCCTCCTCCGGGCACCGGGGACAGGTCGCCGTTACCGCTCCGAAATACATCCTGATCCTTCCCGGGGTCATGTACGCCCTATGCAGTACATAGTAGTGGATCAGTTGAAATCTAGCGTTTCTCGTGCTGTTACGAGCCCTACGGATAAGCTGTGCCCACGTCGTGTCAGGTATGTCTTTACCCAAGTCCACCTCCCATTTGGCTTTCAGAGATGTAAGAGGAGGGAGATTCTCTCACCATTCTAATGTAGAGGCACGTCACCGCCTTGAGTGTACCCGCTGACATCATGGTATATTGGCACGCAGCTGCCGTCTCGGGTTCCTCGAGTCCCGTGCCCCAGTGGGCTTGCACTGCCCTTGTTATTGCCGCATGAAGTAAAAATCCCCCTCTCGGGATGTCGAAACGCTCCAGTAATTCTTGGAACAGGAGTAGCGTGCCATTTTCATATAGGTCTCCAATCACCTGCACCCCCGCTTCCTCCCACCCCTGCAGAGGCCACCAGTCTCCGCCATGCGGCAATGCAGTCAGCATGCCCAAAGGGATCTCCGGTGCATATGGGCGCCGAATTCCCGCCCTCTTCTGCGCTCGGTTCCAGCATTGACGGTACGTGCGTTGTTCCAGCGACAAGTACCGATTATCTAACCGCTGATGGAGGGTAATATACGCCAAGACGTGCCTGGGCGTCCCCTTCAAGCTTTCGTCTTCCGGGCCCCGGAATACTCGTGCCACCTCCTGCGTGAAGACCTGTAGTTGGGCCGCTAAATAATAAAGCTCAAAGTCTGGTACTGCCAGTCCCCCTTCATCTTTCGGGCGAGAAAGCGTTGCCAGCGCCACTCTGCACCGCACCGCTCCCCAGATGAACGTCGTAATCAAAGATCTAAGCTGCCTAAAGAAGGAGCTAGGTATCCAGATTGGGAGCGTCCGAAAGTAATAAATAATCTCGGCAGGGCACCATCTTCAGCAAGGAGATCTGGCCTGCCACCGAGAGCGGCAGCGTGGCCCAGAAGGCTATACAGCCCTTTAGTCCTCGTACGAACCGCCCCAGGTTGCCCTCAAGCAAGTCTTCCGCCTTGTGGTAAATATGGACCCCCAAGTACCTAATACAGGTAGGTTCCCAGGCCACCTCCGACCGGTGTTGCGGCCGCGCAGCCCCCGCCAGTAGGGGAAACAAACTTGTCTTGGGCCAGTTAACCCTCAGGCCCGACATCGCACCGAAGCGCTCTAGCAGCGCCTCCGCGCCCTGCAGGTCGTCTGCACCGTCACGGAGGAATAGCAGTAAATCATCGGCATAAAGCGAGATGAACTGCTGCCCATCTCGGGCCCGCACCCCGTGGAAGTACCGCCCTGTCCGGGCCTCGGCCGCCAATGGCTCGATAGCCAGTGCAAACAGAAGCGGTGAAAGGGAGCAACCCTGCCGAGTGCCTCGTTCTACCGGATAGCGGAGGGACACCGTCGATCCCACTCTTACTCTTGCTATCGCCTCCGCGTAGAGGACCTTCGTCCAATGAATATAGCCAGCTCCCAGACCAAATCGCTCCATTACAGCATAGAGGTAGTCCCACTCTAGACTGTCGAAGGCTTTTTCAATGTCTACCGAGAGAACTAGTTCAGTCCCAGCCCCCTCCTTCAACTCGTCCATGAGACGAACAAGCCTTCTGATATTGATTGTGGTGTTACGCGTCGGTATAAAACCGTTCTGGTCTTCGTGCACCAGTCCTGTCATGTGTGGCAGGAGCCTCGCCGCCAGTATGGAGCTCAGGATCTTGTAATCCGCGGTGAGCATAGAGAGCGGCCCGTAAGACGCGGGGCCGCTACACTCTCTGCCAGGCTTCAGCAGTGGTACTACTAATGCCTCTCGCATTGACTGCGGTAGACGGCCCGCTGTCTTGGCCTCTTTGTAAATGGTCAGGAGTCGCGGCGCCAGCGTGTCTAAATGTTTACTATAGAACTCTACGGGGAGTCCATCTATCCCCGGCGATTTATTACGTGCCATACTCCGCACCGCCTTCCTGATCTCCCCCAGTTCGATGTCCGATCCCAGGTCATTCGCCTGCTCTGCCTCCAGCCGTCGTAGGGGTAAGCCGCTCAAGAAGGGTTCGGCCAGCTCCGTTCGATCTCCCGGGGCACTCTTGTACAGGCCCTCATAATATTTTTGGAATCCGTCAACTATACCCAACTGAGTATGTTGCACCACACCCGCTGTATCCCGCAGTTGAAGTATGGGAGAGCTTCGCCTAGTGGGGTTCGCAAGCCACGCCAGAAGGGTGCCCGCCTTATCACCGTCTACGTGGGAGCGCAACACATATCTCTTATAGTCAAAGGCTCGGAGCCTCTCCACTTCAGTGGCCACCGCCTCCCTAGCCGAGCAAAGCGACTCTTGGAGTTCTGGGTGTCCGGGCCGTTCCCTCTCCGCCTCCCTCAGCTTGGCATCCGCCTTAGTCAAATCGTCCAGCAACACTTTCCGCACGCCTACATAGTCCTTGATACAGATACCCCTCACCACCACCTTAAAGGCGTCCCATTCCGTTGCCCTAGAGGTCGCCGTCCCTTCATTTTCCGCGAAATATAAGTCCACCCCCTCCGCCAGGGCCGCCCCGAATAGGGGGTCCTCCAGTGTCTCCGGCCTCAGTTTCCAGATCGGGACCCTGGGCCTCTCCGCTACCCATGCTAGTCGGATCAGGAGTGGATTATGGTCCGAAATCGTTCTCAACAGGTATTCCGATCCTGTAACGTACGGCAACACCCCCCGGGAGCATAGTATCGCAACTAATCGGACATGTAAATCATGTAGCCCGGAGAAAAAGGAGTAATCCCGGTCAGTCGGGTGTTGGCCTCGCCATACATCTATCAGTTCCCAGCTCTCCTGCCACTCCCTCCTACCTCTAGATAGTCTGTGTACCGGGGAATCGTGCAGTGGGGGGTGGGATCTATCCAATGAGGGGTCTGTTATGGAATTAAAGTCGCCCCCCAGCAGGACCGGGCCCGCCAGGGAGTGAGCCAACGTCCCCGATAGGGTCGCAAAGAAAGCCAGCTGGTCAGTATTTGGGGCATATATACTAGCTAGTACTACATCTCTGCCTTCCAGCTTCCCCTCCACCACTACATACCTCCCTTCCTGGTCCACCCATTGGCGCGTGAGTTGGAAAGGTGTGCCTGCTCTAATCCAAATCAGTACCCCCCTAGCATAGGCCGAATAGCTGGTGTGGAAAATCTGTCCTCGCCACCTCCTTTGTAGCGCCGCCCCCTCCTGTTTTGTGAGATGAGTTTCCTGCAGCAATGCAATATGCACCCCCCTCCGCACTAAATAGGCATGCACTTTATGTCTACGCTGCATGGTGTGTAGGCCCCGCACATTCCAGGTGATGCAGTTCAAACGAGTCGCATTAGCCATTGTCCCAGTGATCCGGCTGAAACACGTTCTTCAGTTCCCGCCCTTCGAAGGTGGTGGTGCCCCCCCTGAACAAAACAAAACCTCCCAACTGACCTGCCCATGGCATACCCAGGGTCAATAACTTGAAAGAGAGTAAACAATCCCCAACTGTGGAGCCCCCCCCCGCCCCCAGAACAGGCCCCAATATCGAAATATCAGTCCCCATCCAAACTCCCGCGCCTGATTGACCCAGGTCTCAACTACACAGCCGTAGCTGTGGGTGCCTTAAGGGCATACGGAGCGCGGCCTCCTCCAGAGGGGGGCCGCGCTGCCCACCTCCCTGCACCCTCCCCAATTCCCCATGATCTCTCTGCTCTGAGCACCCCGGTGTGTGCCCCGACCTCCTTTCAGGCATGGAGTTATGGGTTCCCCTCCCAGCGCCCCAAACATTACCCATTGTCTTCTGCCGGCAGTTTTAGATATTCAGGATCTCATCCGCCGTCTGCGGCGTCACCAGCGGCCCTTCGGTCCGATGTACCCCAGAAAGATCCGATTCCGAGCCTGAGGCTGAGACATGAGTGTCCAAGTCCGTGGCACACTTAGAGCTGGGGCCCTCAGCCCGCCCCAGCTTCCCCACTTCCAATAATGCAGCCTGCCGTTCTGCTTCAGTCTGGGAGGCAGTCGGCCCCAGCTTCCCCTGCTTTCGTTTCCGCAACCTCTTCGATTTCCGCAGCCGGGTTGGCGAACGCTCCCGCTCCTTTTCCCGCTCCTCTCGTACCTTAGCACCATCAGTTCCAGCTTTGTATGTCTCCCACCAGTCCCAGGCGACCGCTGACGAGCTAAAAAAGATCGCCTTGTCGTCCACCACCACTCGGAGCCTGGCTGGGAAAAGCAAGGAGTAGGCGATCCCTTCAGCTCGCAGTTCCTTTTTGATTGTGAGGAAGGAGGCCCGCTGCTTCTGCGTCTCGAAGGTAAAATCTGGGAATAGCGTGACCTTGCTGTTTGCGATCTGGAATGGGCCTTCCTCTCGGGCTTTTTGCAGGAGCAGATCTCTGTCCTTGTGGTGAAGCAACTTGGCTATGATCGGTCTGGGCGGAAGCCCGGGCTTGGGAGGCCCCGAAGGGACTCTGTGAGCACGCTCCAGAGTGAAGAATGGCGAAAGTCCTTCCGGTGCTACTACTGTTTTTAGCCATTCATCCATGTAGGCCACCATGTCTCTCGTCCCCTCCGTCTCCGGCACGCCCACGATCCGCACATTACTGCGTCGGCTCCTATTTTCTGCGTCCTCCGCACGCCTTTCCAGGGTGCGTATGCGGTCCAGGGCCTCCCCTAGTTTACCCTCCAGCACTTTGTGAGCCGGCGCTAGGTCTTTAATCGCAGTCTCAGTGTCCTTTACTCGGTCCTTCAGTTTATCGTGGTCCGCCCGGAGTAGGCCCAGCCCCGACGCCACCTGCGCTATATCGTTGTGGAGCGCGTCTCGAGTGGCCGTTATGGCGTCCAATATCCTATCCTGCAATCGCTGCAGGTCCGTCTGGTCAATGGGGCCACCCTCCGCCGCATCGGAGGACGCCGCCTCCTCCGCCTTGGTCCTCGGCTTCCCCATTGCGGCCGGCCTCGCCCCTTACGTCCGTCCCGATGGCTTGCTCCCCACCTGGGCCTCTGCAGCGTGTTCAACTCCAGTGCTCAACGGAGTTTTGCCGCGCAGACACTGCCCTTCTGGCGCAGCGTCTGCCGTGATGCACGCCCCCTGGGTTCTGCGGCAGCCTGTCCTTGTCCGCCTCCGCCTGGGCTACTGCTTCTGGCCCTCCGCGCCACAGGGAGCTTCGAACTGCCGAGGTTTCTCCGTGGTCCTATGGGCCTCTTCACTTTGCTCCCATGCGCAGGCCACCGCGGTGGGACGCCACCGGCATCGGGGGGGCTAGGGGGGTTCCTGGGGACACAGTGCACAGTGTCTTGTCCCCCGTGGTTCACTGCTCAGGTCTGCCCCCGCTCACCTCCGTGCGTATCTGGGGCCAGGTTCAGGGCTTCTCCATACCATTCCGCCTCCCGGCATCGGAGGCCATCTGCTAGCTCCGCCTGCAAGGGCGCACCCGGGCGGTCTCCTCTCCCAGCGCCCGTGGACGCCGCGCCCCGCAGCCGGGGGCCAAAGAGTGTCTCCCGCTCTGGGGGGGATCGCCGCCGGGGACTTCTGAGTCGGCGGTCGCGCTCCTTCCGAGCGCTTTAGCGGTGCAATCAGCTGGTGAGCCCTCGGTCCGCTATGGCTCCGCCGCGGCCGCCATCTTGTGCGCCGTTCTCCTGTCCTCCGTCCCGGCGGCCGCTACGACCGGCGGCCGTGCCCCTCGATTCTGCTCCGCCAGCTGCTCAAAATGTGCCCCGCCGGTCACCACCGTGTCCTCGTTCGGCGCCGGGGCACACACGGGCTCTCCGCCTCGGTTAACAGGATTAATGAGGGGAAGAGGCACGGAGCTCCGGGCTCACGCCGCCATCACCCTCGGCGCTCAAGCCACGCCCCTTGGCGTCTGTCTACCATGTTTATTTTGTTTGCACCTGAAACTCCAATGGTGAAACGGATATATTCCTATATATATATGCTTTCCAATTAAAGATCTTTGCCTGGATTCCCTGCGTGTGGCCTCTTCCTTCTGCTTGCTGGAGGTATTGTGTGTATATTTTCGCGTCAACCAGAGACGTGTTAAGGGGCCCCATTCTGTCAAGATGGCTGGTGCTGTAACTGGTGTCTGCGCAAGCAGTGTTTCGTCGCCCAAGATATTGGATTGCACCAGCCCACCTCCTGAGTATGGGTCCAGCAAGGGACGCTGTCAGCAGGCAGCTCATGACTGCATGAGGAGTTCCGGTTTATTAAACCAGCTTAAGACCCGGCGGATTTGTGCCCGGGAGGGTGGAATGTTTGTGGGGACCCAGGGAGGTCTGAGGATTGCAATTACACTGAATTCAGCGCGCCTGGATCTGCAACATACTGAAGCCACATGGACTTTACATTTCCGTAATTCCCCACGCATTACTTACCCAGAGAAGATGCTTTCTGGGAGATGTAGGACTGACAGAACTACATCAGGTGAGCGATCACATGGCTGGGGAGGTGTGCCTTTCCAATTAAGGGAGGACTGCAGAGACATTTGAAAACGGCAGCGTGAATCAGTTTCAGTGTAGCAGTGGCATCTGAAGAAGACATTAAAGTCGAAATGCATTATGCGAAACTGCTTTCCAATTAAAGATCTTTGCCTGGATTCCCTGCGTGTGGCCTCTTCCTTCTGCTTGCTGGAGGTATTGTGTATGTATATATGTATATATATATATATATATATATATATATATATATATATATATATATATATATATATATATATATATATATATATATATATATATATATATATATATATATATATATATATATATATATATATATATATATATATATATATATATATATATATATATATATATATATATATATATATATATATATATATATATATATATATATATATATATATATATATATATATATATATCAAGTAAGCCGTATCTTCACCACTCCGTGTCATAGAGCAAGAAACGGAACAGACACCAGTTTTTTCTCCGTGCAAATAAGTTTTATTTCGTGCTTTCCGCCATAACGCGTTTCAGCCCCTGGAGGCCTTGATCACATAACATACTGGTGTTTCCAATCATTTTTAAAGTGACAGTGCATAAGGAAAATGGAAAACAGACTCACCGTCCGTTTTCTCCACAGCAGTATATACATTTTCATTCAATGACATGTTTAGCTTGAATGTTAATTAATTTCTGTTTAAATACACAGACGTTCACCCTAAAGCATATACAATTCTATATTTAAAAAAACATTTAATTAAATGATTTGCATAAATGCATGATTATCTAGTAATTTCAAAACATGGCAGGAATTACAATAAGGCAGAATAACCCATTGCATGTCGAGAATCCCGAAGGGTAGTCCCAGCCTTACTTATTATTTGAGTATATATCATTGCTTAAGCACATAAATACATAAATCTAAACATGTATAAATATACATAAATATATAAATAAATACATATTTATAACATAATAAAACAGCTGTACTCAATACCAATCTTTAAAATCCTTAAAAATTAGTGCAAATATCGCGGTTGACCTGTGCAAATATTGCTTTTTCCCACTTGTGCACTATACCTTGGCGTGCCGGAGTACAGTCTGCAAAAACTTCAGCGGACTTAGAACTGTGCAGCCTGCACATTGCTTGGAATGAATTCCACGTAGAATCTCGATAAAGCCCGGGTTGAGAGCTCTGCACTGGCTTCCCATTAGGGAGAGAATCAAGTTCAAATCAATGGGCATCGCTCATCAAGCATATTGCAAATCTGGCCCAGAAATCAGTCACTCCTTGATCTCTCCCTACCAACCCAATAAACAACTCCGCTCATCACACGCCTTCCTGGCGGAGGTCCCCAGGATTCGGAGAGCTAGAGCAGGAGGCCGATCCTTCACCTACAATGCCTCTAAATTGTGGAATACACTCCCCCTTTATCTGAGAACCAATTCCAACCTGTTGAGCTTTCGTAAACAGCTTAAGACCTTTCTCTTTAACTAACTAGACTAATCGTTGGACCGACTCTCGGGAAGGCACTGCTCTAGTCCCAGCGCCTGGACGCCTCAGGGCAACTGTAGCGCTTAACAAAACCCTTTTTCATTTCATTTCATTCATTAACACATGGCCTGATATATACCTAAATGCTTTACCTATACTAAACACTAATAGGGACCAGCTAGTATCATCAAATACATATCCGCCTTGCCTGCTGAACCATGCATTTGGGGAACATAAGTCATATTATGAAACATACTGCTGGAAAGGGACTAGAGCCGTGGAGTGCAAATTAGTGATGATCCTTTGGTTGACCTTCATTGTTAGGAATCCTGATCTGATATATAATCAAAACAAAAGGAGGGAGGAAGAAGGAATTGTGATCCATTCAGCTTCCTTGCATTAGTAATCAAAAATCAAATGAGAATGGATCATTGACCTAAGTAACAAGGGTTTGCAATGTTCGTATAATATACCGATAAAAAACCCTCATTCACATACATAGGTCGGAAAAGCGGTATATCTTGATTCTCCGCCCTGCTTTAAAAACGTGACCGCATCTTCATTGGGTTTGTTTCGTATGCTTCCTCCATCCGGAGGTGAACTACTGGTTATTGCAGTAGTGATAAGAGAAAGGTAGGGGTGTTCTGGTGAAGTGAATGTCAAAAAATTAGGTTAAAATCTTGTATACCTAGATTTGTATATTTAATCAGTCTAGGGTCGAGATGCTTAAAATCTGTGTCGTGCGTAGGAAGACTAGTTATCGGTCTATAGCACTAAGGGTGTCCATAAAATGGCCGACATGTTTCAGCCCTTGTGATTGCCTGGGTGGGTCAAGGGGGCTTTCTTCAGGACCTAGAAAGAATGAAGAATAGGAGGCTGTATCTTGTTATCATCTACTTGAACCTGGGTGTGATTAGCCCATTTCTCAAGTGGTCAAATAGTACCTCAAGTCCTAGTTTACGGACTTCATCAGGCGGCCAGGGAGCTTTTACCTGCTGCTGCACGGTGCAACACGACTTGTGCTGGCTCTTACTCTGGCAGCCTGGATATATAGATATATATATATATATATATAGATATATATATATATATATATATATATATATATATATATTCATACATATTTATTTATTTATAAAGCTTTATATAGCACGAACAAGATCCCGAAGGATATTAGAACGCTTTACAAAAAGATGGAAGGAAGGTAAGTGCAATACTGATATCAACAAAAGCATAACAAACATGAATAATTACCGTACAAAGGGGTCAAATTAGAATAATACAACAGCTAATATATAGCGGGCTAAGAAGGTGGCAAACGGTAAGGTACAGAAGAGTGGCATCAAATGAAGGTCTAACGGTTGTAGGATCAGAAACTTTGAGCAGATAATCATAACCCATTTAAGGTAAGAACTTTTTCATTAGGAATCTTTTAGCTTCCAGCTTGAAAGCATCCGTGGAGGAGAGTCTGCAAACTTCTAGTGGAAGAGAGTTCCAGATCTTCGGGGAAGCACCGGAGAAGGCTCATTGGCAGGTTCTCTTTTTTCTATAGATTTGTGGCTTCAAGAGGAAAGAGTTCGCACTTCTTGAGGGTCTACCACCCCAGGATAGTTCAAGTTTTTGCGCTAGGTATCTGGGACGTTTGAAATGGAGGGCTTTGTGTGCCAAACAAGCCATCTTTAGCCGAATTTGAGCTTCTTAAGGCAACCATTTAAGGGATTTTAGGACTAGGGATATGTGCACGTTTTTTCTGGTACCTGTAACCAGTCTAGCCACAGCATTCGTAGATGCCCTTAGAGGAGCCAAGGTATATTTGGGGAGGCCACAGAGCGTAGACCTGTCATAATCAAGTCTTGGTAACACAAGAGCTTGGACCACCTGCTTGAAATCAGATTGTGGAAGGAATGGTTTGATATTTCTGACAGTCCTCATCAAATGATTAGCTCCCTGACATACATTGCCAATATGATTCTTCATGTTCAGTTGTTTATCCAGGGTGATTCCGAGAGATTTGGCTGTGTCTATAATGAGGGGGGAGCAGTTGAAGGCAGTGATGTGATTCAGCCAAAGCTCTGGCGTGGGAATGTGGTTTAGAGGGGAGATGAGAAGGAATTCTGTTTTGGAGGTGTTGAGCAGGAGGTGGTTCTCTGTTTACCAGTTTTGAGTGGACGTTAGGATACTGTTGAGTGAGATGAAATTATCCGTGGAGGAAGGTTTCAAATAAAGTTGCGTATCATCCGCATACATATGGAAGAGAATGTTCGTGGAATTTAGTGTATTAGCTCAAGGTTCTAAGAACAGGTTGAAGAGTATAGGTGATAGGGCGGAACCTTGTGGGACCCCCATGAGTACTGGAGTGGGCTGGGAGAGAGTGTGGTTCGTCTTGACTCTGATCTGTGGTGGAGGAAAGGCGAGAACCATTGTAACACCTGACCAGAGTAGCCCATCCTGTTCTTCAGAATGGATATGAGGTTATCGTGATTGACCGTGTCGAAGGCGGAGGAAAGGTCAAGGAGGATTAGGAGGCAGGATTTATTTTGGTCGAGCATTTTTAAAATGTCATCCAGGAAGTGAATGAGAGCCAATTCAGTGCTATTCCCCCTCCGAAAGCCAGATTGATGCTGGTGGAGTTGGAAATTCTCTATGTGCGCACAGAGTTGGGATTGGGCCCATTTTTCTAGGAGTTTGGCTAGGGTGGGGATGTTGGAGATAGGACCGAAGTTGTTGAAGTCGGCCCTATCAGCATTAGTTTTTTTTAGTATATGTGATACCTGAGCTGCTTTTAGTCACTCTGGGATCGAGCCCTGTGACAGTGAAGTGTTTACAATCTTTGTCTAGGTGGGGATGAGGACATTCTTGATTTCTCTGAGTATCAAAGGAGGCAACGGGTCGCTAAAATGATTAGATGGGTTGATACTCTGAAGCATCTTGTTGATGTCTTTTTCACCGAAGGGAGAGAAGGAGCCCCATGATGCATTGTTCTTGGTGTTCAGGATGAGCTTCTCAAAGACGTCAGATTGTGGTGCGGACCCAGAGGATGGCAGTAGACTTTTTAGAAGCGAGATCAATGTTGGAGACTTTCTTTCTCTGTGAAGAAAGCAGCCAGTTTGTCGCATGAGGGTGGGCTGCCTCCAGAATTGTAGTGGTTTGCAGCTACCACGGATTGCAGTTTAACCAGTTCAAAAAATTTCTTGGGGCGGTTAGCGGCCGGCTCAAGTTGGTATCTAAAGTAATCCGCCCTAGCGCTCTTGATTTGTTTGTTGTAGGAGCTCCTGACATCTCTAAGGAGTTTTAGTCGGCCCTAGTATTTCCAGGATCGTTCCACTGCCCTAAGGTTGTGGCATTCAGAGTTTAAATTGTCGTTGAACCACGGTTTGAATATTTTTGTTGACGTATTTTTTTGTTGGAGTGGTGCAATATCATTCATGATGTTAGAGATGGTAGAGTAGTAAAATTCAGAGAGTAACTGAACCTCAACCAGGTCAGCTTTGGAGGAGAGGGCAGATTTACAGTGTGCGGCTAGTTCATCTGAATTGATAGATCTGAGGTCCCTTTTCCAGAACTTTGATTTCGTTGGCTGAGCTTTCCTCATAGAAACCTCCCTGTTAATATAAAAGAGGATGCAGTAGTGGTCAGACCAATCACAAGGAGTAATGGTTTCCAACGTGATGGATTGACTATTGGAAATGATGAGGTCTAGAATTTCGCCTTTATTATGAGTTGACTGGTCACAATGCAGAATCAGCTCTTGATCACCTAAGAATGATTTAAGGCAAAATACAGCTGGGTCGTTGGGGTTAGCCCAGTGAAGGTTGGAATCACGGAGGAAGATTAGGGACAGTACAGAGTCTACATTGCCAGAGATGATTTCCATAAGTTGCTCTACGGAGGGGAAATGGTCACCAGGGGGGTGATAAAAAGTGTTAAGTTTGCACACCAGCAGGTTATTACTTGAAATGCTCAGACAAAGGTATTCACAGGAGGATGGTGTAGAGCAGTGGTTCTCAAACTTTTGGTTCCTGAGGACCCCATTGAGTCAGCACTGGAAGCCGGCGACCCCCAAGCAATGTGTATGATTTAAATAAAAAAACATTAAAACAGTAATTTGAAAAAATAACACAGGTGTGCACACAAAACAAAAGTAGTCGAATTACTAATGATTTTAGTATTTTATATTGAAAGAATCTGCAAAAAACAAAAAACTTAATTGGGAAGGTTGATTCTGCATCTCCGTGACTAACTTTTAAATGGTTGGTTTTATTAAATGGCTGGTTTTATTTCACAGTACGAGGTTCCTTCTCCTGCCAGAGCCAGACTGGAAACCCAAAGCAGCCCTGGCAAATGTTTTCAGACCAGTCCCCATACGCTGCACACCAAGTGCAGTGAGTGAGTCTAAACACTACAAAGGGGGCTTTGGGAGGTCCCCCCCCCCCCCCCCCCCCAAGACAATTTAGGAAACAATAGTGCATTCTACAACACATTTATCATTATATATTGATTTGTATTAGCTTTTAAAGAATAGTAAATGATGACCTTACTATGCACCGGGATACGACAATCTTTGTTGGGGTTCTTCAATGATTCCCTTATTTTCACCCTCCAACAGTGCCGCTCATCTCTCCATAGTCCCTCTGTCACATGTATTTCATTTGTTTTATAGCATCTCTCATACCATTGTAGGATGTCAGAGCACTTTACAACATACACTCATATAGGGCAGATTTACAAGCCCCTTGCGCAACCGGTGCATCACAAAAAGTGACGCTCGGCTGGCGCATTTTAGTCCCCCATATTTACAAGGTCAGGAAAAGCCACCCTGCGTGATTTTTCCTGGTTCTTGTAAATATGACCCCTTTGCACGCCGCACTTTGCGTGAAAGGTGCGTTCCGAGGGTTTTGCTGTGAGTGTTCCCATACAACACCCATGAAACCAGACACATTTCCAGATTTACGAGAAATAGTGAATCTGGAAATGTGTCTGAATGCTACACCTCCTCAAGGGAGGCGTAGGGAGGCGCAACAAGAAGAAATGTATTCATTTCTCCTCGTTGTTTAGGAAGATGAAATCCCCTCTAGTGATTGTTTATGTGCAGAAAGAGAATCCTATCTGCACATAAACAATCTCCCCACAACGCAGGCATCCTTGCACCATGGTGCAAGGGTGCCTGTGCCGGCGCATGGCAGCAGTTTGTGCACTAGCGCAGGGAGAGCACTAAGATGCAACATACTGTGGTAAATATGTTGCATCTCTGTGCTTTGAAAGTGACTAAGTGCGGCGCAGCGAAATGGCTTGCAGCACTCACTGAGTCACTTTCCTTGTAAATCTGCCCCATAGAAGACAATGAATCATACATATAAACCAGTGTATAGAAAATTTTACATAAGGCAAAGGCGACTACAAGTTGTAGGATTCACATGTCATTCATACTGGTAGGCATAATACAGTGTTTAGCATTGACTTTAACAATGAAACTTTGTTTCCATTCAAATAAACCTTTTTAGCAGCATCAGGATAATGAAAGACTTGGAAAAAAAATAAGTTACTATCTTGTACCATGCAGTTTGCAAACATCTTTTTGATACCAGTTTATATGTCACTGTGCTAGATCACGATTGTCACTTATAAACTGCACAGTAACTAAAGAATATCTGTGACAAAAGCAGTAACCCACTGACCTTTGCAGATAAAACACAGTTGGTTTTTAAAAATGCAGGTACACTTTCTTTGCAAGAGGCATATTAACCCTCTGCGCTACATTAAATAAGCCACGCTGCCACTGGACAAAACTCATCTCTCTCCAGCAGGAACATTAATCACTAAACCTCTAATTATATTCGGAATTTTGCAGTGCTTTTAAAACTGCTGCCTGAGGACCCCCTGGGAATGTGTCACGGACCCCTAGGGGTCCCCGGACCACAGTTTGGGAAACACAGGTGTAGAGGACTCCAAGAGAAAAACAGAGTGTGTTCCTGTGAATACAGGCTAGGCCACCACCCAACTTCAAAACTTCGTCTAGTCAAATTATGTTGTGGGTGGGAGATACTAGGAGTTCTATGATAGGAGTGGAGGTGGGATTTGTCTAAATTTCAGTGAGGATGATAATGTCTAACTCATTGTGTTGGATGAGGTCGAAGATATCGGAGGCCTGTTTACTGGCTGACCTGCGGTTGAGTAGCCTACATTTAAGTCGTACAAGATTAGGGGGGGGGGGGGGAGGAGTCTGGGTGTAGTTAACTCTTGTGAGGTTGTCAATATTGATGGCGCTAAGATCGTGAGTGGGTTCTCTGCTCAAGTTAGAGTGGATGGTTTGTATTTGTCCAGGAGGACTGGAGTTGGTGTTGATCATAGGCGAGTAAGAGTTGAGAAGGTCATTAATATCATGAGATGCCAGGTAGGCCTTCAATCTTCTGGGGCGAGAGGGGGCGTTTGGTAGGGACATGGTTTTCAGGACGGGGGAGAGGGGGGAGCAGGCCCCTGAGATCTTTAGACCTAGGAGCGGTTCTACCCAAGGTCTCAGAGGTGAGGAAGGAGCTGATCAAGGGGAAGTGAACAATTGAGAGGGCTTTCAAGTCATGTAGTTCAACAGTGAGAAGGTGCAACTGTAGAAAAATATCATCCAGGCGCTCTACCTAGTCTGAGTGCTGGGAAAGGGGTAACGGATGTGTTAGGAAATTGGGCGGTGAAGGGGGGCCTCGCTGTAGGTCCCGGTGTTCTGAGGTGGTGATGTGTAGTTCCGGGGGAGAAAGTTGATTGTTAGGGACTCGCAGTGTTCTATGGTCTTTGGATAGCGAGGTTGGTAAGTTAGCGAGGGTGGGATGGTCATTGAGCTGTGAGTCAGGTATGGTCCAAACAGAATTGAATGGAATGGATTTGTACGATCATGGTCCGCGGTGGACATATGGCGGGTCTCAGGCCTATTGGGTGGCCTGGAGAGAGGGATGAAGGAAGAAGGATCCTTTGTTTAGAGCAATGGCAGTGGATCACTAGGGAACCTCTCAGCTCGAGGAAAAGTTGTAATCGGACTGGAGATGGAGAACTGTGCGCAGAGCAAACCAGAAATGTCTCTCTCCTTCTGGGACGGGGTTCAGAGGTTTGGGACAAGACAACAGAGGGCAGAGAAGCTTTACAGTCATCTAAGGGCGAAGAATGTTTTAGAATGAGTGAGGCCCTCCTTGTTGTGGTGGGGGGAAGGACTGGATAGATCCTGAGTAATGGTAGGCAGTGTGTAGGGGTCATTGGGTTTCGCGGTGGCCGCGTTTTTGAGTAAAGGGAAGATATTGACCATCTTAACTAGGTTGACAGTGGAGGCTTGGATTAGGATGAAACAGTTGTTGTAGAGGGTGATAGTAGTATTGGCATTCAGCCTGAGCGAGGGCACCGTCTGTTAATTTGAGACCATGAGGTGTTTTCCTGATGCCTGATATTCGGAGCATAGAGTAAAAAACGTTCCGCCAGCAAGCTCTTTTTCTGGTGTAGAAAATAAGGTAATTAACTCTACTACCTTTAAACAACAGGTACTGTGCACACGTTTAATAAAAACAGTATTGGTAATACAGTAGTTCTAGACAAAGAGAGCCGTGGACGTTGTTGATGAAGTGAAGATACACATATATAGATACATATATACACATACATAAATACACACACACACACACATACACACACATACATATATATTTAGCACAGATAAGAACATCACCTGAATGATACTTATTCCATATATTTAAAATGAAGACACTGGATGCAGAAGGACCAACTGTTCTGAAGGCACAACACACATTTTTTGGCAAACAAAACTAGTCATAAATAGGAGCAAGGATCACCAGAAATGCAAGAACTAAAGTACTGCGTCACAGATTAGGATATATATGTACTTAGTACAATCAGCTTAAATAATTATAGTATAATGAGCTTAAATACAACTTTTACAATGGTCTTGTGCCTGTCATACCTCGGTGCAACGGTTTCACTTTGTGCTTGTAAACCATCGGGCTGTGCAGTACCTAAAATAAAAACCAGGAGAGAAGAAATGCTTAATGTATGCTCAAACTTTAAAAACAATGACAAATGCAAAACTCTAGATTCATTACTTGTTGGAAGACTAAATGCAATGGCTTCCAATAGAGAGTGCACTGAAGCTTATCTTACTTTACGCCGGAATATTAATTAGCAGGCCACATATTGGGTCAAAGTGTACAACAGGATAAATAAAATACTCTCTGCCTCGGGTGACTTACGCTTGGTGAGGGTAGACTAAAGAAATTCGTTTTTTCCCCAATCAAGAGATGTAATTAGGAATCCTGGAAACTCTGACCCAGTAGGGGAGTGCAGGGTTCAAAGGTTAAGGAGATGTTCTATGATAGCCATACCCGGCTGCTGCTGTACATTGCACTGTTGCAGCAGCTCCGGTTCCAAATTCAGTGCCATGATGATGCCTAATGTCAGCGAACCAGGATGGAACCAGAGGTCCTGAAGGAGTCCAGAAGTGAGGAATCTGGACACTTCGACAGCCGTTGTGGCATGCCTGAAGTGGGGTTTATACTGGGGCTGTAGGATGCCAAGCCGATGGACGATGTGGTGGGATTTAGCCTGTAGGTGGGAAAATGAAGTACTGAGGGCAGGAAGTTTGGCAGAGTGGGCAACCTACATCACGACAAGAAACCGAAGGACTTCCAGACAAAGTGTACATAAATACTGTAAAACCAGTGGCCATTTTGAAATGAAGGTGCTGATCAAATGCACAAGACCACTTGTAACGAAAGCAGGGGGTAACACCCTCATTACTCTTCTATCCAGGGTGGCAATAATAGAAAAGTAAATTGAAGCAAGGTGCTCTCTGGGACATGAAGCATACAAGCTGGGGCATATTTTGTTGCACACTGATGGTGGTCTAATTTTTTTTTTCTCAAGCGGAGACAATGAGACTTGAGCAGAATATAGAGATGACGAAAGGGCTGGATCATAGATTGATGTTGAGGGGATTGGGTGTGCCAGCAGACCGTAGGCTGAAAGCAACACATATGCACAGAGTGAAAAAGCAGATTACATCAAATTATGCATTATGCACATGATGCCTGTGCGCAGTGTTAGTCTGGGTATGCTCTTTGCATTTAAACATGTAGTGCGTGCCAATACGATGTTGTGATGCCAATATAGCCATCTCGATTTGAAAGAGAACCACAGAGACGGGGCAGTGTTAGGGTCAGTCAACACTTACGTGCTGTCTAAAGCAATGGATACATGCCTGATACAGAGCAAAACTATAAATAAAAAGGAGTGGTTTCTGTTCTGAACGCATGTATGACATTAAAAAGCATATCATGGCAAAAATGTGACGACTGATTGAATTTACAGTGGCAAAAATAGTCTGTGAGGCATTCCAGTAGGGGCAGAGAATACTATACCCAAACAGCCAATACAAAGAGAGTACTTAGGTACTCGTGGGTCTTGATCCAAGAAGTCCTTAATCGTGTCTCAAGGAAAAGAAGGTTCTGGAACAAAATAAGACAATATGTTTCGAAGGCTTACCCAAATCCCCTCTTGATTTGAAGCGAGTATGTACTGCATACCATGCTCACCATTATTGGCGATAGTGCTATTACATGTCCCACCTAAAAGAATTAACATGTTTTGCCCCATTAATTCCTGCATCAACAAACAAGTGTGTGTTATTGGCCTTCCCGTAACTCCCGTTTTAAGTTCATTCAATACATGGTCACAAAAAGAGTGTACTTGACCCCCATCAACTGCATGCCATTTTCCCTACTCTCCTACCACATTGTCCTAGATGCCCCGAGCAAGACACTAATTTATTACATATGCTATGGGACTGTCCTACCTTGAAATCATATTGGGGGGGAATATTCACTATCTTACAGGAGGTGGTGGGGAACATGGGATGGCATAAAGAAGAAGCAAGTATACTAGGTCTATACAAAAGTCGTAAAGAACTTAAAGTACAAACCAGGTTTGCGGACTTCGCTTTACTCCTGGCTAAACGAGGTATCACTAGTCTGAGAAGTTAGCCTGGTATGACGTCCACTAGTTCTAGTGGGCACCTTGCACCAGTCTAATCAACCCTTATTGATGATGGCTGTAAAGTCAACCTTATAGAAAGCTATCCTAGGGGTAGCAATGGCCAGCAGTCATCAGGCTAAGACTTCAGTAGGCGAGTTAAGCAAGTTGTTTAACCAATTATATTCCCTTGAGTACCAATTGAAAGCACACCACACAAGGTATATATCAAATATATATGCATTTATTCTCAACACAACCCCTCTGCACTCTTAACCCCTTCGCTGCGGCGGCAATTCCGCCGCAGCGCTAGGGGGAGGGAGGGCCAAGCGGCGCTCGCATGCTCGTGACAGAGCCGCTCCGTCATGAGCCTCGGTTGAGCTGTGCTCATGACGGAGCGGTTCCGTCATGGCCCCGCCCGCTCAATGGAACGTCCAGCGCAGGCGTGGAATTCGCGCCGCGCAGACGTTCCGAGCGGGCCATGACGGAACCGCTCCGTCATGAGCACAGCTCAAGCGAGGCTCATGACGGAGCGGCTCCGTCATGAGCATGGAAGCAGTTAATGAGGTCAGAGGTAAAAGTACAATACAAGTTACTTAATTAGCATACGATAAGTTGCACAGTATACGTTTTGCCCTAGGGGCCTCACAAACCATATACTAAAATAGTGGTATAAGAACCACGTGAGAATTAGGAAGCAGGCTTGGGGCCTGTGGAATCGCTGGGGCTACTCTAAACAACCAAAGGTTAGGAAGTAGGACTGTCACAGGAGACGCGTGCAGTGTCTAAACACAGCAGCGGGTTACCATTGATTTTCTATGGGAGACGAACAAGTTACAATTTAAGGATACTTCTGTATGGACTACGATGGAACCTTTTTAGACTTAGACACTAGGAGGGCCAATACCCTCGAGACTACCAGAGTACTCGTGTTACCTCACCCACGGAAGCCGGGTGCATAGGTGTCTTTTGGTGTGGGTTTTGTCGTCTATTTCAATGGAGAGCTGCAAAAAAGGGCTGCAGGCGACCAGAGGAAAAATGTCCGGGTGGATCCAAGGGTGGATCGAAGATCTGAAGAACCTGAAAGCAAAAGGGAGAGAGTCTGGGTCACTTACCAGTGACCAGGATGGCGATGGAAAGCTGCCAGCCAATGTCGGGGGATTTCAGGTGAAAAGGTGAAGTTTGTCTCTTCAGTCACGAGGACAAGGAGGCGTCGACGACGACCAGGAGCTAGATTCGAGCTGTCCCACGCAGGATCAAGTTGACTGCGGTGTCGGTATCCGGATCGGACCCAACAAGCCTTGGCAAACACAACCCAAGCAGGATGTTGAGATTGGCTTTGGTGCAGACCAGCAAGGTCTGTGGCGCTTCTCCTTTGTAGGGAAGCTGGAGCAAGTCTGGAGCAACCAGGAAAGCAAGTTAGATTCAAGAGAAAGTCTTCAGGGGGCTCACTAACCAACAGACTATGAACCGCGAAGACGCGTCGAGCTGAAATGCAAAAGCGGGGCCCACGGGACACTCGTGGAGTGGGGGCCTCTGAGCTTCGGTGCAAATGGTGCTCGGGTCTGGGGCTTCAAGCACCACAATGCACAACTTCAAGATACCTCGTGAAGTGAGTGCAGCTTGCAAAATGCAGGATGTCCAGGAGTTCTGGTCCGACGTCTCTCGTGTCCGCCATGGGTCTCAGCTTTGCTGTGAGCGAAGGTCTGGGTCAGAGATGTCTGGAAGTCCGTGCCCTGTGTCGCAGATTCATCGGGATCCGGCCGGAGCCTCGAAAATGTAGACCGGCAAAGTTGCTGTTGGTGCCGGTTTGAACAGGGTGGTCACTCCTTGACCACAAGGGAGATGTCTTCCGTCTTCCAGTCGAAATGGAATTTCGAAGATCCAGGATATATGTTTCAGAGTTTCGTCCAGGGTAATCTAAAGTCCTAGGGACTGGGTTCCTATACTTATACCAAGTTTAGGGGCTGGACTACCTTTAAGGTCCCCCCATTGGGAGACCTAAGAAGGGGGTGGTTACACCCCTTTCCCTTTGTCCAGTTTCGCGCCAGAGCTGGGCCAGGGTGCCCCAGTAACCGGTTTGTACTGGGAAATGCATGGAGCACCTAGTGTGCCCCAGGCAGTGTCTGGAAAGCATTCACTGAATGAGGCGCTCCCTGCCCCAATACACAAAACCCTGTCTGGAGAGGTGCCAGCACCTCCCTGGACAGGAAACCTATTGTTCAGGCCTCCCCTGCTGGAGTTTCGTCCAGCAGCATGAGGGCAGTCTCGTGTCTGTGGCAGCAGCATCCATTTTGTGATGCTGAGGCTCTGTTTAACTTTTCCAGGTTTACCAGTAACTACATGTCTTCTCCCTCTAGAAGGGTGGAATGCTACCCCATCACCAGAACTGGTGGGGGTGTAGTATTCCAAAGTGTTTGACACCTTACACAACATGTTTTGATAAAGCCAAACCAAAGTTAGCATTAACCGCGAGGATTATAATGCACTTAAGAGTATATGGTATGGCTATATCATAGAACAGCTATAAGGAGATGGTTCCAAAAGCTGCAGAGGGGCTCAGCTCATGCTAGGGCCCCTCTCACATAAAACCAAGCACTCCACCTCCAGGATTGTCGAGGTCTGCCATAGGAGTGACTTATAGGTGTATATGTGTCTATATAGATATAGGTATACTATATCGAAGTAAGGGGTGATTACACCACCTTACCCAGGCTGTATGAACAGACCTGTGGTGTCAGTTTGGAAGGCAAACCAGGGGTGGCACAATACATGCTGCAGCTCCTGGTAGGCCTAGGGTGCACCTATGCCCTGGGCACCTAGGGTACACTATACAGGGGCTCACAAGGGTTACCCAGTAACCAATCTGGTATGTACCTAAAGTACATGGTATCAATTTAGAGAGAGAACAGCTAGGCTGTGGGCCTGATTAGCAGGGACACAGCCAGACTAAATTCGAAAAACCAGAGAATCCCAGCAAAAAGTGGGGGTAACCATAAGAAGCAGACCCTACTATCCTACAACTAGGAGGTGGAAATTTCCAAGGTCCCCCACAATACTCAGTTGGAAAGATAAAGTAGAAAGGTGGGATCTGGCAGAGAGTGTGGCGATCCGCAGGGAGGAGAAAAGAGGCCAACGGAAGGAGCCTATTGGAATGAGCTGGGATTAACTGTTGGAACTTTCAAAGCATTAGATATTCTGTAGTTATAGACGTTAAACTCGGGGACTCCATTTTTGCTAATCAATTTACGTATATGTGAACTTCAGTTATCTAGCCTTGATTTGTACTTGATAAGTGTGCTTACACTGGGCCCTAGGCAACTGAACTAGTTTAGAGTTTGTTACTACATTCTATTGGCAAGACATGTCTTGTTCCTACAAACTATGGAGTATTTGCTAATCAAGTTATGTGCTGCTTCAGAGACCAACTTATATGTATAGGTATTTTAACTGTTTAGTTGTCTTATTAGAGCGGTATATCATTAGCTTGGAAGGAAGATTGTACTTTTTACCAATAGAATGTAGTAACAAACTCTAAACTAGTTCAGTTGTAATCATGTGATGTTAGCTTTACAATAACAGTAATACTATGTTATAATTATGTTTTACAGAGCTTGTTGATGGTTAAAGTCCTGATGAAGACATATTGTATATGTCGAAACGCGTTGACTGGATGCCATTTGACCACTTTATCTGTTTTGTGAATACATATGTATCATTATTTTTATCAATTGTGATTAATGTACTTAATTTTTATTATCCCTTTTTATCAAATTAAAATATGAATATTTTTTCTAACTGAGCTAGTTTGTTTGTTGAATCTATTGTGTATTTTCCTCAGTGTATGCCTGGGATTGTTATTTCTCACATATTGTTTACCCTGTCCCAGGATATCTATCCTCATCAGGGGGTCCTTGCTACCTACAGCCCATTGCCACACAACACAACATGAAGAAATGGTCCGTTAAAAAGACAACTGCTCAACGGAATACCCACGTAGGTGGGACCATGTTTGTATTACATGAATGCGTAATGTTATGTCTTTTCTCGGGCACTGTTATCATACTGCATATGTGTATGGTTATGTTATGGTGAAAATACATTTTTTACATCTTTTCCACCTCTACTGTAACTGGAGAAAAAGAATAAACTTTGTTTAAAAGAAAAAGTGTGCTTTTGAGGCTGTAAAATGCAAATTTCTGAATTAAAATGACATTTTTCCAAATCACAAACAGAAAATAATTGACAATAAGTAAGTTCGGCAAAAGTCATGAACAGACTTTGGGACAAAAGTTGGACAACCATAACATGTATCCCGCTAACAGACTATGCAACTGACCTCTTAAAATCCTGTAATAGTGTTGTACTATTGTAGATCAAAGAATACCAAGCTGAAGTCTTTTGGTACTAAACACAAACACAGAAAAAAATTAGACTGCTTCCATTTCTGAAATCATCTGTTTGATTCGAATCCACCTTCACAAAAGTGGCTGAAACAGAGTTGGGAATATTGCAATAACTACAGAGATCATATTATTTGGAGAACTGAACTCAAAAATATTTCAAATACGTTAATCTTCCAACTGAATGACTCAGGACTGGACTTGCTCCTGTTTCTAACTCCACTTATGTCCCTTTTGGGGTCGGACTGATAGAGGCTCTCCTCCTCTTTGAGGGTTAAAGAGTGAGCAAAGATGAGTACGAGGGAGCAAAGAGTGCTGGTAGAATGATCGACTGCCAAATGGAGAAGGGAGTTAAAACCTTAAGTAAAGAGACCACCCAGTCCTCAACACCAATATCAAAAAGTGGTATAGGGTGCTTGCACTGGAAGTGCCTGCAGTTTGCTCATGTGATTAGCTGATGTAATTCACAATAAGGAAGACGTCAAGAGACGCAAAAAGCAGTTATGCAATGTGTGCGAACGGAGTACACATAAGAAATGTCAGTACCAAGTTAAGGTCCCATTGGGCATCACAAACAGTTTGTGAGGGAACATGTGTGTCATACTCTTAATAAATTCCAACTTGTGATTTAAACTGGAAAAGTTGGTTTGGCAAATATAAAAAGGCCAACAGGGCCAACAAATAACCTTGCAAAGGCCCCACTGCAAGGCCTTGCTAAGCTTAAGACAGAACCAACAAAAGAACACCTAATACCTTCGCTTGTAAGGGGTCAGTGCCCCCTGGTACCACACCGGGTTCCAGATTCGTCCTAATGCCCAACATAGATTTTGTGGAAATGGTGTCTGGCAGCGAGGATAACATCAACCACCGCAAAGAGCTGGTCAAACACAGTCAATTACCACCCCTCAATCTCCACACATGTAGATGAAAGTAACCGAGATCTCGATGAAGGACCAGGGGCCTGTCGAAGAGACAGGAGGTCCTCCCAAAGCGTCAGCCTAATCGAAAGCAGAGGCTCATGCTAAGAAGGGAATATGCTACTTACCAGTATGCATCTGTTCTTGGCATAGAGGGCTGCAGAGTGGTACATTATGAATAGATCGCCATCTGGTGTTGGGTTCGGATGATTGCACTTGTTTTTCTCTTGGAGAAGTCTTTTGTCGTCACGAGACTGGTGACTCCTCCTTTGGGTGCTAGTGCACATGGGCATCGGCTCCATCCTTAGATTGTTTTGCCATAGTAGGGTTAGATGGAGTAGTATGATAGAATACAGATAGAAATGCCCATGTAAGTGTATCTAAATAAGATAGTGTTGGAACAGACACAGGTTTCCGGGGAGGCTGGGAGGGCATGTACCACTCTGCAGCCCTCTATGCCAAGAACAGATGCATACTGGTAAGTAGCATATTCCGTTCGAGCCATATGGGTTGCAGATGGTACATTATGAATAGACTATACAGCAGTTATCTCCCTAGCGGTGGTCACCAGTGTCTGTTGCAACAGTCTGAAATAAAGTCTTTAGTACAGCTTGTCCCACTCTAGCCTGTTGTGTTGCCTGCACATCTACACAGTAGTGTTTTGTGAAGGTATGCGGTGTAACCCAGGTAGCTGCTTTTCATATGTCATCATGGGGAATTTTTCTTAAGAATGCCATAGATGCTCCTAGTTTACGTGTAGAGTGAGCTCTAGGAGGAACAGTTAATGCTTTTAAGTAGCATATTTGTATACATTTTACAATCCACCTGGCAATGCCTGCTTGAGAGATAAAATTGCCCTTATGTGTAGGAGAAAACGCTACAAATAGTTGTTTTGTTTTTCTGAAAGTTTGTGTTCTTTCTATGTAGTACAATATCGCCCTTCTGACACCTAATGTATGTAGGGCCCTTTCTGCTACCGTCTGTGGTTTTGGAAAGAAGACTGGTAGTTCCACTGGCTGATTGATGTGGAATGCTGAAATTACTTTAGGCAAGAATTTTGGGTTTGTTCTAAGAGCCACTTTATTTTGGTGCAACTGCAGAAATGGTTCTTGTATTGTAAATGCTTGCAATTCACTTACTCTTCTGAGTGAAGTAATAGCTATAAGAAAGGCCACCTTCCATGTGAGGAATTGTATTTCACACCTATGCATAGGTTTGAAAGGTGGTCCCATTAGTCTGGTAAGTACTATGTTGAGATTCCAGACTGGGGAAGGCGGTAGTCTTGGTGAAATGACTCTTGAGGCCTTCCATGAAAGCTTTTATTGCTGGTACTTTAAACAGGGTAAGATGTTGTCTGTTTTGTAGGTATGCCACTATAGCGGCAAGATGTACTCTAATAGAGGTGTAGGCAAGGTTACATTGCTGCAAGTGTAGTAAATAGCAAATAATCTGTTTAGTGGATGCGTCCGGAGGGTTGATGTTGTTACTGTTACAGTATACAGCAAACCTTTTCCACTTTGCTGCATAGCATGCTCTGGTGGTAGGACGTCTTGCTTGCTTAATGATTTCCATACAGTTTGGAGGTAAATCTAAGTATCCAAATTTTATGACCTCAGGAGCCAGATCGACCGTCCCTTGGAAATGTTTGTTGTGTTCCACCACTTCAGAGAGCGATGTGTGCGGTCGTCTACCAGCACCAGATCTGTAATCTGACCTTGAGCCTGATTCCACTGTGTCGCTAGACACTCTTGCAGTGGACGCATTTGTAGTCTGGCATATGGTATAAGCAGTATGCAGGGGGACATCATCCCTAACAGCTGCATGAACACTCGAGCTGTTAGTGAGTGTTGTGGTTGAAATTGTTGGATCAACGTGATCATTGTTTGGATCCTGATTGGATTGGGTTATACTTTGGCTTTTTCTGTGTCTATAGTAGCCCCTAGGTATTGTTGAATCTTGTTTGGTTGTAGGTGGGATTTTGTGTAGTTCACCGTAAACCCTAGCTGGTGCAGCAATTGAATGGTCTTTTGTGTGTTTTGAAGACATTCTTCCTGTGACTTGGCTTTTATTAGCCAATCGTCCAAGTAAGGGAAGACATGTATTTCTTGTCTTCTTAGGTGTGCTGCGACTACCGCTAGGCATTTTGTGAACACCCTTGGTGCTGTTGTGACCCCAAACGGAAGGACTTTGAACTGATAATGTTGTCATTTTACTACAAACCTGAGGTATTTTCTGTGGGCTTTGTGAATTGGGATGTGAAAGTAAGCGTCTTTTAGATCCAGTGTAGAAAGAAAGTCCCCTTTCTTCAGTAAAGGGAGTACTTGTTGGAGCGTGACCATGTGGAAATGTTCCGAGTTTATGTATGCATTGAGAGGTCTGAGGTCTAAGATTGGTCTTAGAGACCCGTCTTTTTTGGGGATTAGGAAGTATAGAGAGTATACTCCTGTCCCCTGCTGATGTTTTGGAACCTTCTCTATGGCATGCTTTTGTAGCAGTGATAGTACTTCTTGTTTTAACAATGTTAGATGATCTTGACTCATTGGACGCTGTCTGGGGGGATGTTTGGTGGGGTAGCTGCGAGTTCCAGGCAATAACCATGTTGGATAATCTGTCTCACCCACCTGTCTGATGTGATGTTTTCCCAGACAGGTAGGAACTGTGATAAACATCCCCCGACCGGTGTTATATGGTCTGGGGGGAGTTGTATTAAGTCACTGTTTTGGGGTTGGGGAGTTGCGGTTGTTATTATTTCCGCGACCTCTACCCTTGTTGTAGTTACCTCTGTAACTGCCTCTTGAATTACCTCTGGGTGATGTTGGTGTAAAAGAGGCAGATTGTAGGCTTGTGCTGTATTTTTTGACCCCCCTCTATAGGTGGACCTACGAAAGGAACCCCTTTGAGTTGGCTGTTGTAATGCTCTCATTGATTTAGCCGTTTCTGTGTCTTTTTTCATCTTTTCTAAAGTCTCATCTGTACCTGAGCCGAAAAGTGTTTTTTGATCAAAAGGTTGGTTCAATAAAGATGTTTGTACTTCTTGTTTGAAGCCTGAGACCCTAAGCCATGCAGGTCTTCTTAACATGATACTGGTGTTGATGGATCTTGCTGCGGTGTCTGCTGCGTCTAATGCGCACTTAATGGAAGTGTTGGTTATTATCTTCCCTTCCTGTATTAGCTGGTCTGCCCTTTTTTGATGTTCCTTAGGGAGATGTGTGATGAGTTTTTCTACCTCATCATAATGCGCTCTATCATAGCGTGCAAGTAGCGCTTGTGTATTAGCTATGCGCCAGCTGTTTGCTGCTTGGGATGCTACCCTTTTGCCTGATGCATCTATTAGCTTGGACTCCTTATCAGGAGGAGGAGCTTCTCCTGTAGATAATGAATTTGCTCTTTTACGAGCGCTTGTAACTACAAGAGAGTCCAGAGGTACTTGTCCTTTGATAAATATTGGGTCCTTTGGGGCTGCCTTATATTTTTTAGCAATTCTTGGGTTGAATACCCTAGCCCTCACAGGGTCTTTGAATATGTCTGCTGTGTGATTGAGAAGACCCTTTAGCATAGGTAGTGTGCCTGATGTTCTTTGTGCAGCAGGTAGCGTTTCTAAAAGGAAATCCTCTATTTGAGGTTCTGTATGTAAATCTACCTTATGGTATTTAGCTGCCCTATTAATCAACTGCACAAAACCTGTATTATCATCAGGTGGTGAAGGATTTGAGGGGTATAATTCTGGGTCGTTATCATCGTCTGGCCCTGCATCATAATTTTCCCATGGGTCTTCCTCATCTGGGATAGTGTTGTCATCCCCATGAGGTTCTCCCTCCCCTGTATCACGGTCTACATCTGTTTGAGGTGTAGATGGTCTTGGTGTAGAAGGTGGAGGAATAGCTGGCCTAGTGTGAGGAATAGGAGAAGAGGGTGTGTCTCTAGGCTGAGGAGAAAGGGGAGGAGTTGTATTTGTCCCCATCGTTCTCTTTTTAGGAGGAAGAGCTTTGTCACCTAGTTCATTCTTCCTCTTTTTCAGTGATTTTGTCACCACTTTGCGGATCGATAAACAAAGTCATTTGTTTTGGATCGGTCTGCTGCTCCTGTGTCGGTACCGAAGTTTTTGGTTCCGAAAGGTGCCTTTGCTTCTGACCGTCAATGTTCTGTGTTTTCGGCACCGAGAATTTGCTCGACCATCTGCAGCCCATATGCCTCAAACTTCCAGTTACCCCTTTCTCATGATCCAAGATTGGGTAATTAGGATGACAAGGGCCTTATAGTTTATCTTCTCCAGAACCCTGGGAAGCAGAGGAAATAGAAGGAAGGTGTACAGTGCCCATGGTGCATTCCAGCCAGAATGCATCTCCTAATGCGCTCTAGCGATACTCCAACACGCATAATTGTTGACACTGTGTGTTCTTTGCAGTGGCAAATATATCCAGCCCCCTACTGATCAAATATAACATGTCGACCTCAGGATGCAGCCATCACTTCTAATCGGCCTGGGGATGTCTGTGCAAATAGTCCGCTCTCGCATTCAGGGTACCCTGCCAGGTGGTTTGTGACTAGAAAGATGTTCTGCTGCTACAGTCACCTCAGGAGGCACACAGCCTCTTGGCAGAGGCCTCGGAACCCCACTCCTACTTGCTTGTTGCAGTTCCACATAACCATGGTGTTGTCCGTGAGAACCTTCACCAGTCTACCCTTGATGGACAGCAGGAAACGCTTCAGGGCAAATTAACTGCTTATTGCTCCAGTATGTTGATGTGAAGCGGACAGTCACCTGGAGACCAGAGGCCCCACATAGCCACCTCCCACAGATAGTCCCCATTCCAACCCAGAAGCAATGTGCCCATTGCCACTCTCAGTTCAGGGTGGGAAAAGGGATAGCTGTGTGCCACAGGACAGATTGTGATCTGTCAGCCACCACTACAGATCTCAGGCGGTCACCTTAAAAACCTAAAATGAGTCAAAAAGGCAGCCCTGATGCAGGGTCCAAAGGGATTTGAAGTTCTTTGGCAGGGCCTGCTTGTGCCACCTGGCAGAATTGACAAGAATAATGCATGCGGTTAAGAGGCCAAGAAGTATCCCTCACTAGGATTTAGGATCACAATGAAATATCGGGATCACAACCAGAATGTCCAGGACTCGCTGCAGTGGAGAAAACGCAGTGAACCTTATTGCATCCAGGATTACCCCAATGAATGCAAGCCTCCGTGAGGGAAGCAGGTGGGATTTAGACTTGTGAAACTCAACAATGTTACAAGTTCCACTGTGGTCCGGAGTCGGTCTACAACTGCCTGCGGTGAGCCCACGTTTACAAGCTAGTCACAGAGGTATGTAAACACAGAAACTGACTGGCAGAGACTACCATCATCACTTGATGACATGAACAGATGAGGGCCAGAGATAAAGACCGCTTCTTCTTTTTGGGATGACGAAGTCGCATGAATAATCATCCTATTTTTTGGGGGATTCTGAACTGGTTAGGATAGTGGCTTGACAGCCATTGTAATAGGGAGCGTTCGGACTGGTGCCCTTGCTGACTCGTTTGATGTCTCCTGGTGCCATGTCCCTTAACTCATGTAGCTGTCGGCTCCATCAATTACTGGGAAGGTTTCAGTTGCCTATAAGATGACCCCTTTGAGTAGACCCAAAATGTTCCCAACTGATGGGGAAATTATTTCTCAATTGCCAACAGCCCCCAAAATGACTGTGGCCCTGCTATCTTTAAACCACTCCAGCGCAGACTCCTTCTCCTCACCGAAAAGTCAGGACCCATTACAGTGCATCTTGGGTTATCTGAGCCAAGTAGGCTGCAAAGTCTGGAACCACCAGCAAGATCTTGCTAGTCAAGTCTCATAAGGAATATTTATACATACCTAATAGACCGCAGTGCCAAACTGACCAAAGAAAAAAGTTACCTGCAACAAGCATCAATACTCTTAGTTTCTCTAGCTGGCAGATAAGTCGGAAATAGGTTTGGGTTAACCTTCCTCGTCGAACCCTGTACAATGAGACAGACTCTCCAGAGTTGTATACTTAGTGAGGAAGTCTGTATCATCAGGTGTAGGCTTATGTTGTCTGGCTACTTGCTGAATAACAGGCAAACAAGAATATACTTTCAACAACATATCTTTCAAGTCAACAGTGAGGGCATCATTAATTGGGAGTAAAATTCTGATGTTGCTGGCCCAGGTCTGAGAATCCCCGTCAGAAAATGTGCCTTAGGGTCAGACTTTGAGTCTGATATGCAGGAGTCTATAAGTGATGGTGGTGGAGGACATTATGTCCACCAACCTGACTATCACCTGCCCAGCAGTGATCTCTGTACTGTCATGGCATTTCCTTTGAAGGTACAAAAAGTGGGGACGACAACCATTGTCAATTTTGATGGCCACCCACACAAGTGTTTTGTTTTTCTAAAACAAACTCCCAAAGAGTTGTTATAGCTATTTTATGCCTGTGACCACCAGCTTTTTCTGGGAGAGACAGACAAAAAAGCTATCACACCATCTGCCCTAAATAGGGTGGGTGGTCTGATGACTTTACTTCAATGGCCTGTAATCCCCCAGGACATTGGATTACATTGTATGAGGATGGAGCCAAAGGGGGTACTGCTTTTGCAAAATTGACAGTCCGCCTGACTCTGGATTGAGCGGGTGGACTGACAATTTGGTTAACAGAGCACTCCACGTTTGAGAAAGCACCCACAAAACTCTAAATCAGGCCCTTGATCTCAACTGAGGGCAGCTGTAAATCTAGTACTTCAACTGCCCTCCTAACCACCACTGTGAATGAGGCACCTTACTCCGTTGGTGGCCCATTAAGCAATTCAAAGTCTGCTAAAGGAAAAGGGTCAAGCCCACTGGCATTTTGTAAGTCGAGGTTTCAGGAATCATCATTCCTCCCCATCATCATCAGTATCCGAAGGTGGTCTCTGTTCTGGCACTGGATCAGAATCAGAGCCAAAAAGAGTAGAGCCTATGCTGGTAGATGTGTTACAGCGGAGGCACTAAGTATAACTACTGGTAGCATTTTGTGATCTTGTACCATGACATCAGTCAGGTCGAAGTTAGTTTGGTCATACAAAAAGACACCTCATGCAGGCCTAGGACTGAAACCGGATTCCTCCAGACCTGTCATGGCTTGAATCCTATTGTTTTCGATAGAGGCGTCTTTCCCTAGCACGCTGTAAAATATTTTTTCAAGTCATCGAAACACTGACAATGGTGCAGAAAGAAAGGAAGTAACATCAGTGCAGAGGCGTGGCACTACACCATCCATAGACAAGCAGGAGCATTGCTGAAAAAGTCTCCAGATCCACTCTCACACCTGGAAGATAGTCTAAATGTGAGGAATCGGCAGTTAGAAGTATCCATCAGACTAACAGTTACTGCATGTTAACGTTTTGACATACTCTTTTGGATTGTCATTTTCCATTTTGAAACTGTGGCAGTAGGATATTAAGCTGAGATATCTTAGGTCAGTGAGAAGGGGTAGTTGAGGTCGGGGCACACACAGCCAGCCAGATGACCTACGAGTGCCTGGCTGATCTATGTTCAGCAGTTTTATGCTTTCAGAGAAGTATTTGCGAAATGCATAGCGTGTACCAATTGGATCTAACAAAGACATTCATAAATGGGCATATATGAAAAGTTACAACAGTTAATTATATGTTAATTGAATAATTGTGAATCATGAAGTTTCTCAAGTAATCCAGATCTTCACACACTCGTACCATTTCAAGTGGGTGTTCTAGACCTAAAATGCTTGGATTTGCATGTGAAACACTCATGCTGCATCATCACGACCAGAGCATATTGTCTGCAATAGTACGGTTCTGGCAAAGGAGTGAAGGCACAACTCCACGCCTTTTAAAGTAAATAAAGGATAGTGACACCCATTGTTCAAATGTCTGATGTAAGCAGGAGTGAGAGGGCAGACCATAAAGATAGTTTAGCTGGGCATGTTGAATCAAAGATCTGAATGGATGGATGTACTTTTCTGGGCTGTTGGAGGAAACTTCCATCTGCTCTCCTAAAGGCTTCTTTGACCCAAGCCTCAAGATATGAGTTCGATTCGCTATTGTGGATGCTGATGGGTCTACAGGGGTGGGGACATAGATGCAACAAGCATTTGCAAAGCAATAGGTCTCGCATTTACAAGAGTATGAGCTATTGCCATTGCAAATAATGCCTTTTGTTTTTGTTTTTGTTTTTAAAACATAAATAAAAGTCATTGTCATTTACAATGCCAGTAGCTTAAACTCGCGTAAATGCTTTTTTTTGTTGTAAACCTGATGAAAATGTGTTTACTGTGGCGCCACCTATCCCTCTATAGGGAATGAAAAGGCATATGACCAAGTATTCTAATTTTACAAAAATATATGCTGGCAGTAGCTTGCTACAGTCTTAGTTTGTCCCGGCAAGAAAATGTGAACATGTCACCAGACTATCATCTCACAAGAGAGTAGCGTCTGAAGTACGATTTACTAAAATGTTGTCCCTTTGGCATTAATAATGAGAACTATTCACCCATTGGGGAGATATTTTTGTGAATGATGTTTAGAACACCATAGTTATATCAGGCAATAGATATTTTTGTATCCAGTACAGTCTGGATATTGCTGTAGTACTGGGTTTACTCCAGTGCATGTCCTTTACATTCAATGCAATAAAATTTTTAGGTCCGTGTTAGCCTCGACCTTTTGATTTTACCAAAATTTTGTAGATCATATACTTTCTGGACCTTTCAGCTAGACCTCTTCATCCAGTGGTCTGTTGTGGTGTTGTTTGTTTTTCTTCTTATCACTACAGCATGCTGCATGGGGTAGGGGTTGAGCCCATTTCCCCCTCTAGTTAATTTCACTGTGGCATTGGACTCTTTCACAAGGACCACTTCCGCAAACAAAGTAGTTCCCTTCAGTGGGTTAATTTAGCAATGTATGCTTTTTGAAACCAAACATTTTTTTACTTTTTAGGCACTATTTTTTTTAATTGGTGAGGGCCTGACAACTCCACTAACAAAAACGTTTTGCCAAAACCATGGCAAAATAAGCATTGCCAAAGGCCAAAAGGCTGGTAGTCAAACCCAGATCTATTGGCTCTGCCAATGCTTGTAACCAAAAGGAGTGTGGCAGCAGACTGTAAATATTTTCTTTTTTTTTCTTTTTTTGTAAAACAGTTTTTATTAAGAAAGAAACAAACATGACCAATAGCATGACAGTTTAGAGGGAGCGACTCAATCGGCATCATTAGTACAGCAGGTGAATTTACAAAAAATACAATCACACATGACGGAAGTTCTAGGGTGACGGGGGATCGTCCATTGCTGGGGCAAAGGGAGGCTGACCTATTTGACCACGGTAGGAATTCAAAGGCCCCCCCACACAAGACCATTTCTTAGGACACCCACGTAATACATATACAGTCTTTTCTCTAAACATTGCCCAGTCCAAGTCATTTTCCCAATCCTGAGCCGTGGGCAGGGTCAGCGCCCCCCACCGCTAGGCGATATTCCTCTTGGCCAGCATTAGCCCCAGCGTTACCCACTGTGTCAAGCAAACATTTAAATCAGTTGGTTCCCAGATGTTTAGGAAACACCTGCAGTCCTCCACTCGGAGCTGCACAGACAGAACAGTATTGATGATGTCAGGAGGGTTGGATGTGTGTACACTCCCAAACTATGTGAAAAAAGGTGCCCAGCTGGCCACATCCCCGCCTGCAGGCACCCTCATCCACCCTTCGCATTAGCACCAGTTGGGGCCAGTTACATAAATACGGTGGAGAAGTTTTAGCTGGACAAGGCTGAGACGAGCTGGTATTGCTACGACTCTGGGGGAGGAGACTGCCTTTTGCCATTCCTCGTCGTCCATTTCTATACCATCTCTAGTCCACTCCTCTCGTAGGACCTTGAGAGGATCCGAGATCTTGTCTTTTAATATATCAGGGAAATGGTGCTATCAGGGAGATGACCATCCAGTACTCTACCTTCCAATGGGGATGATTCCGGCAATGTGGTCCCAGGCTTTAAGTGTGTGCGAAGTGCGTGTCGAACCTGTGTGTACCGGAAGCGCTCTGATTCAGCCATGTTATATTGCCGCTACAAAGGGCTTAATATCAGTTTTGTCCCACAGATCCCCTATGCAGGCAATACCTATGAGATCCCATGAGATCCCATCTGTCGAATCCCTTACTCCTCCACAGGTCACCCAGTTGCTCGGAATCCCATAAATGGCGCTGCAAGCGTTCGCTTTCATCTCCAACCTAGGCGGGAGGTAGCTGCATGCCAAACGTGCACTGCATGTTTAATGGGGCCCGTTAGTGGATAGCGCCAGGGCCTGGAGTAAAGGGCTCTACTGAAGGCCTCCCGAGAGGAGCCACCTATCCATATTGTATCCCAGGTCACAGGGCTGGGCGTAGGTGCAGGTGCAGTGGTTAATGGAGGACAGGTGTGATGCCCAGTAATACAATTTTATATCCGGGAGGCTAATGCTGCCATCGTACCAGTTCAGTGAAAGCTTGGCAAGGGAAATGCGAGGTTTGCCATTCCACAGTAGGTCCCGCTGGAGGCTCTCTACCTCCTGGAAGTATGCGCAGGTATCGGATCCATGGAATTCTGGAGGGCATACAGAAATCGGGGTAGGGACATCTTAAAAATGGTGACCTTAACTAACAGGTGGAGGGGAGAAGTGTCTTCCACCTGATGAAATCTTTGCGGAGGCTCGCCCGCCACTACTAACATGAGGGATTTGCTCCAGTTTATGGAATAACCGGAGTACCTTCCAAAACTCGTGAAAATGTCCAAAACCACACTCAGGGATCTCCTAGGGGAGGACAAATACAAAAGGATATCATCCGCAGAAAGGGAAATCTGGTCTTCCCAATCTACAGACCAATGCATGCCCGCTTAGGTTTGCTCTTCCCGCTTATTTGAATTGTACTCTGTGACTGTTTCTTGTATCCTGCTTGTGACCGTCATTTTGTTTTTTCAGTGCCTTTGCCTGCGCTTGTGCTTGTTTTTTCCTTTCTCCGGTACCCGTTCCCCGCTGTGCCCCTGCAGCCCCACCCTTCGCTCCCATTCGTCCGTTCCACCCTCCCAGCTGCTCCTCCCTCCCACCTCCCATTCTTATGGCGGCCGATGCGCGCCTAAGGCAAGCCTGTCTGCTCCCGTCCGCGCCTGGACCGCGCCCAGCGCCAGAAACCCTGGTCCTCGCGGTCGCAACGACACCCGACTGAGCTACGATGCCAACGCACTCAACACCGGCCGAGAACACACCTGCAACCGGGCCACCCTGAAGTACACCCAAGGACCATTCACCTGCTGGAGCTGTAGCTTCACCAGCATCCGGCCAGCCCAACCTCCAACCAAGATACCCAACCACGTCAACTGCATCCTCCTCAACACCCGCTCCGCCCGCAAACACGGCGTAGAACTCTGGGACCTTCTGGACTCCACCACCCCGGACGTTGCCAAAGAGCTGGTTGAACCCCGCCTCAGGACCCGACATAGCCATCCCAGTAGCTACAAGATCACCTGCAGAGACCGTAACAACGGAGTAGAAGGAGGAATCGCCATCGTCCACAGGAACACTCTCAGAGTCTCGACCAACAACGACGACACCCTCAGCACCGCTGAACACCAGCACTTCCAGATCCACACCGACCCAAACACCACCCTCAGAGGAACCCTCGTCTTCAGATACCCCCAGACCCCGACCGCAGTTTAGCGGCTCCATCGGCACGCACGCCCTCGCCTCCACAGACTACATCCTCCTAGGAGACCTGAACTTCCACCTCGAGAACAACAACTACGCCAACTCCACCACCCTAATCGACAACCTCGCCAACCTGGGACTCAGACAGCTCGTGACAACACACACCCACGCCGCCGGCCACACGCTGGACCCCATCTACACCACAAGCCCCCACGTCTCCTTCAACCACACCACCAAACCCCACTGGACAGACCACCACTGCATCCACTTCACCTTCAGGAAGCCCACCACCGCACTCAACAGAGGCCTTGACGCTGCTGGAGCAAAATCACCGAAGACCAGCTTAGCCCCACCCTCACCCAGAACCCGCCCGCCGACTCCACCGATCCGAAAACCGCCGCCTGCAACCTCGGACAATGGATCGAAGACTGCGCCAAAACCCTCGCCCCGCTCAAGTCACCCTCCAACAGGCACACCCAACAAGAAAGCCACCTGGTTCACCAAAGACTTCCAGGTCTCCAAACGTACATGCCGAAAATTGGAGAAGAACTGGCTTCGCGAACAATCACCGGACAGCTACACAGCCCACAAGAACACCACCCGCAGACACCATCAACTCTTCAGAGCCGCCAAGAGGGTCCTCCTTCAAGGACCGCCTACATAACAACACACACAACAGCAAAGAGCTCTTCAACATCGTGAAGGAACTCTCCAACCCCAGCTCCAACACCAAAGACAGCCAGCCAACGCAGGACCCGTGCGACTCTCTGGCCACCTTTTTCCACCGCAAGATCGCCGACATCTACGACAGCTTCAGAGCCACAACCACCCAGACAACCACCACCCCCACGACCACCACCTGCACCAACCGCCTGCTATACTGGACCAGCGTCAATGCCGAGAACACCAGCAAGATCATGAACACCATTCACTCCGGATCTCCATTAGACCCATGCCCAATCCACATCTTCAACAAAGCCAGCAGTCATTGCACCCCATCTCCGGAGAGTAATCAACATCTCCTTCGAGACAGCAACCTTCCAGGAGAGCTGGAAGCAGGCCGAGATCAACGCCTTACTCAAGAAACCCAAGGCGGACCCCAAGGACCTCAAGAACTTCCGACCCATTTCCTGGCTTCCATTCCCAGCGAAGGTCACCGAGAAAATCGTCAACAAACAACTGACCCGCTACCTTGAGGAGAACAACGTCCTGGACCCATCCCAGTCCGGTTTCCGCAGCAACCACAGCACCGAAACTGCCCTCATCGCCTCCACCGATGACATCAGGACCCTGCTTGACAACGGAGAAACAGCGGCCCTCATCCTCCTGAACCTGTCAGCCACCTTCAACACGGTCTGCCACAACACACTACGAACATGCTTACACGACGCCGGAATCCAAGAGAAGGCCCTGGACTGGACCACATCGTTCCTCCACGGCAGAACTCAGAGCGTCCGCCACCCCCCCTTCTGCTCCAAGGCCACCGAGATCATCTGCGGCGTACCCCAGGGCTCTACCCTCAGCCCGACGCTGTTAAACATCTACATGGCTCCCATCACACACGTAGCCCGACAGCACGACCGCAACATCATCTCCTACGCCAACGACAACCAGCTGATCACCTCCCTCACTAAAGACCCTCACACCGCCAAAACCAACCTCCACGAAGGAATAAAGGATGTCGCTGAATGGATGAAGAACAGAGGACTGAAGCTTAACTCTGACAAGACAGAGGTCCTCATCCTCGGCCCCACCCCCTCAGCCTGGGAAGACTCCTAGTGGCCGACAAAACTGGGAACAGCACCGACACCGTCCGACAACGCATGCATCTTAGGGGTCATCCTCGACGCCACCCTCTCCATGACTAAGCAGGTCAACGCCCTCTCCCCATGCTGCTTCAACACCCTCCGAATGCTCCGCAGGATCTTCAAGTGGATCTCACCCGAAACAAGAAAAACAGTGACCAGGCCCTTGTCACCAGAAGGCTGGACTACGGAAACGCCCTCTACGCAGGAACATCGGCCAAGCTCCTGAGACGGCTGCAACGCATCCAGAACGCCTCGGCACGATCACCCCCCCACCTGAGAGACCTGCACTGGCTCCCCGTCAACAAGAGGGTAACCTTCAAGCTCATCCTCCACTCACACAAAGCTCTCCACAACACCGGCCCAGCTTACCTCAACAGACGACTCAGCTTCTACACCCCCAACCGCCAGCCACGCCCTCGCCACAGTCCCTCGCACCCGAAAAACGACTGCCGGAACAGATCCTTCTCCCAGCTTGCCGCCAAGACCTGGAACACCCTCCCCACCAACCTACAGCAGAAGCAAGACTTACTGGCCTTCAGAAGACTCCTCAAGACCTGGCTCTCGGATCAGTAGCAGCACCCCTTCAACTCTCCCCCTCCCCCCCCCCCCCAGCGCCTTGAGACCCTAACAGGTATGTAGTGTGCTTTATAAGTGTCTTGATTGATTGATTGCTCATCAAATCTTGATGAATCCAAGCTGCCAGTGGCTCCAACACTAAGGCAAATGACAGGGGGCAGCCCTGGCGGGTCCCTCTGCCCAGCCGGAAGGTAGCTGACTTCTTGTTGTTAACCACCACTTGGGCCATAGGTAGAAAGTACAATAGCTTCACCCATTGAATGTATTTTGGACCAAACACCAGTTTCTCCAACAACACCAACAGGTATGGCCACTCGATGGTGTCAAAGGCCATAGCTGCGTCCAGTGAAACTATAACTGCTGGTTCCACTATAGAAGACGCCCTGCCCAAAACCCAGTGAACTCTATGCAGGTTCAGCGTCGTATTGCGGCGCGGTATGAAACCTGATTGATCCAGATGGACCAAGGTCTCAATCATCGTCAGGAGGAGAGTAGCAAGAAGCTTGGCCAGGATTTTGGGCTCTGCGTTCAACAGAGATATCAGTCGGTAGGAGCCACATTCGGTCCTGGGCTTCCCTTCCTTGTGTATGGTAACTATAGTGACAGTGCGCTGGTCTAATGGCAAGATGCCCGTATGCCTCGAGTCCTCATACATGGTCCTCAGGTACAGGGGCCAATTTGTCAGGTTTAAGCTGGAGAATTCAATCGGTAACCAGTTAGGGCCTGCGGCTTTGCCCGGCTTAAGCTAACGTATTGCTGCCACTACTTCCTCGTTGGATATGTCGCTGTCCATGAGGTCATGTTCGACCCCCGACAGTTTGGGTAAAGTAATATCAGTAAGCAGCTGGCTGGAGTCCTCAACAGGGTAAGAAGCTACCGAGGTGTGGACAGCCTGAAAGTGAGCTGTGAAGGAGTCCACAATAGCTTGCGGGTCCGACAGGGGATTGCCCTCTAGTTCCAGAACTAGTCTGCTTGACCACTCCCTCTTGTCCAACCAGGACAAGGCTTTCCCGGCCTGATCGCCCACCTCATACACACGTACCTGAACTGCTCTGCCTATGGCCCTTGCCTGATCTGTCGCTAGTGCCATGTATTCCTGTTGTTTGAGTTTGAGAAGATGGAGTTTGTCAGGAGTGACGTCCCTTTCTAAATCTGCCTCCAGCCTCCCCACCTCTGCCTCCAGTGCCACCAACTCTTTGCGCTGTTCCTTCTTCTTCCCGAAAATTAGAGAAAGGGCCTGACCCCGTATCACTGTCTTGAATGCCTCCCAGAGCACCAGGGGGGACTCAACCGAGACCTCATTCTCATTAAAGTAATTCTCAATGGCATTAAGGAGCTCGCGTCGGATATGGGGATCACGCAGATACCACAAATTGATGGGGGCCACACGTCCCACCTGCTGGAAGCCGACCGTCAACTGGAGCCATACAGGCGAGTGATCTGAAATGCCTCTAGCTAGGTGTTTTATCTCCCGGAAATGGGGATTTTGGGATGCGGGTAAAAGGAAGTAGTCGTTTCTGGACAGACTAACATGAGCCCCCGAGTGAAAAGTATACTGGGAAGTGTCAGTATGAAACGCCCTCCACCCACCTGCCAACCCCATGGATTCTAGAAAGTCAGGCAACCAGTTGTATGAGCGGGTGAGATCACATGGAGGGTGACGGTCCAGATCCCCAGACACCACCGAATTAAAGTCCCCTCCCAGCACCATAAGAGCTTCCGGGATTTCTAACAGCAGCGTACCCAGGTCCCTAAATGTGGTTGCCTGGAGGCCCGGGGGCACATACATCGAAAGGAAGGTGACAGGAGGGCCCTCCCATGTGCCCGAGACTCCGACATACCGTCCTCTAGCATCTGATCAGGTATCCTGCACCATGAGGGGAAAGGATTTTTTCATCAATATGTGGAGCCCGTGGTGAAACCTGCGTGAGCCAGCAAGATGCAACCCCCTCTAGGCAACACTCTGCATGTACTTCCGATCAAATGGTTTTCCTGCAGTAGGACTATGTCAGATGCCTGGAGCTTAATGCACTGAAGAACAACACTACGCTTGATCTTATCTCCCAGCCCATTGACATTCCAACTCAACAATTAACCCCACTGTCTCCGAACTATGCCATATCTAAATATACTGGAATTCACTGAGTGCAATGTCGCTCCCCCAATCAATGTATCCATAGCCACTGCTGATGCAATCAAAACTACAACCAGAGAATTAAACAAACCCACCCAACACCCCCCACCCGCTGCCCTGCCCTATGGGCTTAAAATTTCCCATGAAAAAACTTGCAGAGTTCCTGTCACCCCAGAAAAAGTTTCAATAAAGAAAAGAAAAACCCTATAAGGGAAGGAAAGGCAGGGTCCGCCCCATCAGAGCCCAGTAGGTCCACATCGTACCCCTACAAAACAGACAACATAGGTCCATTTGAGTTCACTTACCGATCGACTATAAAACTAAAAGAAGCCCCCCTCCCGATCCCATCACCCACCCCACACTGCAAACCATACAGGCCCAACCACTGGAAGGGGTGTCTTTTCAGGTTGGTTAGCTGTTGTCGGGCCACCCCCAGACTGGTCGGCCGGGATCCTCGCTCACCTGCTCTCGATCCAGTCTGCCGCTGCCTTGGGATGGTCAAAGAACCACACTAGCCCATCCGCCTCGATACGAAGACGAGCAGGGAAAATCATGGATTACTTCATACCCTGGTCCCTGAGGACACGCTTAACTGACATAAATGATCGTCTTTGTCGCTATACCCATTGGGGAAAATCCTGAAAAAAGGAAACGCCAAAGTTCTCATAGCGCAGGGGGGTGCCAGCTCTGGAGTTCTGAAGGATAACGTCCCTGTCGCGGAAATTCAGGACCCATGCCAACATGGGGTGCGGGGGAGCGCCCGGCTTGGGACGGCCGCACGGGATTCTGTGGGTGCGTTCAACAACGAAGAACTTACCGAGGCCTTTAGGTTGCAAACGTTTGAGGATAAGGTCCTCCACAAATAGGTCTGGCGCTTGTCCCTCGGATGTCTCCGGAACCCCAAGGATGTGCAGATTGTTTCGACGCAGGCTGCCTTCATAGTCGTCCAGTTTGAGGATGGTGAATTTACGGAAATCCTGGAGTTCCCTAATCGCTCCCTGGAGCGGTGAGATATCATCCACCAGGCTGGCCACTTGTTTGACCTTCTCGTTAAGTTTACCCATGTCAGCTCTGATGAGGGTGACCTCGACAGCCACAGTGTCCATAGAAGTCTCAACTCCAGTTATGGCGCCCATGACATCCTTGAGCGAGATTTCCTTCTCCTCCTCGCCCTGTCCCCTGGATCCGCAGTCTCTGGGCACCCTGGCATGTTGCGCATCCTTAGGGATAGTATATCGGTCAAGCTTGTTGGACTGCAAAGGTTTGGATCCACGGGCCCGTGGTCTTGGCCCAGTCCATCCTGACCTGTTCCGGGCTTTTCTAGCTGGAAGATCTCGAGGAGCGGTGAGGCATCACCAGGTAGGGCGTCTAGGTCCCTTCTGTGTATGGGCAAGGATGGCCGAGACAAAGTCTGCATATGAGGAACCTTCACCCCTGGGGATGCTCCGCCCCCTTTCACCACCACACGGACGGCGCCTCCATCTCGCACACCCCGCCACCTCTCTGGCGTGGCACCACAGGATCCAACCTTAGTCACTGTCACCGGCTACACAATTCACCGCTGGTGCAGTAGGACACCGCCGCTGGAGTCCGCCTTTGGTAAAGGTTGCAACACTATGCCCCAGTCTCAATTCCAGACATAGATGGTGTTGTGAGCCCAGGCAGGAAATAGGTACACTCAGTGGCCCATCCGTTTCTCCCCTAGTACCTTCAGCAACCACCAGCATACAGGGGGGCCCCACACAGTCTCTGCTGGTGCGTAGGGGCCAAGCACTTCAGGCAGCACCGGGCCGCACCAATCTCCGGGTTCTCCCCGCACCGCCGGCACGGGGACCCACCGGCCGGAGCTAGGGGGAGCGGACACCTCCAGAAGCTCAGCGGTGCCCCAGCCGGTCTCACAGATCGGGTCCCCCGCGGCTCACGGGGCAGGGGGGTGGGGGAGATCAAGTGTCCAACGCTGCGAGGGGAACAGGGAACCTCCAGCGTTAGGGACGAGCCGCCGCCATTTTCCCTCTTGCGGCCGGTTCACCCCACTTTGTCCCGAGCAGCCTGTCTTTTCACCGCACCGGAGCCCCCTCACGGCTCCACGCCCACCGCCGCCGTGCACCACTCGTTCGCCCAGGTGGTTCAGCTGCGCAGAATCATGGCGTCGGCTCCTCGGGCCGCGGCGCCATCGCTGGGCAGCAAGGGGCCGGTCGGAGCCCCATGTCCAGCAAGGCACCTACTTCACGTCCCAGCTTCAGGCCCTGTCGCAGGCAGCAGTGTCCGGGGGTGATATCTCCGCAGCTGTGCAAACTCCGAACACCGGAACCAGATGGATGGGCTCCGCATACGTTCCGGTCATGGAAACTGTTGCGGGATACTACGGATCGGTATCCAGGATAGACGCGGTCTGGGAACGACGGCGGAGCCCTCTCACAGCCGGTGCTTGGCCACGCCCCTGGAAATATATCCTCAGTATTTGATGTCAAAATAAAACATTCAAATGCAGTACTTTTAGAGAACCTTGTTTTCCAAAAAGTGTTAAACAATTGCTTGCCATTTCGGGTGTTTCTAATTTGTTTGGGAAGACCAGTTGTTGAAACAATGCTTTTGTTTCTGTTGTCAAACTCATGGGGCAAGAGCACGATTTTGAGGTGGTCGGGCATCGTGGAAAGTTGAGAGAAGACTGGGGGACGCCTCGTGGCAGGGCGCGGGACGATTCGCATGGCCTCAAATAACTGCGAGCTCTCCAGCTGCCACTGGGGCGGGCTTTGCCCTGCGCATCCCTCTTTGCGAGACAGCTGCGGATGGCTCCTTACTGTAAATGAATCCTCTCTAGCGCTGAGACAGTCGGCTTATTCTGTGACTAAGGCGGTTGACTCCGCGATCTACGGTCTCTTATTGGGTTTCTAATATGAACTGTGAAAGAAGGCTTGCAAAGACACACCTGCCTTTCGTCTCCTGTCGCAGATGTCCTCCGGCTCTCAGGACCTTCACGCCCTCCTCAGGTGTGATGTGCTTTTTTGATGGATTTCACAAAAGTGTTGTTGGCCTCTGAGTCCTGCTCAGGGCTTACCTCCAGACTGCTCACCAGCGAACGTTCACCTCCTTCGGCTGCGACTCCCAGCAGCAGCCAAAGGTGCATGAAGGCGGTGGATGTGCGGAGGGTTTCCTGCCTCTCCTGAGTCGGCACCCGGAGGCGCTCGCAATGGAGCAACGTAAATCCCTCTACGCTGCTTCCCCCCCCCTTTCCATTTATTTTGGTTGCCATCTGTGTACATTCACTTAATTGCGAGGTTTCTGCATATATTACTAAACATATTATCTTGGGTCTGACAGCCTCTGCCGATAATGGCGCTCTTACTTGAGCGACGTATTGGTATCACTAAGCTGAAGTACCATATAAATGCCAAGGAGGTGCTATGCCCCTAATTTGGCATAAAAGACCAGCATCAAAAAGATTCGTAGGCCTACTCAACAATTTCACAGGATGTTTGCTTTGCGCCTAACCTAGAAGCTTCTAGGTGGCTGATTTGAACAGGTGGCACAAGTTAGCTTTCACCACTGGTTAATATTGTGCAAAAGATTTGTGCTGCTTCCCACAGTTATCACTGTTAGCTTACTGTACCATTGGGAGATGCCCACATTGGGTTTGGGCTTGCACTGTGCTGTTTCTTCCTTCTTGCTTCCCAGCTGTTGTTCCTAAGTCGAGATTGGCTTTTCTGTGGTGGCCGCCATCTTTGATTCTGTAGCTGAATGTTTCCATTTTTTGGCGCATGAACTTGTTTCTAAAATAACCTAGAAAAACATGCGGGTGCACACTGTTGAAACTTTTGTTGCATGGAGTGTTTTAGCGAGGAGACATGTTGCTTGGATTCAGGAAACGTATGTCTCTGTGAGTGTGTTTTGTGAAGAAATAGAATAGCCCCTTGTTTACAGTTGGCTGATAAAAACCGACACAAGTTTTACAAATCTACAGGTGCAGTAATTGTTTGTCAAAAGTGTTGGGGGAATACCATGCAGATGTACCTGCTTTTGCCACCCAAATTCACACCTTCTGGTAAATACCGGCACTTTGCCCATTAATATGTGAAGGTTTGCCCTTCTAATATGTCACAACCCTAATTATTTCCATCGGAGTTTATAGCTCACTTGTAATGTAGTCTGTAAGGTGGCTTCACATAGTCGGTTACTCAATAAGGGGCCAAAACATATATATTAACTTTGCTGTATCTTAAAGAAAGAAAACTATTTTTATATATAACATTTTGTCTGAGGTATTTTGTTACAGAAGACTTTGTTCGCTTACATACATTTTTTTCAGCCGGTGAAGGGCGCCTGACATATTTTTGGAACCGGGACTTAGCTTTCATCTTCAGACTTTGACCCAGGTTAGGAAAGAGAAAGGCAGAAAATGGTGAGAGAGAATGATGGGAAACTGTGATAAGGGAGAAAAGCAGAGAAAAAAATTAAACCTGCTATCGCGAGAGGAGGAGTTTGAAAGTCTAGGGTGGTCAAAGAAAGTGGCATGCGGTGAGGACAGTGCAGCAGTGGTAATTCCCTCATCCAGTTCTTCAAATAAACTATTGTGTTTTTCAAATATTTCCATACGCCATTACGGTGCGTTGAGAGACTATTTAGAGTAGAACTTTAGTACATTTTCAGGGTGTATTCCGTGCCTCCCCGAAAGCAGGTCCCCAGCCTCGGCGGACACTCAGTGCCTCCACCCCTCCATGCACACCGGACTGACGTCCTGGGAGTGCCTCGGCCTCCATGCGCCACATTGCACCTGTTGTACTGATCACAAGGCCCGCCGTGAGAGGAGCTGGTCTCCGGTTACTTTATGCTCTAATATTTATTCCGTGCGACAGCTCGGGTGTGTATGGCCTCTTTTGTGCCACCGGCTGGACGGATTGGAACGGGGAGGGCGAGAGCCTCCTGGCGGATGGAGGGAGGCACTCAGGCCTAGTGGTGAGGAGTAACACGCTTTGTAACGGGGCCGAGAGCCAGCAGGGGATGTCAAGGGTGGTGGATGCCACGGGGGTCACCAGAGGAGCTGTATCAGAGAGGTGTATTGAGGACGGGAGAGATGTCTGTGTTATGAACGTCGTAATTGTGAGTTGCTTACAGGTTACTAAACCCCACATTCCCACAACACAGTGGGAGTCTGCAGCAAAGATTGTTCTGGGACAGTATGTTATATATGTGTAACCAATCTTTGTCACTCTCTTCCTGAACTTCCGTGCATTCATTGTGTCTGTGCATTCTGTATCTAAGATAAAATTGTATTGAACAGAATTCAGGCTACGCCTCACACTTGCACAAATTCTTGTAACCGGGGCCACTGAAATTGCGGCCGCAACACTTTATGTATAATTAATAGAGCTGCTGTATTTGCCACACATTTAATCACCTGTTAACCGTCAGCTACAAACAGGCATTGACATAGGTATCACCAGTTTTCTTTGGCGATCTGGAACAGAATAGGTAAAAAGGATAATGTTTTTGCTGATGCTGTTCAGTATTATCCAAAACAAAAACAAAAGGCATGTACGCCTACAGAATGACGGAGGCACCATTTTGGTTGACTTTTTATTGATGAGATACCGTAGGCAGACTCTCTCCTTACATCATGCATGCGTTTCCCTTTGCAGCAGCCACAAAATAATGCATCATGGCATTCATTCTCGCAGCTGACCAAGGATTGGGAGTCATATGCCACTGAATGTTGAGAATATTGCTATTGGTTATGAGTGGCAATAAATAGAGCACAAGACCTGCTTTTAGTGCTCAATGCATCAGAAAAATCGTACATTTGCTCCAGTAAGTTCCACAAACATAAGAGTGAATTTCGCTACAAACGCCCCCCTCCCCCCCTCAAAAAAACCAAGCATCGATCTCTTGTCTTTATGGGGCCATGTGTTTCTAATTAGAAACACATGGCCCCATGAAGATAAGAAAGTGCTTTGCAACAGCAGCAAAGCAGGCGACCCAGTCCGGATCGGAGGCGAAAAGGCGTCAACAAAAAACCCTCATTTCCAATGGCAGGCTACCGTTTAGCATAAATGGTGACCCAAGCCAATGGAAATGAGGGGGGGACTTGGAGTCCCTTTCTGAAAACCCCTCATCCACAAAATCTCTTGCCAAGTGTGCAGCGCTTTGCGCTGCAACGCTAGGCAAGACCTAAAAATGAGATACCATGCCTGGCTGTTAACCTCTGTGCTTTCAGGCGCTGCCTGTGTGTGAAATTGATGCCCCTTTACTGCGGGTTCATTGGGTGCAAGATACACATAGATGCTATAGCCCCTGGTAAAATGCAGAGAATCGCTTTTGCTGACCACTTTTTCCGTCACCCTTATCCACTAAGAAATGTTTGGAATGGAATCCTATCTACTTATTCTACGGTCACACAGAATATAGCTTATGATTAGATAGCTGCTAAACCTGCTTTGGCTATGCTGCTGGCAGAGTACGCAACTCAAGTGGAAACTCAACGGACTAAAATAGGATCTCTAAAAACAACAAAAATAAGCAAATGGCTGACACGTTATTGCGAAGATTGTCAACCTAAAAAGTTGTTACAGGTGGAGCCATGTTTGAGGACTGAGTGACGGGAGCTGTCTGAGTGAGGATGCTAGAAAACTCTTAGTAACAATAAGAAGTCCCCTTCTAAGCCTCACTATTTTTTTTTGTTTGACATGAGCACTGCTCCTTTGCTTTGAGACAAGAGCACATCTACTCTACTTTGTTAAGCTGATGACATACACTAAGGAGAAGTAGTTCTTCATGAGGTTGTCAAAAGGACAATAATTTGGTTGTGCCAAGCAACCCACCGAATACCCGAGTGCTTAGAAAACATGCAGTTTGTTGTGCAGACTGCAAAAACATGCAGTCATTTTTAGGTTATAAAATATTTGAAATTCCCTATGAATGTTTTATTGATAATAAGCAACAAGTTTATTATTTTTCGATTTCTTTTAAACAACATAGTAGGGAATATACCCCCACCGGGGATTTGCTTCAAAACAAGACTTAAAAAACACATAACAAACATACAGGCAAGAAAACAAGGTGTAACCAGTAGTTTTATACAAACTGAGGGTCACTAATTTTGGAAACCAAGCACTTCTGGACCCAAATGAAAAGTTTATACAGAGTCTAGCAGGTCAGAGTGTGGGTCTATGGCATTTGGATCCCTTAACAATCTGGGATCATCAGGACAACTAATAATTTGCCTGAGCCATACTTTAATAGTACGATCAAGATTTAACACCTGGATATGAAATACTCAATGAGATAGATGAGAAACAGCATAGCTGAATGGGATCGGGGTACTAAAAGTTCCAATCTGAAGGCCTGCGCTTAATCATCATTCTAATTATTAGGATTCCAACTGTAGTCCAAAAAGGGATCATCCATCAGAGCTGAATGTGAGACTCCGGGGATGGAATCCTACCAGGCGGGGAACCGCGTACGCGAAGTGCCAGGTTCTATGCTTGGTAGGATGCGATCCCTGGTGTCTTACATACGGCTCTGATGGATGATTCCTTATTGCACTAAAGTTGGACCCCTAATCAATAGAAGGACGATTAAGTGGAGCCCTTCCAACTGGGACTTGAAGTACCCAGTTGCAATTCAGCCATGCTGTCTCTCAACTATGTCATCGAATATTTTTGTATACAGGTGTTAAATCTTGATCGTATTAAGGCAAATTATTAGTTGTCCTGATGATGATTCCAGATTGTTAAGGGATCGAAATGCCATCGGCCCACACTACTCTGACCTGCTAGACTGGTCATAAAAATTTTGTTTAGGTGCAGAAGTGTTAGGTTTTTTAAATTATTGACCCTCAGTTTGTATATAATTACTGATCACACCTCGTTTTCTTGCCTGTATGTTTATTGTTTTGTCCTTTTTTAACATTTGTTCTGAACTACCCCGGGCAGGGTATATTTCCCACTTTGTTTTTTAAAAGAAAAAAATAAACAAACTTGTCACATATTATCGATGGAACAATTGTAGGGAATTATTTAGTTTCTCTGAACACTGCAAGTACATTTCACACTTAGGGAACACTGTTCCCTATATTACCATTCAACCTCTAAGCATGGAGATGCAAATGTTGCAGACTCCGGGGCAGCACTCTACCTTGCTGCTGCGACAGAAGATCCTCTCAAAGCAGCTGCTTGATGGAAGGACAGATGCTTGATGGAAGGACAGATGCTTGATGGAAGGACAGATGCTCATGCCCAGGAGTTCCGGGTACCACACTCTCCTGGCCTAATCTGGTGCCACTAGGATTATGCAAACCTGGTTGTTCTCGTCTTCTTCAGAGCCAATGACTGGAAGGCGTACAGGGATCCCAAGCTCCAGTCTACATGGAACGCATCCCTGAGACAAAGCCATCTTGGAAATTGCACTGTGCAAAAGTGCTGGCAGTCCGTGGACTCGGCGGTGGTGAAAAGATCCAGCCAGGGTTCTCCCCTTTGATGGATGACGCCCGCACTGGTGTTTAGAGATCCCACCAAATGGCTCACCACCAGAGAAATTTTCTGGAGGTCCAGCAACTTCCAGAGGCGTAGAGTATCCTGGAATCGAACCCAAAACTCTACCCCATCCTACTTGCTACAGTACCACACAGCAGTGGTGTTGTATGTGAGCACCTGCACCAGCCTTCTTCTCATGGGGGGGAGAAAGGCTTTCAGGGTCAAGTGAATTGCCCTCAACTCCAGCAAATGTATGTGGAGCAAAGCCTCTGATCTCCACCTCTCCTAGATGACCTTCCCAACCCAGAAGCGATGCAACTGTCACCACCATAAATTCTGTGTGTAGTAGCGAGAGGGGCTAGCCATTGGCCCAATCACAGATCTTTTGCAGTATCATTCGAAATCTGAATACAATCTGATATATTCCACTGTTGCTGTGGCCACTGAGTATTGAAGTCCTACTGCAGAGCACAAATATGCCATCAGGTGTGTTTCACCAGCAAGAGACAGGAGGCCAACAATCCCAGAATCCTCAATCATCCGCAGTAAGATCCAGGACAGAGGATGAAACATCAGGATAATAGCCCAAATGTCCTGGGCTATTCACTTTGGAGGAAAGGCATGAAACTGCACCCAATCCAGAATGTCTCAGATGAAAGGGTGAGTTTGAGAAGGAGTCAAGTGTAACTTAGGCACGTTGATAGCGAACATCAATGACGTTTGGAGGTTTGCCGTCATCTGGTGGTAGTTAACGGCTATATATGGCTAGCCCACCTTCAATAGCGAATATGCTACTTACCAGTATGCATCTGTTCTTGGCATGTAGGGCTGCTGACATTCATATCTGTGCATAGATCGCCGCCTAAGGTTGGGTCCGGATGATCGCACATTGTTGTCCTGGAAGAGTCTTCGAAGTATCACGAGATAGGTGGCTCCTCCCGTGGACTACAGTGCGCATGGGCTTAGACTCCATCCTCAGATTGTTTTTAGCCATTGTGGCAAAGACTGAGTGAAACTTTGTGAATGATGACCATGCTAGAAGTATTTGTGAGTGCTGCAGCCGCTACAGGTGCCGGGGAGGAGGGCGGGCGATATGAATGTCAGCAGCCCAAGAACAGATGCATACTGGTAAGTAGCATATTCGGTTCGAGGCATGTGGGCTGCTGAATTCATATCTGTGCATAGAATACATAGCAGTCCCTCCATTATCGGCGGCCGCCTGTGCCAGCTGCAGCAGTTTGGAAAAGTGTTTTTAGAACAGCCTGCCCTACAGCTGCCTGCTCTTTGGAGTGCACATCTACGCAGTAGTGTTTTGTAAATGTGTGTGTGGTAGACCATGTGGCTGCTCTACAAATGTCTTCTAAAGGAATATTTCCAAGGAAAGCCATGGAGGCCCGCAACTTCCTGGTAGAGTGCGCCCGCGGGGGAATCGTTAGAGTGCGCTTGGCTTTCTGATAGCAGATCTGAATACACTTAACGATCCACCTGGCTATACCAGCCTTAGAAATGGGGTTGCCTTTGTGTTGTGGCGAAAAGGCAACAAAGAGTTGTTTCGTCTTCCGAAAATCTTTGGTCCTATCAATGTAGTACATCAAGGTTTTTTTGACGTCAAGCGTGTGGAGCATCCTCTCCCCAACTGACTCAGGATTTTGGAAGAACACAGGTAGTACTATAGTTTGGTTGATATGGAACTGAGAAACCACCTTAGGAAGGAACTTAGGGTTAGTGCGAAGCACCATCCTGTTGGAATGAATCTGTATGAATGGCTCTTGGATAGTTAGTGCCTGGAGTTCACTAACACGTCGTAGCGATGTAATCGCTATCAGGAAAGCCACTTTCCATGTCAAGAACTGAATCTCGCATGAATGCAGTGGCTCCAAAGGGGGACCCATTAGTCTCGTGAGGACCACATTTAGGTTCCATTCGGGAGCTGGTGGGGTCCGTGGAGGAATGACTCGTTTGAGTCCTTCCAGAAAGGCTTTGATGGCAGGCACCCTGAAAAGGGAGAGGTGCTGCCTGTTTTGGAGATAAGCCGCCATTGCGGATAAATGTATACGAATGGAAGCATAGGCCAGATTACATTTGTATAGATGTAAGAGATAACAAATGATGTTTTGAATAGATGCTTCTAGCGGGTTGATGTTGTGGTCTGCACAATAAATGACAAACCGCTTCCATTTCACTGCATAGCATGCTCTGGTGGTGGCCTTTCTTGCCTCCCTGATTATGTCCATACAGTCAGGAGGTAAGTTGAGGTAGCCAAACTCTAAGACCTCAGGAGCCAGATCGCCAGGTTGAGCTGTTGCGGATCTGGATGCTGAATGTCGCCATGACTCTGCGTCAAAAGCTTGGGTGTGAGGCGCAGCCTTTGATGCGGTACCACGGACAGTTCCAGAAACGTGGTGTACCATGGTTTGCGTGCCCATGTCGGAGCAACCAGGATGAGAGTCATTGAGTGTTGCTTCAGCTTGCGTGCCACCAGCGGTATTAGAGGTGCTGGGGGAAAAGCGTACGCAAATTTGCCTGACCAGTTCATCCATATCGCATTGCCCTGCGACTGTGGGTGTGGAAACCTGGCGGCAAAGCTTCGACATTTGGCGTTTTCCTTTGTGGCGAACAGGTCTATCTCTGGATGACCCCACCTTTGGATGTACGGGTGGAGTACTGATGGATGTATCTCCCACTCGTGCATTTGGTGGCTGTACCTGCTGAGCAGGTCCGCCATCTGATTGTCCTTGCCCGGGAGGTGTTCCGCCATGAGGAAGATATTCCTTTGAATGGCCCACTTCCACATGCTCTGAGCCAGATGAGACAACTGTGGAGAGTGTGTACCTCCCTGTTTCTGGATGTAGTACATGGCCGTCATGTTGTCCGTCCGGATCAACACGACCTTGTTGCACAGATGTACTTTGAATGCTTTCATTGCCATGAAGATGGCCATCAGTTCTAGAACGTTGATGTGCATCTTTTTCTGCTGCGTCGTCCATAGTCCCTGCAGAGTGTAGTGGAGTACATGAGCTCCCCAACCCTGGAGAGATGCGTCCGTCGTCAGAATGATCTGTGGCACAGGCTCCTGGAACGGCCGTCCCTTGCAAAGGTTTTGTGGATTCCACCAATGCAGAGAGTTGTATGCACGACCGGTTACCAACACTAGGTCTTTCAACTGTCCGTGAGCCTGATTCCACTGACGTGCTAAGTACTCCTGAAGCGGACGCATATGTAGTCTCGCGTGCGGGACTATGAAGATGCAGGAGGCCATCATGCCTATCAACTGCATGAACACTCCTGCTGGAAGCGAGTGTTGAGGTCTGAATTTTTGTATCAGCGATTGAATGCTGCTGACCCTCACTGAATTTGGCTGTGCTTGGCTGCCAGAGTGTTTATCGTCGCACCCAGATACTGCCGTATGTGGGCGGGTTGCAGGTGGGACTTTGGGTAATTCAGTGAGAATCCCAGATCGTGAAGAAGGTGAATGGTGTGGGACATGTGGGCGGCACACTGCTGGGCCGACTTTGCCTGATTTAGCCAGTCGTCCAGATAAGGGTAGACGTGAATGTTCTGTCTCCGTAGGTGTGCCGCCACTGTCGCTAGGCACTTTGTAAACATCCTGGGTGCCGTGGTGACCCCGAAAGGTAGGACCTTGAACTGGTAATGTTGATTTTGGATGGTGAACCTGAGGTATTTTCTGTGTGAAGGGTGCAGTGGAATATGAAAATACGCATCCTTCAGTACTAATGTTGCGAGAAAATCTCCCTGACTGAGCAACGGTAGGACTTGCTGCAGTGTTAGCATGTGAAAGTGCTCTGATAGAATGTACTGATTGAGGGGTCTGAGGTCCAGTATGGGTCTGAGGGACCCGTCCTTTTTTGGTATCAAGAAGTACAGTGAGTAAACTCCTGTGCCTCTTTCTTCCACAGGCACGAGCTCGATTGCCCCTTTTTGCAGCATGACGAGTACCTCCTGCTGCAAAAAGTGCAAATGCTCGGTGGACATAGGACGGTGTCTTGGGGGTATGTTTGGTGGAGAGGATGTTAACTCCAGACAATAACCGTACTGGATAAGCTGTGTGACCCACCTGTCTGTGGTGATGGACTTCCAGACTGGCAGGAACTGCTGAAGTCTCCCCCCCGACAGGTGTTGTATGGTCGGGGGCAGTGACAAGGCGTCAGTGTTTGTTAGTGGCGGAGGACCTGGAGTTGTTGTTTCCACGACCTCTGCCCTTGGCACTGTTTCCACGATATCCACCTCTACTTTGTTTGGTGTATGTGGTTTGCGCGCCACCTTTATAGTACTGTGTGTTCTGGGACAGCTGGCCTCTGGAAACACCTCTATTGCTTGAGCGACGAAAAGAACCACCCCTGAACTGCTGCGACTGTAGAGGCCCCCATAGACTTTGCAGTCTCAGTGTCTTTCTTGATTTTCTCCAAGGTGGTGTCCACCTCTGGGCGAAATAGATGATCAGGGTTTACGGTCTGATTCAGAATGGTGGTCTGTATCTCTGTCTTGAACCCGGAGATTCTGAGCCAGGCATGTCGTCTCAACATGACACTAGTGTTAACAGCTCTGGCCACGCTGTCTGCTGCGTCCAGTGCACATTTGATTGAAGCATTTAATATGAGCTTCCCTTCCTGGATGAGCATCTCAGCTGCCTCTTTATATTCATCTGGTAGGTGCAGTAACAGGCTCTCAAGTGTGTCGTAATGGGCCCTGTCATACCTGGCTAAGAGTGCCTGAGTGTTTGATATGCGCCAGATATTGGCCGCTTGAGCTGCTACCCTTTTCCCTGATGCCTCGAACACCTTAGATTCCTTATCTGGGGGAGGAGCATCACCCGTTGTTTGTGAATTAGCCCTCTTCCGGGCATTAGAAACAACAAGAGAGTCCAAACGGCAACTGTCCCTTACTGTAAGTAGGGTCTCCAGGCGCCGGTTTGTACTTTTTTCAATCCTGGGGTTTATTACCCTGGCTCTCTTAGGCTCCTTAAATATTTCCCCAGCATGCTTCAAGACACCGTTCAACATAGGCAGAGTCTTGACAGTCCTCTCTGAGGTGGAAAAGGTGTCGAAAAGAAAGTCTACTTCAATGGGGTCAGCATGGAGCTAGACATCATGATTTTTAGCTGCCCTTTCAATGAGGGCATTAAACGCTGCCGAATCCTCAGTAGGCGACGTTTTCACAGCATACACCTGAGTGTCTGGGGCAGTGTGTGAATCACCTGGGTCAGCAGCATCTGCCAAGGGTTCATTTGTATCATCTGGATCAGTGTCCACAGGATAGCTGTATTCGTCATTATCACCTTCCCCAATGTCCACACCTGAATAAGTGGGTGAGACATCATGGCCACGTGGAGATACAGGTTCTACAAGAACAGGTGTCGAAGTAGAATCCTTCTTCTTCTTTAGTGGTATTTTATAGGACTCCATTGGCTGTTCCTGGCCGATTTTCCTCTTATAAAGAGAAAGCCTGCCTGTCTCGGCATCGATGAACTGTTCCTGTTGCTCTTCCAACGAGGATTGTCGATGCTTTGCGACCGGGACCACAGTTGTCGGCTTCGGCACCGTGGACACCTTCCTGGGCACGTCGACGGCCATTTTAGGGACGAAAGCCTTTGGCACCACTTTCGGCGGCAGCGTGAAGTGGATGGGCGTCGACGTCTTCTGAGGTTTATCGGTAGGCTTCGAAGGTGGAGGATCCTTAGGCCCGACCCCCGAAGCCTTGTCCTTGATGCGCTTCAGGGAGTCAGCCACCTGCTTCGAGAAGGAGGCGGACGGCTGCGTCGACTCGACGGAATCCTTCGAGGCACCAACAGGCGTGGAATCGGGGGTTGTTCCGCTCTTGGCCTTGTCCGGCCGACGCGGAGGCTCGAGAACCTTCGGATCACCGAGTCCTTTGTCGGTGTCGACTGTCTTCGGTGCCGATTTGTTCGGGTCGACTGCCTTGACCTTTGCCTTCAGCGTGCTAGACTTCGTCTCGACGCCCTTCAGCGATTTCTTCGGGTCGACAACGCTTTTCCGCTTCATCGGTGCCGACAGGTCCGAGGACTTAGAGCCGACCAAAGCAATACGCACTTTCGGTTTCGACGTAGTCACAAGTGCTTTTGGTTGCGTCGATACCGGAGCTTTCACTTTCAGTTTCGATTTTGCTGTTTGCGGCTCCTTAGACATGCCCAAAGGCGGGGCCGTAGAACTTATTGGAAGATCTTGGGTAAGGCCTTGTGGCGATCCCTCGACCTGAGCCTTATGAAGCGTTACGGCCCCAGTGTCAGTTTGTGGGCATAGCTCCTCGCTCGAGCTATCTTCCATGGCCCCAAAGGCCCCATCGTCGTCTCCTACCTCGTCGACGACTTCTTCCGCATCGAGCGTCTCAACATCAGCGTCGTAGTTGGAGTCGACCTCCGACGCGGGATTCAACAGGTTTTCTCGAACCTCCCGGTCTGCTACTTCATCATCCCCGGCATCGAAGATGTCCACCAGCTCCGGTGCAGTCTGCTGGGCTTCTTAGCGCGCAGCACGTCCATGCAGAAGTGTCTTCTTGGATCGAAAACGGGAACAAGCCATGCAGCTGGCTTCATCATGATCCGGCGACAGACACTTGTTGCACACCGGGTGGACGTCGATGTGGGGATATTTGGAGTTGCACACGGGACATCTCTTGAACGGGCTCCGTTCCATGATGGGTCGTAGATAAGGCCTCTGGCGTCGACCGGGCCTTCAGCGTCGAAAAGCACGCGGCTCCTCTGGATATCCGGCTCGGGAACTGAGCTGGAACAGAACTGGGCTCAGATCGCAAGACAATACAGACGAAAAAACTAAAGGCCTTTTGGCCTTAAGAAACTTTTATATCGATTCCGAATTGAGTGAACCAATATGCATCCGAACCCAATGGCGGAAAAAAACAATCTGAGGATGGAGTCGATGCCCATGCGCACTGTAGTCCAGGGGAGGAGCCACCTATCTCGTGATACTTCGAAGACTCTTCCAGGACAACAATGTGCGATCATCCGGACCCAACACTAGGCGGCGATCTATGCACAGATATGAATTCAGCAGCCCACATGCCTCGAACCCACTCAAGTCAGAGGAAAATTGGAACCCAGGACCTCTGAGAGTGTGCTGAGACCACTGCCACAGCTTTCATGAACATCCATGCGGCACTGGGAGGGTCAAAAAGTAGCCCTGTGAACTAAAAATGCTCCTGGCCCACTGTGAACTACAGGTAGCACCTGTGGGCCTGCAGGAAGGGTGATTGGAAATAAGCATCCTGCAGGACCATTGCCATAATCCAGTCTCTGGGGTCTCCATCAAAAAGGGCCTGAGCTACTGTAAACATCTTTAATTTGTTCGTCCTTTCCTAGGTAGGCATTGAGGACAGACATCTAAAATAGGAAGAAGTTTCAGACCTTCGCCATATGCTTCCTGCTGCAATAAGACAAGGGTCCTCCATTAGCTGCCCACATGCTAGTAGAAGGTGCAGATGGGTTTAATGACATAGGAAGGCATAGCCCTGATGTACAATGTCCAAACCACTACATAATGGCCTGCCACCCAAGAAGGAAATATTGTATCCTGCCTCCAACTGGGTTGTGTGCCAGCTAGTACAAACAAAATCTGTTTTGCCTCTTCAGATTCTGGAAGGGGTGGGGACTGAGCTGCAGGTTGTCCCCGAGACCATGGATACTGTCTTTGTAATCAAAGACCAGCCATGAAAAGGCTGGAAGGCCTTCTAGGTTGACGGAAAGGTCTGGTGTTGGTGAAACCGAAAAAAACGACCATGGTCACGGAGGGGAGAAAATTGCAAAAAGGGCGTAGCTTCAGGGCGGTGTTTGGGGTGTTACACAAATGTATTCTGTAGTAAATAGTTGGGTACAAGAGTGTTAAGTCTAGTATGGTGAGGTGTTTGTTGTATTTCACTTATCACTCTTACATACACAGGCATACAAGCACACATACAATCTTGTCTGTTTTAAAAGTCTTAAACAAAATTATTTTACAAAATATTGAGGTTTAAGAACTCACAATCTGCACTCTTCTCTGTTCCTACACATCCTTAAGCCCCCTTCTGCCCTACTTCTCATATAATGTATTTTAACCAGAGTGATTATTGGGAAATATGAAGCTAAACCCCCCTTGCACCCCATCTTACTGACCAAGCTATGCCCCTGAAAATTGCTGGGGGATCTGTTTGACGGGGGCATAAAGCCCCAAATAATGTGCCCACCTCTCTTTTAAATGTTCTATGGTAAAATCCACCTCTTTGTCAAACAAGCATTTACAATGCAATGGTTTTGCCTTTGTTAAAGTTAGAGCTATTGGCATTGCTCTTGACATTTTTATTTATGTTTTTTTTAACATAAATAAATGGCATTGTCATTTACAATAGCAGGGCACAGGGAAGGGGAGGGCGAGGAGAGACTAAGGAGAGCTGCGGGCTCAGGGAAGGGGGGCGAGGAGAGACGAAGGAGAGCTGCGGGCTCAGGGAAGGGGGGGCGAGGAGAGACGAAGGAGAGCTGCGGGCTCAGGGAAGGGGGGGCGAGGAGAGACGAAGGAGAGCTGCGGGCTGTTGTAATGCTTGCATGGATGAGTTGGTGGATGCATGGATGGGTGCATGCATGGATGGGTGTATGGATAGATGCATATATACAGCCAATCCCTCAACAATTTATGCAATCCACCAACCCATCCAACCAACAACCCATCCATGCATCCACCCATACATCCATGCATCATGCATACATCCATCCATCATGCATCCATCCACCCACTGCGTCCCACTCCGACCCCTCTAAATATAACTAATTTTTTCTGTATATAGAGATGACTGTATTCACTAGTATATGCAGTAGACCTTTCTACTCTAACATTCCTATGTGACTCTTGCAGTACATCTATTCATATCCCTTCCATATGTATATAGAAATATAACGAGAATCAACAGTCTCTTCTTTGTGTGACTACATCTAGTACATTTCAATTGTTTTCCTGTTTGTATCTTTTACTTAACGCATGTAAATCAAAGTCCTTAGGTTTGGCAACTGGTTCTTATGTAAAGAGCTCTGACACCTTCGGGTAAAGTTTGCGCTACATAAAATCACATTAAATAAAACTTTACCCCACAAATCCAACCATCCATTTGTGCCTAGGCTTACATTTTACGGCCTCGAAGCACACAGAGAAGGGACAGTTTACTAAGTCGAGGCTTTGTAGGGCGCATGGCAGGGGACAGTTTTAGGCGCCAAGGGAGGGTAGGGAGCAGAGTGAGAGTACTTCACGGAGGTAGGGGGCAGTTTTTTATGGTTCAGGGCAGGGGGCTGCGGTACTTTTTGGAGCATGGCCTTATTTTAAAGGGCTCAGCTCAGGTGGAGGAACGGCACAAAACACCAGGCAGACAGAGGGCAGAAGGACACAAAAATGAGGGGAAACAATTATAACTGAGGGCAGATTGGCACAAAAAACTAGGCAGACAGAGGGAAGAAGGACACAAAAACGAGGGGAAACAATTATAACTGAGGGCAGATTGGCACAAAAAACTAGGCAGACAGAGGGAAGAAGGACACAAAAACGAGGGGGGATGATTCTAACGGAGGGCAGAACGGCACAAATCACGAGGCAGATAGAGGGCAGGACACAAAAACGAGGGGGGGATGATTGTAACAGAGGGCAGAACGGCACAAAACACGAAAAAGTGCAAGCGATACCTTTACAATAGCACTTCACCAAATACCACCTAGTCGTCACACAAATCCACATAAGGGGGAAAAACTCATTGCAATACCTGAAGTAAAGCACCTGTTGAAGGTCATAGATTGATTATAAAAATACAGAGAGCGGGAGGGGGGGGGGCGGCGGCGGGAACGGGCACCGGGAGAGGCTGCAGAGCATAGTATGCGCACAACATGACATTCCCCCTTTCCAACATTTTACCCGCTGTGCCCAATAACTCTCAGAGTCGGAGTATGTTGTTTAGGGCGTAGCCTTTTTATTCACATCAAACCAGGTAATTCACCACAGACCAATAGGAGAAAACCATCCTATTCGGATATAAACATTATTCACAGCATCATGCTTTAGCCGCATCAACCTGTCAAAGGCTTTAAGTAAATCAGGCACAACATTACTTGCACTTCAGTTTTGGCCGTACACTTTAGCGGCAACAACATGTCAAGGGTAATAATAACATTAGGCACAACATTTCACCAGCACTTGAGCTTGGCCTTACAATGGAACTTGACCAACTTATCCCGCCATGCTCTCCACTCGGCTACGCACATTGCGCCGGCAGGCCCCAATGTGCTGCAGCAAACAGTTGCATTACTTGAAATCCAGGGCACCGCATAACGCACCGGCCCACCGGGGTGCCTGAACACAGGCATCCTCCCCAAGGTTTTTACTCAGTCCATACATTGCGTGTTAGTGCAGTAAAAGTCCAGGACCGCTGTTAGGTCGGTCCTCCTTTTCCGCCTACCCTCTGCACACGTGGATCCTACCCCCTCCTGGGGTCCATCCAGTTGTTGAACTTTCCTTGTTGAGCATCCCCCTTTGTTAACGGTCAGTGCTCCGCTACTCCGTGATGCCACGTTCTTCTGCCGGGTGGGTGGGTGGTCGACGCCGCGCCTCTGCAGCTTGCCGGAGGTCTGAGGGGACAAAGAGGCTGACTATTCCCGAGCGCAGCCTTAAATAACTCTCCCTGCGCGCCCTGATGACATCACGTCTGCTATCACCATACACCCCCCCGATCGTACTCAATCTGGGCTCAGTCCTGTGGCGCAACTAAGGGCGCCCCTCCCCTAGGTGCGGGGGGCGCCTGATCATAGTATGCGCACAACATGACATTCCCCCCTTTCCAACATTTTACCCGCTATGCCCAATAACTCTCAGAGTCGGAGTTTGTTGTTTAGGGCGTAGCCTTTTTATTCACATCAAACCAGGTAATTCACCACAGACCAATAGGAGAAAACCATCCTATTTGGATATAAACATTATTCACAGCATCATGCTTTAGCCGCATCAACCTGTCAAAGGCTTTAAGTAAATCAGGCACGACATTACTTGCACTTCAGTTTTGGCCGTGCACTTTAGCGGCAACAACATGTCAAGGGTAATAATAACATTAGGCACAACATTTCACCAGCAATTGAGCTTGATCAACTTATCCCGCCATGCTCTCCACTCGGCTACGCACATTGCGCCGGCAGACCCCAATGTGCGGCAGCAAACAGTTGCATTACTTGAAATCCAGGGCACCGCATAACGCACCGGCCCACCGGGGTGCCTCTACACAGGCATCCTCCCCAAGGTTTTTACTCAGTCCATACATTGCGTGTTAGTGCAGTTAAAGTCCAGGAACGCCGTCAGGTCGGTCCTCCTTTTCCGCCTACCCTCTGCACACGTGGATCCTACCCCCTCCTGGAGTCCATCCAGTTGTGGAACTTTCCTTGTTGTGCATCCCCCTTTGCTAACTGTCAGTGCTCCGCCACAGGGTGAGAAGCTACCCGGCGTACTCACCCTCCCCCCCATGGAGCTGACAGAGCTCCTGAATCACCAGTAGTTTAGCATGGTTAAAGAGCTTATGGGCCTTTCCTGTGAGATGCACCCCCTCTTTGTGGGAGGTCCCTTATAAATACACGCACAAGTTGATCCAACTTGTGCCTTTTGTGGCTTCCGCCAGGATTTTTATAGTGAAATGGGACGGCTCTACCGATCTTATTATTGCCTGAACAGGGACATCCTGAGCCCATCCTTCTTGCGGTATTACGTCTGACCACATATGTGAACCAGGCCTCCTAAAACAGATGCTTTATTAATGATATTATCCCCTTCCCACCCGCATGAACGACTCAGGGACAGATAGGGGAACGGTGTTGTATTTTTTATTTGTCTGGTATTTTTTATTTGTATGAGCCAACCCAACGTAACCCCGGACTGTTCTAGAACTTAACTTAATGGCCTAAAGGAAAATTAAGCAAAGCCAGCCCCTTGAACCCGTCCTGGGCTGTACCCAAGATACCATTTTTCTCTGGGGTACCTGTTTATAGGCCTAATCCCGACCTTTGTATACCGCCCCAATTAAAGGACGTGCTTCTTTGCTTTGCTTTGCTAGTGAATGATGTCTACCTTAACGTATGACTGACCAGGGCGTCTATTTTAATCACATCGAACCGGCTCATACTACATAACCACTACATGAGTATAAGTTCCTACTTGGGGTACATAAAAAATATACATGCTTCACACTCTAGCAACATTCATATGTCACAGCACTTAATAGGGTAAACTAGATATTACATTTCAGTATATCATTAAGCTGACCATCCACCTGAACACTCTACTGTGCGCATTATGCCGGCAGGCCACAACGCGCTACAGTAAACAGTTGCATTACCTGAACCAGGGCATCGCCTAACGCATCGGCCCTACTTGGGGTACAGAAGAGATATACATGCTTCACACACTAGCAACATTCATAAGTCACAGCACTAATGGGGTAAACCAGATATTACAATTCAGTATAGCATTAAGCTGACCATCCACCTGAACACTCTACTGTGCGCATTATGCCGGCAGGCCACAACGCGCTACAGTAAACAGTTGCATTACCTGAACCAGGGCACTGCATAACGCATCAGCCCTTAGAGGTACCTGACCAATGGCAAAACCTTCCGGCATACACATACAAAGGCACCATGAAATTAAATTGTCGTCTCAGGTGACCGTAGCATTACATTGTTCGTAGACTTTAATCCTCTGCTGCGCACATTGTGCCAGCAGGCCAGAACGTGGTACCCTTCCTGCATACCCATATCAAAGGCACCATGAAATTAAAATTGTAGTCTCAAGTGACCATAGCATTAAGTTGTTCACATCCTTGAATCCTCTGCTGCGCACATTGTGCCGGCAGGCCACAACGTACTACAACCCACAGTGGCCTTACTTGAAATCCAGGGCACCGCATAACGCACCGGCCCTCTGAGGTACCTGAACACAGGCAGCCTCCCCAAAATTCATCTCAGCTCTTAAGTGATGTGTTAAGGCAGTAGAAGTGCCAATGCGGGAGACAGAAAACCTTACTTGCCACCTATTTTAGCTAGTATTGGCTTTATATATGAATGGAAGCCAGTTGAGCTCGGTCTTGCCATGGAAGTTGACCGATCCATCCAGTCAAGCTCTCCGCTTAGCTGCGCACATTACCAGAAATTCAGGGCACTGAAAATCGCAGAGGCCCACCGGGGCCTCAAACTGGGCAGACACCCCCAGGTTGTATTCAGGGCAGTAGCCCCCCTAACGTGAATGGGTTCCTGGACTGGCCTGACATTTCTAAGAATAACAACCCAGTAGGACAAACCATACTGTTTGGATATATAAAATGATTCACAGCATTACACTATTAATCCGTGAAAGGCATTAAACCAATTAGGAACGATATTAGAAAATTAGGCACCAACATATACCTGCTTCTGAACTTGGCCTTGCCATAGAAGTTGACTTACCTATCCAGCCAAGCTCTCCACTTAGCTGCGCAAATGGAGCCGATAAGCCTCAACATGCAACAGCAAACTGATATTACCTGGGATCCAAGGCACTGAATACTGCAGTGGCCCACCGGGGGCCTCAGACTGGGCAAACTCCCCCAGGTTGTATTCTGGGCTGTAGCCCTCCTAATGTAAATGCATTCCCGTACTGTCCTTACATTTCTAAGAATAACAGCCCACTAGGAGACACCATACTGTTTGGATATATAAAAGTATACACAGCATCATGCTTTACCCCTTTTATCCTTGAGAGGCATTAAGTAATCAGGCACGATATTAGAACATTAGGCACCACTTTATATTTAGAAAATTAGGCACCACCTTGTACCTACGTTTGAGCTTGGCCTTACCATGGAAGTTGACCGTCCCATCCTGCCGAGCTAGTAAGCCCCCATGTGCTACAGCAAACTGTATTACCTGAAAACCAGGGTACCGCATCGGCCCACCGGGGTGCCCGAAAACTGGGCAATCTCCCCCTGTTTGTATTCAGGGCAGGCAGCCCCAGAGTAAATGGATTCCCTGACTCCCACTATGCATGGCAATGTAGTAAAGTCACCCAATTGTTGAAATGTTACCCAGCAATCCCTAATGCTTGTGAAGTACGCCTGAGTTAACCCTTCGCCTGTTGCGAGGATGCGGGCACCACCTGTAGCTGACACAAGCGTTATACACGTATTTGGTGCCAAAAAGGGGCAGCATTGCACTTAGAGTGCTGCACCCCCACCAATCCTTAGATTCTGCTGAAAATGACAAGAAAAGAAACTTTGCCGGAAAGCAATAGGCAATTACGTTTTCGTCCCATAACTGAACCTGTTATAGCAATGTGCTTACACAATGAATTTCCTTCATAAGGGCCAATCATTAGTAATTGTGTTGCTTGCCAAAAGACCTCCCTTATGATGATCTATGGCCTGCCTGCGGCCCACCACCTGTTACCCAGTTGTTACTAAGAACTACCGACCGGTAACAGAAAGACGGAAAGAGATCACATTCCAATTAAGGAAAGCCCTATCAAGCAGCAGATATTGTAATTATTACGCGCAATGTATTTCCTTCCTAAGGCACCTTATGGGTCCTTACCAAGAACTGTTGACAATTCCCCACCAAAACCTGTGGCTTATGACCCAAATTGCTACCTGTCATTAGGATGTAACCTTAAAGTCCTACATAGCGATGTTACTTCTCTCTGTGTGATAAAGCTCTTATACAACGGCATCACCTAAAGTCTCCCTATAAACTGTCCTCTCTTTAAATGCGTCTCTTGCCGTGTGTGCAGCTTCCCTTGGTTTGAAGCGCGATTCACAACCAAGAACACCGTCCCAACCGGCTAAGAGTTACTACCAATTCGCTGCCATAAAGGGTTACTACCAATTTGCAGCAGGCCCTCCATATTTTGCTACGTAGCATGCTTAGTATTTGTGGTGAGCTGCTTCCCCCACCCCGATGAGGCATCTTGGCAATGAATAATAAATGCTTGTGCTGCTAACTCGATATTGCTTAGATGTCCAACGTCCTGTAGACGAGAGGTTAAACATACCTGCTGTGAATTGAAATATGTTAGCATGAGGTTGCACGCCAACCCTTGCGCATGGGTTATTACACCATTCAACTGTCCCAACGGTCAAGGAGTCCCTCAGCATGATGCTGCACGCCGACCTTTGTAATGCATGGGTTATTACACCATTCAACCATCTGTGAACGCCGCCACATAAAGAAAATTGTGTCTCAGGGCCACGACCCCCATCCCAACGGTCAAGGAGTCACTCTCAATTTACCGCCACCCTGAGTAATAGATGCTCATTTGTCTAATAGCATCAAGTTTGTCCGTTGCCTTTCTGTGAACATATAAATTGTGATCTAAACACCTGTTGTTGCAGCCTTTGAACCCTACATGCTTATGTGGCGAAAGAAACACGAACCTTTCCGAAGAATGCGTTTAGTACACTGGAGCACCACCAAACTGAGGAATGTACCAAGTAATAACTAAGATGCGACACCAACGCACCTCCCCTTTGAAAATGTTGCATACAGCATCTTCTGCACGGTCTCCCCAATTGTTGTGGTGGCACACTGCATCCATTTATACCCAGCATGAATTGTATACAACTGAGCTCTGTCTTGTGTCATGAAGCATGGCCCCACGGTTTCGGGCCTTAAAATTACTGCAACCGAATGCTTGTTTTGGGAATCCCTTTGAGGACACTGTGGGAGTTAGAATGGTATCTTGCCACCGCCAAAAGAAGAATGCAAGTTTATTACTTTTATGGCAGCTAATTGAAACAAGTAACTCCCGGACCCTGTGTAAAATTTATTCAAGAAAAGCATGATTTCTGAAGTGTTGATACCGACTGCAGACACCGACCACATGCACTTGATGCAGAAATTAGATGAACTTTAAAATGCAGAGCCTTCCTACTGACTGTGCATGAATGAGCAGTGCTATTACCAGTGACACGTATTGAATACCCAGTCTGCCCCGACGGGTATTGCGAGCCAATCATAACGGGCCAATCATAACCGCGCATTAATCAAAGCACGACTTCGGAACTGTGGAAACTGACTGCAGACACCGATCACGTGTGTTTAAGCACATGTTGCCAAAATTAGATTACCTTTAAAATGCAGAGCATTCCCGTTGACTGTGCATGAATGAGCAGTGGTATCACCAGTGACATATAGAATACCCAGTCTGCCCGATGGGTATTCCGGGCCAATCATAACCGCACAGGAGAATTATAGGGCTTTCCGAATGACTTACGAAACCATCAAATCACCGACATGTGCGTCGGAGCATACGTTGCAGAAATTAGAGGAACTTCAAAGTGCAGAGCCTGCCAACCGAGTGCACCAATGAACCGGTGTTATTACGAGTGACACATATTGAATAACCAGTCATCAAGACGAGTAACTAGAGGTAACGCATGGATATTCAGCCAATACAGGAAGCCGCCGACATGATGCGCAGTAAAGAGTTCTGGCACAATGTGATACCCCTGCAGCCGATATATTTATTCATTTAATTCCTTGTAATCCGACCGCTGGTACCCAAAATACAGATCGCTTGGAAAATTAATGCAAAGAATAACCAGGGTGCCTTGAAAACCTTCTTTGGCATGAAGCGCATTGTCATATTTCGCGCTTACGGGACTGGGGACGGGATGGGATGGGACCCTCGCTATCAGCCGTCCCAGCTCTGGATAACAATGCGGAAGCCGGCTGCAGCACGAGCCCGCCTTGATCTTGATGCTGTCTAATGTGTGCCCAACTGACCATCGAGTCTAATTTTTACGAACAAATGTTTACCTTTGTCTTTCTTTGGTTGAGTCCCTCTACTGAAATGCACCTCGCCTACTACAGGGCTCAGCTTGTGTTCTACGATGCTATTATTATCTCCAACGCCCTTGTCTGCCCCAGCGATGAGGTCAGAAGTCTGGGAGCTCACATACTAATCTATGGATAACGATGTACATAAACGATAATATTGCTGCAGTAGAAACTATAACAAGAGCCCACACGAGAGAAGATGAATATAGTGCGCATACTACTGAGGAACCGTGCCGCAGCCGTAGCACCATTATGAGTAAAAGCAACAATAAGGGGGTGTGGCCAAGATGGCGACGGAGTAAGACGTGTCTGCGAGCTCCTCCGGCACCCCGAGCCTTTCATAGCTTTGTTTAGCTGCACTGGGGCGATCTCAGTCCCGGCTTTGACTCTCCTAGGGTCGCTGAGGTGTCCTGAATTAGTTTGCTCCTTCTCCCGTCGAGCTACGACCTAGGACGGCGGACTTAGCCGAGGTGTTGGATTGGTGACGCACGAGTACCGTAGCGGCCTACGGAGCTTCGCCTGGGCGGCTTCGGCTCTTCACACGAGGGGACCCTGAACTCTAGCAAGTTACCGATTGAAGCGCTTGCTTTGCGGGTCCCCCCCACTGGAATTGTAGCGAGCCTGCCTGTGACCCCGGCGATCTATTTGGCTGTTGTCGCCGAGCGGAGGTGACGAAGAGGCGCCGATCTGTCTGGAGGCTGCTGGACAGCGCAGAAGGCTAACGGAAGGAGAGGTGGTGCCATCTTGCCTCTCACCATCTGTGCCCTGGGGGCGACCCATCGGACGGCCCAACGGACTTGGAGCGAAGGGGCGAGTGCTGCCCTCTGATCGCATCGGTCCCCCGGTATCTACGGAGCAAAATTAGCTGCAGGTGGAGGACCATAGCTGGCTTTCCGGGACGCTTTGGGAGGTCGTGAGGAGCCTGGATCTGAGCTGAGGCGTCGCACCATGTCGACAAGGACTTGCTTGAATAAACCGGGGAAGGATGGTCCTGGTAAGGGGGCATCTGGATCACCCCCCCCCCCGGCCCTAGCAAGTCGCCGGCCAAGGACGACACTGATGGCCCGGTCACGAAGGCCTTCCTGATAGAGCTTTTCTCCTCCATCAAGGACGATATTACAGAACTAAAAGCACAACTAGCTTCCGACCTCCGGGAGGTCCGCCGAGATGTGGATGGCATCGGCGAACGTGTAGCGACCCTAGAGGACCACGACTTGGGCCTCAGTGGGGATGTCGATCAGCTACAGCAGGATCTGCTCCAGCTCCGTGAGCAAAATCTGGATCTCCAGACCCACTGTGAGGACTTGGAAAACCGGTCCCGCCGTAATAACATTCGAATACGAGCGGTGCCCTGGGATGGAGACGGTGGGAACCTACGGGAGTACGTGGAGGCTCTCTTTTTGCATATTCTGGCGGAGGACGATCGCAATGAGGTGAAGATGGACAGAGTGCATCAGGTAGGCCTGCCATGTGGCGCGCGCTCGCCGCCTCCCGACATCTTGGTCTGTGTCCACGATTTCCAATTGAAGGAGACAATCTTGCGGAAGGCGAGGGACACCAATAACTTGCTTTTTCGTGGGCACAGCCCTCCGCTTTTTCAGGATCTGGCGGCCTCCACCTTGCAAAAACGACGGGACTTCCGCCCGATCACGGCCTTCCTGAGGGAGCACGGGGTATCCTACTCCTGGGGTCACCCCTTTCGGCTCATTTTCAGGTGGCAAAATAGACTGGTGCAGGTGCGAACCCTAGCAGCCGCCAGGGAACTGCTCGGAATGGAGGAAACAGCCGCGTCGGCGGACGCCAGCGCCTCCCCAAGACGACGTCGCCGTTCCCGATCCCCAGCATGGCAGAGAGTGGGCCGACATGGCGTAGCAGAGGGTCCGTCACCATCAGCGAGCCAGAGTGAAAGGGGAGATGTTTTGGCCTCACTGGCCCTGGTGACTGAGTCGGGCCGAGTGGACAGCTCCTCGGCGGCCTAGGCTCCCTCGACAGCGGCCCGTGGGAGCCGGGGGGGCTCTACCATCTCAGGTACTCTGTGGGACAGTTTCTCCACTGGAGGGTTACCCCGACCCTGAACTCGAGGGGGGCATTACCAGGGTCTTCTACCCCCGACCCTTATGGTCATGTCCGACTTTCATTGTTCTCTTTCTAATTCTGACTTTTTCCTTTTTGTGTTTTGTCTTTGAGGCTCCTGTGGGCTATGGTAGGGTGGTTTGGGAAGGGACCTGGTGGTGGTGGCTGGGGACATGGTATGACTGTAGTGTGTCTGGTTTGGTTCTGGCGATATGGGCTGCATTGATTGGAGCGATGGGGGGGGGTGTTGGACTCAATGTCGCCTGTTACAATAGGCTCCTGGAATGTTAAAGGCCTTAATTCTCCTCAAAAGCGCCAGAAAGTGTGGAAGTATATTCTTGATCATCAGTTGGATATGGTGGGCCTGCAGGAGACTCATTTGGCCCGTAAAGATGAATCTAGACTTAAGCACAGGCAATATCCCCTGATTTACAAATCCTCAGCCGCTACTAAGCACCGAGGGGTGGCGCTTTTGTTCCGCTCTACACTTCATTTTCAACCTGTGGGGGTGCGGGGGGACAAGGAGGCACGGTGGCTGATAGTGAAGGGGATGCTCATGGGTAAGCTTTGCACGTGGGTGGTTGTATATGCGCCAAACGCGGGCCAACATGGGTTCCTTGAGGCCTTTCTGAGGGTGGTGGGGGATTTCGGAGAGGGAGCGTTGTATTGTATTGTATTGTAAGGGGTGCTTATAAAGCGCACTGACACCATGGGTTTCCTGGCGCTGGATGGATACAGAGGGGACAGGGGGACTTAGCTAGATTGGGGGAAGAGCCAGGTTTTTAAGGATTTACGGAAAAGAATAAGAGAATTGGAGGTTTTAAGAGAAAGAGGAAAAGAGTTCCAAAGTTTGGGGGCCAGGTATGCAAATCTCCGGCCTCCGGATCTGCAGAGTTTATAAGAGGGGATGATCAAGAAGTGAAGGTGGGAGGATCTCAGGTTCCGAGATGGGCAGTAGGGCCTGATGAGGGATTTCAGGAAGGCGGGACAGGGCCCAGCTAGCGACTTGAAAGTGAGGCAGCCGATCTTAAAGGCCGCCCTCGACGTGACAGGGAGCCAGTGCAGTTTGGAAAGGAGGGGCCTGGCGGATTGCCACTTCGAGATCCCAAGGGCCAGTCTCGCCGCTTGATTTTGAACAGCTTGCAGTCTGGCCAAAGAAGTTTTAGGCAGACCGTGATAGATAGCGTTCGAAAAATCTAAGCGGGAGAGGACGAGGGCCATGATGACTTGCAGGAGGGCATCAGGTGTAAGGAGGTAAGCCACTTTCCTGATCCTGCGCAGCTGGTAAATGCAGGAGGAGACCACCGTCCCCACCTGGGGCCCAAGGGATAGACCGGAGTCAATAGTGACCCGAGACTCTTCACCGAGGCCACAGGGATGGGAGAGGGGCCAAGTTCTGCCGGCCAGAAGTGCGGCCCCCAGAAGGTGGCACTCCTACCGGGAAGGAGGAGCTCCGTCTTACCGGGGTTCAATTTTAGCTGGTTTTGGCCCATCCACTGGAGAATGTGGGACATAACTGCCTGGAAGTTGGGAATAGCAGAAGGGGAGTTGAGAGAAAAGATGAGTTGCAGGTCGTCCGCGTAGTTGAAAACGGTGACGTCCCACTGCCTCAGAGAGAAAAGAAGGAGTCGAAGATAGAGATTAAAGAGAAGAGGGGATAAGGAGGAGCCCTGGGTAGTGATGGGGGATTTCAATTTGGTTTGGGACAAATGTCTTGATTGTTCACATCAGCAGAGGACGGAGGCGGGTCTCTTCTCCCCGGAACTGCGCGATACTTTGTCGAGTTTGGGCCTTATTGATAGCTGGCGTTCCCTCCACCCCAGCACTAGGGACTACACGTTCTATTCCCATGTCCACCACACATATTCCCGTCTTGATCACATTTTTTTACATCAATCTCTACAGGGCGACTTGCGAGATAGCAAAATATTTCCACTCTCTGTCTCTGATCATAGCCTTTTGGCGACATGCTTGATCTGGGCCCCAGAGTCGTCCCCTCATCGCAAATGGTATTTCCCTGCTTCCCTTACGCGGGATGAGGAATCCTGCAAAAAGCTTAGGGCAGCCATTGGTGAGTTTTTTGAGCTTAACAAGGCTGGTGACACCTCGGTCTTCATCCAATGGGACGCCTTCAAGGCAACGACGCGGGGCACGTGCATTGCATTGAACTCCACCCTGAACAAGCTTAGGCGCGAGGAGAGGGAGGCGCTGGAGGCGGAACTGGCGACACTGGAAACTGCGCATAAGCAGAATCCTTCTAGAAAGACCCTTCGCCCTCTTGCTGCGGTACGGGGGAAGCTTAGGGCGCACTATAATAATCGGGCTGAATATACCCTCTTGCGCCTACGGCGCCTTTCTTATGCTCAGGGCAACAAAGTGGGGAAACATCTGGCACGGCAGCTCCGTGATAAACGAGAGAGGGAATATGTGCTTGGCATTCGGACCCCCTCCGGCGTCGTGGAACATAGAGATGCGGTTAAGGCAGAGCTTTTCGGCGACTTCTATGCCGCCTTATACTCAGCTGACCGACTGGCGCCGGCCGCTCAGCGGGAATACTTAGAAGCCCTGTCGCTTCCGCAGGTTTCCAAGGAATGGAACGAACTCTTGGAGGCCCCCTTTACTAGGGAGGAGGTGTTGACCGCCATTCGATCCCTTAAACAGCAGAAGGCTCCGGGCCCGGACGGCTACACGGCTTCCTTCTATCAGACGTTCGCGTCTGAGTTGGGGGACCACTTGGTGACTCTTTTCAACAGCATGAGGGAGGCGGGCCACACTACGGGCACTATGGCGGAGGCTATGATCTCGATCATTCCTAAAGCGGGGAAGGACCCCTCTAAATGCGAATCGTACCGGCCCATAGCCCTGTTAAACGTGGATGCTAAATTGTATTCCTCTATCTTAGCTCCAGGACCTCATGCCTGCCCTCATCCATCCCGATCAATCGGGCTTCATAAAGGGTCGCCAGACCCATGACAACACTAGACGGCTAATCCATCTGATCGAGAAAGCTAATCGCTTTAAGATTCCAGCTGTTCTGGTAGGCCTCGATGCGGAAAAGGCGTTTGATCGGGTGGACTGGGACTTCCTCTTTGGTACCTTACAGGCCTTTGGTTTTTCTCCCAAGTTTATAGATATGCTTCGGGCCAATTGTCATGACCCGCGCTCGAGGGTTATGGTGAATGGTCACGTCTCACCCTTTTTTGCTCACTCCCGGGGTACAAGGCAGGGCTGCCCCCTATCTCCTTTACTTTTCGCGCTCAGCATCGAGCCTCTTGCCATTCGGGTACGGGAAGACCCGAATATTGTGGGTCTCCCCTTTTCGGGGGAACAGCACAAAATATCTCTCTTTGCTGACGATGTCCTATTGTCGCTAGCTGACCCCGGGACTTCCCTCCCGCGTGTGCAGGACGTGCTCTCCCAGTTCGAAACGGTGGCGGGATTTCGGGTCAATCCTGGCAAATCCTACATTCTCAATCTCACGCTGCCACCCTCTGAGGTGGCGCGCATCCGACCGCTCACGCCCTTGTCCTGGTCTAGCTCCTCCATACAATATCTCGGGGTCCGGCTGACCTCATCCGTCGCCTCCCTGTATGCGGCTAACTTCCCTCCTCTGCTGACCCAGATTCAGGCTGAACTTAACCGCTGGAAGCCCATGTTTATCTCCTGGTTGGGACGCGTGCATGCCATCAAGATGACGATGCTCCCCAAGCTCCTTTATCTGTTCCAAGCCCTCCCTATTACTTTGGAAGGGGTTTTTTTTCGGCGTCTAAGTCTATGATTCTGCGCTACGTCTGGCAAGGAGGTCGAGCTAGACTCTCCTTTCTTACGCTTCGCCGGCCGTTGAGGAAGGGCGGGGCTGGCCTTCCAGACATGCTTCTTTACTACAAAGCGGCACAACTCCGGGTGCTGGCTGAATGGACCCAAATGGAGTCGGAAAAGCATTGGCTACATATGGACAGGAGTGTGGCGGGTCGTTCTATACGGGACCTGGTTTGGAAGGCGAGGGGGGATCGGCCACGCAACGCCTACATTAGCACCCCTACGAGTACTACTCTGAAGGTCTGGGATTCGGTCTCCGGTGACCAAAGATGGACCTCCTTCCCCTCCCCCTTCACGCCTATTCACTTTAACCCAGCGTTTCCGCCGGCTCTTGAGGGGCCCTTTGATGGGTGGAGGGCGGGGGGCTGCCACGCATCTCACACATCTGTTCCATGGTTATGAGCCGCTCACCTTCCAAAATTGCATGCGTGACTATGGGGTGCCACCTACTGAGCGCTACCGGCACGCCCAGCTGCTGCATTGGGCATTGTCGCCTGAGGTATGGGACGTTGCGACGAGGCCCTTCACGGATTTCGAATCTTATATCACTCGCACATCGTCTATGAAAGGGGTGATTTCATTCCTCTATGATTTGCTATTGACCACTGCTATCTCACCTCGCCCTAGATACATGGGTTTGTGGGAGGAACACCTGGGGCGGGATATCTCCGACGAGGAGTGGTCTCATCTCTGGCGTGATCTGCACAAATTTAATCATTCTATCGATCTTCGGGAGGCCCATATGAAGACCATGCTGGATTGGTATCTGTATCCGACCCGGTTGAAAAAGATTTTTCCTTCTGCATCAGACAGGTGTTGGCGGGGCTGTGGTTTCCTTGGGGACTTTCGCCATATCTGGTGGGATTGCCCCATCATACGCCCCTATTGGGAGGAAATACTGTCTCATATCAGGGAGATCCTGGGCTACCCGATTCCAGATTCCATTGGCTTCGTGCTCCTGGGCCTTCGGGACTCGCTTTTGGAGCACCAGACCAGGGCTGATAAACACATCCTTTGGCTCTGCTTGGGTGCGGCCAAATTGACCCTGGCTGCTGCATGGAAGAAGTGGGAGGCCCCTGCTCTTTCCATTTGGTTCGCTAGGTTGTGGAAGTTGCTGAGTGTGGAGCGTATGGCGGACATTCTCAGAAATAACTTTAAGAACTTTACTTTCAGATGGGGCCCACTGGTCCGCTTTCTCTCTCGAGGGTTGCCGTCAGCGGTTTGCCCACCCACCATACGCGCCCTACATCTGTTCCAGGTGGGAAGTCTGCTAGTGCGAACGTCTGTTGTTAGGCTGCCACCACCGGGGGGGAAGGAAGTAGAGGGTAGGTTGGTTCTTTTTTCTTTCCTAGAGGGGGATGGAGACTTTTGCTTTTTCATGTTACCTGTTCATGTTTCATGCTACCTTGCCGCATTGTTTTCCTCATGGCCGGGACGCTTGGAGGCGCAAATGGACTTGGTCGGATAAGCCTCTGTCTTGGATAGCTTTGCCCGGTGCCAATAAGGGTGCTTGCCCCTCAGGGACTTCTCGGGGGGTTTGATGTTGTCCCGGGCGGATTTTTGAACTCTTTTTTTTTTGTTCTCAGCCCTGAGCGACGACATTGTACGACCCTTCATTACTATTATTGCTGCTTGGCCTTATTGAATTGGCCCCTGCGAGGGCACTTCTTTTCTTTGCACTTTATGCGATTCCATCCCTTCTCTCTACTGTTATTTCTATCTTTCTGTCTTCTCAATAAAAATATCTTTAACAAAAAGCAACAATAGAATAGTACACAACATGAATCCCATGTAGTGGTGGGCGAGTCGCTAGAAGCCCGAGCTAGAAACCAGAGTGCTGAGTTGAAACAAGTAACTCCCGGCTCGGGACAAAGGGCCGAATTGCAAAGTGTTTTGCTGTAAAACCTGGTTTCAAAGTCAGCACCCCTGCTACAATGTAAACGGCAAAGTCATTTACCAAAACACCCTCAGCGGGAAACCACGCAGGAACAAAGGCGCATCCTCTTCATATGGCGGCGGGACGCCTCGCACCCCGAGCCGCCCCTTTGTAGTGAAAGCGCGGGAAACCACTCAAAAATGAAGGCACGTCCCCCGCTTCAAAACAACCAGCCGCACCATCAGTTATTTGAAAAATGTCCAAACCCCATAGCGTGAATTCAAACCCACATGAAAAACAAAGGCGCGTCCCCCACATATGGCAGCGGGACGCCTCGCAACCCGAGCCGCCCTTTTAAAATGACGGCGCAGGAAACCACTGAAAACTAAGGCATGTCCTCCACTTTAAAACAACCAGCCGCACCATCTGTTATGGAAAAATTCAAAAACCCCATAGCATGAATTCAAAACCCTTAACGTGCACACCCAGGAAACTAAAGGCGCATCCCCCGCATATGGCAGCGGGACTCCCCGCAACCCGAGCCGCCCCTTTTAAATAACGGCGCGGGAAACCACTTGACGACTAAGGCATGTCCTCACTTTAAATCAACCAGCAACTAAGACGTGCCCACACGGCAGAGTGAGCTTTGCTCAGAGGGGAGCCGACCCTCGCTGCCCCTCCGAGAGTCCAAAGGGGAGAACTCTCCGACCGCCTCCAAGACGAACAGACAAGTATAACCACGCCCAGGGAAGAAAACGCGGGAACGCCCCCGAATCTGGTCCGGCCTTGACGGACAGATCCGGCTTCCAATGGCTAGCCTCCATTTATGGAGCTAGCCAATGGGAGCCGGGGGACGTTCCTATATCCCATATTGTAATCATTAGATTTCGCCTGCGCGAACTGCTTGCGCAGTAACGACAGGCAAAACCTAAAAAGCAAGAGCCATCAATCTCATATCCATTAAGAATACTTTGACATCCCCAGAGGAGCCCACAGACCTCATCCAAGATTGGTGTTGAAGAGTGACATTAGTACCCATTGCACGACCTATGCAGTCTGTTGTGTCAAGGTTGAAATGGATTACGTACTTCGCTGCATTGGCATTGTGGCAATCCTGGATAACTTAAGGGACGGCCAAAGGTCCTCCGGAACTGCAGACAAAACTTGTGCCACCATGTCCCAAAATAAAAGTATACAAAGCAGTGATGCATGGAATGCTTGAATTCTCAAATTTTAACAGGAGGGGGGAGAGAGAGAGAGTCAGTGGATTCAGTCTCCCAAGTCATGTAAATAAACAAAGTGGAATCCACTCGAGTGATAGTGATCCCTAGAGTGATGGGGAACACACAGTGTTGTTTAAATGCCCCTCACACACCAACAGGCCCCTTGGTGTCATGCTTCATCATCGGGGCCTTCGCACCCCTCTACGGGATGCGGCGTGCTACGACTCGCGAATACGCAGGAGCACTTGAAGTGAACTATGTGTGGGGGTGTGTGTTATATACCAAGATGTGAGTGAGGTGAGGTGAAAAAAGTGGTTAAAAAATACCTGGCACGTGGGAAGAAAAAAACTTTATTAAATCCCCGGCTGGTATTGTTAAAATTAAAGTGCAGGGCGTGGTTATAAAAGATACGTGTTAGGGTATCAAACCACTGTGTTAAAAGTCAACATGTTTCGGAGGTCAAAGCCCCCTTCTTCAGGACAAGGGTGAAAGCACTTATCCTCGCCTTACTCACATGTAAGATGTAAAAGTGAAAAAATAAAAATTACCACAATGTGTAATGTTCCTCACAATGTTTTATATGTAAGTGAGTGTAGTTGCGCCCAGTTGGCGTAAGAACCTGTGAAAACAAAATCATAGATAAACATACAGGTCTCAAAATCACAGTTATAAAGGAGAAGAATAATGCTTCTCTAAAGAAAACATCAGGTAGCACCCAAAAAATTAATTGGAACCTGAAACAAAAATAAGGAAAAAAGGACACTACAAACATACACACACGCAAACCAACACAGCTCTCTGCTCAGATGGAATGAGAGCAGAACAGTAAGGACAGAGAGATCTTACTTTAAGTTCCCAAATACAGGACTTCATGAGCCTTTAACGTATATTGGGGAATCCTTCCTTTCTAATCAGAAACCTAAGAGATCAATATCAGGGTTTTAGTAGAGGAACTTAATCAGCAGAGTGCCAAAACTATAATATGGAACTGCTTCTCATGGTGATCTTATAACTCACGGTTACAGCAACAGCTAATCGCCTGCCTTCCCTCAACGCGGCACCGATGAAGTGAGCTGCTAAAGGGCTAGGGCCTTTTTATATGCTTGCCTGTGGGTAATTAGTGGGAATTGATTGAATAATGCAAGCCGGTATATGCCCAAATATGGAGAGAAATCTCCTCGCGTCCGGTAAAACGCTAGCGCCATACGCTGATCCCACGCGCATGCGCACAGTAATGCCCGATGGACGCATGCGCGACTGATTCAGCAAACGCGCCTGCGCAGACGGAGACGCTTCGTGAACAACACGAAGCTGACGATGTTATTACAAACGCCTGGGAATGAGTGGTGATCGGGATAGAAATGTCCCGGGGCATGAATCCATGAGCCCAGGAAACACTAATAAGGCACAGAGGTGATTTTTGGTCTTAGCCCCAATAATAAAATAAAAAGATCACCATGAGAAGCAGTTCCATATTATAGTTTTGGCACTCTGCTGATTAAGTTCCTCTACTAAAACCCTGATATTGATCTCTTAGGTTTCTGATTAGAAAGGAAGGATTCCCCAATATACGTTAAAGGCTCATGAAGTCCTGTATTTGGGAACTTAAAGTAAGATCTCTCTGTCCTTACTGTTCTGCTCTCATTCCATCTGAGCAGAGAGCTGTGTTGGTTTGCGTGTGTGTATGTTTGTAGTGTCCTTTTTTCCTTATTTTTGTTTCAGGTTCCAATTAATTTTTTGGGTGCTACCTGATGTTTTCTTTAGAGAAGCATTATTCTTCTCCTTTATAACTGTGATTTTGAGACCTGTATGTTTATCTATGATTTTGTTTTCACAGGTTCTTACGCCAACTGGGCGCAACTACACTCACTTACATATAAAACATTGTGAGGAACATTACACATTGTGGTAATTTTTATTTTTTCACTTTTACATCTTACATGTGAGTAAGGCGAGGATAAGTGCTTTCACCCTTGTCCTGAAGAAGGGGGCTTTGACCTCCGAAACATGTTGACTTTTAACACAGTGGTTTGATACCCTAACACGTATCTTTTATAACCACGCCCTGCACTTTAATTTTAACAATACCAGCCGGGGATTTAATAAAGTTTTTTTCTTCCCACGTGCCAGGTATTTTTTAACCACTTTTTTCACCTCACCTCACTCACATCTTGGTATATAACACACACCCCCACACATAGTTCACTTCAAGTGCTCCTGCGTATTCGCGAGTCGTAGCACGCCGCATCCCGTAGAGGGGTGCGAAGGCCCCGATGATGAAGCATGACACCAAGGGGCCTGTTGGTGTGTGAGGGGCATTTAAACAACACTGTGTGTTCCCCATCACTCTAGGGATCACTATCACTCGAGTGGATTCCACTTTGTTTATTTACATGCTTGAATTCTCCACATCCCAATCCATCATTTTGCACACCATGCCACCTCAGATTGAATCCAGGTATATGCAAATCAGTCTTGCACCTACTCCAATGGGAACAGTCCAGCCCGAACTGCCAAGACAGGCCCTCCCTGAACCGGAAAACAAGCAACCCAGGACCGTTTTTACCCCAGTTATTGGCTCATTAGTCGGGTACAGCCTGGACCCACGTCTGGGCATGCCCGCTTCACTTAGGGCGGCACAGTAAAGTACACTAAACAGTGATGCATGAAATGGTTGAATTAAACTCAGCCACTGGTAATTACTTGGGCAGCATCCCAGTCTATTGTTATTTTGCACATCATGCCACCTCAGTTAGGACCCAGCTATATGCAAGTCAGTCTTGACCCTGCTACAATGGGAACAGTCCAGACCGAAATGCCAAGCAAGGTCCTCCCAGAACCAGAACACAAGCAACCAAAGATCGGTTTCGCCCCAGTTATGCAGTGTCTCAAAGGGCATGGAAATAGCAGCCTGGAATATAGCTGGCATTCACTTACCTCATAGCAAGGTTTGTAGAGTAGAAAATCTGCTTACCAAAGGTCTCTATTATTTTAGAATCATGTGGAGTGGAAGCAAAGGCATTTGATTTACCTTACTGGAGCATGTCTGCACGTCCAAGCTCTAGCACAGGCTATTGCTTAAGAAGGGCTGGCCCTTCTGTTGCTGGTGGTAAGGGACCTGCCAATTAACTGGTGGTCCTGAACATGGTTTAGCCCAAGAGGGTTTCTCCAAGAGCCTCCTAATTTGGTAATGAAGATTCTGTAGGTACTTGGCCAGGCTGCAATACCTCTGTCAACATCAGTTTTCAGTCCCATAGTCAGAAACTGTACTTCTGTCGCACTACATATAATCACAGAGAAGGAGGTATTTTCCTTAGTTGCTGTTCCAGGAGAAGAAAAAAGGCCAGTGTCCGGAGAATTATCCAGGCCACTGGCATCCTGTAGCTCTTCACACCACTTGCCCATATCATATTGGGGATACAATCATCCCTTCTCATCACAGTCGTTCTTGGAGTCAGTGCTGAAAACAATACACAAAGTTTGCGCCTTACCGAGTAGTAAGGGCAAGTAATCGGAATCAGAAGGGTTACCAGTTGGCTGCACCCCGATGGCAGTGCTGCACAGCTTTGGTTGAGGTGCATTCTGCTCATTTTCTGATGGCCCAATAAGCTGCAAGTCCTCCTTCAGCATGAGCATCAGTTCAAGGGGAACCATGTAGAGAGAGGAGCTGGTGGTGAACCTGATCTGGGTTTGAGGGGCACAAAGCATGAAATACGCCAGCAGAAGGCTGAACAGAGCCCCTTGGGGATCCTTGGGTGCCGAAGGCATGCAGAGGGAACTAGTAATGTACCAAAAATACACATTACCTCTTTGAAGGCTTCTACTTGCTGCCATGTCACCACTGGAAGTGAAAACTCAGTTTGTAGCAGAACTAAACTCAGAATCGTCTCTGATGAACATCAGTAGTGAGTCCAAGAGGCACATTGATGCTTTTGCACCATCTGTGGAGTCCAAGAGTGATGGGAAGTGGCCATTACCTACTTCCATTTATGTTTTTTCTTGAACTTACACAAAGACTTCGACTGCAGCCAAGCTCTAGCACAGGAATGATTTTAAGAACAAGACCTTCATTTCCAGTTCGACCACTTACAGCGTGAAGTCTTCTTTTGTGTGGGTGACATAAGAATTAGCCTCATGATCCCATATGGCCCTCGGATACACCTGGGTAGAGTTATTACAGGTCCCGAAGTTATATTCCAAGACCAGGCATAAAAGACAATTCATGAGGGTTTTTCCCAAATATCGGGTTGAGACAGTCCCTTTATGATTTAAACCCTGTTGTCCTAGGGGTCCTTTTCCCTTGCACACTGAAAAATGTTGATAAATTGTGATAAAAAGAGGCTTTAAAAGCCACGGAGAAGCTCCAGATCGACATCTGAAGGCGCAGAAAGAAAGAAACAGACTTCAGCGCATATGGGTGGTGCTTATATGTGGCTCCGCTCAACACTTCAAAAGGGGGATGAAGTTGGTGTGAAGCTTCACAATGCCACCTACGGGACGCAGGAGGAGCACTTACAAGTTACTGGTTCCAGTCAGATGCCTGGGGAATATTCTATAGGTGAAGAATCTGCTGTTAGAAGTATCCATCAGAAAACAGTATATGAAAATTCCTCAAATAGGATATGCACACTTGTGTAGATGACCTAGAGAGAAAACACTGACACATAATATGCATTGCTTGAAACTGGACTTTAATGAAGTGTGGAAGACGTTGTTAAATTCCTTTGTATGCTGCGGCGTGACCAAGGATGGCGGTCAGCTCTTAAGGCAGCTCCCAATGCCCGATTAATATCGCACACACCGGAGCTCCTCTACTTGAGCCCCTACATCCCCGATCCGGTGTGTGCACCCTGAGCCCCTTCATGATAGCCGGTGGGCTCTGTGGTGTTGGTGTAGGATGGCCGCCGACTGGGGGAGAGGAGCTCAAGATGGCGGACGTGACATTAACATACAGAGACCGGTATGCGGTCCCATGAGACTCCAAGGCTTGGCAGGTCTGTCGGCCCGGATATGCTTGCTGACGGATGCTGCCCGAGGGTTGAGTGTGACCCCCCCCCCCCCAAACACCTTGCAGTTGAAGGAAACCAGGACAAAGGCAGTGGATCCGGCAGGGCCGTGGTGTAGCTGATGACCATCAGGGGCAGCTGCTGGGACAAACCTGCCGGCGGCCTGTGTAGGGGCTGTGGTAGACTCGCAGCATGGAGGTAGGAGGCAGGTGCGGAGCCCTTGGAAGGTGCCCCTCCCCAACGCATCTACTAACATGAGGGGCCGAGTGCTTTGCCAGAACGCTTCACCCATTGCGGCTGCACCAGGAGGCCGGGTGGGCAACGTCTGGGGTCATGGTCGGGCCCGCCTGCTTGATGGCTGGACCACCTCCTGGGAGAAGGCGTGGAGCCCCAATTACTGCAGGACTGATCAAACAGCGAGACAGTGACATAGGCCACACACAGAAGAAATACGAGAGGGCAGCATAAGGAGGGGTGGAACAAGGCTTAGTCATGGTGGAAGGAGTGGACCCTGCGTGGAGCATCTGGACACCCCAACCACCGTCCCGCCCCCGCCCCCCCCCGCTGCCTGAGTGTTGCATGTTGACGGATTGAACTCCCGCTCAGTCCAGGAGGCCTTGTGGGCAGTGAAATTGTGGGGCCTGCAACTGGTATCCACTAGATGGTGTGGATCCCTTGCAAATATTTGAGGGATCTGTATCCTGATGGACTAAAATGACTGCTGCCTCTTATGTTGCTCTTGGGCTGCCTGCCGACGACTGCTTGGGCTTCCTTGGGGCAAGTGGGTAGACTCCCCATCTGTCTGCTTGGCCAACTTTACCCTGGAGAGACTACACTGGGGACCTCTGCGGCCTGGGACCGAGGTCCCTCTGCCAAATCCACTCCTAGTACCCTGGGGTGGGCGGGCCACTTTCCCTTTACTGCACTCTTCTGCTCTGCTAGACTGATCCACTTGTGAGTTAAGATGGGCTGTGATAAACATCCGCCATCGAAGGCAGCCCAAACGAAAATGGATCAATACACTACTTCAGTGCCTGCTACCAGAGGCGTATCAGGAGATTCCTCATTAGCACTCGCAACCCAAACTCCCAAACATCCCGACGCCTAAGACGGAAATCAAAACACTGGGCTTCTGGCTGGAGCAGGACCTCTCCTTGAAGACCCAGGCAGCCAAGACCGCGGGGACCTGCTTTGGCCTTCTCCGCTCAATTCGCAAGATCCTCCCCCTCCTGCCCCCACTGTCCAGGAAACTTCTAGTTCAAGGGCTCATACTAGCACGATTGGACTACGGCAACGCCGCATACCTCGGCGCTCCTGAAACCACCCTGGCCAAACTCCAGCGTGCACAAAACGCCGCGGCGAGACTCATTCTCAACCTCCCTCCCAGAGCCCCGACCACACCGGCCCTCAAATCTCTGCACTGGCTTCCGGTCCGTCAGCGAGTGGAGTTTAAGGCCATGTGCACCACGCACAAACTCATCAATGGGGCTGGACCTGCCGCCCTCAAAGATATGATTACTCCTTATAAAGCCCACAGAAGCCTTCGCTCGGACAACGAACATCTGGCCACAGTCCCAAGATTTAAGAAGTCGCATACCGGTGGCCGCCGCTTCTCGGTCAAGGCCGCCTCTAAATGGAACGCTCTTCCTCGCATGCTGCGCCTGGAACCTAGTCACGCACTCTTCCGCAAAAAACTCAAAACCCTCCTCTTCCCCAAATAGTTCCTGGTCTCCCCGTCCTGGATTTCACATTCCTATAGCGCGGGGATGCCCTCGGGTCACCAGGCGCTCTATAAATCTCAAAATAAATAAATAAACTCCTGTGGACCTCTCGGCCATCCTCAAAGCGAGTCGAGCATCTAGGGAGGCGGTTGAAGCCAAGCTGGGAGGAGTCCATACTGACCTCTCCATCTTGCGATAAGACCTTCATAAGGTGGTAGAGAGAGTTACTGAGGCTGAAGCGTGGACATCGATGACTGAAGAAGACGTTGGGACCCTCAAACGTCAGGTCTCCCAGCTGAACTCCACAGTGGTAGTTCTCAATGAGTGGGCAGAAGATGTGGAGAATCGCTCCAGATGAAAGAACTTATGCCTGACTGGCCTGCCGGAGGGAGCCGAGGGGGTCCAGGATGGACAATCTTTTAGGGGAAGGGTTTCGATCCTGGGTTCCAGCTGCCAAGCTATCCTGCTGCTTTGTCGTGGAGCGGGCACACTGGGCTCGGACTAAGAAGCCTTCTTTGGGGCCTCTTCCCGTCCAGTGGTGGCGTGCATCCTTAACCACGAGACACCATCTTTCGTGAGGCCCGAGTTCAACCTGACCTGCGACAATCCAACGACCGAATCCAGATTACACCAAGGCAGTCTAACAGCGACATCGCTCATTTGAAGAGGTCAAGCAAAACCTTTGTGTACTTAAAATCTGCTATATGATCCTCTTTCCGACCCGGCTCAAAGTTGTATTTGCATCCTCCACCTACTTCTTTGACACTCCTGAGCGGGCCCGGGAATGGGTGACGGAGCAGCGACCGCTCCACAGTCGGGGCATGGAAAACCCAGAGGAATCTGTGACGGGGGGAGTGGCAATTGCCACTTCTGGCCTGAGGGCCCTGCAGAAGAAGTACCAGGTCCTGGAAAAAAGGGCTGAATCACAACGAGCGACAGTCCTCCTTAAGCCCAGCTCCAGCGGTTGATGCACAGCGCTGCGCAGATAAGGAGGCCTCGCTCTACAATACTCCAACGATCTTCAAATTTACTGAAATTCTGGCCAACTCATTGACTTAGCCGTAGGACGTTCCCCAACAGAAACAAATTAGGACCTGTAACGGAGGGACAAGACTGCCCGGGGCTGAACCGGGAGCGGTAATGTATACCTGTTGGCTGGACTGCCGAACCGACTGGAGGTAAGGGGGAGGACTTCCTACATTAAAGAATACACATAATGACCTATTATCAATCTATGGGATGTTGCCGTCAGGCAAGATTATCCTTACATGGGCAAATTAAGTTCCCGACCATATGTTTTTCCCCTACATTTAGTTCTAAATGTTCTTTATCAGGGCAACAGATGCTTCCAGGGTAGAAGTATGGGATGGGGGGGGGGGGTGGTATGTTGTTTTCGATAGAAGTGTTATTTTGACATGTTTTCTATGCAGGTACTCACTACACAAGCTATCCACTGTCATAAGCTACTCTTCTCAGCAGAATTGGGGAATGCTGACAGGCGTTCAAATCAAGCTCCTTGGGACCCCGGGTATTCTCTGACACTTTATATTGCGACTCCCTAATGGTTAGAATTGTCTCCTGGAATGTGAATGGTCCCTGAGACCCCATTAAAAAAATCTAAAGTTATGCAATATGGTAAACGATATAAACATGAGGCAGTACTGCTTGAGGAAACACACCTCCTAGGAACTCACTGTTCTTTCCTGGGCTGATTTAGGTATGACAGAGTGTATCATGTAGGCCATTTTAGGGACTCGAAAGGGGTAGCAATCGCCTTTCACAAAACATTTTCAATGGTCAATATGACCATAAGTTACTTACCTGTAAACTGTGGTTCTCCAGTATTGGTGTCTTTCATAGATTCACATGCTTGAATATCCCCCGTCGTCGAAGTGGGAGTCCCACGGTACATAAAATAGCAGTAATATATGCATATATAAATAAAAAATTATCATAAATATATATATACATATACATACGTAAAATACAGTAAAGTATCCAAAACTCAAAAGTACCATAGAACAGAATAGGCCCATAGAAAGCCTAAGGGAGAAACTCAACTTAGTAACATATCAGTGTCATTATGTTTTGGTCCACATTCTAGCCAATCAGGCTGTAGCTCCCTCTAGAACCTTCTCCTCAGAAGCCCAAGTCCTCAGATTTTCGTAGCACAAAGGAACCAAAAGTGCCTGAGGAGAAAAGAGCCTCTGAGGGGAGGAAGGGAGGGTCGCATGTGAATCTATGAAAGACACCAATACTGGAGAACCACAGTTTACAGGTAAGTAACTTATGTTCTTCTCCAGTATTAGGGGAGTCTTTCATAGATTCACATGCTTGAATAAGAGTAGAAAGCAATAAATCATCATATAAGTCATAAAGGTAACACTAAAATTCAAGCATAGAAAAAACATTAAATATGTAATATTTCAACATTCAAGAGAAAAACTTTTATGACTGGAGGCGGGTAGCAACAGAGGCTCACCTTATTTAAAAAGATTCCGCAGCACTGCTTGTCCTACTGCTGCATCTGCGGCGTCTGTTGATTGCAGACAGTAGTGCTTCGTAAAAGTATGGCTGCTCAACCACGTAGCAGCTCTGCAAATGTGCCGCAGAGGTACCCCCCGCAAAGAGGGCAGTAGAAGCTGACACAGCTCTAGTTGAATGAGCACGTACTGGAGCAGGAATAGGCTTGCCAGACCGTTGATGACAAAAAGTAATGGTAGAAGAAATCCACCTAGTAATAGTCTGTTTGGTAACAGGCTGTCCTTTACAGATCGGGCCATAGGCCACGAATAATTGATCCGATTTCCTGAATGATGCAGTGCGCTGAATGTAAAACTTGAGACAGCGTTTCAAATCCAAGGAATGCAATGAACGTTCAGCAGGAGTTTGTGGATCAGGAAAGAAAGTCTTTAGAATGATGGGTTCATTGAGATGGAAATCACTTGGGACTTTCGGGATAAATCTAGGATAAGTACGTAGCGTAACAGCCTCATTGGAGAACTGGAGAAAAGGAGGCTGAATTGTGAATGCCTGAATGTCACCGACACGCCTAGATGATGTCAAGGCGAGCAATAGAGCAACTTTCCACGGGAGAAATTTTAAGCCTGCTGAGTGGATGGGCTCGAAAGGAGGGAGGAGGAGCTGAGACAAAACCAGATTTAGGCGCCAAGCAGGTGGAGGACGACGAATGGGTGGAAACATACGGAAGAGGCCTTTGAAAAACTGTTGGATGATTCTAGATGAATACAGCGAGGTGGAACCATCATGACGGAAGCGGGAAAGTGCTGCTGAAAACACCTTAAGAGTGGAGTGGGAAAGTCCTGACCTTGCAAGGGATAGGAAGAAAGGTAGGATCTGTTCAGGTTTGGCGGTCATTGGATCCAAGGCATTGGTGTGGCACCAGACACAAACGCTTCCACTTCAGCTGATAGGTTTTAATGGTGGATGGAGCGCGAGCGTGTGCTAACACTTCTCTGCAATCTGCGTCGATGGTTAGATGCGCAAATTCATTGTGCTCAGGTTCCAGGCATGGAGCAGGAGGTATGCCGGATCTGGGTGGCAAATCTGCCCTTGCTGCATCGTGAGGAGGTGAGGTAGAGGACGAAGCAAAATTGGCTTGTTCTGGGAAAACAAGAGCAGGTCCGAGAACCATGGGCGTCGCGGCCATTTGGGAGCGATCAGGATGACATGACTGGGTTGATGCCTCATCCTGTGCAACAGGCGCGGAATCAGAGGAAGCGGAGGGAAAGCGTAGATAAATTCGTTCAACCAGCTGATCGAGAATGCATTTCCACTCGACTCTCTGTGGGGATGAAGACTTGCAAAGCGTTGGCATTTCCTGTTGGCGGCAGTCGCTAAGAGATCCATCTGCGGCTGGTCCCACTGACGGAAAATGAACTCGAGAGTTGGTTGGTTGAGTTCCCACTCGTGATTTTCCGAGAGAGACCTGCTGAGTGAATCCGCCAGAACATTGGAAACACCCGGCACATGGATGGCTGTAAGATGAATTTGATGTTGAATCGCCCATTCCCATATCTCCTGTGCTTGTTGGGAAAGCAGAAGGGACCTTGTGCCGCCCGGTATGTTTAGGTAATGCATGCTGGTGGTGTTGTCTGTCCTCACCAGCAGAGATTGGCCCTGTACTACCTTCTGGAAAGATTTCAGGGCAAGGAAGATCGCAAGAAGCTCTAGGCGGTTTATATGCCAAGTGCGTTGGATTGCAATCCACTTTCCTTTTACTGACAGTCCTTCGAGATGCGCTCCCCAACCCTCCAGGGACGCATCGGTTGTGAGCGTCAAAGTCGGAGTTGCGTCTTGAAAAGACCGACCCATGGGGCGTGAGAAGGATCCGGTCATTGAAAGATCCTGAGATCTGTTTCCACTGCTTGTCTAATTCCTCTTGCACGACCCTCATATGTAGCCTGCAGTGGGGAATCAACTGTATAGTCGAGGAAGCCATGCCCAGGAATGATTTCAACATCCGGACTAAAATGTACAGCTTTGACTGCAGGAATCGTACCATCTTGAGCATACGGTCTTGTCTTTCCTGGGAGATGAAAACCTTTGCCAGCCGAGAATCTAGTGAGGCTCCTAGAAAATCTCGCCGCTGAGACGGGCGAAAGTGTGACTTCTGGCAATTGATGGAAAGGCCCAATTTTTGAAAAAGAGAGGCAAGACTGGGTGTGCTGGATTGCCAGTTGGAGGTTCGGAGCCTTTATAAGACAATCGTCCAGGTATGGATAAAATTGAATGCCTTGTAGGCGCAGAAAAGAAGCTACCGGGGCCATGATCTTGGTAAAGACCCTAGGTGCTGAGCATAGGCCGAACGGCAGGACTCTGAATTGGAAATGTAGGTGTCCGACGGTAAAACGGAGATACTCTCTGTGCCTGGGGTGAATTGGCACATGAAAGTATGCGTCCTGGAGATCGATCGTGGAGAAGAACTCTCTGGGACTGAGATAATTTAAAATTTGGAGCAAGGTCAACATTTGAAAAGTTTTTGACGTGATGAATTTGTTCAGGGCCCTTAAATCCAAAATGGGGCGCCACTCTCCCGACATTTTCTTGACTAGAAAAAAGCGGGAGTAAAACCCCTTGCCCAGCTGGCCTTGTGGTACGACCTAGATAGCACCTTTCCTGATCATCAATTTGACTTGAGTCAATAGTTCTTTGAAGTGGGGAGGAGGCGGGCCAGTAGGGGGGCGATTGGGAGGAAATTTTGTAAATTCCAAGGTATGTCCTTTTGAAATCACGTCTAGGACCCATTGATCGGAGGTGATGTTGGACCAATAAGATGTAATTGGAGATACTCGTCCTCCAATTTTTACAGTCGGTGGAAAATTGACGCTGGGACTGTCACTGTTTCTTTGTATTTGAACCACCTCTGTAGGTGGTTTTCCTCTGGTATGGTCTGGAGGAGGTTTGTCGATTTTGGGACTGGTAGGTTTGTCTTTGCCGGTTGTCAGTGTAGGAGCGATATTGGTTGGTATTGGCCGCCTCTACCACGTGCTCCTCGAAATGGCCGTTTTCTATATTGGAGAGTTCCTAACGCCTTGGCAGTATCCGTATCCTTTTTGATCGATTCAAGGACCTCATCGACATGTTTGCCGAAGAGCGAATCACCGTCATAAGATAGATCGAGCACTTTAGCTTGAACCTCAGGGCGAAATGCCGTAGATTTTAACCAGCCTTGACGCCTCAAAACAGCAGCCCCCCGCCAATTGCCTGAACCCCGTAGAAGAGATATCAATGGCGCAATCAATGATCTCTGAGGAGATCTTTTCACCCTCCTGAATGATGGCTTGTGCTTCCGCACAGATGGCGTTCGGTAATTGTGGAAGCAATGCTGCAATCTCGGACCACATTTGGTGGGCATACCGCCCAAGAATAGCCAAAGAATTAGCCGCCCTTACAGTGGTGGCTGCCATGGTGGTTAACTTTTTTCCTATGGAATCCAGCTTTCGGCCTTCCTGATATGGAGGAGAGGTGAGAGGTGTGGAAGAATTGCGAGACCTTTTTTGAGCTGCTTGAGTAATGACGGAATCCGCCTTAGGCTGTGACACTAGGCATGTCTGAGAATCTGGTGGTGCTTTATACTTTTTATCGAGTCTTGGTAAGACAGCCGGGATCGAATTCGGTCGCTCCATCAATTTGAGACATTCATTCCAAATGTGGTCGATTATTGGAATAGCGTGAGCTGGCCTTTGAGGTAAGTCTTTAAAATCGTAAAGAAAACAGTCAGTCAGTTGGACGTCCAGAGTGAGATGAAATCTCTTAGCAGCACGCACCATCAAGTTGTGGAAGCTGCCAATGTCCACAGGAGGCGAGGCTAATGGCGACGTTGGTGGGGTTGAAGGTGTGTGAGCCCTGTAAGAGGCACTCGTTTCAGCGTGGAAGCAGTGACCACTGTTAAGGTGGTAGCCGTGGCCAAAGAATGGTGCAATGTCGACGAGCCCGTCGACGTGGTGGTGGAAGATCCAAAAGCCGGTTGAGGTGTCTGCACCGTGTCCACAGGTAAAGAATCCGTTGTTGTTGACGGATGCAATTTAGCTTTCGTCGAAGATTTTTTCACCGTCGTCGACGAAGGTAAAGACTTGCTCGTCGCCGAAGATGGTGCCGTCGACGAAGGTTGGGCCGTCGGCGAGGTGGCAACCGTCGACGGAGTCGTCGTCGACGAAGTAGTCATTGACGAGGAAGGTCCCGTCGGCGGGTCATTGTTGACAATGCTGTAATCTTGGTCGACGACGAGGAGTGCGTCGACTAATGGCGCGTCGACGGTTGTTTCTTCGTCGACGAGGTTGATTTGATAGCCGTCGACGAGATCTTCAAGACAGAGGCAATGGGTCTCAACTCATGGGTTGTCGTCGACGAGGTGGACGTCGTCGATGTAGTCCTCTAAGACATTGAACATGTCGTCGTCGACATGGACACAGCATCCACGGATTTCTTCGTCGTCGTCGACGGACGCGTCTACGAGCCCATCGACGAGCCAATGCCCGTTTTAGAGGATGAAGGCATGGCTTTGGACAATGACGCCAGAGAGCCAGGTCTCGTAGGCGTAATTGGAGGCAAAACCTGTGGGGAGACAACTTTAGACATTTCTACAAGTCTCCTTTTCTTGAGAAAAGGGGAAGGCATCTCGGACTTCGACCCAAGCTTCTGCGAGGTCTTTGACTGGAAAGAAGAGACACTCTCATCCTCCGATACCACAGTGTCCGTTGTCTTCAACTTCTGAAGCCACAGAAGGAGACGGCCTCTCTGGCCCTTTAAGTTTTAGGTGGAAAAGTACAGCAGTACTTACAGGTCTTCACTTCATGGTCCGGGTAGAGGCAGTAAATACATTTACTGTGTGGATCTTCAAGAAAGAGACGCAATTTTCCACATGATGGACAGGGTCTGAACAAAGATTTCCTTGAAGAAGACATTTGAGAAGAAAAAACAGCTATGAAAGATGAAAAACTGAGCAGAGCTCAGAAAGACTCCCTTCACACAACGTGCAGTAGAAAATCTGAGGACTTGGGCTTCTGAGGAGAAGGTTCTAGAGGGAGCTACAGCCTGATTGGCTAGAATGTGGACCAAAACATAATGACACTGATATGTTACTAAGTTGAGTTTCTCCCCTAGGCTTTCTATGGGCCTATTCTGTTCTATGGTACTTTTGAGTTTTGGATACCTTACTGTATTTTACGTATGTATATGTATATGTATAATTATGATAATTTTTTATTTATATATGCATATATTACTGCTATTTTATGTACCGTGGGACTCCCACTTCGACGACGGGGAATATTCAAGCATGTGAATCTATGAAAGACACCCCCAATACTGGAGAACTGATGTTCACTGGGATACCCAGGGGCAGTATGTGAGCATAGGGGAGTGATTGGGGCCAACAAGCTCAATCTAATTTTTAGTTATGTTCTCCCACAACTCCTACTCCCACGCTAGGAGCAGTTCAATCCCTCATTGCAGACCTCCCTCCGGGGACCACCATAATTGGAGGGTCCTTCCACGTGGTTCCAGACTCCACACGGGACACATCGAACCCTCCACTGCCAAGCAGACAAACATGCTCTTTGAGCCTTGTTTCAAGGGCGACTCCACGGGTCTTTTTGACTCTAAGTGTAGCTGGAATCCTGCACAACGTTCTTACACTCACTTAAAAGCAGCCTATATGGTTGAATCTAGGATTGATCTCTTCTGGCTCCCAGCATGCAACAGGTGCAGAATGCCCGGATTCTGCTGAGAGACATCTCAGATTATGCTCCTCTTCCTCTTGATTGGGGTACTCCGGTCAGCTCCCTTCGCCCCATGTGGAGATTCAATTTGTGGCACCTGACAGACCAAGATTGACCAAGATTGAGCGGACTTCGTGCAAATGGATATACACACCTTTTTCCAAGACAATCAGGGCTCGTGTCCTCTGCCAGTAACTTGCTTGCTTCAAGCAAGCCCACACTGCGGGGTCATCTTAAGGGGTATGTGCGATATAGTGAGTAGCAGGGTCTAGTAGGGTGGTCCGAGCCATCAGCGATAGCTCTGGCGTCTTATGTGAGGAACTACCTGCAATTTCCCAAGCATTTGTAACCTACTATCAGGAATGGGATGCAGCATGCCCCCCACCCCTCCCCCGACAAACGTATTTGTCCCCTTATCCCATCTAGGTCACCCTCCTTGGCCCAAGAGCTGTATCTACCGCTATCAGGAGAGAAGATAGTTAAAGCAATAACTGATCTCCAGTCCGGGAAGAGTCCTGGTCCTTACTAATAAGTTACTTACTTTCGGTAACGATATATCTTTAGGAGACATAGATTAGTTATAGATTCCTTACTTGTATAATTATCCCCAGGCGTCAGACCGAATCCGGAGAAATCTTTCGGCAGCAGTACCCCTGCGCGTTAAAAGGTGGCGTCGGTCAACTCAGCGTTCGTCTTTGGACTCGTGGTCGCCGTAATGATGTTGCGGTATCTACTTAGACGCAGCCCTCGGGCACTGACGTCAGTTCTTTTACACAACATTCCATGTCAGAACAGCAGCGCCATGCAAGACACGGACAAATTGGTGCACAAAACTAGGGCCATGAAAGGAAGTCCTTAACCCTAGATGTTAGTTTGCAGAACGGGGGGGGGATGGGTGGGGCGGTAAGGAATCTATAACTCATCTATGTCTCTTACAGATCTATTGTTACCAAAGGTAAGTAACTTGTTCATCTGAAAGAACCAGTTATAGATTCCTTACTTGTAGAATAGATACCCCAGCAATACTAACACCGGAGGGGGTCTATGAACTAAGTTCACACCAGAAAGTCCTGGAGAACAGAAAGGTCAAAGAAGCAGTCTCTCTGGACTTGAGAGTCCAGGCAGTAGTATTTGGTGAACATGTGCAGAGTTGCCCACGTAGCTGCCTGACCGATGTCATTGAGGGAAACTCCACGTCCCAAAGCAGTGGTAGCTGCCGTTGCCCTGGTGGAATGGGCGTGAAGTCGGACTGGAGGCTCCTTCTTTGCCAAAGAATAGCAAGCTTTTATGCACAAAACGACCCACCTAGAGATGGTCCGTTTGTGCACAACCCAATCTTTTTTGGCACCCACCTAGCCAACAAAGAGCTGGTCATGCCCCCGGAATTGTTTTGTGCGATCCATATAAAGGGAAAGCGCACGTTTTGGATCCAGAGCTTTGGAGCCTCTCTTCCTCCTTAGAAGGATGTGGAGGCCAAAAGAAGGTGGGCAAAGTGTTAGTATGACTATTGTGGAAAGAAGTAACCACTTGGGAAGAAAAGAAGGTTGAGTTCAAAGGACAACCTTGTCCGGATGAACAGCCAGAAAAGGAGGTTTTGAAGAAAGAGCTTGGAGGTCACTCGCTCTGCGAGCAGAGGTGATGGGAACCAAAAAGGCAGTCTTTAAAGGTCAAAAGTCTGAGAGGACAGTTATGTAGCGGCTCAAAGGGAGCGCACATAAGATAAGTTAGAACCAAGTTCAAGTCACACTGAGGCATTACGAAGGGAACAGGAGGAAAAGATGAGTAATGCCCTTAAGGAAGCAATTTACAACAGTGGGATTGAAAAGAGAAGGCTGATCAGGAAAGCTAAGAAAGGATGAAATGGCTGAGAGTTAGCCCTTTAGGTAAAGAATGATGATGGATTAAACCCAGATCAGCTGACTGGGGGCGAGGGCTTGGAATGTTTAACACTCCGTCCATCATCCCCTTTGTTTTAGCCTTTTAGAGTGCCCAGAAAAGAGCACTGCTGGACAAAAGAAAAGAGGAACAAGAGAACCTCAAAAAGAGGAGCGAAAAAGGGATCCACAGCCTTTGCTGTGCAGCATACCACAAATCTGTTCCATCTGCAGGCATATACAGTCTTAGTGAGGGACGCCTGGCTGCCAATATAGTAGCACAGACTTTGGGAGGAAGGTTGAAAGCTGTCAACTGTCGCCGCTTAATCTCCACGCAAGGAGGTGGAGACTGGACAGGTTTCGGTGGAGGATCAGCCCCATCTGCTGCGACGGAAGATCCTCCCAAAGAGGCAGTCTGATCGGAGAATCGACTGCCATGTGTAACAGCTCGGGACACCAGTCTCTTCGTGCCCAATCCGGAGCCACAAGAATGACTTGGACCCGGCCGCGCTTGATCTTCTTCAGCACTTTGGGCAGAAGTGGTAAAGGCAGAAAGGCGCATAGAAGACGCAAATCCACTGGGGACAAAAAGCATCACCAAGCGAGTGCCGCCTTGGAAATTCCAATGTGCAGAATTGCTGACATTGCGCGTTGTCTTCGGTGGCAAATAGATCTAACCGAGGCTCTACCCACTGCTGAAAGAGACCTTGCACCACCTCCGAGTGAAGACGCCATTCGTGATCCATCATGCGCCTGCGGCTGAGTTTGTCCGCCCTTGCGTTCAGAGAACCCACCAGGTGTTGACCCACTAAGGAAATGCCTTGATGTTCCAGCCATGTCCAGAGGCGGAGGGCCTCCTAACATAGGGTCCACAACCCCACCTGCCCTGTTTGTTGCAATACCACATGCTGGTTGTGTTGTCCGTGAACACCTGCACTACTCTTCCCTGGACAGAGGGAAGGAATGTCTTCAGTGCAAGACGAATCGCCTGGGGCTCCAGAAGGTTGATGTGAAGCCCGGACTCTGCCGGAGACCAGAGGTCTCTGATCTCCACCTCTCCCATGTGGCCACCCCACCCCAGAAGGGAGGCATCCGTCACCACAGTGGAAGGGAGACGGATCTGCCATTGACCCAATCCTGGTTGGTAAGCCACCACTGCAGTTGTCGAGCAGTGCCCTCCGAGATCTGGACACAGTCAGACAGATTCCCCTGATGCTGTGCCCACTGGAACTTCAGGTCCCACTGCAGGGCCCGCATATGCCATCAGGGATGATCTATCAGCAGGATGCAGGAGACCATGAGGACCAGCAGCCTCAGAGTCATTCTGACTGAAATCCGGGACAGAGGTTGAAAGATCGGAATAATAGCCCGAATATCCCGGACTCGCTGTTCGGGAGGATAGACCTGAAACCACGTCATGTCCAGAACCGCTACGATGAAGAGGAGCTTCTAAAAAGTAATCAGGTGCGACTTTAACACATTGATGTATAACCCCAGCATATGCAGGAGGTCGGCCGTAGTCTGGAGGTGGGAGAAGACTGCCTGGGGCGAGCCCGCCTTCAACAGTCAGTCATCGAGATAGGGGAAGACTGAAACCCCTAATCTGCGCAGATGAGCTGCGACCACTGCCATCACGTTCCTGAACACCCAAGGGGCGCTGGTAAGGCCTAAGGGGAGCACGGTAAACTGAAAATGCTCGTAGCCTGCGTTGAACCGCAGGTAACGCCGGTGGGAAGGCAGAACGGGGATGTGAAAATAAGCAAACTGCAGGTCCAACGCTACCATCCAGTCTTGCGGGTCGAGGGCAGATAAGACCTGAGCAAGCGTCAACATTTTGAACTTCTCCTTCCGGAGGAAGCAATTGAGGTCCCTGAGATCCAAGATAGGACGCAGGCCCTTGTCCTTCTTGGGAACCAGAAAGTAGTGAGAATAACAACCACAACCTACTTCTGGGACCGGAACGCGCTCAGTGGCTCCCTTGGCCAGGAGAGCCGTAACTTCCTGGAGGAGAAGGGCCAGATGATCCACCGACATGCAGTGGTATCGCAGTGGAATGGCTGGAGGGGAAGTCTCGAAGGGGAGGGAGTAGCCCCTTTGGGCTATTTGCAAAACCCACCTGTCTGAAGTTTTGGTGCGCCTGTGGGGGAGTTGATGGCGAATACTGCCGCCCACTGGCATTTGATGGGCCTGAAAGGTTGGACTAGGAGGGTTTGGAGGATGCTGCAGAGGAGAGGTTGGTGGACTGGCCCTCCCGCTGGCCGGCAGAACCTCGCCGGTAATTTCCACGCCCCCGGCCGCACGAAGGCTGGGTATCTTGCCGCAGCCTGTGGCCCTGGGTGGAACGTGGCGGGACATCCCTTGCGTAGCCACAAAAGGGGCGAAAATCAGACCGTGCCGGACAGGTGGAGACGCCCAAGGACTTTGCGGTAGCCCGTGAGTCCTTGAAGCACTTAAGGGCATAGTCTGCCTTGTCGTCAAAAAGGCGACGGCCATCAAAGAGCATGTCCATCAGGGTGTTCTGGACATCCCCGAAAAACCAGTAGACCTCATTCAGGCGTAGCGGCGAAGCGCTACCGACGTTGAAATGGTCCTGCCCAGAGAGTCGGCAGTGTCCAACCCACAACTTATTGTAAACTTTGCTGCATCTCTCCTGGCGGCGACAGCCTGGCAGAGCACTGCCCGGGCCTTCTCCGGACACTGAGGCAGCACTTGAGCAAGCGTATCCCACACAGAGTGCGAATAACGGCCCAAGAGACATGAAGTGTTTACGGGCCACAGTCCTAAGCTGGCGGAAGAGAAAATCTTCTTGCCAAGATGGTCTAGCGGTCTGCGAGGGCCTCATTAAACAGCAACAGGGGTTCCGAAGAGCTCGCCGCCGGTTGAAGCACCTCAATCAGGAGGTTAGTCCTGACCTCCACCGTAGGAAGCTCGAGGTTGAGAGCCTTGGACGCCCTACGCAACACCACAGCGTATGACACTCCCCCCTCCGTAGCCACGGTAGGAGGAGACAACATGCCAAGGTCGGGTGAAGTATCAATACCACTGGCATCTCCAAGGTCCTCTCTACAGTCCTGCTCAGTATCAAGCAGGTCACTTAAAGGGTCACCTGACCCCTCCCAGTTCTCCTCACCTTCCTCTGGCTGCCAAACAGGCTGAAAATGGCCAGGGTGGAACACCGGGACAAAAGTACCCATGGGCGCCAGGTCCGGCTCCATGTCCACGTCGGAATGGAGGCCACGGTCAACGCCGGCCAGGGAGCCGACCGGTGCAGAACGCGGTAGTGGTGCCGAAGGAAGCGGTGGAGGTGTAGTGAGGTCAACCGGCACCGATCCGGATCCAGGTCTGGATCCAAGGGGGCCTGTGGCGCCGGAGCTGCCGGCGGCAAAGTCCGTGGGGCCCGAAAGAGTGCCGGCGGGGTCGGTCCACCCAAAGATGGCATACATCGCCTCCTAGAACGTACGTAGCTGGACAGGGGTCGCTCTGGGTCCCAGAAACGGAGGGAAGCTCGGAGTCGACCCGTTGCCACGGGGGCCTCGTCGGATTGGCTGACCGACGAGGAGAAGTCAAAGAGTGATGATGCTGCTTCGAATTCTTCTTATGCTTCGGCTTACCCGAGTGCGAAGGCTTCGATGGCTTGTCGGATTGGCAATGGCTCTGCGACCGGTCCCTCGACCTACCTCTCGACTGGTACCTCCAACGGCGCAGAGCCGAGGTGGGAGCGCTCCCGCAAAGCCTTTGGCATCAAGAACCAACAGTTGGAGCACGACTTGGGGTCCTGGTCGCGCTCCAGGCAAAAGAGGCACACTCAGTGCGGATCTGTGACCAACATCAGCCGGTTACAGGAACTGCAAGCCTTAACCCGGGCAGCCCTCGTGCACCTGCTTGGAGTCGAAGACTTAAAACAAGGCTTTCACAAAAGTCGAGAAAAAAGTAGTCAAAAAAACGACTGAGGTACCGCTCTTCCCAGATCTGCACTGGCTGGTGCGGAAAAAAAAGGAACTGACGTCAGCATGCAAGGGCAGCGTCTAAGTAGCTGCTGCGACGTCATCCCAGCGACAGGCGCGGAGCCGACCAACACACCTTCCGACGCGCAGAGGTACTGCTGACAAAAAAACTTTCCAGATCCAGTCTGACGTCTGGGGGTAATTGTAAGGTAAGGAATCTATAACTGATGTGTTTCTTTCAGATTTAGAGAGTGTGATGAGTGATGGAGGATTATAGGTGAAGGAGGCGGCACATAAGGTGGTGAAGGGTTTGTACCCACGTTCCTTTTCTTCACGGGAATGTGGTGCTCATCCTGTTGGGCCAATTTCCTTTTTCAGGCAATTTGGCATGAATATGTCCAGTATCTGAGTTAATAGCCAGTACTTTTCGTTTCGGATACCTAGGTGTAACATCAAACTGAGGATCTTTTGTCGGAGTCTATCATTACCTGTAATTTCTGGCATCGAAAGTTTCGGCTCCGAACTCTTCGGTACCGAAGATTTAGGCTTCGACAAAGAAGGAACGTGGACCAGTTTGTGCTTGGATTTTGGCGCCAAGGATTTCAGAGCAGTGCCTGCATTGGGCAGACTTGAGCCCGAGCCGGAAGGCTTTTCTTTGTGTTTCGGTGACGGGCCCACGGGCGGCGTGTTCAAAACTTTTTCTCTGTGCAAACCTTGGCCAGCAGGCAGAGGTAGGACCAGAGCCTTTTTTGTCTTTGGTTGTTGGGACAAGGGGGTTTTTGTATCACTGTACGCTGACCCAGTGTAACTTGCTCCTCTTGTTCCATTTCGGAGTAGGCCTCGGACACGGAGACATGTTTCTCTTCCTCGGCTCCTTGAGGGTGTGTTTCTTCTCGTGGAATCTTCGGTGAAGATATCCGGTACGGAGCTGCCTTGGTGTTGCATCTCGTGACGTCAAGCCCGACGGTCACAAAGTGTCTTCTTTGATCGAAACACGTCACAGTCTTTCTCGTTGTGTTCCGGGGACAAACAGATTGCAAACATCGTGCAGGACGGTGTGCGGAAACTTGGCGCGACAACCGGGACAAAGCTTGAATGGAGTCCATTCCATCGACTGCTAGAGAGCCCGGCACGGGTTGGCTCAAGTGCCCTCCACGAGTTTTCCCATTGAATATCTTTTAGTCGAAACGATACGTGGAGAATGGGAAACGCGGTCGAGAAACAAGGGGAAGGGCCACAAGCCTGGAACAGAGGAGGAACAGTAATCCATCCCCGGACTACACTGCCAAGGTTGGCCATACCTCCTGAAAGGAGAAGGAGGTCAAGGACAGGTAATCCATTTGCAGACTACAGTGCCATCTGAAAAGAACAGGAGGCCAAAGACAGGTAAAAGCACCCCCACAAAGAAGACCGAGTGGGGATCAAAAACTCTAACAGAGGGAAGAGCAAATGTAGGCCCCCACTCTGGAGGAAAACCAGCTGGAGGGATGCCGGACTGGAACAAAACGAAGAGGACACCCACAGAAGACAAGGCACCCAGAGGGAGGCGACTGCCGAACAGCAAGCAGAGGGTCCTCGCAGAACTGGGAGGAAGGGTGGGTTGATAAGGAATCTGCTGCTAGAATCGTCTCTACCAGATACATTGTTACCGAAGGTAAGTAACTTGTACATCTGATAAAGACTACTAGCTGCAGATTCCATAACGTAGAATAGCTACCCAACCATATCCAAAAAGGAGGTGGGCCTGCAAGAGAGCCTCCCCACCGGGAGAGACACAGGGCCCCAGCAGGGGACATGCAACAGGGACAAGAAGAGAAAGGCCAGGATACCCTAGGCTCCAACAAGGGAGAACTGCCCAACACTTCTCAGGAACAGACAGCGCCCGAAGAGCCTCAAGGAACACAAGGACCACCACAACCCTTAGGGAGGAGAGGTAGAACCGGAGGCAGGGCCCACTTGAAGAAAAGACGAACACACCCCAGCCGCAAGCAGCGGACAAGACAGGGACGGCTGCATCCCTAAAAGTGCAGATGGAAGAGAAAGGCACAATGATGAAGAATAAAAACAGGCCTGCACCGGCATGCAAAGCCAGCAACAGACAACACCATGGAACGGTGCACCCAGGACAAGCCAGACGCCAGCCGAAGGCAGAGGTCAAGAAAGGCAGGGACACGCCCTGAGGGAGGGGCCGGCACACACAGACCCACGAATGAAGTAGAACCAGGTAGAGCTACAATGCAAAGCAGCAGACAGCAGACCAGGCTAGCGACACAGCGATCCAGGAGAAAGACAGACAGGGGCGCAACACAAGCCACTCCAAAACCATCACCACCATGACGCCATGGAGAGCAGCAGCCCGAAGGACAACCACACCTCCCCAGCACATGATAGAGCTATATAATAGCTACCATTACCCCACAAAGGCATTTTACGTCCCATGACCATGGGAACCCTCTTAGGAAAAAGTTTCAGCAGCAGAGGACAAACAGAAAAACCTGCGGAGGAACCTAAGACGGCTTGCCAATCAGCCAACAAGAATACACAGAAGGCCTAATCTCAGGACCAACACGGCTTACCAACAGCCAAAACCACAAATCAAAAAAGGGCCGGACAAGCAGCCAACAGCACCAAAGTCCTAACAAAAGGACCTGAAGGCACATCAACCACACAGAACACACAACCAGGGTTACCCGCTACAATGCCCCAGAAAACAACGGGAGAACACCTCCTAAAACCCAGACCGACTTACAGGTCACTGAGGGGGAGGAGGAGGAGGAGGAGGACGAAGCCCCGCAAGAAACCTCTGAATGGCAAAGTCCGCAGGGGCGTGGAACAAAAGAGTACCATCAAAGGGAAGGTCTACCAGCCGTTCCCTAAAATTCCACGGGAACACACTATCCCATAGCCAGGCATGTCGACGAAGGGCCACTGAAGAAGCCCTGGTACGACCAAGCACCTCTGAAATGTCCAGAGCGGAGCGAAGAATAAATGCAGCCAGCTCCCAGCTATCCAATACATGGTGCTACAGATCAACAGAGGCACCGTCCTGAGAAGCGGCAGACAAAAGGGACTCCGCCGAATCCCACAAGCAGGAAGTGGCAATGGCCAATACAAAAAGAGTGTTAAGGGCTCGTAAAGCCGCACTGGTGTAGCAAAGATATTGCGCCCCCAGGAATCCAACCAGCAGACCTCCCGTGACGGAGGAGACAACACCAATGGAAGGGAGGGAAAGGCAGTCTGTAAAAGAGGGCCCCTGGTAGAGGGGTAGAGGGAATGACAGACAGGATAATGCGGCACAGGACGGTGGCGGTGCAGAAGTTGTTGGGGCACTGGGTCCCCCGTGGCGGGCCGTCCCCAAGCCCCCAAAAGAAAAGTGGGGAGTGAAGCATCGAAGGGTAGAAGCAGCTCCCGACCACCAGAACACTGATGGAGGTCCTCCAGAAGATGATCCGTGGGGAAACGGGCAGCTGGATTGGCCAAGTGCAAGATTACAGCAGCCATTGAAACCGCCCGAGCGAAGGCAGCACCCGCCTCCATAGGGCCCCGCAGTAGGGAACGCAGTTCCTCTGTGGGTGATGGCTGCAAGCTAAGGCGGCCATCCCCCAGTCCAACCGGAGGAAGGAAGGGCCAAGTCCAGAAAGGGGACCGTGGAATGGGGAGCCTGAGGTACCTCTGGCAAAGACTGTGGCCGCGGCCACGGCAAAGAGCCGTCCTTTGACGACGCCGGGGGAAAAGCCACGACACGGCAACCCGTCTCCGGAGAAGATGAAACCAGCAACCGCCGTACTTCCGGAGAAGAGGGGGTGTCCGAAGACGAATCAACAACCCGACGCCGGCCCAGCAGCGTAGAGTCCGCGACAGGTCAAAATCGACCGGTGCCGAAGGAGACGCCGGAACAGCCTCCGCCACAACGTGCGGCGCAGGAGACCGAGGCTGGGTCGGAGCCGGGACGGCTAAGGACCAGCGCCGAAAAGGTGTTGACTCCACCTCCGACGAGGCAGCCGCCTGCTTGGAGGGACGAGGGGGGGCCCGGGGACATGCCCCGACCCCTAGCCAGCCCGTGCGTCGCCGCCAAGGCCAGCAGCCGCTGGCGCCTGAGCAGCGTCACCTCAGCCTCGGACAAGGCCACCGCTTGCCCAGAGGACCGAGGGGGATTCAAGGACAAGGACCAAGGAGGACTCTAGGACAAGCCCCGGCAACCTACCGGGGCACCACAGGGACCCCGGAGGGGTTTGCGGTGAGGCAGAGGCGCCGTGGTCCGAAGGAGGGAACCCCGAAGGGTCGCACCCTGACGGCACCAGATCCTCTGAACCTGGAACCAAACCTGTCAGCGCCGGAGCCGCCGGCGATGCCGCAGAAGTCCCCGCACGAAGCAAGGGATCTGCAGACATCCCAGTTGGAAAAGGACAAGCAAACGAGGCCTGCAAGGTCGCCGCATAGGCCTCCATCTGGGCTCTAGTCGCCCCGCGCCGGGAAACGGCGGATAGGGTGACGACGAGCGGGGCTGCAACACCCGCAGACAACCAACTCCCCCGACAGGCAGAGGACTATTCCTCTGGGACAAACTGCAACACTTACCAACAGGTGAGCGACGCTCTTGCAGCCTTGGAGAAGGACTATCTCGAAGACAGAGGCGGCCGTTCTGGAAGCCGGTCGCGGGGGACGGACGCGGCGACGCCGCCGACCTGGACATGCATGCTGAAAGGAGTTTTATCCGGCGCTCCCGCCGGGAATTCGGTTTCATTTGCTGACACGCCCCACAATCTGTGGAGTCGTGGTGCTCCCCCTAACACCACATGCAGATGGAGTGAGGATCCGTCGCCAACATCTGGCGCTCGCAAGACAAGTACGTCTTGAAGCCCGAAGGCATTCGCACACTGTTCCCAAGAAAAACGCTCAAAGGTGGGGGAAAAAAAGAGGCCTGAAACAAGCCAGGAACACGATCCGGGTTTGCGTTGCACACAGCAAAGAAGAAAAACTGACATCAGCTCGCCAGGGTGGGGCTTATGTGACCTCGCTGATGTCACGCCTGCAGAGGACGTCGGGGCGGAGTCGCGTGGTACCGCCCCCACCCCCACATGGCGCGCAGAGATGTAAGGGTGGGCGGAATATGCGTAGTCCATCTACGCAAATTTCAGCGAAATGGCAAAAAATCTCTGCAAACACGCATAAATTCCGCAAGCACTTGGAATTGCTTATTCGCGATGCGGTTTCCTGCTCGCGATCGCTTTTTGCTTGCTCAGGGAGAAATATCTTGTGAACACGCATTTGGAGAACGCGAACAAGTAAAAAATTCTGCGATGCCGCGTAATGCTAAATTTTGGGCAATTCCGCGTTCTCCGTGGAACGCAAAATTCCGCGAGTAGAACAGAATTTGCCACCCAGGTCCAGTTTCACGCCTGGGGATAATTCTACGTTCAGGAATCTGAGGCTAGTAGTCTCTATCAGATCTGTCTTATCCAGTGAATTACTTTATTGATCAAAGGTTTGTTTGATTCAACTGATGCACATGCCAATTTCAGTACATTTGTCATAAAAACTCAATTTCGGCTTCCTCTAACCAATTTTAAAGGCTAGAACGTTTATCCCGGAACCAGGGCCTGGTAATCTCATCTTCGCGATGTCAATCACCCTGTGGGTTTAAACCCAGGACCCCATTTGAAGCCATCTCAGGAGGTAAAACCAACTTGGCTTTCCCATTCATAACACCCTGATCAAACAATGTGCCATGAGCCCATGGGCCAGCATACAAATTGGTAGATGTTATAGCCTTTGGAGCAAACTCCCCTGATTCAGGGCAGAAAGACTCTTTGCTTTTAGAACACTGCATGAGATCACAGCGAGTTTCAGGGGCATTAGAAGGGGCTGCCTTTCTAGAATTTGTACGATTGATGAGCTGCAGGTTCCTAGCCCCTCGCCCACCTGTGTTATACTATGGTACTGAGAATTATTGCCCTCTGCATTTCCTCTGCTTGTGTCACTAGTATATATCCATGTCTTTTAAGACCATAAGGGAGAGGGTTGCTAAAGTATTCCAGGCTTAGGCAAGTAGGGAGACCCCTCCAATGAGTCATTCTTTCCTTACTATAGCAAGATCAATAGCAGCCCTTCACAGCCCCGCACCCCCACCCCCAAAGTATAAAAAGAAACATGTTCTCCCACCCCTAATGAACTGTAAATTCCTGTAAAACTCTATACTTCAGATGAAGTCCTACAAACACTACAGCGCTCTTCCCAACCACCAAAAGACAATGTTCCGCCACAGTAAAGCGCCACTAAGATTCTCTGTGTCTCTAGCTAGATTCTGTGCATTTTTGTTATCCCAACATGTATTTACTCATGACATGGTATGCCTATTGCACAATACTCACAACTATGTGTCACTCTGCAATGCTCTATTCAACTTGTAGCACACATATATAAAAAAAAAAATGTACCTGTGCCAAACGTTGCATCACCATTGAGCAAGTGATCAGGATCTACCTGCATCCCATCAAGACAAACTGACAGGTCCCCTATTACTTCTGCTGGCTCCTTGTCACCAACTAGCTGTAGGGACACCACCACCTCTTCCACTGAAAATATAAAAGAAACATGGTTTTCATATGACCGGTGAATACATGTCTATTCAACTAATATAGCAGTTCATGATGCAAGACCTTCCATGGCAACTTGTAGATTTTTTTTTCAAAATGTAACATCCTAAATCAGGATTTCTGCAGTCTGTTGAAGGAGAAACCCCCTAGAATGGCAAATAATGCTCTTATAAATTTCAAAGTGTGTCAACAAAAGTGAGCAATATCCTTTCTGTTGGTAAAGAGGAGTTATTTCATCATCCACTAGGCTGAGGATGATGAGCATGTTCAGCAGGTTTTGGGGTACTTTCCAGCCTGCTGGCTTGCCCCATCGGGAAAGGCTGTGGGGCAAGCCAGCAGGCTGGAAAACACCCTAAACCCTGCTGAACATGCTCATCATGCTCTATTATGACACCTGGATGCGGGTTAAGCTAGGGAGCAGAATGCACCTCTATAGGAAAATTCCAACTACTCATGGTCTAAAGCAAGGGTGTGCTCTGGCTCAAATGCTTTTCAATCTCTTTCTGGCCGACCTAGCTTAACTACAATATTGCAACTTCCATGCCCCAAAATTAGGCAGCAAGGAAATATCAAGCTTCCTCCACAATGATGATGTGGCACTGGTCAGCGGAACATAGGTGGGGCTGAAACTGCTATAGGATATTATGGAGACCTAGTCCATGGCCAACTTTGGCAAAACCAAGACCATGGATTACAACAAGGAATCTCACTCACAGTCATTGTTCTGGTGTGGGACTCTGATTGAAAGAATGAACAAGTACAAATACCTAGGGGACAATATTGATAAGAAAGGCTCATACACAGCCCAGAAAGAGGCGACCCAAAGTAAATGAATGGTGCTGGCTACAACTCTTAAAAATCTAAAGAAAAGGTTAGCTGGGCCTTCCTCGACGCCTTTACTGGAAGTAGTATGAGCAAAGCTCCTGTCGACATTTACATACAGGAGTGAATTGCAATGAGGCCACGACGCTAGCATCCTAGATAAAATAATGGTCTGTACATGCAGAATACTCTTCTTGTTGCCACGTTTCACCTCTCCGACACAGATTTGGTTGGAGTTTGGGCTGTTTAAAAAAAAAAAAAAAAAAATCGCTGGCTATAAATGGGGCATACATAACAAGCTGAAACAATTTCAAAAAAGCATAACTCCACACAGTGAACCACAGGTTTTGAAAGGAGCTACAAGACGCGACTTGTCACCGGCAAGGGACTCCCTAAAAGAATCACTTGAACTGACCGGACATAAACAACTCTGTGGTGCCTCGCACGAGCCACCGGGCATTTAAGCATTTAATTCTAGAAATTCTCATTAACATTAAGCAAATGGACTGGAAGACCTTAAAAATCCGAAGGCACTCAGTTATTGAAGACATGGCATCGCTATTAAACATAGCACACAGTTGGATAAAATTAAATAATTATAAAAACATGGATCCTTAACAAATACTTTTCCACTGGATACCCAGTAGCTAGTTTTTAAAATACTGGTTGGGCCTACTATCCACAAGAGATCACCTCCACCTGGCAACAGGGAAGTCAACCCGACATACGTAGTTTGTGCGGGGTTTGGAAGGAAAATCTAATGCATCGAGGTGGCACTTGCAAAAAAGTACAGGGTGAAAGGAGTCGGCTACTGAAAAAAGACTTCAATCAAAGGGGAATAAAAACAAGAAGGCAGGTGGTGCTGGCCTGTTTTGACCCAGGAGATACCCAGCTGAATTATAATTTTGTCACATATTTTGTTTAAGGTGGAGGGTAGGCTGCATTGCATCCCGCCCAATGCTTGTCGAGGTTTAATCAACCGAAGAATCATAACTGAACTACCCTCTTTAAAACTTTGAATCATAACAATCTAACATAACAGTGGTGTGCTCCTTGCACTTGCACTTTTTCACATTGCAATGCATAACCCCTTGCGTGCTCCCGTCGGCCGTTGGCCAATGGGAGCACTACCTCCCTAGTGCTGCCGTCGGCCAATGGCCGACGGTGCCCGCACTGCGGCGGTTTTAAGGCGTTAAGAAATGCAAACCTTACTGTGGGACAAATGAGACTGATCTGGTCCATGGAATCCTCCACAAGCTTCAAATTATTCTTAATTGTCAATCTTAAGTCATCCTGCACACAGCTTTTACTACAATTTCGAAACAAGATTTGAATTTTTTTTGTAATATAGAAATTTTAACACAGGCTTTGGTATAATGTCTTAGATGTCTAACATGTAAACTATCATTTATTGCAATGGTTTTAAGTACTCTAGCAATGAATCAAACTAACTAAACTAGGCTGAGAAACCAAAATCAAACAAGGCACTGAACCCTATTGGAACCTTACGGCAAAAAACCTGATGGCCTTAGAAAGTTCAGGGCCTTACTTGGACTCACACACAGAAAAACTTTTGCTGGCAAGATGTCTTTTACCCTCATCTCAGCAACCCCACACATTTTACTCCTCTTTACTTTATGTTAGCCACACAAGTTGCTATCTATAAGAAGTCTCAATCACCCGGTAAGGGTTTCAAAGGTGCCTCTTACATGGCAGCAACGGTTCTGAAGCTGCGGAAGATTTCCTTTAACAAGTTTGATTTGGCCTTTGTGGAGATTAAGTTCAGCTGCAGCGCTTCTGATGCTTTTGATACTACTATAGTGAACGAACAAACCTAATAACAAGCATTTACAATGCAATGGTCTCAGCATTATTAAAGGTAGAGCTATTGGCATTGCTCATGACTTCTTTTTTTTTAAATCACAAATAAATGGCATTGTCATTTACATTGTCAATAGCTTAATCGTTAAATAAATGGCATTGTCATTTACAATGCCAATAGCGTAATCGCTCGCAAGTGCATGACCTATAGAATTTACGCCCACATAGAGCCACCCACACAAAGCCGCCCACACACACACACACACACACATACAGAGCCACCCACACATAGAGCCACCTACAAAAAAAAGCTATCCACACAGAGCCCCCCCACACGCACACAGAGCCCCCCCACACGCACACAGCCCCCCCACACGCACACAGAGCCCCACACACCACACAGAACCCAACACACACCACCCAGAGCCCACCCACACACAGAGGCCCCCCACACAGAGGCCCCCCACACACAGAGGCCCCCCACACACAGAGCCCCCCCACACACAGAGCCCCCCCACACAGAGCCACCCCACACACAGAGCCACCCCACACACAGAGCCCCCCACACACACAGAGCCCCCCCACACACACAGAGCCCCCCCACACACAGAGCCCCCCACACACAGAGCCACCCCACACACAGAGCCACCCCACACACAGAGCCACCCCACACACAGAGCCACCCCACACACAGAGCCCCCCCCCACACACACACAGCCCCCCCCACACACAGAGCCCCCCCACACACAGAGCCCCCCACACACAGAGCCCCCCCACACACAGAGCCCCCCCACACACAGACCCTCCACACACACAGAGCCCCCCACCACACACAGATTCCCCCCACTACACACAGATTCCCCCCCACCACACACAGATTCCCCCCCACCACACACAGATTCCCCCCCACCACACACAGATTCCCCCCACCACACACAGATTCCCCCCACCACACACAGATTCCCCCCACCACACACAGAGCCCCCCACCACACACAGAGCCCCCACACACACACAGAGCCCCCCCACACACCCAGAGCCACACACACACACCCAGAGCCACACACACACAGCCGAGCCACACACACCCAGAGCCACACACACACCCAGAGCCACACACACACACCCAGAGCCACACACACACACCCAGAGCCACACACATACACCCAGAGCCACACACACACACCCAGAGCCACACACACACCCAGAGCCACACACACACACAAAGCCACACACACACAAAGCCACACACACACACAAAGCCACCCACACACACACAAAGCCACACACACAAACACAAAGCCACACACACACACAAAGCCACACACAAAGCTACACACACAAAGCCACACACACACCCAGAGCCACATACACATAGAGCCACACACACAGGAGAGCAAGCACAGCCAGGGGGCAGGAGAGCAAGCACAGCCAGGGGGCAGGAGAGCAAGCACAGCCAGGGGGCAGGAGAGCAAGCACAGCCAGGGGGCAGGAGAGCAAGCACAGCCAGGGGGCATGAGAGCAAGCACAGCGAGGGGGCATGAGAACCAGGGGGCAGGGGAGCAAGCACAGCCAGGGGGAAAGGGGAGCAAGCCCAGCCAGGGGGCAGGGGAGCAAGCCCAGCCAGGGGGCAGGGGAGCAAGCCCAGCCAGGGGGCAGGGGAGCAAGCCCAGCCAGGGGGCAGGGGAGCAAGCCCAGCCAGGGGGCAGGGGAGCAAGCCCAGCCAGGGGGCAGGGGAGCAAGCCAAGCCAGGGGGCAGGGGAGCAAGCCCAGCCAGGGGGCAGGGGAGCAAGCCCAGCCAGGGGGCAGGGGAGCAAGCCCAGCCAGGGGGCAGGGGAGCAAGCACAGCCAGGGGGCAGGGGAGCAAGCACAGCCAGGGGGCAGGGGAGCAAGCACAGCCAGGGGGCAGGGGAGCAAGCACGGGGCAGGGGAGCAAGCACAGCCAGGGGGCAGGGGAGCAAGCACGGGGCAGGGGAGCAAGCACAGCCAGGGGGCAGGGGAGCAAGCACAGCCAGGGGGCAGGGGAGCAAGCACCGCCAGGGGGCAGGGGAGCAAGCACCGCCAGGGGGCAGGGGAGCAAGCACAGCCAGGGGGCAGGGGAGCAAGCACAGCCAGGGGGCAGGGGAGCAAGCACAGCCAGGGGGCAGGGGAGCAAGCACAGCCAGGGGGCAGGGGAGCAAGCACAGCCAGGGGGCAGGGGAGCAAGCACAGCCAGGGGGCAGGGGAGCAAGCACATACCAGATGCTGAATCCGCAGCTATTCAGTGGAAGAGCTCAACATACAACAAGCAGGGAAACAGAGGCACAACAAGCAGGGAAACAGAGGCACGAAAACGGCAGGCACAATCACGGATCACAAGCAGGGAAACAGAGGCACAAAAACGGCGGGCACAATCACCGGATCACAAGCAGGGAAACAGAGGCACGAAAACGGTGGGCACAATTACCGGATCACAATTTGGCTCAGGAACCAAAAAACTCAAAATAAAAAACCGACAAGTCTCTAACATAGATTAGATTGAATTTGACATATGCCATGCGCAAAAACTCAAGACCAGTCACCTATTAAGCGATCTATCAGAATTCCAAAACTACAAAAAAAGCAGGTACAACTCAAACGTTTTGGATGAAAACAAAAAGGCCCTATATCTCCCCCAGTGTAGCAACCAGAATGGGTAACAGATAATGCAGCTCACACTCAGTTGAGATAACCAGTAAGTTTGCAACATCTGACCATTTATCCTACTCAATCCACACTGCACCACTCCTAGCAGCACAACAGAACATGACTACCACATTCTTTACTTCTTCAGGCCCGGGAAAGGTTGCTGACCTACACCACATCCACCCAAAATTATCAGTCCTGCAAACCCTCAATCACGTTTATTAATGTACCGAGATTCTACAAAGAGACAGGAAACAGTATGCTGTAATACATAAAACGGAGTCCTGCAAGCCACTGGTTTACAGTATTGAAAATCAATGTATCAGTAAGGACAGTCACTGCATCTACCAGTACCTTGTACTGCAAAACCACAGAAAAACATAGCATGACAGTAAACAAGCATTTATGCATACTTCACACCATGATAAGAAAGCATGCATTCACACATACACCCATGCACACACACACAGCCGTCCATGCAGGTATGCAGACTCACACACACACCATGGTTAGAAAACATGCATTCACACAGACACCCATGGACACACACAGCCGTCCATGCGCTTATGCAGACTCACGTCATGGTAAGAAAGCATGCATTCACACATGCACCAATGCGCACACACATACAGCGGCACACACATACAGCGGCACACACACACACACACACACACAACCACACACACACAACCACACACACACAACCACACACACACAACCACACACACACAACCACACACACACAACCACACACACACACACACACACACACACACACACACACACACACACACACACACACACACACACACACACACACACACACACACACACACACACACACACACACACACACACACACACACACACACACACACACACACACAGATCCATCCGTTTCTGCATACACACACACCATGGTAAGAGAGCACGCACGCACGCACTTACACACACACATTCATCCGTTTCTACATACACACATACCATAAGCCTGCCGCAGCGAGGAGCCAGCGGGAGAGTCACAGTCCAATCACTTGAAGTCCCCAGAGAGCGAACCAGGGGAGTATTGTAGTCCAATCCAGGTGCAGCGTGGGTGAGACAGGGCACACCACAGGGCGGTACCTGAAGCCGACGGCCCATGCGCAAAATCAGCAGGCAAGCAGGTCCCCAAGCACAGAGGGGTCACATCAAAAACAGTCCCCCACTTTTTCACTGCATTTCTTCCTCTATTCTTCCTCTATCTGGCCGCAGGGCGGCCCTCGAGCGTGACCAAGGCCCCCCCAGCCAGCAAGACACCCGCCTGCGGGGCCCAACCCCCTCCCCCCGGAGCTCTAGCACTAATCGCGCGAGGGTCCGACCGGACCCCCTGTTCCACACCTTCGAAGGTACAACCAGCTCCTCTCCTAAGCCTGCGCTGCAAAAGACAGACCAGCGCATAACGGATGGAACCCCCGCTCCCCACAACGCCCGCACGTCCAGGCCCACCCCCCATATCCCTGCTCCGTGTAAGCGCCCCCACAGGTCCCCCGTGTCCCCGCCCCATGCCCGCAACCCATCCCCCGCACAGAAAGGCAGCCCCGACAACAAGAAAACATGAAAGGACCCAGAAGAAAGGAGAATGGGGGGACCGAGGGAATCACTCACCACGCTGGAAAACATCGTCCGGGCAGCAACCTGAAGCAGACGGCCCCTGCACGAAATCAGCAGGCAAGCAGGTCCCCAGGCACAGAGGGGGCACATCAAAAGCAGTCCCCCACTTTTTCACTGCATTTCTTCCTCTATTCTTCCTCTATCTGGCCGCGGGGCGGCCCTCGAGCGTAACCAAGGCCCCCCCGAGCCAGCACGACAACCGCCTGCGGGGGCAAACCCCCTCCCCCCCCGGGGCTCTAGCACTAATCGCGTGTGGGTCCGACCGGACCCACTGTTCCACACCCTCGAAGGAACAACCAGCTCCTCTCCTAAGCCTGCGCTGCAAAAGACAGACCAGCGCATAACGGACGGACCCCCCGCTCCCCACAACGCCCGCACGTCCAGGCCCACCCCCCACATCCCTGCACCGTGTAAGCGCCCCCCACAGGTCCCGGTCTCCCCGCCCCATGCCCGCAACACATCCCCCGCACAGAAAGGCAGCCCAGACAACGAGAAAACATGTAAGGACCCAGGAGAGAGGAGAAGGAGGGGGGGGGCGAGGGAATCACTCACCACGCGGGAAAACAGCGCCCGGGCAGCACGGTTCCTCAGGGTCCGGGGGGGGGGGGGGGGGGGGGGGAATTTCCGTTCGCGCGGCCGACCACTTTCCAACTGGCTTTGCCATCCCGTGGTGCAAGGCCGGACGCGGTGAGGCAGAAACAGCTGCCGCAAAGCCCCGAAATTTTCGGAATCGGGGGCGTGTTTTTAGGTTTGAGTGACAGATGACGTCACAGATAGAAAGAACCTAAAAAAAACACGCCCCCAAATCCGAAAAAGACGGGGCTTAAAGGGAGTGACGCCCCTCTCCTCCAATGGCTGGCCAGCATTTACTAGGCCAGCCAATGGAGAAGAGGGGCGGGTTCCAAGCCCCCTCTAAGAAACATTAAATCTCGGGCTCCGCCCCCTGCTATGCAGTGAGACGGTCCTCGACCTAAAAAAGGATGGCCTGAGGGTTAAGTGAAACCACCTTCTGACGGAGTGTCCAAAGCGCTTGCATTTTGTAAAACCAGGTAAAGACCAGCAACAGTGTTGTAAGAGGGGAGGAGGTTATCAGCCTATGAGTCATCATCATCTGTACAGCCAGAATCTTTATCAGACAAGACAGAAGCACTAATATGGGACCTGAAAGGCTTATCAATGCACGCTAATCTCTGGGCTCTGGGAAGGGGCTGCGTCAAGGGCCTTTATTTTCTCTTTTGTCAGACAACTTCAGGGGCTCTGAAAGAGGCACAGAAACTCCAGGACGGCGCACGTATCCTCTGCATACGTGGCCCCAAAACACCTAAAAGGCCATGGAATTCATTAGGGGCTAGAGCCCAAATTCTGTAGAGGTACACATTCAGGAGACCTCAGAACTGCCCACGTCACCAAACCCTGCAGGATGGGACCCACCTTTTGGGGTGGCCCAGATAATAACAGAGCTGTCCTGAAAAGGTCCAACATGGCTCTTTTTTTAATGTCAGAATCGGCTCAGATGACGAGGAAGAGAATGCCATCAGAAAACAATGGTGAGACTACAAAAAGGCCACAAAATAGGACCGTTGGATCATTCCCTGAAGGAAGACTTACTTTAAAAGAAGGGGACTGCTTTAGCATATCTCTGCAGCCTGAGCCAAAAATAGCTGAGCCTTACATTTGCGATGGCCTTGGGGTGCATTTAAGAACAGGAGTGGCAGATAGAGTGGGCGCATTTAGATTCAAAACATTACATGTTTATGTCATGTGCTTCTCAGGGCATTTGCAACAAGATATAAACCTTGAACTTTTACGAGAAAGCATTTGACTACGTTGCTGTCCAAAAGCTGAGGAACTTCATAGGTGAAATATTGAAAAGAGCTACAGAAAGGAGTCAATGTGGCACAGAAAAACAGAACTGGCACACGCACAACGGACAGAGCTATATAGGTATATATGACATAGATGGCCGGTAGATTAGCAACAGAGGTGAAATGGAACTGCTGGAATACTATTGTCGGGGAATATTTTTCATTGAGTGGGTTTTTCTGCAAATAGATTTACTTGCTACAAGAGAACCCAGTATGATGCCTGGAGACTGGATCCAGACTGGCACCTGGAGGATATTCATAAGCTAATGATTCCATCAGAATGGCCTGTTCCAACTTCAATTTTTGAATGTCATCTAAATCCCTACATCTGTGTCTCTTTACGATTGTTGTGCTCTCCGGGCATTTGTTGATTAAATGCTGTTCTTTATCACCCAGTGCCAGAGAGTGTGGGATGGGCAGGTGTAGACCTGGCATCTTTTGGCGTGTTTCCCCTGGCTTTCTGCATTCTGACATCCCGGTTTTCACTTGTTTTATGTCTCTGCGCACTATCTCACTGCTGTTCAGTGTTAAAGATCAAGTGCTCCTGTTGTAAATTGTGTTATGGACTGGAATTTCCATGATTGGCATTTTTGGTTAACTAGTACGTTCCTAGTAAAGTGCACTGAGAATGCCAGGGCCGGTAAATCAAATACTGCTAGTGGGCCTGCAGGACTGATTGTGCCACCCACACAGGCAGCCCTGAAAAGGGTTCTCAAACCTGCCACTGCAGTGTTTGTGTGCAGTTTGTAACTGTCATATCGACCTGGCTAGTGCTCCCACTTGCCAGTCCCTAATCTTCTCTTTTCTTACATGTAAGTCACCCCTGAGGTAGGCCCAAGGTACCCCTGTGGGCAGGGTGCTGTGTAAAGGTAGGACATGTCTTGGTAGTGAATTACAGTGTATTTCGTTTTCACCACAGCAAGGCTATCTGTCTCATTGAATAGAATGGGAGTTTACTTATAACATCTTATAAGCATATATTCCCAATGGGACAAAATAGGGAAATTGAGTTTGGTATGCCTGGACTCAAAGTAAAAATGCATCTTTTAGTAAAGATACTTTTTATGTTCGGAGTTTGAAAATACCCCTTTTCGAAAGTAGGTATTTTCTTCCTTAGCCATCCTATGTGACTCTGCTGGTTTTGTTGATTGACTGTCTGGCTTTGGAGTGACAGGGGCTGGGGATGTGCATTCACTGTAGACAGCCACTGGGGGAGGTGAGTGGGGAGGGTTGAGCTGTGTCCTGCCTTTCCTGGATGAGTCAGGGCTGGGCTGAATAGACTTGGGATGCATTTAGAGTAGTGGGCGGAGATTTCCTTGCACCTGAATTGTCCTGGTCTGCCTTACACAATGCGGTCTCCACCTCCTGCTTGGTAGGTGGGCCAGAGAGGTCAGAACTGTCTTGGACTGAGCCCAGAGTCTTTCTGCATGAGAGAACAAAGAGAAACGGAGTATAAATATTGGGGCTCAAACCCCAGAACTTTAGAACTCACTGGAATCAAGGAACGTGCCAAGAAGAAGAGCTGGAACAACTTCTAGGAAGAGTACTGCCCCTTTGCTGTGTTGTTGCTTTGTTTGGTTGGCCTGCAGTTGCTGCTTCTGCCTTTGGTAGCAAAAGGACTGGACTGAACTTTCTTTAACTTGTGCAGAGTATCTTCAAGGGCTTGAAGTAGAGCTTACCACCTGTTCTGAAGTCTCAGGGACCGCAAAGACTTCACCGACCTCTGGGAACCACCTCTGGAACCGTGGTTTCAGTTGCACAGAGGAGGGAAAGCAACCAACTCCGTCACTGGCTCTGTGTTCTGAAGGCACCGCAAAGGGTACCGTCCGCATCTCGCACTGCAACCCTGGTCTCAACGACGAATGACGACACCACCACCACGGAGCCGCAGTTTGCACCATGACCTGTGGGCACTGCACACCCTCACTTCGCCACCCTCGTCTGACCATCGTCGCACAATGACCGTGACCTTCGTTACAGCATCGTGGCTTGGAGGCACCACTCGCAAGTCTCACGCCGCACCACTCCTTCCCACACCGAAGTCTGGACCGACTGACACCATCTCCCAGCAACCAGCTCTCTCGCCTGCACCGTGATCTTCAGCACCGCAACAAGCACCACCTTCACTTCGTACCACAGCCTTGGGGACGACCGTCACCGAGACGCTGCCTGCACCGCGACTTGAGGGCACCACACGCCTCATGGCTACATTTTGCATCGCTACCGCGACTGCTGACACGAGCAGCCCGCACCAACGTGTCGGCTGCAACATAAAAGGTACTCTTTACGAGTCTGCCGACACCCCCGACCAACGCTGCCAGACGTAACTGTTGGATTCTGTTGTTTTCAGTACCGCTGTAGTACCGGACGGAGTTACCGACTTCAAGGAACTGCAAGTATTCTTGCAAAGTCCATATTTTAAAGTAACTGTATGTTGGATATTTATCGTTTTGGTCTTGTTTTGGATATATAAATATATTGGATTTTTTTCTAAACTGGTGTGGTGTCCTTTTGTAGTGTTTTCAGTGTTGGTTATGTGCAAATTCTTTACACACTGCCACTGAGATAAGCTTGACTGCTCGTGCCAAACTACCAAGGGGGTGAGCAGGGGTTATTAGGAAGAAAAGTCTCTACTTGGACACAGGTACCTACCTCTGCCAACTATAGACCCCCATTTCTAACAACAGGAGAGAGAAAATGTCATCCCTTCCGCTTGTTCAAGTAAAACATAAAAATAATCTTTTTTTAAATCTAACATAACTTGCCCTTTGAGTGTGAAAGGCCCTTGTGGCGAATTCTACTATCAGAAACTTCAAAACACGGATGTAGAGCGAGATTCATCTTGATGTTTGCTGTTTTTTATCTCAATTTCTCACTTATTTGCTCCACTACACATACTGGGTGCATCCCTGTGATTAGTCACCACAGGGACTAGGTCTTGAGCTTCAACGCTAACTAGACTTCGACCTCTAATCATACGAGGAGTTATGCAAGTGTTGCGCTTGTATGTGATGTCTGGTCAGAATTTATGCAAAACTATCCTGATGGGCCCCTAGTGTTCACTGACTATTCTGCCATGTCACTTGCACTGCTGCTAAAACTCTTTGCAGCATTCACCATTACGGACCATCAGGTCACTGTTCCAGCAGCTGCACACAGCTGCTAACCCTTCTCCAGATAAAATAAACTAGATTCACTCCTTTCCCTGATAAAATCCTTATAATCATCTAGGGATAAATATCCAAAATAAGTAGGGTGAAATGAGATACAACAGCCATCTAGACCATTAACTCCGCTCTTTTCCATATACATGCCGCAAGCGATTATATGTGATTCAGGCGCCCATCAGCAAGCATCCACAGTCAGCACCCAATTAAATATCAGGAGCATAAATATACCAGTCTGCTTAGAATAAGTAGTAATACAGATCACAGAAAACACATTATTGTACAATTTTACAGTCAACTATGAAATCCAGTGAATCTCGTCAAGGACAAAAATGTAGCTCTCTCCTTAAAGACACTGCCTTTAATAATGATTAATCACTTCCATCATCTGGCAGTACCATTGGCAGCCTTCTCCAAAAGTGCCCGGTGATGTGCACTCACAATTGTTATCGGTGATAAGTCAATGTCCAAATTCATTCATTTACAATTAATCTGAAGCGGCGTGCAAGAAAATACAGATTTTAAGAATAACAGCGGAAAAAATAAAAAGTTATTGTATACTCACGTTTCATATTGTTTGCCTTTAAAGTGTCATGTATATTTAAAGTGGAACTCCCCAGTAAAACATCAGATTTCAAAGTCTGATAACTCCACACCCGGAATACTAATTTACTGGATGGTGACACGATTCTGAAACGAGAACATCATATTCATTGATATTTATCTAGAAACTATTGTACAAAACCGAGGCCTGCTGACAGTACTTTCTTATCAGCTGCAAATAAATATGTTAACAGTTATATCAGAGTATCCCCTTGCTTTCACTTTAGAAAATTAAAGTCGGGTATAGGTACCAGACTACACCTTCTGAAAATTCAAGGGCTGCTGTTTCTCGATCTGCAAAGCCATTAGGTAGGATCCATCTAGAGTGTGGCATAAGTGAGGAATCTTTCTTGCTACTGATAATGGAAGCTTGTGGTTAAATCCACGTTTGGAAATATCTTCTCATCCAATAAATTACTTTTAAACAAATCATTTAAAATTGTCTAATCCTTTCTAGCATACAGCTAAACACATCTGTATTGCAATTTTTATACCAGCCCTTCCTTCTCCCTCTGGTTCACACCTTCTACAAGCAGGCTGAATTGTGTGTGGACTGCAGACTTCATGGGAGGTTACATTTTCCCATGTAGGAGAGCCATCATGGAGGGTACCTCTTGAGGAGCTTTGCTGAAGTGAAGAGCTTCAGATTAGTGGAGTGAAGCATTGGCAAAGCCAATAGGTCTCGCCTATGCAACAGCGGTTGACTTTGCACCATGTTGTACACCAGTGTTACTGCTGTTCAGCAGGGCTTAAAGTTAGTTGTGTAGACGAGAGTGGTGCAGAGTGACATCGAGTGGAGTGGCGCAGAGTGACATAGAGTGGAGGGGCATCGAGTTTAGCGGAGGGGCATAGAGTGGCGCAGAGGGGCATAGAGTGGCGCAGAGGGGCATAGAGTGGCGCAGAGGGGCATAGAGTGGCGCAGAGGGGCATCGAGTGGCGCAGAGGGGCATCGAGTGGCGCAGAGGGGCATCGAGTGGCGCAGAGGGGCATCGAGTGGCGCAGAGGGGCATCGAGTGGCGCAGAGGGGCATCGAGTGGCGCAGAGGGGCATCGAGTGGCGCAGAGGGGCATCGAGTGGCGCAGAGGGGCATCGAGTGGCGCAGAGGGGCATCGAGTGGCGCAGAGGGGCATCGAGTGGCGCAGAGGGGCATCGAGTGGCGCAGAGGGGCATCGAGTGGCGCAGAGGGGCATCGAGTGGCGCAGAGGGGCATCGAGTGGCGCAGAGGGGCATCGAGTGGCGCAGAGGGGCATCGAGTGGCGCAGAGGGGCATCGAGTGGCGCAGAGGGGCATCGAGTGGCGCAGAGGGGCATCGAGTGGCGGTGAGGGGCATCGAGTGGCGCAGAGGGGCATCGAGTGGCGCAGAGGGGCATCGAGTGGCGGTGAGGGGCATCGAGTGGCGGTGAGGGGCATCGAGTGGCGGTGAGGGGCATCGAGTGGCGGTGAGGGGCATCGAGTGGCGGTGAGGGGCATCGAGTGGCGCAAAGGGGCATCGAGTGGCGCAAAGGGGCATCGAGTGGCGCAGAGGGGCATCGAGTGGCGCAGAGGGGCATCGAGTGGCGCAGTAGCATGAATTAGAATGGCATTAAACAGGGTGGAATGGAGGGGCAGCGAGTAGAGTGGTATCGAGTAGTGGCATAGAGTAAAGTGGTGGTGTGGAGTAGAATGGCATTAAGTAGAGGAGAGTAGAGTGGCACCGAGTGGAGTAGAGTGGCACCGCGTGGAGTAGAGTGGCACCGCGTGGAGTAGAGTGGCACCGCGTGGAGTAGAGTGGCACCGCGTGGAGTGGAGTGGCAGCGAGTGGAGGGGCAGCGAGTGGAGGGGCAGCGAGTGGAGGGGCAGCGAGTGGACGGGCAGCGAGTGGAGGGGCAGCGAGTGGAGGGGCAGCGAGTGGAGTAGAGTGGCATCAAGTATAGTAGAGTGGCATTGGGTAGAGTGAAGAGAGATGACGTAGAATGAAGGGCCCTACAGTGGCATAGCATATAGTGGAATTAAACGTTGTAGAGTGGAAAAGAGTAGAGTGGAGTGAAGTAAAGTGGCGCAGAATGGAGTAAAGTGGCGCAGAGTGGAGTAAAAAGTGGAGTAAAGTTGTGCAGAGTGGAGTAAAGTGGCACAGAGTGGAGTAAAGTATTGCAGGGGTGGATTATCAGAGTGGCGTATTAGAGTGGAGTAGAGCGAAGCGGCGTTGGTGTAATGGAGCGGAGTACAGTGGCATAGAGTAGAGTGGTGGGGAGCAGAGTGGGGTGGCGTGGTGAGGAGGGGAGTAGATTGGACTGGAGTAGAGTGTTGCGTAGAGTGGAATATGCCTGGTGTGGTGGCCCACTGCCATTACAGACAACATATTTTCAATTGAAATTACCTTTACCTTTGTATAGACATACAGTTGTACTGATAAACGTATACCGAGCACAAACAACGTGTGAAAATGACATCACCAAGTGTATGGATTTGCTTTGATCGTATTAAATCGTTTGTTTCCACCACACTTCAGAATTTCAAAAACGTGTGCTTCAATCGAGCTTTCAAAATTCTGATATATTCTGAAATATTTGCACAGTACATTTATAGACATTCAAATAGTATTCTGTGCTAGAAAAAATAACATCCTACAGCCTTTCCTCTCAAATGAGTACAAAGCAGGATTGTCACATTTATCCTCTCACTTTGAAATAGATTTCACTCCCCAGCACACATCTATTGTTGTTCATGCGGTTTCCCGATTTAGCAAAGTACCATATTATCAATTCTGAATCACAAAATATTACAGTCAGATAAAATTATAAACACTGCTTTTTCTTCCTTTTCGGTGTCTTTATTCATATAACTTTTCAACACTGCTCCCAACAGCCAACACGTGTTTCGTTGCGTCAGGGATGTAGTCCCGCAACTTTCTCAAGGCTAGTAGATCCACGTATTAAGTCTTTGGTTTGTGGTGATACTTCCAGACCACAAAGGGTTTCTATTTCGAGCAGCGTCCCACTTTGATGCCGTACTCGGACGACATGGAGCAGCGTCTGATAAGATAGAGATCAAGTTCACTGAGCTTAGTGACGTTTGAAAATCACAGGTACACTAGGAACGAAAATAGACTTTCAAAGTGGGACGCCACTCGAAATAGAAACCCTTTGTGGCCTGGAAGTATCACCACAAACTAAAGACGTAATACATGGATCTACTAGCCTTGAGAAAGTCGCTGGACTACATCCCTGGCGTGACAAAACATGTGTTGGCTGTTGGGAGCAGTGTTGAAAAGTTATATGAATAAAGACACCGAAAAGGAAGAAAAAGCAGTGTTTATAATTTTATCTGACTGTAATATTTTGTGATTCAGAATTGATATTATGGTACTTTCCTAAATTGGGAAACCGCATGAACAACAAAAGATGTGTGCTGGGGAGTGAAATCTATTTCTATAATAGCTGAGGCTTTTTTGAGGAGTTTAGTAGTTCTCCACACCCTGCAGCACCATCAGAATTACTTGAGAGACTTAGATATACTGTGTGACTCTTCCCATGGGCGCCTCATACCTACACTAAATACCACTTTTCAAAACAGTGTAATCCTCTCACTTTGATGTCAGAGAAAGAAAAGTAAACACCAAGCTCCCTCGGAAGACAGAGCCTATGTTTGACCCCTGTCTTTGAATGCACAGCAAATGTGAAAAGATGAGAACAAAATGTAACAATCTGTTTATAGAAAACAAGCACTTGTGGAAGAATACAAAGAGCGATGGTGACCAGCATATGCTCCTCAAGAGGGACAGAGACTGCTGGATAGCTTATAATAAATAAAGCCAGCAAGCAAATGTGAGTAAAAAAAAAATCACAAAGCCAATGGTAAGCAATGGGCTGAATGCATTCCCAGGGAAGCTCTTAGAATGTCCCCAAGAGGTCTTTAAAAACCACACAGCTTCACAGTCTACTAGGCTTCCATCTTAAAACCCTGCAGCGAAGGACGAAAGACGAAGGGCACAAGCGCAAGAATCAATTTAAAGTAAATAATAGCACTATTATTAGTATTATTATAAAACTATCTGAGAGAAGGCTGTAAATATAGAATACTTTGAAACCAGACAAAGTGGTTGGTTGGTTTTATTAAAAAAAAAAGGGAGGTAAAGTAAATTCTGCATAGAAATCCATTAACTGCTCTCTTTCACACATTGAGCTAGCCTGTCTGATGAGGGGTGTTACCCCGAAACTGTTCCCAGGATGTTTGTTTCCGGCTCAGGGAAGAAGACCTGGCTTGGCAGTTCAGGCTGGACTGTTCCCATAAGGAACAGCGTCAAGACTGATTTGCATATGACTGGGTCTGAACTGGGGTGGCAAAGTGAGCTAAAGAACGATGATGGATTCACCCACATCTGTAACTGGGAGGGGGTGTGTGTCTGAAAAGTTTCAGCGCTCCCTCCATTATCTCCTTGTGTTTCAACTACCTGATATAGCTCATCTACCAATAATGATTTACTATCCGGTTACACCAAAGAAAAAAACGTTATCTTTTGCTAAGATTTTTTTTTAATATATCGATCTGACTTTGGAGAAGTAATGAAAATATGCCATTTTAGATTCGACCCATTTTTCAGAATATGTATATTTAAAAGAGAGTTACTACAAAAGAGTAATAGAATACTTTGTAGCTGAAATGTTTAAGCTTGCAAAAAGTTTGCAACTAGTTGATGTTTAAAAAAGAAAAAAAAATCTGCACTGAAATTCCTTCCTTATTAATAAATAGCTTCACTGATGATTACAATTCACGAACAATTCCATGTGGCATGACAGGAGAGGCCGTTTAAGACTGAGGCATAGTGCAATTTAGTCGCGTTTTTTTCAGTACTTTTATATAAGGAGTTGGGTCGAAAAAGTAAGTCTACACACCAAAAAATAACAAATCCCATTCCATTTATTTTAGTCGGGGGTAGGATTTAGGATTATAAATGCAGGTTTCATTTTGAACCATTAATACATTATATTAAAAGGTAATTTGTCTACCAGTTCACACAGAGAAACCATCTAAAACACATTGCCAGTTTTCACCACACAGCCTGGAAACAAAAACATACTTTACATACACCAGATAATAATGAAATGAACCGACACATTTTAAAACTTACACTGTGAGATGCTGCTTCCATTTCGGACTATGTGTATTATTACATCTTTCCGTCTTTTTGGATTGCCCATCCACAGACACTTCCACATAAGGGCTCGGTCCAAACCAGTTTTTTCTTGTGTCCTTAAGCTTTGCAGAAATTACTTAGGAGTGAAAAAGAGAAAAGACAATAAACTTAATGACTTTAATTTAAGAATTCTCATCAACAGATTATGATCCTAAACCGTATTGATTCCAATTCTTAAATGCTCCAGCTGCGTAGAAAAGATTATAGAAATAAAACAAAAACACTTGCATGATTCCATGGCCAAGGAAATCTAAGCTACTGACAGTAAATGAACACTGATGTACTAAAGTCTGGGTCTGCATGTTTTAATAAGAGCAGACTGGTTTGTGTGTCAATATACTGGTCAAATGTAACTGCTTCATAACCTGAATAAAAAGCTTTAAAACAACACGAGAGACCAATTATGTTGAAAGCAAAATAACAATATCAAAAACATTAACTGAAACACGTTTCAATTAATGTTTGGTAGACACAATTTCGATCCACAATGCATGCAGGAGTCTGCTACTCGGTTATATTTTTTACAAAGTCGCATGCCTTGCAAAATCGCATTTTAAATCAGTTTCTTTAGTTTCCAGACGCAAAGGCATTCCTAATAGTCTGTTTTCACTTTTCATTGGACTGCCATTTTTCAGAAGAAATCCAAATTGCGCTATAGACACTTAAGCACCAGTCGTCCAGTCCACCTGTGCAAACGCATGACTGCTGTGGATGTGTCCAAGACAAAAGCAAAGGGAAGACCATTTGCCCCATTTTCCATCCAACCACGGCCTTCAACCTGCTATGCGGACGAAACTCGAAATATACTGCATTGTGTACCACAGTTAAGACCCTGTTACACTATACCACTTCCAATTGTGGACCCTTAACAAAAATCTTCCAGAATGAATTCTAGAAACCATTCAGAAACTAACATCTGATTTTTCTCCTTTTTTCTAGGATCTTGCAACCTCGTTAAACATCAAAATCCTGTACTACCGCACCCCCTACCGGCACAAATAATATCAACGCTATATGATGTAAAGCCATGGCCCAGAATAAATCAAATATATGCTCATACTGTAGCTTTTCTGTGTTTGTTTGTGAGAGAAGCTCACACTGCTGCTCTATGAAAATCACTGCGTGTGTTCTTTAATTGTAGCTTGCACTTATTTTACTATCCCTGTGGGTGCATGCTTGAATAGCAACTGCCTTTGGTAAACCTGGAGATCGGTTCCTTTGAAGTGCATAGGTATATCTCTAAGGTGTGTGTCGGCTTGTGTGACTTAAGCTCCTAAGGCCTATATTGTGCCTGTTAAGTGTTTGAAGTTTGTGTCCTGCTCATGCCGTACCTTAGTGTGCCTACAAGAGATCTCTCTCCTGTCTATGGAATCGCAGCATAGCGCTTGACAGCCTGGCTAGCCACTGTCTATTTTACTTCATCTAGTTGAATGCTCATGCGTATGTGCTGTATTTACCTTAGTTGTGCTGGTTTAATAAGTTTCATTCAGTCATTTGGATAATCTTGGAGCACAGATTTACATAATGCGGACTGATTAGTTGTTGGGCCTCTTACTTTTTTAATTCAGTACAGCGCTCTTCAGAACTAGCGCTTGCAAAAGGGTGAAGCAGTCTGGTTAGGCTACAAGGAACATTCTGCTTTGTAAGTGGGAACAGTGTCTATTATGCTCAATAGGTTTGCCCTATCTGGCTAATTTAATATTTTTCGCTATAAATGGCCACACGCCTTGGAAGCAGTAAACCAACTTCAACAAAAGCACTGGGATTTCTTTCTCTGCACCAGAACTTACTCCATTTTCCAGTACAATTAAACAGCACGTTTAGTGTTAACTCGCACGATGCCTTGCTGCAATGGCTACTATTTTATTTTAAGTTTAATGTCACAGCACTTTTGTCACCGTTGATCAGAACAATTCATGTGCTGATCGTCTAAGCCTTTGAAGACCCACAAACCAAACAGATGTACCTGGTGCTGAGTACGCTTTTTGACTAGTTAATTCACGTGTGACTTTTAAGCAAGCTCTGTCTGTGAATTCAGCCTTCTATGCTGTACTAACTATCTTCTCCTGTTAATGGTTTGATTGATGACTTATAATTCTATTCATTTATTAAGTTCAGGTCGTAGTGACACCTAGTCGTGTAATCATCTGCTGATTTCTTAAAATAAGAAACATAACTAAAGTGTAAAGGCATTGGACGTTTAGGTTGCTCTTGACATCAGCGATACAGGATTCGACTTGAGTTTAAATTAAATGCAACTACTGAACAATATCTCACCTGCTATTTCTCTTGATGCATGATACTCTGATCACTGTCCGTTTTAATCTGATTGATATATATTTTATTATATGTCTGCCTACTGCTTGCGTCTTTGAGTATTGTATCTAAGATTGAAACACAGTTTGATGGAGTGTAGACAACAATAGTTAGGGCAGTGGAGCTAGACTTTATATGTTGTCAGATACTGCAGGTGGTTGTCCTGTCACTGACACTTGATTAAGCAATGGAGATCAAGCAGAATGACACCATCAGGATAAAACTAGGATTGAAAATCTGTTTTCTGTCTCAGTGTAATGGAACCGTTGATAATTTGGGATCATGTTCTGTAAGGGTGATTTACATTTCTAATGGAATTTGGATGTTGGTCATTTATCTAAATGTTAATGGCTAAAAGACTGAAGACCAGGCTGAACAGTAATAGATTAGCAGCAGAGTCTTGATTTTTTGGGTCTTTAGGAAGTTCCTATAGTAGCAGAACGTTATTGTTTTTCTTAAAATATAAGAGAGTGCAATTACTATTCCAGTCTGTATACGAGGTAGTTCATTGGCCAGTGAAGGGTCATTGTACTGATTTTAATTTGGCTATAACTGTATAAGTGTGAATATCCGAGTTAAACCTTGGAAAGTGGCTGTGAGGCATCACATGCATAAAAGATAGTGTTACGTTAATGTTAATAGGGCTTGTGTTAAGTTATTTACGACATATTTCCATTTAACCCTTTCGATGCTGATGACGAGCTCAGCTCGTCATGGAAACAGCAAAATGGCATTTTCCAGCACAGGGGGGGGAAATGGCCAGCAGTCATGTGGTTAAATGAGCTGTAGAGGCAGTTTAAACCCCATATAGTCAGGAATGCTCTCCTTAACAAAAGGCCACATGAGATACAGGATTGATCTGTTTTTGGTATTGGATGAAATTAGTCAACCAATTGGGTATCTTATTAAGTAATACAAACCATAGCAGTTCTAACCAACCCTCTAAAGGGTCTAAACCTGGTACAGCCGAGTCAAAGAATTTTGTAAAGGTCAGGTGATCTTCTAGAATTGTCATGTACCCATGATCTTTATTCAAGGCTGAGTAGGCCAAAGTTGGAATTGTTTCCAAGACATAAAAATAATTTCACACAGACATTTTGCCTTCTGTTTTAACCGACCATGCGCCTTTGGTTACCTAGTTTACAAGGATTACAATTAGTAATGATGGGCTGCACGCTCATTGGCAGATTGATAATGCGTTGCTCTGTTGTGTGCTTTCAAAGATCTCATTAATGGGCAGCCATTTGTCTAGTACGCCACAAATGTTTATTTGACAGAGGGCATATAATGTATTAGAATGCTATAAGGCAAAAGTTGGCAGTATCCGAATTGCCTATATAGCACTTAAAAAGTGAATAGAACGTGTTGGCCCATATCATTGGTACGAGATCATCAAATGTTATCTCGTAAAATGTTGATGAGACTTTTAGTGTGTAGGTTTTTTAGCCAGCTATACACGTCCCTTATAAAATAGCATTTTTATTATGAAGGCAAAGTGCACCAGTTTTCCCAGTAAGTTGTGTGAGTAGTTGAGTGGAAGTTTGATGGTGTCAATAGATTAAGAAGTATGGGATTTACATAATGTTCAGTAGCCTGGAAAGCAGGAGGTTGTCATATTGAGATTCAAATGACCTGGCCTTTTTTCTTAGTTTCACAGGAAGTAACAGTAGCTTACCCCTTAACAAATCTGCCTTCCACCCCAAGCTCTGACTTCCACCTGCAGTTTCCCATCCCAGTCTGCTTGTATAATTTTAACTCTTCTAAGGACAACTTCATCTAAGAGTCGAAAGTTGTGAGTGTGTGTCCATGTTTCCATAAGAAAATGTGTTTCTAAATTAAACTGGTTAAATTGGCCAATAAACATCAATTAAAGGCACAAGTCCTAAACAAACCGTAGCTTTGCTTCCTCAATATACATACAGATGTGACTGGTGCAGGACAGCACCAGTGCAAAATGCTCTCTTACAGTGAAACAGCAGTATAGTAACCATTCCTCAAACAAAGAACAGGTATAGCACAGGCTTGACACGTGCACTAAACTAGTACACACAGAGAAGTAGTACAGTACATGCAACAGATATGCAAGCAACTTTTATTGCCAGATCATGTATAATATGGGATGCAGGAGATAAAATATTCACTCACAAACATGTACTTTAAAGACAACAGCAGTGCAGTCTTCACTGAAATGCAGAATGGTGGTAGTTGAGGGCAGAGCAAGACCGCAATGACAGTGGCAGCTTCAACAACCTATACCCTACATGGCCCTATTATAAGGCCCAATCCATGTCAGTGCTCTTCCAGGAGACATCCCTAAGGCATGCAAGGCTGATGGCCCAGAGTTAGTGATTTGAAGATGGCAGAGGCAGACCCTGGTGTCCTACCACCAAATTAATCCAGCGACCTCGCAAGGTCGACTCCTGCTGGTGTACAGCAGTGTGGAGAGCAGACTCTTACTGATGCAGTTAAAATTGGCAATCTAACGCTTTCCACGGGCAGCAGCCATTTCAACACTAACTCAGGAGGTGGTGCCTTCAGGGGAGACGTCACTGTAGCAGGGTGTTTATGATCCCTGGTGAATGGTGATAGTTTGGAGGCGCTCCAGATGACTATCTGAATGACCTTCCACCCACAGAGGGGAACATTTTAAGAACCGAGGATTGTTGGTGCCCTGCACAGTACCAGGAGTTGTCCGCCATCTTTGTTTGCGACCCTTAGAATGATTTAACGCTGGAAAGGGCAGAATAGCATCTCCTTTTGGAACTATACACTATCTTCTCTGGCTGACTGCTGTCATCTGGTGGATTCTGTACATAATGAGCGAGGAAATCGAAAGAAAACAATATTATTAGCTTCTATTTTGGACTGCAGACATGTACACATTACCTCTGTACCTGGAGCACGAGTCATACTTCTACTTCCCTTTTTATATAACATGACAATCCCTAAACATTTACAGGCACAGTGGATACAAAGTGATCTGAAATACCTTGTGTAGGAAGGTAGGATCTGACTGCATGGTTACCCCCGCTTTTTGTCTGGTGTTTTGCTGGTTTTCGACTAGTCTGACTGGGATCCTACTAATCAAGACCCCAGTCTATCTGCTTTCTCCCTAAAATGTTATGCATGTACTTTGGTACACTCCAGATTGGATACTGGGGTACCCTTACAAGTCCCTAGTATATGGTACCCATGTACCCTGGGCATAGGTACCCAGAGGCCTCCCATGTGCTGGAAGTATGTATTATGCCACCCATGAGAGGCCATGCAAAATGGAACTACAGATCTGCTACTGCAGCCTGTGTAAGCTGGTGCTTGCACCACTTACCTTAGATATAGGTTCACTATATCTATAGGTCACTACACTTAAAACGTATAAGTCACCCCTATAGCAGGCTTTAACAATCCTGAAGGCAGGGTGCTGGGTTTTATGTGAGAGAGGGCCCCTGCATGAGCAGAGCCCCTCTGCAGCCTTCGGAGACCATTCTCCCGAGTTTTCTGTGACTCAGCCAGACATATAGGAAGAGGTGCATTATAACCTCGCGGTAAATGCCATCTATTATACGGTTGAAACAAAGTATGTTGTGTTTGGTATCAAACACCTTGAAATCATACCTCCACTGGTAACTGGTGTTAGAGGTATAATTCCACCGTTCTTATGCGAGCTTCGTGGGGTCACTGGTCTATCTGATGCCAACCTTCTCGACCCGGTCAGCACAAAATGGATGCTGCCGACCAGAGAGACACTTCTACCCTCCTGCTGCTGAGCCAAGCTCGAGCAGAGGAAGGCAGTACAATAGGCATCTTGTCACAGGGAGGTGTGACCACCTTCCAGACAGGATTTAGTGTATTGGGGCTGGGTGGGTGAACTTCCAAAGTGCCTGAAAGTCTGCACCTGGGTCAAATTTGGTGTCCCTGTGCATTGTCCAGCTTAAACCAGTCCTGGGAGCCACTGGCTCCTGCTCTGGTGTTGAACTGGACAAAGGACATGGGAGTAACCACCCCTCTGTCCTGACCCTCCCCTAGGAGGGTCCCCTGAATCTGTGCAACCCTCTCCCGTGGGTACATAAGGGTTTAACTGGCTGTAAGACTTTATATTTTACATGGACAAGATTCTACAAGAAGGAATCACTGACCGACCGACCAACTGGACCCTCTGGACTTCGCTGGACCTCGACTGGGCCCAACTTTGTCTCCCTCTCCGTCCAAAGCTTTGTCTGAGCCCTTGCTCTATGCAGGACCTGGGGTGCACTAAGGACAACTGAAGAATCTCCCTTGGGGTGAAGGAGTCACTCCCCTGCATTCGCAGGCACCGTGACGCAATTGACTGGTCTACTGATCCTGAGCTACTGCGGACTCCGAAGGCTCCAGCAACACAGGAGGTGGGTTCCGAAGTTCCTTATGGTCGAGCTGCCCTCTCACCGAGTTTGAGGCCAGCATGCCTTGTGGGGACCTCATAACCTGAACCCCTGTGCACAGTTTACTTTTGCAAGTGCATATGCTTGTTGGCGATTCCCGAGCTTGTGCATTGGACTCCGTGGATTCCTGACCCTGAGCAGTATTTCAACAAAGGAACTCCGGCCTGCTCGCACCAAGTGCTCCGTAGACTGGTGTTTTTGGATCTTGCTCGAGGTCCCCTTGCGACTCCTGGTCATTCGGCCTGTGGGTCCTCCTGAGGATCATCTTGAATTCTGTTGGGCTTTCCTGGTTGCTCCAGACATGCCCCGACTCCCCGTTGCTTGGTGAATCTCCTGGACCTTGCTGGTCCACACCATAACCTGCTTGACCTTCCTGCGTGAGTTGCTTTTGCCAAGGCTTGTTGGTGCTCCCGCCTGACACCGACCACTCAGCACTCAACATCCTTCATGGGACTGCTCGCCTCTGGCTCCTGGTCGTCGACGTCTACTGGTCCTGATGGCTGCACAGTCAAGCATCCCTTCTTCACACCGGAAGCACCAGACATCGGTGGGCATTTGTTCACTGAGCCCCTGGTCACCCTGAAGTGATCCAGACTCTGGCCCCTCTGATTTTAGGTTCCTTCCATCACAAATACACCCTTGGATTCTAACGGACACTTCCTTCCTTCCCAGCTGCAGCTCTTCTTTGTAACCCTCCGTTGAGAATGACTGCGGCTTCAGTCACCACCCCAGCGATATGCACCCGGCTCCCCTGGGATAGGTAACTCGGTTACTACGGTATCCACGGGTGGGGTGGCTCTCCGACCTCTTAAGTTCCAAAGGATTTCCTCGAAGTCCACCGAGAAGGATCCTTAAACTTTAAAACTGTAACTGCGACTTCCCCATAGAATTGTACGGAGCCCGCGGTTGTGTTGGCACACTGCACCCATCCTCAGTGGGGTCCCTTTCTACTCACCTTGGGTGGTTCCTTGGGGTCCCAGCGATTCTACATGCTCAATAACCTGTCTCAACTCCAAACGTGGTTCTTATACCACTATTTTAGTATATGGTCCGGTCTCCCCCTGGAGCCCAATGTGTATTGTGCTACTTACAACTGTTTCTTTGCTAAGGTATTGTGTGATTTGTGGTGTATTCTCGTTTAGAGGATACTAGAGAGTGTTATATAAATACATTTTTAAAACTAGTGTGCTTCTCCTTTCATTTAGTTGATACAAAATTTGATAATCTGGTAAAACAAGCTGCTTTACATTTCTTCAAGATCAAGCCTGAAGTATGCTGTCCACAGCTACCACTAGTATAGCTATCTAAAGGTTATATTTGACCTCATACATCATAAGGGTCGTTTGGACTGGTTCAAGGTGCCCACTTTAATTAGTGGACAGCATATACCAGGCCAACTTCTCACACCTTGGAGTTAAATCAAGCCGTGATTCCCCTAGAATAATCAAGAATAATGTCTTGGCTAGGAAAAAAAACAAAGAGGCTTTTCACAATAGGTCGGCGCTGTAACTATCTTTGTGGAGCAGAGTTCAAAAAATCAATTTGGTTACTTCGTCTAGATGTAACTATTTGGAGTGCTCCCGTTTAAGATACCAAATGGAATCCTACAAAAGATCTATGCTACAGTATGCAGATGTTTCCGGTTCCACACCACTGCTAATAACTACAGCTAATTTGTATTCAACCACGACTTCAGGAGGGCTCAGACTCCCCGATCTCTAATCCTACGATAGGGCGCAATACCTTTCACAGATGGCTTATCACCTGAGCCCGCACAAAGAACCCACAATGTGGGTTATTATTGAAAGCCAACTCCATAAAGGGGCTCCAATGCTTTCAGTGATGTACCCAAAGTCTCAGCCCAACCGAGTGTAGAGCGGTGGAGAAGGAGACATGGAAACAGAGGGGTTTTGGTAACCAGTATTTATTACTAGAGTCACTTGTCAAAAGAATAAATAAGGAAACCAACAAGGTTTTATTCCGCACAAAGGACCAGTTCCTTTCCTAGGGGAAGTCTTCGTTCCCTTATGTCAGGGAACCTTGTCCTAGGTTTTTCAGGAGGCTGGAGATTGAAGGGTTGCTCCCCGTAGGCGCTCACGACAACTCAGGAAAAAAAATAAAACAGAAACGAAAAAAAAATCGGTAAGGAGGATCTCTGGGGATGTTAAAGTTAAAAAGGAATTAGGGAAGTGAGGGGGAGAAGCACCAACTGACGCCAGTGAAGAAGCTTCTGCTCTAGGGCACTTAGTCTTGTGCAGGGAGCTCAGCTTCCAAATTTATGCGGACGTGCCCTCCCTCACCTCCCGACCTCCCCTTGCCCCAAACAGCCCCGAGTTGTCCCCGTACATTCTAAAGCCACGACCCTCCGGGGCCGTGGCAGGAATCAGCATGTTGCCGGAGAAGTTCCGGCTCCTTCTGTTCTGGCTCCCCATCTGGTGAGTCGCCGGCGTCCGGGTCGTCGGATTCCGCCTCTGCTACAGCGTGAGTCCACGGGTTCAGGAATCCAGGGCTGAAGAAGAAGGTCCGTACATCCCGTTCTCTTTCTGCTGCCTCCGTTGCTTCCTCCGCTTGGCTCTAACACGAACGTGCGTCTCTCAGAGGTTCTTCTGTTTTAAGCCGTGGATAGTCAGCTGATCTAGTCACCTGACCGGTTTGAAAGCCGGGTTGCCGGGGAAAGTTAAAGGGACAGTGTTCTGCAGATACAGGAGCTGGGGTCTGAAAACAGAGGAGGGGACATGGGGAGAGATAAGGAGGCGAATTCTCACGTGATGTACCCGAAGAGGAGGCATTATGTAGGGGTACCTCCTCGTCACATCCCCCCACTCCAGCCTGTTCCCGTTCGGGAAACAGGAAAACACGGGAGAGAAAGTCCACGTTCCTGTTTTCCGATCCCTTCCGATGGCGAACTTCAAAGGAAAAGGGCTGCAGGGCAAGAAACCAACGCAGAACGCGTGGGTTATTACCCTTGTTACGGCTCATCCAAAGGAGCGGGGCATGATCGGTGTAAAGGATGAAATGGGAACCCTCAAGATAGTACCTTAATTTGTCCACCGCCCACTTGATGGCAAGACACTCTGTTCTATGATGGGGTAACCCTGTTCCCTGGGAAACAGCTTCCGACTCAAAAACAGGATGGGATGCTCTAAACCATCAGTAGCCACCTGCGAGAGAACCGCCCCAAGCCCGCTTTCAGAAGCATCAGTCTGTAACAAAAAGTGTTTAGAAAAGTCAGGTGACTGCAAGATGGGACCAGAGGTAATGGCTCTTTTTAACTCCATAAAAGCATGTAATGCTACCGGAGGATTGTGCAAGAGATCCTTAACTTTGCCATCCTTCCTCAGAGATTAGTAGGAGGGGTAGCCAATTCAGAAAATTGAGGTATAAACCGGCAATAATAGCCGAGTAGACTCAGGAAAGCCCTAACCTCTTTCTTTGTGACAGGAACAGGGGCCTGAGAAATTGCTCTGACTTTTTCCTCCTGGGGTTCGATGTGACCGTTCCCCGGAAGGAAACCTAGGTATTTTACCTTTTTAGAACCCGGCCCTGGATTTTTTGGGATTTATATGTAGGCCGGCTGACTGGAGGGCCTGAAAAACTAGACGGCAATGTTGGATATAGGTTTCCCAAGTGGGGCTAAAAATGACTGATCTAAGTATGCCGAAGAGTCGGCTTGATGGTCGGCCAGAACTCGGTTCATGAGACGCTGAAAGGTGGCAGGAGCCCCTTGCAATCCAAAAGGTAGGACAGTAAATTCTAGCAAGCCGGAGAGTGTTGAGAAGGATGTTTTTTCCTGATCCTGGGGGATCAGAGGCACCTGCCAATAGCCCTTCATAAGGTCAAGTGTTGTAATATACTGTGCTTTACCTAGTCTTTCAATTAACACATCCACACGGGAAAGAGGATAAGAGTTGCACTTGGATATTGTGATGACGGCTCTAAAGTCTATGTAAAACCGAACAGAGCCATCCGGTTTTGGTACCAGCACAATTGGAGATGACCACTCGCTCTGGGACGGTCGTATCACTCCTAACTCAAGCATGTTTTTTACCTTCTGTTCTATGGCCTCACGTCTGGCAGCAAGGATATGGTAGGGTTTTTGTTTGACAATCTTACCCGGCTGGGTAGGGATGGAATGGTGCGTTAAGGTAGTACAACCTGGCAAGTTTGAGAACAGGGAAGCGAACGGACTTAGGGTGTCTTGTAGGGCATTCCGCTGAACAGGAGACCGCTCTGGATTGACTTGTAGTTGGGATAGCGTGCCATCGATGTTAGGCAGAAGATTTTCTGAATGAAGATTCCTGGGGAGAGGGCCCAACCATTTCTTTAGGAGATTGATATGGTATAGCTGTTTTCGTTTGGGAGTGATTTGGATCCGATAGGTCAAACCAACCTTTTTGACGATCTGATAGGGGCCTTGACAGCCTGTTTTTACTTTTGTGAGACCAGAAGGCATAAGGACCAACACCCAATCCCCTTTTTAGGTCTCAGCCTGCGATGGCTGCGCTTGCGCAGTCTCGCTGGGGAGACCTAATGATATAGAGAGAACATCAGTAGTGAGGTTAAGCCCCGCCCCTCTTCCCCATTGGCTGGCCTCCTAAAGGATGGCCAGCCATTGGAGAAGAGGTCCTAGTGACGTTCTTCTTTCTCTTTAAGCCCCGCTTTTTCAGATTGACTTCCCTGACTTACTGCTGGCGTAAAAGGTTTCTTATCTTCTTTATGGGTCCAGATGGCCCCATAAAGAAGATAAGGAACCTTTTACCAAAGCATGAAGTCGGGCCGACCAGTCTGAAAAGGACGGGCCTCGAAGACAAATGTGCTGCCACACCGCTTGTTAATGTATGTAGCACGGGGAGGTGAAATTTAAAATGTATGCTAAGCCTCGAGAGCAGACTATGCACTAAGCTTGAAAATCTTTTGCACTATGTGAAAGAAAATAAAAATGTTTTGCTAAGGCCGTCGCCGATTTTCTTAAGGGTTTTCACACCGCCTAAAGGACATCGGCTGTTCACAGCTTCAAAGACGAGCTGGAAATTCACTCTCTGCAGTAGTTTCCAGCTCCCCTTCAATGCCACCGTCTGATATTGCCTCGAGAGTGACACTCTGTGGCACCCCGTGAATAGGCTGGTCTGACAGAACCCAGAGAGTCTAGGCAACCTATTTCATTGCGCCAAGTTCATCACAAAAGGGATCGGGAAGGGCACCGTACTCTTTCCGCCACACTTCAACTGGGATAATATACCGATGTCCAGACTGCTGGGCAACTATTTCCGGTTTGGCGAGGGCGGTCACTTTCAGGATTGGTACCTCGTACTCCAACCACCCTGCTCCTCCTCCTACGATCCTTATTCTGTCAATCATTATCACCTAGTTTGCCCGCTTGCCTCACTTATTGAAGTCGGTTTAAGCAGAAAAGGCAATCAATTGGAAGAGGTCGGCGGTAAAGCTTGCGGCTCGGGAGCTTCTCACCTTATTGGCGCGACCTGGCATGTCAATGAGAGGACTGCCACCGCGGTAAAAGGGCATAGCCCTGGTGACCGAGAGCATCCTCGGTGGAATAGAAGCAGTTTACATCCACTGCTCAGAGGGACAAGAAGCTGGAACACGGGGCAGCGGGCCCGATGGAGGTCGAGAGACCGTTCCTCTCTGCGGACATCGGCGATGGGGGCCCTGATCAGCTGGCAGCATGCCTGGGTGGAAGAAGTGGACATCACATCCAACTCTGTCTACAGACATCCCCCTAAATCGGGTGAGTCTTGGCAAGCTAATAATTGCAACGGAGCGGTCAAGTATAAAATGCACTCAAGTATGTTTTTGCACTTACTGAGATTTAATCCCACAGCACTGATTTCATTTAACCCTTTCTCCCAGAGTTTTTCTATGCAGTGACCATTCACCATCAACCAACTGCGGCGGCGTCAGCCTACGGGGATGATTTTATTTTATTATTAGTATTGGCAATGATTAACAGGGCGATTATCAGTTCTGCACTCCTCAACGACCAAATGTAATCTGTGAGTTGCAGTCTTCGTTCCCTTCAACTGACCCAGTTCGACCAACAGACCTGGAAACTGTTATTTGTGAAAGAAAACCCAAGGTCAAAAATCTGGTGTTTGTTGCCCTAGAGTCATAAGCTAATGTTACGTATACCATGTACATTTGGTGAGTTTGGCATTTAAAGCCCACTAGATAGAGGTCATCATGGGGTAGCACATCAATTTGAGGAGGCGGTAATTGAGCATTTTATTTCAATTCATACTGGCGTGTTTGAGGCCGCTGGAACGATGAAAAGGGAATTTACTATATTTTAATACTGAACTTTAAGCAGAATATAACGGCCAATGCAGAGGGTGATATTCCAAAAGGAGCGAATATTAGGGAGATTTGAATTAATGATCAAAGTGCATGCTGTACATCTCTCCCATTTTGTGCAGTTGTTTAAGGAAATGCTTGTATCGATGCTCAAATTTCTACTGTTCTTGGCACTGCGGTTTTTGGTTGTTGTACTTGGTGTTGGTTTAAGCAAGTGAGTACGTTGAAAATTTCTGTCTTTTACACTGTTATCCTGAAAATGTAATTGCATGCAAACCCAAAGAGTTAACTTGAGAATGTTTTTTTAAATACATTGAATCCTACCGGAAAATAGAAACTATTACTTATTCCATCTTTTTCCACTCTAGACTCGTACTTTGCTGCAAAATCCATCCGGCTAGTCTTTAGAACCATAAGTAAGGACTGTTTTTCCCTAGCCCAAATTGCTCCTGAAAAAAAAACAAAATGTAAACACATTTTCCAGGTCAGGTTTGTCACATACGATTCTCCCTCGCGCCTCCGCGCTCCACATCTCTACGGCGCAAAGCAGGAGCCAAAACGCCTTTGCAGTCATTTTTCGGGACAGGCTTCTCCTGCGGGGAGGCTGAGGTCATTGTGCGCTCTCCCAGAGTTCATGCTAATGAGGGGCAGCCTTTAGGGGAAAACATGAACCACTGCTCTGCACAAACCATTAGAGCAAGACAAAACTGCTCCAATTCTTGTCAACCTCCCACTATGCCAAATCCGCACAGGAATGGGCAGCCGGGCCAACAACACGGTCCAATTATGTGCCTGCCAAAAACTGCCCCTCTCCGCCACTTCCCCTATCGTCCCAATTGCGGTCTCTCCGTATTGCAGAGGAAGCCTTGGAGTTCGTGAAAAAACAGATTTTTAAAAACAGGAACAGTGACGCTTTTGTGTGCTGACAATATGACTGACAACGTGATGTGCAAAAAGAAATAATATGCTTGAAAAAAATTGCTTGGATTAAAATATGCAGGGTTCATCGGTTTGACGGCACGGGCATTCCCCACTGGCCCTATTCATCGGTTTTACGGCCCGGGCATTCCCCACTGGCCCTATTCACCACAGTAACAACACGGGAATGGGGTTTTCATAGGCCATTGTACCTCAAAAGAATGTACAGCGCAAGACTTCATCCTCAGCTTTCTCATGGGAACGCATAAAGCAAACTTAACTGGTGGGTGCGTCCTTGCACTGCGAAGTTGGAGAGATCACCTCGGGATCTCCGTTCATTGCGATTTCTCTTGGTTTTGATTCAGGCGACCTCTGCTGTACATCATCTTGAACGTATAGAGGTGTAAAACAACCACAAATAGCTGCCAATTTTTAAATTTGCTTAGTGTGACATTGCTGTGCCTGCAGACAGCTGTGTGGCTCTGTGCCTGTGTGGCTCTGTGTGTGTGTGGGGGGGGGGGCTCTGTGTGTGTGGGGGGGGCTCTGTGTGGGGGGGGGGCTCTGTGTGTGGGGGGGGGCTCTGTGTGTGTGTGGGGGGGCTCTGTGTGTGTGGGGGGGGGCTCTGTGTGTGTGGGGGGGGCTCTGTGTGTGTGGTGGGGGGGCTCTGTGTGTGTGTGGGGGGGCTCTGTGTGTGTGGGGGGCTCTGTGTGTGTGGGGGGCTGTGTGTGTGTGGGGGGCTCTGTGTGTGTGTGTGTGGGGGGCTCTGTGTGTGTGGGGGGGCTCTGTGTGTGTGGGGGGGCTCTGTGTGTGTGGGGGGGCTGTGTGTGTGTGTGTGTGTGTGTGTGTGTGTGTGTGTGTGTGTGTGTGTGTGTGTGTGTGAACGCGTGTGAGTGTGTGTGTGTGTGTGTGTGTGTGTGTGTGTGTGTGTGTGTGTGTACGTGTGTGCGTGTGTGCAAATGCAATAGGTCTTGCATTTGCGAGAGATTAAGCTATTGGCATTGTAAATGACTGCCATTTATTTATCTGTTTTCAAAACCAACACAAAAAGTTTGTCATTTACAATGCCAATAGCTCTTACTTTTGCAAAGGCGAGACGGTTGCATTGTAAATGCTTGTTTTAAGTGGAGCCACTTTTTCCCTTGGTTGTAAAAGGTTTGTTGTTTGACCTGAGCCTTCTCTAGATTCGCATCAGCGAAATCCCTTAGTTTTTGTAACTTGCTACGAAGGCTTTGAGTGTACTTTAAACAGGATCTAGTCTCTTCCTTCTTTTCTTGCTCCCAGTATTCTTTCGTGATCTCCAGTAGGCTTCGGGGTTCACGCCCATAGAGAAGTTGGAAGGGAGAGCAACCCAACCTAGCCTGTGTTTGGCTCCTGATCACGTATAAGGCTAAAGGAAGAAGCATGTCCCACTCCTTTCCCTCTACACTCAATTTCTTTAGCGGCAGTTTCAGGGTGGAATTGTATCGTTCACACAGACTGTCTGTCTGGGGATGGTAGACTGACGTTTTTATGTGGGAGATGTAGTGATTTGCATACCTGCCTCATCACTCTGGAGACAAATGGGGTCACCTGATCTGTGACAATTTCACGAGGGAAGCCAACTCAGGAAAATAATTCCAGAAGTCGATCGCTGATGTTCTGACTGGTTGGGACACGCAAGGGGAAGGCCTCGGGATATCGGGTGGCATAATCGATGACCATCAAGGCGTAGAGATGGCCTTTTTTTGTTCTGGGTATTGGAACTATAAGGTCCATGCCTATCCTCTCAAAGGGGGTTCCTATAATGGGGAGACGTTGCAAAGGTACTGGCGGTGGTTTGTATGGGTTTCTCTTTTGGCATATTTCACATTCTTGAAAAAACTTAGAAACATGTGAAAATATGCCTGGCCAATAAAAATATTTTAAGAGCATATCTATGGTTTTCTGTGCTCCTCTGTGACCGGCTGTTAAGTGGTAATGGGCGAAAAAGAGGACTTGATCACGGAAAGGTTGGACAACAATGAGTTGGGGTGGACCATCTTCCTTAGCTTTCCTATAGAGGAGATTATTCAGAATCTGGAAAGACGGGTATATTGGGTTCTGAGTGGGACGATAGTTTTTGTGTGGAGTGGTTTGGTTCACTATTTTGTAACGTTTTCTTTAAGAGCGTCAGAAAAGATGGGTTGTCCTGCCCCAGGATAATTTCTTCGGGGAGAAAAGGGAGAACCCCAAGTTTAGCTTCTAACGGACCCCGATAGGAAGGGATATTAGTAACTGAATCAGGGGGTATGGTTTAATGTCCTAGTGTACACACCTAATGGGGACTTCCTGCTGGGCCTTGAGGGAAGAGGGTTGTACTAAGGACTGGCGTATTACTGACTGCCGACAGCCTGAATCTAGGAGAGCCGTCACAGTCACCCCTCCCACGCGAACACTCACGTAGAAACTGGGTTCCATCTCATCTGAATATAGGATGGATCGAGGTACGTATCCTATGTCCATTGGCTCTTCGGCTGTTTTTTCCTGGGACAGTTTCTGGCAATATGCCCCCAAGTCCCCACAATCGAAACATTGTGGACCCTTAATAGGCATGGGTTCTGGACGATATGGGCAACTTTTCTGAGGTTCTGGACTGGATTTTGGGGGGTTTCTTTCCAGTCAAGCGGCAGGGGGCGGTAAGCGTGTTTTCTCCACTTCCCCCGCCATATTACGGGGTTGTGCTCGATAAAAAGTGGTTGCCATTTCCACTGCCTGTTCTGCCAACAGGTGGGTATGTTGTTTGAGCCACCTCTGTATCGGATATGGCAGGGCATCTACATATTGTTCCAAACATACAAGTGACATTATTTCCTCTTTCGTGTTGGTTTGGGGTTTAAGCTATTAGTCGGCTGCTGCCTTTAGTTTGAAGTAGAGCGTTTTGGGGTTGTCTGTGGGTGTCCCTCGCTCCTTCCTGAACCGGACTCAGTAGGCCTCGGCGTCCATCCCGTGGTGGTCCAAATAGCACCTTTTATCTCAGCATAGGGAGTGCGATCGTTTGCGTTTGCCACCTGATATGCGGTCCTCTCCTGTAAGGAGAGGGGCTAAAAAGAACGGCCATTATTTAGCTTCCGGCCACCCTGATGCTCTAGCTGCTCTCTCGAAATTAAGAATGCATCAGGGTCCTCGCCGCTAACATATTTTTGCAAAGAAATAGGAGGCCCAGAACCTGTACGGTTTTGCAACTGGTTGGTCAACTCCAGGCGGTCATCTGCAACCTTCTGTAGTTGTTCTGCTTGGTTAACCATAGTGTCCCTAAAGAGTTCACTGTCCGCATGGGTTGTCATCTGTTTCTCCACCGCACACTCAAGCTTCTCCTGCCCACGGATAAGTTGTTGTATTACGTTCTCCATGTTTGGCAGGCGCTACTATGCCACTTCTGACACCACGTGTAGCGCGGTGGAGAAGGAGACAGGGAGACAGAGTGGTTTTGGTAACCAGTATTTATTACTAGAGTCATTTGTCCCAAAAAAAAAATAAGGAAACTAACAATGTTCTATTCCGGACAAAGGACCAGTTCCTTTCCTAGGGCCAGTCTTAGTTCCCTTACATCAGGGAACCTTGTCCTAGGTTTTTCAGGAGGCTGGAGATTGAAAGGTTGCTCCCCATAGGCGCTCACAGCAACTCAGAAAAAAAATAAAACAGAAACAAAAAAAAAAAATCGGTAATGAGGATCACTGGGGATGTTAAAGTTAAAAAGGATTTAGGAAAGTGAGGGGAAGAAGCACCAACCGACACTAGTGAAGAAGATTTTGCTCTAGGATACTTAATCTTGTGCAGGGAGCTCAGCTTCCAAATTCATGTGGACGCGCCCGCCCTCACCTCCCGACCTCCCCTTGCCCCAAACGGCCCCATTGTCCCCGTACCTTCTGAAGCGTGGCGGGAAACAGCGTGTTGCCAGAGAAGGTACGGCTCCTCCTTTTCTGGCTCCCCCGTCTGGTAGGTAGCCGGCGTGTGGGTCGCCGGCATCCGGGCGGTCACTTTCAGGATTGGTACCTCGTACTCCAACCACCCTGCTCCTCCTCCTACGATCCTTATTCTGTCAATCATTATCACCTAGTTTGCCCGCTTGCCTCACTTATTGAAGTCGGTTTAAGCAGAAAAGGCAATCAATTGGAAGAGGTCGGCGGTAAAGCTTGCGGCTCGGGAGCTTCTCACCTTATTGGCGCGACCTGGCATGTCAATGAGAGGACTGCCACCGCGGTAAAAGGGCATAGCCCTGGTGACCGAGAGCATCCTCGGTGGAATAGAAGCAGTTTACATCCACTGCTCAGAGGGACAAGAAGCTGGAACACGGGGCAGCGGGCCCGATGGAGGTCGAGAGACCGTTCCTCTCTGCGGACATCGGCGATGGGGGCCCTGATCAGCTGGCAGCATGCCTGGGTGGAAGAAGTGGACATCACATCCAACTCTGTCTACAGACATCCCCCTAAATCGGGTGAGTCTTGGCAAGCTAATAATTGCAACGGAGCGGTCAAGTATAAAATGCACTCAAGTATGTTTTTGCACTTACTGAGATTTAATCCCACAGCACTGATTTCATTTAACCCTTTCTCCCAGAGTTTTTCTATGCAGTGACCATTCACCATCAACCAACTGCGGCGGCGTCAGCCTACGGGGATGATTTTATTTTATTATTAGTATTGGCAATGATTAACAGGGCGATTATCAGTTCTGCACTCCTCAACGACCAAATGTAATCTGTGAGTTGCAGTCTTCGTTCCCTTCAACTGACCCAGTTCGACCAACAGACCTGGAAACTGTTATTTGTGAAAGAAAACCCAAGGTCAAAAATCTGGTGTTTGTTGCCCTAGAGTCATAAGCTAATGTTACGTATACCATGTACATTTGGTGAGTTTGGCATTTAAAGCCCACTAGATAGAGGTCATCATGGGGTAGCACATCAATTTGAGGAGGCGGTAATTGAGCATTTTATTTCAATTCATACTGGCGTGTTTGAGGCCGCTGGAACGATGAAAAGGGAATTCACTATATTTTAATACTGAACTTTAAGCAGAATATAACGGCCAATGCAGAGGGTGATATTCCAAAAGGAGCGAATATTAGGGAGATTTGAATTAATGATCAAAGTGCATGCTGTACATCTCTCCCATTTTGTGCAGTTGTTTAAGGAAATGCTTGTATCGATGCTCAAATTTCTACTGTTCTTGGCACTGCGGTTTTTGGTTGTTGTACTTGGTGTTGGTTTAAGCAAGTGAGTACGTTGAAAATTTCTGTCTTTTACACTGTTATCCTGAAAATGTAATTGCATGCAAACCCAAAGAGTTAACTTGAGAATGTTTTTTTAAATACATTGAATCCTACCGGAAAATAGAAACTATTACTTATTCCATCTTTTTCCACTCTAGACTCGTACTTTGCTGCAAAATCCATCCGGCTAGTCTTTAGAACCATAAGTAAGGACTGTTTTTCCCTAGCCCAAATTGCTCCTGAAAAAAAAACAAAATGTAAACACATTTTCCAGGTCAGGTTTGTCACATACGATTCTCCCTCGCGCCTCCGCGCTCCACATCTCTACGGCGCAAAGCAGGAGCCAAAACGCCTTTGCAGTCATTTTTCGGGACAGGCTTCTCCTGCGGGGAGGCTGAGGTCATTGTGCGCTCTCCCAGAGTTCATGCTAATGAGGGGCAGCCTTTAGGGGAAAACATGAACCACTGCTCTGCACAAACCATTAGAGCAAGACAAAACTGCTCCAATTCTTGTCAACCTCCCACTATGCCAAATCCGCACAGGAATGGGCAGCCGGGCCAACAACACGGTCCAATTATGTGCCTGCCAAAAACTGCCCCTCTCCGCCACTTCCCCTATCGTCCCAATTGCGGTCTCTCCGTATTGCCGAGGAAGCCTTGGAGTTCGTGAAAAAACAGATTTTTAAAAACAGGAACAGTGACGCTTTTGTGTGCTGACAATATGACTGACAACGTGATGTGCAAAAAGAAATAATATGCTTGAAAAAAATTGCTTGGATTAAAATATGCAGGGTTCATCGGTTTGACGGCACGGGCATTCCCCACTGGCCCTATTCATCGGTTTTACGGCCCGGGCATTCCCCACTGGCCCTATTCACCACAGTAACAACACGGGAATGGGGTTTTCATAGGCCATTGTACCTCAAAAGAATGTACAGCGCAAGACTTCATCCTCAGCTTTCTCATGGGAACGCATAAAGCAAACTTAACTGGTGGGTGCGTCCTTGCACTGCGAAGTTGGAGAGATCACCTCGGGATCTCCGTTCATTGCGATTTCTCTTGGTTTTGATTCAGGCGACCTCTGCTGTACATCATCTTGAACGTATAGAGGTGTAAAACAACCACAAATAGCTGCCAATTTTTAAATTTGCTTAGTGTGACATTGCTGTGCCTGCAGACAGCTGTGTGGCTCTGTGCCTGTGTGGCTCTGTGTGTGTGTGTGGGGGGGGGGCTCTGTGTGTGGGGGGGGGCTCTGTGTGTGTGGGGGGGGCTCTGTGTGTGTGGGGGGGGGCTCTGTGTGTGTGGGGGGGGCTCTGTGTGTGTGGTGGGGGGGCTCTGTGTGTGTGGTGGGGGGCTCTGTGTGTGTGTGGGGGGGGCTCTGTGTGTGTGGGGGGCTGTGTGTGTGTGGGGGGCTCTGTGTGTGTGGGGGGGCTCTGTGTGTGTGGGGGGGCTCTGTGTGTGTGGGGGGGCTCTGTGTGTGTGGGGGGGCTCTGTGTGTGTGGGGGGGCTCTGTGTGTGTGGGGGGGCTCTGTGTGTGTGTGTGTGTGTGTGTGTGTGTGTGTGTGTGTGTGTGTGTGTGTGTGAACGCGTGTGAGTGTGTGTGTGTGTGTGTGTGTGTGTGTGTGTGTGTGTGTGTGTGTGTGTGTGTACGTGTGTGCGTGTGTGCAAATGCAATAGGTCTTGCATTTGCGAGAGATTAAGCTATTGGCATTGTAAATGACTGCCATTTATTTATCTGTTTTCAAAACCAACACAAAAAGTTTGTCATTTACAATGCCAATAGCTCTTACTTTTGCAAAGGCGAGACGGTTGCATTGTAAATGCTTGTTTTAAGTGGAGCCACTTTTTCCCTTGGTTGTAAAAGGTTTGTTGTTTGACCTGAGCCTTCTCTAGATTCGCATCAGCGAAATCCCTTAGTTTTTGTAACTTGCTACGAAGGCTTTGAGTGTACTTTAAACAGGATCTAGTCTCTTCCTTCTTTTCTTGCTCCCAGTATTCTTTCGTGATCTCCAGTAGGCTTCGGGGTTCACGCCCATAGAGAAGTTGGAAGGGAGAGCAACCCAACCTAGCCTGTGTTTGGCTCCTGATCACGTATAAGGCTAAAGGAAGAAGCATGTCCCACTCCTTTCCCTCTACACTCAATTTCTTTAGCGGCAGTTTCAGGGTGGAATTGTATCGTTCACACAGACTGTCTGTCTGGGGATGGTAGACTGACGTTTTTATGTGGGAGATGTAGTGATTTGCATACCTGCCTCATCACTCTGGAGACAAATGGGGTCACCTGATCTGTGACAATTTCACGAGGGAAGCCAACTCAGGAAAATAATTCCAGAAGTCGATCGCTGATGTTCTGACTGGTTGGGACACGCAAGGGGAAGGCCTCGGGATATCGGGTGGCATAATCGATGACCATCAAGGCGTAGAGATGGCCTTTTTTTGTTCTGGGTATTGGAACTATAAGGTCCATGCCTATCCTCTCAAAGGGGGTTCCTATAATGGGGAGACGTTGCAAAGGTACTGGCGGTGGTTTGTATGGGTTTCTCTTTTGGCATATTTCACATTCTTGAAAAAACTTAGAAACATGTGAAAATATGCCTGGCCAATAAAAATATTTTAAGAGCATATCTATGGTTTTCTGTGCTCCTCTGTGACCGGCTGTTAAGTGGTAATGGGCGAAAAAGAGGACTTGATCACGGAAAGGTTGGACAACAATGAGTTGGGGTGGACCATCTTCCTTAGCTTTCCTATAGAGGAGATTATTCAGAATCTGGAAAGACGGGTATATTGGGTTCTGAGTGGGACGATAGTTTTTGTGTGGAGTGGTTTGGTTCACTATTTTGTAACGTTTTCTTTAAGAGCGTCAGAAAAGATGGGTTGTCCTGCCCCAGGATAATTTCTTCGGGGAGAAAAGGGAGAACCCCAAGTTTAGCTTCTAACGGACCCCGATAGGAAGGGATATTAGTAACTGAATCAGGGGGTATGGTTTAATGTCCTAGTGTACACACCTAATGGGGACTTCCTGCTGGGCCTTGAGGGAAGAGGGTTGTACTAAGGACTGGCGTATTACTGACTGCCGACAGCCTGAATCTAGGAGAGCCGTCACAGTCACCCCTCCCACGCGAACACTCACGTAGAAACTGGGTTCCATCTCATCTGAATATAGGATGGATCGAGGTACGTATCCTATGTCCATTGGCTCTTCGGCTGTTTTTTCCTGGGACAGTTTCTGGCAATATGCCCCCAAGTCCCCACAATCGAAACATTGTGGACCCTTAATAGGCATGGGTTCTGGACGATATGGGCAACTTTTCTGAGGTTCTGGACTGGATTTTGGGGGGTTTCTTTCCAGTCAAGCGGCAGGGGGCGGTAAGCGTGTTTTCTCCACTTCCCCCGCCATATTACGGGGTTGTGCTCGATAAAAAGTGGTTGCCATTTCCACTGCCTGTTCTGCCAACAGGTGGGTATGTTGTTTGAGCCACCTCTGTATCGGATATGGCAGGGCATCTACATATTGTTCCAAACATACAAGTGACATTATTTCCTCTTTCGTGTTGGTTTGGGGTTTAAGCTATTAGTCGGCTGCTGCCTTTAGTTTGAAGTAGAGCGTTTTGGGGTTGTCTGTGGGTGTCCCTCGCTCCTTCCTGAACCGGACTCAGTAGGCCTCGGCGTCCATCCCGTGGTGGTCCAAATAGCACCTTTTATCTCAGCATAGGGAGTGCGATCGTTTGCGTTTGCCACCTGATATGCGGTCCTCTCCTGTAAGGAGAGGGGCTAAAAAGAACGGCCATTATTTAGCTTCCGGCCACCCTGATGCTCTAGCTGCTCTCTCGAAATTAAGAATGCATCAGGGTCCTCGCCGCTAACATATTTTTGCAAAGAAATAGGAGGCCCAGAACCTGTACGGTTTTGCAACTGGTTGGTCAACTCCAGGCGGTCATCTGCAACCTTCTGTAGTTGTTCTGCTTGGTTAACCATAGTGTCCCTAAAGAGTTCACTGTCCGCATGGGTTGTCATCTGTTTCTCCACCGCACACTCAAGCTTCTCCTGCCCACGGATAAGTTGTTGTATTACGTTCTCCATGTTTGGCAGGCGCTACTATGCCACTTCTGACACCACGTGTAGCGCGGTGGAGAAGGAGACAGGGAGACAGAGTGGTTTTGGTAACCAGTATTTATTACTAGAGTCATTTGTCCCAAAAAAAAAATAAGGAAACTAACAATGTTCTATTCCGGACAAAGGACCAGTTCCTTTCCTAGGGCCAGTCTTAGTTCCCTTACATCAGGGAACCTTGTCCTAGGTTTTTCAGGAGGCTGGAGATTGAAAGGTTGCTCCCCATAGGCGCTCACAGCAACTCAGAAAAAAAATAAAACAGAAACAAAAAAAAAAAATCGGTAATGAGGATCACTGGGGATGTTAAAGTTAAAAAGGATTTAGGAAAGTGAGGGGAAGAAGCACCAACCGACACTAGTGAAGAAGATTTTGCTCTAGGATACTTAATCTTGTGCAGGGAGCTCAGCTTCCAAATTCATGTGGACGCGCCCGCCCTCACCTCCCGACCTCCCCTTGCCCCAAACGGCCCCATTGTCCCCGTACCTTCTGAAGCGTGGCGGGAAACAGCGTGTTGCCAGAGAAGGTACGGCTCCTCCTTTTCTGGCTCCCCCGTCTGGTAGGTAGCCGGCGTGTGGGTCGCCGGCATCCGGGTTGTCGAATTTCACCTCTGCTACAACGTGAGTCCACGGGTTCAAGAATCCAGGGCTGACGAAGAAGGTCTGTGCGTCCCGTTCTCTTTCTGCTGCCTCCGTTGCTTCCTTCGCTTGGCTCCAACAAGTGCGCGCGTCTCTCAGAGGTTCTTCTGTTTTAAGCTGTGGATAGGCAGCTGATGGAGTCACCTGACTGGTTTGAAAGCCTGGCTGGCGGGGAAATTTGAAGGGACAGTGTTCTGCAGCCACACGAGCTAGGGTCTGAAAACAGAGGAGGGAACATGGGGAGAGATAAGGAGGCGACTGCTCACGTGATGTTCCCGAAGAGGAGGCATTATCTGGGGGTAACTCCTTGTCACACCGAGCAACGCTACTCTACATATTCTCAAGTCCTGTCTTGTAATTCAATCATATTAGATGCAAGCCTGGCAAGCGATCAGAGAGACCAACGATCTTTCCTTTACCCAACTGGCAGGCCTTACCATGCTTCATGACACCATAGAAGTGCACAGGTTGAACACTCCCGACAAATGATGGATGGACATCACCCTTGCAACAGCAAACTATTCCTGCTCGGGAACTGGTTGAAATCTACGGCTCCTACTATGGATGACTGGATGGAGGATATGGTGACAACAGCAACTCACAAACACTTGATTTATAGACTAAACTGCTGGCTAGAACTTTTCATGAATATATGGGTAAGAATTAGATAGTGCTCCCCTTGAACACGATGATACTGGGAAGCTGTTTCCTGCTGGATGTGTGACGATGTATATGTATGCCCTATGCCCTACTTGAATAACTATTCTTCACCTGCAAGTAACCTCCTTTTCTTTTTGCGATGGAACATTATGTTGGCCTTCTGATACTACCAGAAAAGTATTGAGATGAATCATAATCTCTCTTTCGTGAATGTACTTGATTCTATCACCCTAAATTCCATACCTCTTAAAGTTTACTTATTATAATTGACTTAACATTTTATTATGGATGCTTCCTCAAGACATGCCTTATCTTGTTTAGGATGTGTGGTTACTTGAATCATTTGTTTCTATTCAACTTATAAGTAATTATCTATTGTTCAGTGATTACTAGTCTATGATCACTATGCACTTATTAAGATCTTAACTAAAATGTGTACATAAGACTTATTTGTAATATGGTTCTGGTGTGAAATTCCATGCTTGATATATTAATAGATCAGAGGGGCATACTTGCCTCCCAACAAACAAAACAAGCATTTGCAATGCAATCAGTCTGGCATTTTTTAACACCTTGTGTGCTCATGACGGCTCCCGGCCGTCATGAGTCAGGGTAGTTGTGCTCATTACGGCCGGGAGCCGTCCTAACGTTGCCACTCCGCCCACTAATTAATCAGTGGGCGGAGTTCGGACGGCTCCCAGCCGTCATGAGCACACGCCTACTGTGCCTCATGACGGCCGGGAGCCGTACTCAGTATGGCAGCGCTACGCCCAGCCCCACCGTCTCTCGCACCGCGGGGTAATTTGCCCCACAGCAAAGGGTTGTTAAAATTAGAGCTTTGGTGTTGAAAATAAAAATGTTTTTTTCTTTTGTTTTTTTATTTGCAGTGGAGGTATTATATTTGCATTGCACTATTGCCAATGGTATGAGAACAGCCAAAATAAAAAAACACTGTCATTTTCAACGCCAACAGCTCTAACTATAACAAATGGGAGACCTATTGCATTGGAAATGCAATCGGTCTCGCATTTGTACAAGTTAGATTATTGGTATTATAAATGCCAATTTTTTTTATACCCAGCCATGTGGCAGGGTGCAGTACCTCATTTGGCAATACCCAGCCCACACCATCCACATCCACAAACAGAGCAACACACTCACACCAAATGTACACCACGCAAAACACTATGCTCAGATTAATACACCAAGGGGTGGTGAGGGACAGAGTCTCTGAATTAAGCAGAAAGCTCTCACCCAGTCAAGAGATCAGGGCTAGATCCAACACCGTTTTTTAGCTCACTGCACCATCCCAGTTTCAGAACCTGGCTGTATGCAAATTAGTCTGTTCCTGTCCCAGTGCATGATGGGAACAGGGCAAACCAAACTACAAAAGCCAATTCTTACACTGGGACTGAAATGCCAGAAACCGGTCCCCGGTAGCTTGTCTCCTTTCTGGTGAAGAATTGGCTTGGTAGTTTAGTCTGCCCTGTTCCCATGATGCACTGGGCCAGGGACAGACTGATTTGCATATAGCCAGGTTCTGAGCCGGGGTGGGGCAGTGAGATAAATAACGGTGATGGATCAAGCCCTGATCTTTGGACTGGGTAAGAGTGGTCTGCTCAATTCAGACACTGTTCATCACCACCCCCTTTTCTAAATCGTTTTTGGCCACTATAGGTGTGGCAGGGTATACTCAGACATGAGTCCCTTTCTCACTGCTCCATCGGGATTCAAGCAAGCCGGGCCGAAGACGGCTGAAATGCCAGAAACCGGTCCCCGGTAGCTTGTCTCCTTTCTGGTGAAGAATTGGCTTGGTAGTTTAGTCTGCCCTGTTCCCATGATGCACTGGGCCAGGGACAGACTGATTTGCATATAGCCAGGTTCTGAGCCGGGGTGGGGCAGTGAGATAAATAACGGTGATGGATCAAGCCCTGATCTTTGGACTGGGTAAGAGTGGTCTGCTCAATTCAGACACTCTGTTCATCACCACCCCCTTTTCTAAACAGATTAATACACCAGCATGTACCACAAACCCAACCAAACCACATCTACACACCCTATCCCAACTACCACACCTATCCACCATCACCTACAAACAGTACACAACTCTATCCTATACCACTAACCAATACACTATTCACTAACAAAACACCAATCAACACCATACATAACTACATCCCATTCAGACACACTCTCCCTGCTGTAATTACACCTAATAGACCTTCCATCAGTTGTCCAACAAACACCCTCCTCTCCCTTCTACCATAATAACACTAACGCACAACACACACATTGCACACCACCACACTTTGTAACTCTTGCAACACATATACGTTCAATGTAATTATGGATCTACATATTTATCACTTTCTTCGAATTTAGCATTCCAATGCACTACCCTATTTCTCAGCCTATACTTCGCTCAATATATCTTCTAGCCCAACCTTCCGACTCATCTCAAACTTCTTCTACTACTCCGTCCAATGCACTACCCTATCTCTCATCTTATACATCTATCAATATATCCTCTACATCCACTCTCTCATTTATCCCAAACCCCATACCACTACTATGATTGCCAAAATAACCCGTTCTAGACTCTCTCCTACTCTACCCCTCCTTGTATCATCTGACACCTCTTTTACTATACTGATCCCCTAAAACAAACCTTTCTTAACTCTTTCCTCTGAGTCCTCCCCTCCAAAACTCCTTTTCACTCATTCAAAAGCCTCCTCCTATTGCTAAGACCTAAAAATAAAAATCTTTCACTCTTGTATTCCTCCACTATCCTTTTCAATCGAAATTAACAGACTAACATGTTCACTTCTCAAATTCCTTATTAAATTATACTAATATACTACCCAAATAACTGAATAACATATCCACTACTCAAATTACTTCATATTTTTTTACTATACTAATTTTCAACAGTAATCCTTAATGGGTTTCGGAGTGGCGTGCTACTCACCAGAAAAGCGATTCAACACCCATCAGGGGTAACAAGTGCTATAGGAATGCAAATCTTTCTTCCCCTTTTATCCCTCCGCTATCCTTCTCACTCCAAGTAACAGACTAATATCCACCACTGAAATGACTTCATATTTCACCATATTAATTCACCACTAATCCTTTGTAGGCTTCCTGAATAGCGTGCGTCAACAAGCGCTATATAAATACAAACCTTTGTCCTCCTCTATCCTTCTGCTATCATTCCAAATCCAAATAACTGACTAACCTATCCACCACTTAAAATGTACTTGCATGTTTCACTATACTAATTCAACACTAATCCTCTATGGGTCCCGGAGTAGCGTGCTACTCGTCGAAAAAGCGCTTTGACGCCTCGTCAGGGGTAGTAAGCACTATATAAATGCAATTACAATACAATATGTGGCCAAAAGAGGTCCCAGGGGACTTCTTTTGGCCACAAATGGTACTGCACCCTGCAGAAGATATGGTAAATCCATCCTACCCAGAATGCATTGCATGCAAAACAGTACCACAGGTACACTCAAATAGCTATGTCCATATATGCAATTAATAGCTTCGAAATGTGACAAAGGTATTCTTATATTAATTCCAGATTAGGTTGTAATCTGTTTGGAGCTGATGAAGGGAAATTTATATAAGGTCTCCTATAAATTTGAGATGTGCTAGAGAGTAAAGTAGGCTTTGCAAGACTTACTGAAGCCCTAGCCTGTGTCCTGCATGTAGCTCTTTAGGAAAATTGCCTATAGATGACAATTGAAGTTCTTCAGTCACCACCATAGGTCTTTAGCAGTTCCTATAGATATCTGGACCAAATGGGCCATGAGGCCCAGCAGCCTCAGAGTCAGTGTCACCAAAATCCAGGATAGAGTCTGAAACAACAATTATAGCCCGAATATCCGCGATTCGCAGTTCCGGAGGATATGCCTGAAAATGCACTCCGATGAAAGGGAGTGTCTGAAACAGAGTCAGGAGTGACTTCATTTATAGTGAACTCCAGGTAAACCAGGAGGTCCAGCGTAGTCTGGAGGTGAGGGATAATTGCCTGGGTCAAGCCTTCCTTCAACAGCCAATCGTCGAAGTAGGGGAAGAATTGGAACTCCTGGCCTCCACAGGTGTGCTGCTACCACCGCCATCACTTTTGTGAACACCCGAGGAGTGCTGGTAAGGCCAAATGGGAGCACAGAGAACTGATGCTTTTGGCCCACCATGAACCGCAGGTAACTCCTGTGGGCAGGCAGGACAGTAATACGGAAGTAGCAGGCCTGCAAGACTAATGCTATCACCCTCTCTCCAGAGTTTAGGGGGCACAGAACCTGAGCGAACGTGAACATCTTGAATTACTCCTTCTACAAGAAGATATTGAGAGGGCAGAGGCCTTAATCTCTCTTGGGAATCAAAATGTATCAGGAACAACAATAACGGCCTATGACTTATGAAAACACCCTCTTGTTGGCTCTTTTGCCCAAAAGAGCCTGAACCTCCTGGCACAGCAGGGAGAGTTAGTCCTCCATCAGTTAGTCTGAGGATGGTGGCAGGGTTTCTAAGAATGGGATGGAGTAACCGCGCAGAACTATTCGTAGTACCCACTTGTCCAATGTTAAGGACGGCCAGCGGGGTTGGAGACTATGGATCCTGCCAATAACTGGGTGTCCGTGATGGTACGAGGGCGAACTAAAGTGGTTTTGAGGTTGCAGTTGCTGGCTGGTTAGACCTGTAGCTGTGGGTCCCATGAGGCTTGTGGGAACTGCAGCCACGAAACAACTGGGGAGCCTATTGGCCCTGGTGGCTGGGCGGGAATAGATATCAATGATAGCCCCTAGGGTGAAAGAAAGAATGGGGGTTGCCATGGTGCCATGGAGAATCAAGAATTTGGCAGTAGCCCAGCTGTTCTTAAAGAGCTCATGTGCTGAATCTGACTTGTCGCCAAAGAGACGAGTGCCACTGAAGGGCATGTCCATAAGGGATTCCAGGACATCCCCCGAAAAAGCCAGTCGTTTTCAGCAAGGCATGGTGTCTGAGCACTATTGATAAAACAATCCCTGTGCCTAGCTTGCTGGTCATACCCAGTCCACAGAGAATAGCAAACTTTGCGGTCCGTGCCATCGGCAATAGACTGTCAGTATGGCTCTTCCTCCTCCGAAACCATGGGCAACAGAATCTCAAACTATGTGAGTATGTCGCCCCAAAATGCACATGGTGTGCACTGAAACGCCGGCGGAAGAAAACATCTTGCCAAAGGTGTACAGATTCCCTATATGGTGGATAAGCACCATAGCAAATGAAGCCAATTCCACTGTAGCCAAACTCTGAGGAGAGATCAGGCCACAGTCTGGTGAGGTGTCTAGACCTATGACATCTGTCAGTTCCTCGTTCCAGTTGTCTTCAGCTTCATCAAGGGAGTTGGTGTAACCATAAGGATCTTTAGATCCTTGCCAATCATACTCCTACCCAGGCTGTAGATAAAAGCAGGCCTTGGCTTGGGCTTATTGAGAACTTAGGGCTGGCATGGTACCTACGGGAAGACATACAGGAGTCCCAAGTTCCACTCAATGCGGAACATGTCTCTGAGTGAAAGGTACCGTTGAAGCTCCGACATTACGAAGTGCTGACATTGCATGTTCTCTGCAGTGACAAACAGATCGAGCCACGGTTTTGTGCCACCTCCGGGTGCAACTGCCCCTCATGATCTGCTAGGTGCGGACAGCTGATCTTGTCTGCCCTGGCATTCAATAATCCTGCCACCAGGAAAATTCTGTAGCAGTCCAGCCATTTTCAGATGCTCAGGGCCTCCTGGCACAGATCAGTGAACATACCCCACCCTGTTTGTTGTGGTACCACATGGCCATGTTGTTGTCTATGAGCATGTGTACCCTCCCTCCAAGACAGATGAAAGGAAGGTTTTCAACATCAAGCGGATGGACCTCAGCTCCGGAAGGTTGATACTAAGCCGGGCCTCTGATTTCCACCTCTCCCAGCCGGCTGCCCCAACCACGAAAGGGCGCATTGGTCACCACTGTCAACTCTGGGTGTGGTCAGGACAGGAGTTTGCCACAGGCCGAACTGCGGTTCAGAAACCACCATTGCATCGCAGATCAGAGGACATGGTGAGAGAGGTCCCCTAGATGTTGGGCCCATTGAGATTTCAAATCCCACTGCAGAGACCACATATGCCATCTGTGGTGCTTGATCAGCAGGATGAAGGAGGTCATCAGTCCCAGTAGCCTCAGAGTTGATCTAACTAAAATCCATGACAGAGATGAAAGGTCAGGATCATAGCCTGAATGTCCTGAACTCTCCTTTCTTGGAGAAATGCACTAAACCGAACTGTGTCCAGAATTGGTCAGATGAAAAAAAAAGTCTGAGACTGAGTCAGGTGTGATCTTGGCACATTGACAGTGAACCGCAAAGTTGTCAGGAGGTTTGCCGTCATCTGGAGGTGGTTGACAACTACCTGGAGTGAGCACGCCTTCAACAGCTAGTCACCTTGGTAAGGGAAGTCTGGAACCCCTGATGTCCGAAAGTGTGCTGCTACCACAGCCATCACTTTTGTGAACACTTGAGGGGCACTAGTGGGACCAAAGGGGGAGCACAAAGAACTTTAAATGCTCCTGTCCCACAAACCAGAGGTAATGTGATGGGCCAGGAGGCCCTTTATATGGAAACAGGCATCCTGCAGGTCCAAAGCCATCATTCAGTCTCCAAGTTGAAGGGCACGCAAGACCTGGGACAGAGGGAGTAGCCAGAGCCAGCAGCTATGGGGAAGGCAGGTTGAGTCACGGAGCTTAATTAAATCAACAGTTTGAAGAATAATACAAAATGGTGCTTTGATTTCTTCGAATGGATGAAAAACAGCCGCCTAAAACTTAACTCAGACAAAACGGAGGTGCTCATCCTAGGATCATCCCCCTCTGCCAGGGATGACTCATGGTGGCCTTCGGCTCTGGGCACAGCACCCATACCCACAGATCACGCACGCAACCTGGGCTTCATCCTAGATTCCTCCCTCTCGATGGCCAGACAAGTCAACGCCGTCTCATCCTCCTGCTTCAACGTACTTCGTATGCTCAAAAAAATCTTCCGTTGGATCCCCTCCGAGACAAGAAAGACTGTCCCCACGCACTAGTCACGAGTCGACTGGACTACGGAAACACCCTCTACGCCTGAATTACAGCCAAATTACAGAAAAAACTCCAACGCATCCAAAACGCATCAGCGAGACTCATTTTGGACATCCCTCGCCAAGATCACATTACCGGCCACCTGAATGACCTCCACTGGCTTCCCGTCAACAAGAGAATAACATTCTGTCTCCTCACCCACGCACACAAGACCATCTACAAACTAGGGCCCGAATGCCTCAACACTCGACTATCCTTCCACACACCCACCCGCCAACTAAGATCCTCCAATCAAGGCCTCGCCGCAGTTCCGCGTATTCAAAGATCCACCATGGGAGGTAGATCCTTCTCCTACTTGGCGGCCAAGACCTGGAACTCACTCCCCACTCACCTCCGCCTTACACAGAACCACATCTCCTTCAGAAAGGAACTTAAAACCTGGCTATTCGATAAATAATGAACCCCATCCCCAAGCGCCTTGAGACCCTCTGGGTGAGTAGTGCGCTATATAAAATCCTGAACTTGAACTTCTGCTCTGTTTATATAGCTGTACAGTGACAAGCAGAAAAGATATTCAGGGGAAAATGTTTACTTCTTTATTTTTGGCACTCCCTAGGTAATTAATGCACGCTCATCGCGCATTGGGGCTGACTAATAACAATGCACCTAGGAGACGAGACAGCGGCAGTTGTGCGCATGCGCTGCTAGGGTGTTAAACAGCATTTTAGGGTGTGATGAATCTAAGGGGTGGTGCTACACTTGAAACAGCCACTGCTCATATCAGCATTAAACTCCTACATTTAAGTAAGTAATTGCAGCAAATTGCATATTTCACCTTTAACCCAGAGACTAAAGCATGTCTCCGATAAAAAATAGACAACACATTTCTACCTTGGTTGAGCCACACATCAGTCTGTCTACACGTTTTTAACTGACCAAGAATTAAAGTATGACGCAGTAAATATTTTAACAAGAGCAATTCTGCCTAAATGTGCTGTGTGAGACATTGCTTAAAGCAAACACGCGTATTTAAAACACACTGCTTATGTAAATAAGCACAATATATTCAATGAAACGTGTCGGATTTGTTGAGCGGGACAGACCGGCCACTCGAGCATCTGACAGCAGGCAGCTGTTTCCTGTAAAGGTTTCACTTGCATCTATTAAGTGGCTTAGGGTTTCAGATGAGGGCTCGTCAAATTGTTTGGTATTTGTCCCAAATATACGTAACCTTTGCATTCCACTTCGTATTACTCACACATATACACAGCTTTGCACTGCAGTTTGAAACTGTTAGACCTGCGCACAGCTTTGCATTTGGCCCAACCGTGCACAGAAATGCAGTGCTGCAAACCCCATAAATACAGGGGCGGTGCATAGAATGACACGGGGGGTGCATAGAATGACACATGGCTGTGCTATGGTGTACTCGAAAGGAAAGATAATGGCATTCCCCATAGCCACACCAGTCAAAAAAATGTTTTCATACATCTGTTTATTTCCACTAAAAGGCTAGGTGAATAACGTACTCTTCTCCAGTGTTGCCTTATCAACCCGTAAAACAGTGTAGAGGCAATTAGCACAGAACGTACCGCCTCATTTCAAACTATGAAAGTAAAGATATTTGCATCTCCCTCGTCGAGGGTTTTTAGCTTCCAAGATCATCAAGGACAAACAATAACACCAGTGTCTGTTTGCAAAAAAAAATGGGCTTGCTGTCTATAAGCAAAGGTATCATTACCATAGCATAAAAGGGTTTATTTGGCATTAACAAAAAACAAAATGACAACAAAATAAGCAACATTAGCCATCTCTATAATTAAAACTTTCAAAGTGAAAATATAAAATAAACATTAAAATGAATAATACCGCGCGGTAAATATATACTAGAAACCAAAACGCATATGCAAAAAAAACATTGTAACTTACAACGTCAATAGCTCTCACTGTAAAAAAAAAAAAGAGACCTATTGCATTGAAAATGCTTGTTTAAGTCTGAACCACGGACATACTAAGTTTGACATGATTACAGGTATGGTCCTGCAATTCTACCCCAGTCGTAGAATTTCAAGTGCAATCCAAAGCATATCACCTAGACATGCGACATTTCTCGAGGTGGAAAACGACATGAGAAAATTTAAAAGCAAAATACCAGCAAATCCGCGCTGGCCGCATACTATCACAATGGACCAATTAGATGTGCAAGATTTCCGGTTTCCTGCCCTAAAAGAGGAGATGCGTCCCATTAAAAAACACACAGCTTTTCTCATTTACAGGCTGCCTAGACTTCAGAGGAAAAAGACTCCCACAATTCAACAGATGAGACGTTAATCTGACTGGCAGGGTACTGACATAACAGGAAGGAATTTGATAATGAATGTATGACAAGATTGGGGACACACTGACCTAGCAGTGCCTTCTGTGCATGACAAAATGTAGAAACATTATGTGACTGACTGAAATGTAAGCTATGTTCTATGGATACCGGGAACGCAAGACGGACCAATGTGTGAACTTTTGCATTTGGAAATAATTAACCGACAATCCTATCACAAACATCTTAAAGCAAGAAAACAATGGCACAGAGTAATGCCTATATTAATGCATGCCCGTAAAGAAAGCTATTGACTGATAACAATTAATTAAATTCCTCTGTTGGGAAATACACTGTGCCATAGCGTGCATCAATCCACTTCTGTGCTCCCCCCCCCCCCCCCCCCCACTCCCCGCCCTAATATTACAAAGTCCTTCACATTTACAGAGGGCTTTAAAATATTCATTTTTGCTTTTCAAGTATATATTTTGTGAACCTGCTAATATTTAATTTTCTAAACAGTAATGGACTCCCTGACTAGACAATGTACAACCCAGGATTAGAACCTGTGCTTTAGAGGAATAGTTCTCAGTATCCACGTAAGTGGAACAGATGATATCTCAGGAGTACAGATTGGCAATGCCTTTCTCGCTGGTTATTGGTTAATAACAATGGTTTAGGACAGGGCTATGTCTTGGCACTAGCCCTGCATCCTGCCAATTAACTGTTACAGAATAATGTTCTCCCAAAGTAGGTGGGGCGCATGTGTCATTTCGATTATATGCAGACAACCTGGTTATATGTAGATAATGTGTCATAGGTAATAGTTTAAAAAAGAAATAATTGAGGCATAACTCGAAGCGTATTTTAAATCTTCTGCCATAAACAATGGTTCAGTCTGTTAGAGGAGTTAATTTATTTATTTATTTAGTGTTTTATAGAGCACAAACTTGACCAGTTAGGGTATCAGAGTGCTTTACAAGGGTCATAGAGTTATACAAAGGTTAAGCATCACAATCTTCAGACAGTGCAGGAAATATGAAGGACAGAGGATTCAAAGTTTCAAAGTTTATTTATTATGATAAGGAACTCTTTATGAGGTCCACATAAAACAGCATATACATACAAGACAAAAATGCTTAAAATATTATTCCATCACAATCACATGAGGCATCTTAATACAGGTCCAAAAAACATTTAAAAAAGTTGTACAGTTTAAAAGCAAACCTTTCATTAGGTGGGTTAATCAAGGCTGCCTTAAACGAAGACGCTGATAATATATTGAGTTTTAAGCAAATTGGTCTTAACCATCTACGCCTGCAGGGCATCAGTGTAGGGCAAACAAACATGACGTGATCTAAATCCTGATCATACAATTGACAAAGATCACAGCATGCCGAATAACCAAACCAGCTGGCATGTAGAGCTTTCAGCGGAAGCAAATTATGTCTTAAGAAGAACACCAGGCGTCTCACGCCATGAGAGATGTTCCAGTACATATACGGTTGAGCTTTCCGTAGGGTATAAGATTCAATAACAGGCGTACAACCTTTTTTCGCTAGACAGAAGTCTCTATCAAGACAAAACCCCAATTCCCAAGAGGCTGACTTCAAAACAGTTTTTAATTGAAGAGGGGATAATAGAAATAAAGTCTCCTCATCCAATTTCAATTGTAACACAGCAGATCTGAAGTTTTTTACAATCGATGAAAAGTCATTAAAAGATCCTAATAATTCATTTTTTATGAGGTCTCTTAAGGTATTGGGTTCACCTTTAGATAAAGCTACTACCCAGCGTATGATACTTGATAGACCTTGTACCCTGCTGCTACGTAAACCCAATTCCTGTCTCAAGGAGGCAGTCGAATTTGCTGTGCCAACAGACATTAAACTCCGTAAAATTTTTCCTTCCGCAGAGTTTAAAAAACTCCATTTTTTAAGATCAACTAACTCAATTCCATATAACAGGGAGGCCGGAACTTTCGCTCTAAACACATCTAAAAGAATAGAAAAATGCCTTTTACCTGTGGCTTTATATAGGGAAACTAAGCTCTTTCCCTGAGAAATAGCCTTCCGAGAGTTATTGTCAATGTGTGGTTTGTCACTTAAATTATGAGTGACGATTTTACCTAGGAAGGTATAAGTTTTCACACATTCTAGTTTTTTCCCCCCCACAACCCATGGATAGTTAAGACATTTAGGCTTCTTTCTACCAGAAAAACAAATCACCTTGCTTTTTGCCGTATTTATTGATAAGAAATGACTTTCAGCATAATCAGAAAGTGCATGCAACCGATTGTTTAGGCCCTTTGGGGTGAGATCCAAAATCAGGATGTCGTCTGCATACATAAGGCATGCAATTGGAACACCTCCCAAGGACGGGGCAATACCGGCGCAAGCAGAAAGAGCGATGGGTAAATCAACAGTATATAAGGAAAATAGCAACGGAGCCAAAAGGCAACCTTACTTCAACCCATTAGAAGTTGGAATTAATTTAGATACGCCACGATCACCTCCAAGTAGAACTCTGCACCAAGTGTCAGAATAAAGAGCGCAAATTAACTTAATAAGGGATACGGGCATACCCAAGTTAAATAACTTTCTCCACAGCAAAGTTCTATCTACTTTATCAAAAGCGGTGGAGAAGTCAATAAAGGCGCCATATACCTGACCACCACGAACTTTCACATATTTTTCATTGATAACTTGCAATGCAGTCAGGTTATCTAAAGTTCCATGATTTTGTCTGAAACCTGTTTGCTCCAAAGGAAGGATTTTATGTTCAGATACCCAATCGTTAATTAAAGAAAGCACACATTTTGCAAACACCTTACCAATAGCGTCAAGCAAGGCAATTTGACGATAATTTTGTGGTAGATCTCTTGCCCCTTTTTTATATAAAGGGACAATGATACTTCCTTTCCAGGAGGGGGGGACTGTACCGCTAGAAAAACAAAATTTAAACACTGGAAAGAGTATTTTACTCCAAAGTTCACTCTGGTTTTTCAATACTGAAATAGGGATTTTATCAGGACCCATCGCACCAGAGGAACGCATATTCTTAATGGCACATTCAATTTCCTTTTCTGTTGGACAATCAAGAATAAAAGGAACATTATCAAATTCAACATTTAACCCATGAGAATTATTATTACTGTACAACTTCTCGATATAGTGAACCCACACTTGTTCCTCAATGGCAATGGGCGTAGGACTGGCTCTGGTACCACAACCTTTGCCAATTAAGGACCAAAAAATCTTAGATTGGCGATTATAAGAAGCTTCCCTCAGTTGAATCCAGAGGGCGTCTTCCTTAGAACGTTTTAAACGGGCCTTAAGCCTAACTCTCCTTCTTTTTAGAGTAAACAACTTAGACTTAGCTTCTTGGGTAAAACATAAAAATTGCCCCCTTACAACTTTGTTTATTTCTCTATTTATAGCCCGCAGAGGGTGAGGGGCTACAAGAGATTGTTTCACACCTGATTTCTTTTTTGCACTAGCAGTTACAAAATCTAAAAAATTAATAAAACAATACAGCTCTCTCCCTTCCCAAAGAGGTAGATTCTCGACGGTAAGATGCAAAAAAGGCACCAGATTTTCAACAGTACAAAGGTTCCAAAAACATTTCCCTGAGCTGGAATCAAAATTCACAGAATCTATATCCAGACTCCACGGATCCACTTTCTGAAGATTAACGAAGACAGAAAGCGACAATGCATTATGGTCACTAAGATTCGATTCAATGACCTTCATATCCTTCAATAGGTGAAAACCGGCATAGTCTACCATGATAAAATCAATAATAGATTTTCCCTTATTAGATTTACGAGTAAAAGCTGCCGGGATGTCAGATGGAAACCTCCCATTTACTATTAAACAATCCGCTTTAAGTAAACCATCTAATATAAGTTTACCTCTTTTGTTAGTTTTAATTTTGGGGGGAAACTGGGCTGCAGGTATATTCAGAGACTCTTCCAAAGGGATATTTCTAAACAACTCCAACCCGCTGTTAGATATATTACAATTTAAGTCCCCAAACATTAACACATGCGGAGTTGGGGAGATCTCCAACACTTTAGTTAAAAAAGTGAATAAAGTTTTTAAACCAGCATTAAAACAACAGTTGGGGGGAATATAAATGTTTACCACAATCAGCAGTCTATTAGGGCAATCCTCAAATACATCTTTTAGAATTATTGCTTGAAATAGTTTTCCTGGATACAAATAGTGTGAATAGTTCCATTGCAATCTATTTGATAACAAGCATGCTAACCCTCCCTTAGCATGGCCTCTTCTAGTACTGGTTGCGTTGTAATTCAAAACAAAATAGTCTTTATCCAAAGCGAAACTTCTATCCACCCAGGTTTCTTGCAAACAGATAATATCTGCCTTTTGAGAATGTAGGAAACCTAATTTCTCCTTATAATCCTTAAATCCGGCAGTATTCCATGAGATAAATTTCAGCTCCCTGTTAAAAATTGGAATGCTGATTGGAACGGGGAGCAGATTTACTCGCTAGGACTCCAGGTAACCAACTCCATTTAGATTGATCATCCTTCACTGTCTGCTTAAGGGGTGGGTTTTTGTATAAAACTAGCCTTTCATTCTTAGCCACACAAACTTTTAGGTTCTCTGATCTAAGATTAGACCAATCCGACAATATCACACCCGAATTGGAGGGAAGTGATAATGAAGAATTAGTGGCAGTATTTAGAATACATTTTTCCCCAAAGTGTGGCATGACATCTATCCCTCTAATTTGTAGTTCCTCTGCCCATTGTAGAACAAGGTTTAACACAACTTTCGAATGAAATTTCACCCTTGTTGATCTTAATGGTTTCCCCACATAGGAATTAAGGAGAAGTACAAGATCTAAATCGGACGTTTGAATTAATTTCAAGCTTTCGATCTCTTTAAAACAGATCAGTAGGGCAGATCTATTTAAAATTAAATCTGGTTCAAATAGGGGAGAGAAATCAAGATATAACGTATCCACATTTATTTTTTCTTTTGGGAGGATAACTGACGTTAAGGATGGAGCATGAAAGGGTGTTGCGGAAGGATTTAAGGAAGACGGGGACGGAATAACAAAAGGAGAGGTAACCTTAGAGGTAGCTTATCAAGAACCTGGTTTAACATTACCATAAGAAAAAGGATTAGCGGAAGGAAGGTGAACCTTGGGAAGAAAGGGATTAGTTAAATTTATAGGACCTAGACCAGAGGAGGGGGCGTCTTCTTTGGGCGATACAACCCTAATTTCTACCTTAGGGGTGAAAGACTGCTCCACTTGCGGAGAATCATCTAAACTTAATTCCACATTCTTATCAAAAAGAAGTTTCCTCTGTCTTTTTTTAGCAAACCTACGGATGGGTTTCCTCTTCTTCATTCTAATCTTTTTATGTTTCAGGGGACTCATATTTCCCATCGATTCCGTTTTTACTTTAGGGATCTCCTCTTCCTTATTTGATGGCAAGGAAAATATCGGAAAGAGGGAAGGCATTTCGGATTTAGGAATAAGGGGGGGAAGTTGCTATTACCTCTATCTTATCACTAAATGGGGCTATACAATTAGCACCGGCCGAAACCACTTTGGGGGGATTGGGGATTGCTGAAAGTACTATGGGCTGCCTTTCCTTTTGACCTTCTAACGAAGGAGAAGAAATCACTGCATCCAAAACTGCTGAAGTGAAAGGAGCGCTTATTTTCTGAGGCACCAACAGAGGAGCCACTGGAATAAGAGGATCTGACACTAACTCATTTTTACTTAACAAGAGAACTTGTAAAATCTGCGTTACAGTATCAAAAATACATTCCGAACCTCCCACAAACTTTTCAAGTAATCTTAAAATCGAAGACAAAATTGATTCCAAAGAGGACAAAGAGTTAGAAATTAGCCTCCCATTAATGTTAGGATGGACAGAGGACAAGTATGTACAGATTATATTTACAATTACACAAGAAACGGGCTCCAGGTATCTTGGGGGAAAAGCTAGGTAGTCAGGAGGGAGGCCAAAGCCGGACGTTAGACAGGGTCTCTGTGGTGGTTGGTGGCAAAAGATAAACAAGGAATTTACCTATAAGGTAGGTTTTGGCTTCCTTCTTGAAGCGTGCTAGAGAAGGGATTCTTCTAATGGTGGGAGAGAGTTCCATATTCTTGGTGCTGCCCTGGAGACGGCTCCATTGTATGTTTTTTTTATTTTTCTCGAAAACATGCAGGTTGGAGGAGGAGGTCGCTAGCGGACCGGGAGATTCTGCTTCCTCCAGCTTTCACAAGTTTCTGTGCAAGATATGCTGGGGAGTTTGCGTATAGCGCTTTGTGCGTGATGCATGCCAGTTTCAGCTGTATCCTGGCCTCAAGAGGAAGCCAATTCAGAGCTTTCAGGTGTGGAGTAATGTGGTCGAACTTCCTTGTGCCAGGAAGTAGTCTGGCGGCCGCGTTGAGGCAGGCTTTCAAAGGATCTAAACCATTTTAGAACAGAGCCATCCAATCCCATCCTTAGTTTGAGGCGTTCAAGTAGCTTTTCATGGCTGACCGTGTCGAAGGCGGAGGATAGATCTAGGAGGATTAGGAGACAGGTTTTGCCTTGGTCTAGGGCTTGGAGGGCATCATCAACGATGTGGAGCATGGTGGTTTCGGTGCTGTGCCCAGGTTTGAACTCGGACTGGAAGTCATCTAGTAGGTGGATGTTGTTGATGTGTTGACTTAGCTGTTGTTGCACACACTTCTCCAACACTTTGGCTAAGAGAGGGATGTTGGAGATAGGTCTAAAATTAATCGGGGAAGGCTGGACCCAGTGAAGGTTTTTTCAAAATGGGGAGGACTTGGCCAGCTTTCAAAGAATCAGGAATCGATCCCTGCCGGAGAGAAGCGTTAATTATTGCAGTCCAACTAGGTATAATTGATTGGGCGATGGCAGCTAGGCAGTTGGAGGGGAGCGGGCCATTAAAATGGTTATTAGGGTTTAAGGTGGATAGGATTTTTGAGATGGAGTCTTCTTTATAGAATTTGAAGTCGGACCAGTGTGCTTGATTTTTAGGTGAAGCCATAGTGGGTGGCATGGAAGGAGGAGGTGGGTCAGTAAGGGGTTGGGCGTATGTGGTTGAACTGAGTTCTTTCCCCAAGACTGTGTTTTTGTCTGTGAAGTGAGAGGAGAATTCCTCGGATGAGATTAGAGACTTAGGGGTTTATTTCGAAGTTTTGGCCAGTTTATTGGATTGGTGTTTGACCAGTTCGAAAAGTTTGTGGGGCCTGTTCTTCGTGTTCCCCAGTTCGGATCTGAAGAATTCTTTTTTTGATTTGAGGATGTTCTTGTTATAGGCATTTCTGGCCTGGCGAAGTAGTTTTAGATGGGCGGCGCGGCAGAGGGGTGTTGTCTCCAGATTCTTTCGGCTTGCCGGAGGGATCTCCTTTCATTGTTGAGGGATCCAGTGAACCTGGGGTTTCTGTCTTTAATTTGAGTTCTTTTTAGTTTTAGTGGGGCTAGATCATCCAAAATGTTCAATATAGTTGTAGAATAGCGATCATTGAGGTCACTAACCGCAGTGGTAAAGAAAGGGGGGGTGAGGTCTGATTTGCAACAAGCCTCTAGTTCCCTGTGATCTAGGTTCCTGGGGTCTCTGATCCAGCGTTAAGGGAATCACCGATTGCGGTGTCTTTGTCTTGAGGGTGCCGGATGATAGGAAGGCGATAGCATGGTGGTCGGACCAGTCACAAGGGTCTATGGAGATGAGCTTGACTGTTGATTCCTTAGAGATGATCCAGTCAAGAGTGGCCCCTATTGAGTTAGTTGGGAGTGAGCAGGCTTGGGTCAGGGTTTGATCGGCAAGGACGTTTTTGATGGCGTTGACATGGGGATCCTTGGGGTCGTTCCAGTGTAGGTTAAAATCGCCAAGGAAAATATCATCAGCGTTGGAGGAAGTTTTAGCTGTGATGATTTCCACGAGGTGGTCAGTGAAGGAACCGTTTTTCCCTGGGGGGGTGGTAGAAGATGTGTAGGTTACAGAGATGGGTGGAGTTGCTGCAAATGGAGAGGGCAAAGTATTCGCATGAGTCAGTGGTATCCGTTAAGAACTCCGTGACAAGGAGGTTAGAGCAGTAGATGCAGGCGATGCCTCCTCCTTTCTTACAGAATTGCCTGTCCAGCCTTGTAATGTTAGAAAATGGAGGGACTAAGAGGTCGATGCATGGAGAGGAGTATTCGTTATGCCATGATTCAGTAAAGTGTAATATGAAGTGGCCAGCAAGGGATTTTATTTATGTGAAGTTTCAGCACTAGTTAGGACTTGTTAAAGGGCAATCAAAGTACCTAAATCTGAATTCAATCAGCGGCTGTTCAATTGAATTAAAACTCAAAAGGTTCTAACAATGAGAAACAGAAGATGTTACCACACTAACATCATGGGTACAATAAATGAATAATAAAACATGAAACCAGGATAGTTTGTTTGTCTGAAAAGTTATTATTTTGAATTCAAGACAAAAGATATTTCTGTACAAAAAATGAACAATAACATAGGACAGGGTACATACAAAGATATACTATGGGTATTTAAGGTATTGGTTGCTTTTCCTATAATATATCCAAGAAAACAGTCCAGACTGCTAGGAAAAGGTGATAAATTGATTTCCACTATCAATCAGGAGAAAATCAAAAGTCGATACAAATCATACTGTGCAGAATTGGACTAGGTAAGTCGACGTTTCGGTCTTATCTTGATCATTTACAAGACCATCATCAGGACGGAGTGATAATATATACAATGGTTGACCCTCTGCAAGAGAAAACATAACATTACGGTGTATTCTGTTACTATTAAATACCTGGTTAGCTAACTAAAAACTTTAGAATTACATCTTTATTCAGCAACTTTATAGACATTACAAAATTGTAAAACAGTCGGTGTGGCGACTGGAGTAATACAGAGAGACATTCGAAAATCATAGGACCCCAGATACTCAATAAAATGGTTCCTAAGTGATACTCAGTATATGTTGGCTTACACTCACTTTTATTAATTCCGAATCACGACACTTTTAGACTTAAGTGGCGACATCCGCTTATTTCTTTTGAGGCGGGCAATGTGCAAAATCAAATTTGAATATCAAGCACTATTGGAGGAAGAGAAGACACTTTCAATTTTTATCTTTTTTAAAGTCTAATGCATGTATATTGACACTTTGTTTTTCAAGGGTTTACCTTGTGCATACAGCGGTATTGAACAGGTTCTGGTAGTTTGTCCAATTCGTATCACTGTTCCAGGGCGTTCACATTTATCTAAATAGAAAGCAATGTATCCATGTTTTAGGGGACTGATATTTATTTATTCATTTTTAAAAAAAAACATATTAATGTGGGTTTTAATTATTGCTAATAACAACTACAAAGTTCCAAGTATTTTCAAGAGGTATGGGGCGCCATTTTCAGGATGCCTTGTATTTGGCATCAGTAGTGCTGCATATTTTGCTTAGGCACCAAGTTTGTTATTTAGCAAAATTATATTGGCTATTTTGCATTTTTTAAGCATTGCAGTGCATGTGTTATATGGGCTGAGTATTTGGAGTTGGTGGTTAAAGCCCAAGACATGTATAATTTATAGGGCAAAAAACGCAACTGAAATGCATTTTTCAAGCGTTAATTTACATTGATTAACGGAGATACGTCCTTTAAGGGATTAATAGCTTAGAGGCATTCCCCAAGTTGCGGTATACAGGGCGTAGAAGGCAGTACTATTGTAGTAACAGAGTTATTGGTTAGAAGCCTAGAGTACATGCAATTCACAGGCAGCAGAGTGCTTGTTTTACAAAGAATTAAACCACGGAGGATCTACATTTCACAAGCATTTACCGCATTAGAGCGCAGGTTCACTTACTTGTCGGCTACGATCACAGGACGTCAATAACGAGCAGTCCGGGTGGTAACATTGTTGCAATTTAACACCGTTTAAATACCGGTGTTTACCAGATGGTGGAATGCGTGATCTCGCGATGTTATGCGTTGGTGCTTGGAGAATCAGAGTCGATTCAATCCAAGGCGGCCATCTTAACATATGTTGAATAGTATTGTATTGTTGATATAATTGTCACAACAATATATCGTTTGTTGGTTATTTAAATAATTGGAACGGTGGTGTTAATATTACGATTGATTCGTAATTTAAAGGAATTATTTCGGGTACCAAATCGGTATGTCGCGGAATCTCGACAACGAGTTAGGTATTTGTTAATGCAAGGCAATATAGTATTATTTGTATAATATTTTCAATAGATAGCTTGTCAACCGGTGTCATGGTTTTCGCTGATGGAGTGTTGCCCATTGAAGGTATCGAGGCTTAGGGGGCAGCCATCTTAGATTGGGATTTGTTTTGATGGTAGTCATCCTGTGCTCTATTTATTATGAATTATATCAGGTTCAGTCCCTGTATTTAAGCATTCGTTGGCACAGATATATATACAAAACATCAACTCATTGTATTATGAATAAGTAGCAAATTATATAAATCTATACAGCAAGTAGGGATTACATATAAAAGTCATATATTAGAAACACATTATATGATTTGGGGGTACTCTATATCATTATCATCATTAAAAAATCAGAGGCTGAAAGTACCAAGTGACTGTCAGTGCTGTCACCAATTGGGTGCTCACAATCTAATCTAGCCCAATATACACAATAGTTAGTTTGGATGTACACAGTATATATTAATGTATATGGCTAGAGGAAGTAAATGAGCTGATTAGGTCAGACAAGCAAGAGTGTGCCATTCGGTGCATACATTTAATCCGTTGTTGACACTTTTGGCTAGCTCAATCCAACGGTTTTCCTTGATGATCAAACTTTTATCACAGTTCTTTTGTCTAATAGATGGTTTGACCACATCTATCACCCACCAGATCATGTCATTTTCTGAGTGTTTAGCAGAGGAGTAGTGTTCTACTAGGGGGGCATTTTCCACTTTACAACGAATCCGCGATTGGTGCTGAAGGATTCGCTGCTTAATCATTTGGGTGGTTTTCCCTATGTATAGTTTGCCACAAGGGCACTGTATACAATAGATTACATTGGTGGTTCGGCAGTTAGAGAAATGTCTGATAGTGTATTTACGTGCATTGATTTCAAACGTTTTGATGTTTTTGGTTGTTTTGCAAGCCATACACTTGTTACATTTATAGTGGCCCACGATCGGGGATAGCTGTCTCATATTGTCCACTACGTTGGCATCTTGTTTGTCATAGGCATGCACCAAGTGGTCTCTGAGGTTTGGCCCACGTTTGAATGAAAACATCGGTTTTTCTCTAAGTTCTGGTAGCTCCTGTAAAATGAATATGCTACTTACCAGTATGCATCTGTTCTTGGCATGTAGGGCTGCTAACATTCATATCTTAGCATTAGATCGCCACCTAGTGTTGGGTCCGGATGATCGCACATTGTTGTCCTGGAAGAGTCTTCGAAGTATCCTGAGATGGGTGGCTCCTCCCCTGGACTACAGTGCGCATGGGCATCGGCTCCATCCCCAGATTGTTTTTCGCCATTGTGGCAGAGGATGGAGTGAAAAGTGTAAAGGATGTCCATGCTAATGATTGAATACAATAGTATATCTGCAGCTGCGACAGGCACCGGGGAGGAGGGTGGGCGATATGAATGTTAGCAGCCCTACATGCCAAGAACAGATGCATACTGGTAAGTAGCATATTCAGTTCGAGGCATGTGGGCTGCTAAATTCATATCTTAGCATAGAATACATAGCAGTCCCTCCATTAGCGGCGGTTGCCTGTGCCAGCTGCAGAAACCTGAAAAAGTGTTTTGAGAACAGCCTGTCCTACAGCCGCTTGCTGTTTGGAATGTACATCAACACAGTAATGTTTTGTAAAGGTATGTGGTGTAATCCACGTGGCTGCTCTGCAAATGTCCTCTAGAGGAATGTTACCTAGGAAAGCCATGGATGCCCCCAACTTGCGTGTGGAGTGTGCCTTTGGGGGTATTGTTAAATGCGCTTGGCCTTTTGATAACAGATTTGAATGCACTTAACAATCCATCTGGCTATTCCAGCTTTGGAGATCGGGTTGCCTTTGTGTTGTGGTGAGAAGGCAACAAAGAGTTGTTTCGTCTTCCTAAAGTGTTGTGTCCTGTCCATGTAGTACATCAGTGCCCTCCGCACGTCTAACGTATGGAGCATTCTTTCCGCCACTGTTTGTGGGTTCTGGAAGAATGCTGGCAAATCGATAGTTTGGTTGAGATGAAAGTGTGACACCACCTTTGGAAGGAATTTGGGGTTAGTACGTAGCACTACCCTATTTGGATGAATTTGAATGAAAGGCTCTTGTATTGTGAGTGCTTGCAGCTCACTAACACGCCTTAGTGACGTAATAGCAATTAGGAAAGCAACTTTCCACGTTAGGAATTGCAGTTCACACGAGTGCAGTGGCTCAAATGGTGGTCCCATCAGTCTGGTGAGGACCACATTGAGGTTCCAAACCGGAGCTGGCGGTGTTCTTGGGGGAATGACTCGCTTCAGACCTTCAAGAAACGCTTTAATGGCAGGCACCCTGAAGACCGAGAGATGCTGCCTATTTTGAAGGTAAGCTGCGATGGCGGATAGATGTATTCGAATAGAAGTGAACGCTAGTTTGCACTTATAAAGGTGTAACAGATAGCAAATGATGTTAGGGATAGATGCATCTAGCGGGTTTATGTCATTGTCCGCACAGTAAATGACAAAACGCTTCCATTTTGCGGCATAGCATGCTCGTGTTGAGGGCTTCCTCGCCTCCTTGATGATGTTCATGCATTCAGGAGGTAGGTTGAGGTATCCAAACTCTAAGATTTCAGGAGCCAGATCGCTAGGTTGAGCTGTTGCGGATCTGGATGCTGAATTTCTCCATGGTTCTGCGTCAGAAGTCTGGGCGTGAGGCGCAGTCTTTGATGCGGCACCACTGAGAGTTCGAGGAACGTGGTGTACCAGGCCTGGCGCGCCCACGTTGGAGCAACTAGGATGAGTGTCATCGAGTGTTGCCTTAGTTTTCTCGCCACCAGTGGTATCAGAGGTGTCGGGGGAAAAGCGTAAGCAAATTTGCCTGACCAGTTCATCCATATCGCATTGCCCTGCGATTGGGGGTGTGGGAACCTGGCGGCGAAGCTTTGGCATTTTGCGTTTTCCCTTGTGGCGAACAGATCTATGTCTGGACGACCCCACCTTTGGAAGTACGGCTGGAGTACCGATGGATGTATCTCCCACTCGTGCATTTGATGGCTGTATCTGCTGAGCAGATCCGCCATCTGATTGTCCTTCCCTGGGAGGTGTTCTGCCATGAGGAAGATGTTCCTCTGAATGGCCCACTTCCACATGCTCTGAGCCAGGTGAGACAGCTGTGGCGAGTGGGTGCCCCCCTGTTTTTGGATGTAGTACATCGCGGTCATGTTGTCCGTCCGGACTAACACCACCTTGTTGCACAGATGTACAATGAAGGACTTGAGTGCCATGAAGATCGCCATCAGTTCTAGATAGTTGATGTGCATCTTCTGTTGCTGCGTCGTCCATAGCCCCTGCACCGTGTAAGTGAGCAGATGAGCTCCCCATCCCTGGAGGGATGCGTCCGTTGTCAGGATAACCTGTGGCACTGGCTCCTGGAACAGTCGGCCCTTGCAAAGGTTGTGTGGAGTCCACCAATGCAGAGAGTTGTATGCCCGACTGGTAACCAACACTAGGTCTGTTAATTGTCCCTGAGCCTGTGTCCACTGATTTGCTAAACACTCCTGGAGCGGGCGCATATGCAACCGTGCGTGAGGGACTATGAAGATGCAGGAGGCCATCATGCCTATCAACTGCATGAACACTCTTGCTGGAAGTGAGTGTCCCGGTCTGAACTTGTGGATTAAAGACTGCATGCCGTCTATCCTGACCTGGTTTGGTTGCGCCTTGGCCGTCAGGGTATTGATTGTCGCACCCAGAAACTGTCGGACATGTGCCGGCTGAAGGTGTGACTTTGGGTAATTTAGCGAGAAACCTAGGTCGTGAAGGAGGTGAATGGTAGTTGACATGTCCGCGGCGCACTGCTGTTCCGACCTGGCTTGAACGAGCCAGTCGTCGAGGTAGGGGTAGACATGGATGTTCTGCCTCCTGAGGTGCGCTGCTACTGTCGCCAGACACTTGGTAAACACCCTTGGGGCAGTTGTGACTCCGAAGGGTAGGACTTTGAACTGATAATGCGTGCCCTGGATAGTGAACCTGAGGTACTTCCTGTGGGACGGATGTAGCGGAATGTGGAAATAAGCATCCTTGAGATCTAAGGTTGCTAAGAAGTCTCCTTTGTTTAACATAGGAAGAATTTGTTGCAGTGTAAGCATATGGAAATGCTCTGACAGTATGTACAGATTGAGGGGACGGAGATCCAGAATTGGTCTGAGAGATCCGTCCTTCTTTGGAATGAGGAAGTACAGGGAATATAACCCTGTGCCCTCCTCTCCCACTGGCACGAGCTCGATTGCCCCTTTTTGCAGCATCACCAACACTTCCTGCTGCAATAAGTGCAAGTGCTCTGCGGACATAGGTCTTTGCCTTGGCGGAATGTTGGGTGGAGTGGATTTTAACTCTAGACAATAACCGTACTGGATGAGCTGTCGCACCCACCTGTCTGTGGTGATGTTGATCCAGACGGGCAGGAACTGCTGTATTCTCCCCCCGACGGGTGTTAAGTGGTCGGGGGCAGTGACAGCGAGTCACTGGCTGCTTGGGGCAGAGGAGCGTGAATTGTTGCCTCCTTTGCCGCGTCCCTTGTTGCTGTTTCCCCTGTAGCCCCTCTTGTTTTGTTTGGGGTACGAGGATTGTGCTCCACCTCTAGGGAACTGTGATTGGTGACCCATCTGTCCTCTGGTGATTCCACGGGCACCTGAGCGACGAAAATTATTGCCCCGAAACTGCTGTGATTGCAGGGCCCCCATAGATTTAGCAGTTTCAGTATCTTTTTTAATTTTTTCCAGGGTGGTGTCAACATCTGGACCAAACAGTCTCTCCGGATTGACTGGTTGATTAAGTATGGTTGTTTGAATGTCAGGTTTGAACCCCGATATGCGGAGCCACGCCTGTCTTCTGAGCATCACACTGGTATTAATGGCCCTAGCGGCCGTGTCCGCGACATCAAGTGCACACTTTATGGCCGCGTTGGAAATCAGTTGTCCTTCTCGAATAATCATTTTGGTGCCCTCTTGAAACTGTGGAGGCAGGTGTTCGACAATCTGCTCTAGTGTGTCGTAATGTGATCTATCATAACGTGCCAGTAGTGCCTGTGTATTTGCAATACGCCAGAAATTGGCAGCCTGCGCAGCCACTCTTTTGCCTCCTGCCTCTAGCACTTTGGACTCCTTATCCGGGGGAGGAGCTTCACCCGTTGATTGGGAGTTGGCCCTTTTTCTTGCGTTTGCGACCACTAGGGAGTCAAGCGGCAACTGTCCTCGAATGTACGCAGGGTCCGCAGGCGCTGGTCTGTACTTTTTTTCAATACGTGGGTTGACCACCCTTGCCCTGGTAGGTTCCTTAAAGATGTCCGCCGCATGCTTGAGGACCCCTTTAAGCATGGGCAGTGTCTTGACAGTTTTTTCCGAAACCGAAAAAGTGTCGAACAGAAAGTCTTCCTCCACTGGGTCAGCATGCATGTCCACATCATGGTTAGCAGCTGCCCTCTCAATGAGTGCATGAAAACCTGCAGAATCCTCTGTAGGGGAAGCACGTGTACCGAAAGTCTGTGGGTCTTGTCCCATATCTTGGGTGCCTTGGTCCCCAATGACATCATATGAATCTGGCTGTGCCTCAGGTTCATTGACTGGGAATGTATATTGTTCATCTTCAGCATAGCCCTCACTTTCAGAGTGGTCTGGAGACGGTGTCGGGCTCCTTCTTTGAGGAGGCTGGATAGGTTCCATGAGGCCTGAGGCGTCATGTTGGTACTTCTTCTTCTTTAGGGGGATGACATAGGATTCCACCGGCTGCGAAGTGATTTTCCTTTTGTAAAGGGTTAACTTCCCCGTGTCCGCATCTATGAAGCACTCCGAATCCTCTTCTTGGTCGTGCACATGACCTGAAGATGCCCTTGCCGAAGAAGATTCCGACTTCTTTGGCGTCGATTTCGATGAAAAAGCCTTCGGCGCCACTTTTGGTGGTAGAAGGAAGAGGAGTTTACTTGCGGGCTTGACCGGGACGTCTGCCTCCTTTTGCGTCGATGGCGTTGGCGCCGACGATGAAAAAGCCTTCTCCCTAATTCTTTGCAGTGAAGGAGCAACGAGAGATGTGTCGGTAACCGATGTCTTTGGCACCGACGAGGTGGCCTTGCCTTCGGATGCGACGTTCCGTTGGTCTTTTGGAGGGATGGACGGCGCCGACCTCGAGTCCTTGGAGCGATGCGCCGATGTTCCTGTTGGAGCCGGGGCTGCGTCGCTTGCTTTGGCTGGCTTTGCCGGCGCCGGCGCGCTTGTCTTGTGCGTGCCACCCTTTTTAGAGGATCTCTCCTCCGGCGCCGATTTCGACCCTGTGGAATCGCCGTGTTTCTTCGACTTCTGCGGACCGGAGGTCGACGGAGTCGATGAGGCTGCCGGTTTACTCGACTTTGCTGTAACGACCGCCATCTTAGGGACGATTGAGTCCTTAACTTTCGCTTTCAGTTTCGGGTCGGCCATTTTAGGTGTAGTCGAGACCGCTTCTTTCAGTTTCGGTTTCGATTCCCTCGGCGCAGCAAGTATGTCCGTGGCCGGGCCAGCAGGCGGGGCCGAGGCTTGCGCTACAGGGTCTTGGGTAAGGCCGACAGGCGATCCCGCGACCCTTTCCTGATGTTCGTCAACTTCGGGGCATAGCTCGTCCCCTGAGCTATCTTCCGCGGCCCCATAAACCATATTGTCGTCCCCTACCTCGTCGACGTATTCAAGGCCTTGATCCACGACCCCGTCGTCGTCATATTCCGGATCAGCCTCGACCTCCGTCTCAGGCGGGGAGATTTGAAGATGATGGCTCTGGTCCTCCTCTTCTTGGTCGTCGAAGATGTTTTCCGGATCCGGGGCCGTCTGCTTGGCCACCAGGCGCACCGCGCGCCGAATCGTGAGAGTCTTCTTCGACCTGAAACTCGCACAGGCCCTGCAACTTCCTTCGTCATGGTCTGGCGAAAGGCATTTATTACAGACCGGGTGCACGTCTATATGTGGGTATTTGGACCCACAGAGCGGACACAGCTTAAACGGAGTCCGCTCCATGTTGGGAACTTGGTGTCGAGTCGCGATGAGAAGGCCTCGATGTCCAAAGAGTTGGAAAAACTCCGCTGATTCCGGCTCCGAGAGACGGAAGAACTCGAGACCGTACGCAAACAATACCGACGTAAAGAACCCAAAGCCTTTTGGCCTTTAGAAATGATGTTTTTTCGGTTCCGACGGAGAGACGTCGAGACCGCATCCGAACCCAATGGCGGAAAAAAACAATCTGGGGATGGAGCCGATGCCCATGCGCACTGTAGTCCAGGGGAGGAGCCACCCATCTCAGGATACTTCGAAGACTCTTCCAGGACAACAATGTGCGATCATCCGGACCCAACACTAGGTGGCGATCTAATGCTAAGATATGAATTTAGCAGCCCACATGCCTCGAACGGGACCAGTTTTTTGTCACAATCTTTTTTATTTTTTGACTATATGTCCCAAAGGTGGTCACACATACCAAGGGTGCCTGGTTGGTCTTAGTCTTTGTTTGCAGTAGGATTTCTCGGTCATTATACCACGCCCGTTTCATGGAATTCTTCAGAAGTTTGTTGGGGTAACCTCTTTCAAGTAACTTATTCTTGAGGATTTTAGCCTCATGGAAGTAATCACATCGTTTGTAGCAGTTCCTACGCAATCGTAGGAATTGCCCAAAGGGCAGGCCATCACGAAGTGATTTTGGATGGTGGCTAGTATACTTGAGCAGGGTGTTACGAGAAGTGGGTTTTGTATATAGGGTTGTGTAAATTGTGTTTTCCTCACTTGCTCTGATTGTTAGATCTAGGAAGTTCATTTTGTGGGCATGGTAGTCCAGGGTAAATTGTAAATGTGGATTTCTTTGGTTGACCCATATATGGAATTGTTTCAGTAGGTCTTGTGAACCTTTCCATATAAGGAACACGTCATCTATATATCTTAGCCAACATGATATGTTGGCTAAGAAAGGATTAAGATTGTTATAGATGAACTCGTTTTCGAAGTGATTGACGTAGATGTTAGCTATGTCCGGAGCATAGACTGCCCCCATTGCTACTCCTTTAAGTTGTTGATAAAACTTTTTCTCGAAGAGAAAAAAGTTTTGGCACATGGAGATCCTAATACATTCGGTTATAAATTCACTTGGAACAACATGTGGTCTGTCACGGCTGTCTAAAAGATTTGTGATAAGTTCAAGAACTTCATCTTGTGGAATATTTGTGTATAGACTACTTATGTCCATGGTCACAAGATATTCCTGCTCAGGATTGTAGCTGTGGTTCTCTAGTTTGATAATAACACTAGTCGTGTCTCTGATGTATCCCATCATTTTTACCGAAGACAGTGAATTTAAGGTTTAAGGTAATTCACCGTCTTCGGTAAAAATGATGGGATACATCAGAGACACGACTAGTGTTATTATCAAACTAGAGAACCACAGCTACAATCCTGAGCAGGAATATCTTGTGACCATGGACATAAGTAGTCTATACACAAATATTCCACAAGATGAAGTTCTTGAACTTATCACAAATCTTTTAGACAGCCGTGACAGACCACATGTTGTTCCAAGTGAATTTATAACCGAATGTATTAGGATCTCCATGTGCCAAATCGAGAAAAAGTTTTATCAACAACTTAAAGGAGTAGCAATGGGGGCAGTCTATGCTCCGGACATAGCTAACATCTACGTCAATCACTTCGAAAACGAGTTCATCTATAACAATCTTAATCCTTTCTTAGCCAACATATCATGTTGGCTAAGATATATAGATGACGTGTTCCTTATATGGAAAGGTTCACAAGACCTACTGAAACAATTCCATATATGGGTCAACCAAAGAAATCCACATTTACAATTTACCCTGGACTACCATGCCCACGAAATAAACTTCCTAGATCTAACAATCAGAGCAAGTGAGGAAAACACAATTTACACAACCCTATATACAAAACCCACTTCTCGTAACACCCTGCTCAAGTATACTAGCCACCATCCAAAATCACTTCGTGATGGCCTGCCCTTTGGGCAATTCCTACGATTGCGTAGGAACTGCTACAAACGATGTGATTACTTCCATGAGGCTAAAATCCTCAAGAATAAGTTACTTGAAAGAGGTTACCCCAACAAACTTCTGAAGAATTCCATGAAACGGGCGTGGTATAATGACCGAGAAATCCTACTGCAAACAAAGACTAAGACCAACCAGGCACCCTTGGTATGTGTGACCACCTTTGGGACATATAGTCAAAAAATAAAAAAAGATTGTGACAAAAAACTGGTCCCTTTTACAGGAGCTACCAGAACTTAGAGAAAAACCGATGTTTTCATTCAAACGTGGGCCAAACCTCAGAGACCACTTGGTGCATGCCTATGACAAACAAGATGCCAACGTAGTGGACAATATGAGACAGCTATCCCCGATCGTGGGCCACTATAAATGTAACAAGTGTATGGCTTGCAAAACAACCAAAAACATCAAAACGTTTGAAATCAATGCACGTAAATACACTATCAGACATTTCTCTAACTGCCGAACCACCAATGTAATCTATTGTATACAGTGCCCTTGTGGCAAACTATACATAGGGAAAACCACCCAAATGATTAAGCAGCGAATCCTTCAGCACCAATCGCGGATTCGTTGTAAAGTGGAAAATGCCCCCCTAGTAGAACACTACTCCTCTGCTAAACACTCAGAAAATGACATGATCTGGTGGGTGATAGATGTGGTCAAACCATCTATTAGACAAAAGAACTGTGATAAAAGTTTGATCATCAAGGAAAACCGTTGGATTGAGCTAGCCAAAAGTGTCAACAACGGATTAAATGTATGCACCGAATGGCACACTCTTGCTTGTCTGACCTAATCAGCTCATTTACTTCCTCTAGCCATATACATTAATATATACTGTGTACGTCCAAACTAACTATTGTGTATATTGGGCTAGATTAGAGTGTGAGCACCCAATTGGTGACAGCACTGACAGTCACTTGGTACTTTCAGCCTCTGATTTTTTAATGATGATAATGATATAGAGTACCCCCAAATCATATAATGTGTTTCTAATATATGACTTTTATATGTAATCCCTACTTGCTGTATAGATTTATATAATTTGCTACTTATTCATAATACAATGAGTTGATGTTTTGTATATATATCTGTGCCAACGAATGCTTAAATACAGGGACTGAACCTGATATAATTCATAATAAATAGAGCACAGGATGACTACCATCAAAACAAATCCCAATCTAAGATGGCTGCCCCCTAAGCCTCGATACCTTCAATGGGCAACACTCCATCAGCGAAAACCATGACACCGGTTGACAAGCTATCTATTGAAAATATTATACAAATAATACTATATTGCCTTGCATTAACAAATACCTAACTCGTTGTCGAGATTCCGCGACATACCGATTTGGTACCCGAAATAATTCCTTTAAATTACGAATCAATCGTAATATTAACACCACCGTTCCAATTATTTAAATAACCAACAAACGATATATTGTTGTGACAATTATATCAACAATACAATACTATTCAACATATGTTAAGATGGCCGCCTTGGATTGAATCGACTCTGATTCTCCAAGCACCAACGCATAACATCGCGAGATCACGCATTCCACCATCTGGTAAACACCGGTATTTAAACGGTGTTAAATTGCAACAATGTTACCACCCGGACTGCTCGTTATTGACGTCCTGTGATCGTAGCCGACAAGTAAGTGAACCTGCGCTCTAATGCGGTAAATGCTTGTGAAATGTAGATCCTCCGTGGTTTAATTCTTTGTAAAACAAGCACTCTGCTGCCTGTGAATTGCATGTACTCTAGGCTTCTAACCAATAACTCTGTTACTACAATAGTACTGCCTTCTACGCCCTGTATACCGCAACTTGGGGAATGCCTCTAAGCTATTAATCCCTTAAAGGACGTATCTCCGTTAATCAATGTAAATTAACGCTTGAAAAATGCATTTCAGTTGCGTTTTTTGCCCTATAAATTATACATGTCTTGGGCTTTAACCACCAACTCCAAATACTCAGCCCATATAACACATGCACTGCAATGCTTAAAAAATGCAAAATAGCCAATATAATTTTGCTAAATAACAAACTTGGTGCCTAAGCAAAATATGCAGCACTACTGATGCCAAATACAAGGCATCCTGAAAATGGCGCCCCATACCTCTTGAAAATACTTGGAACTTTGTAGTTGTTATTAGCAATAATTAAAACCCACATTAATATGTTTTTTTTTAAAAATGAATAAATAAATATCAGTCCCCTAAAACATGGATACATTGCTTTCTATTTAGATAAATGTGAACGCCCTGGAACAGTGATACGAATTGGACAAACTACCAGAACCTGTTCATTGCAATACCGCTGTATGCACAAGGTAAACCCTTGAAAAACAGAAAGTGTCAATATACATGCATTAGACTTTAAAAAAGATAAAAATTGAAAGTGTCTTCTCTTCCTCCAATAGTGCTTGATATTCAAATTTGATTTTGCACATTGCCCGCCTCAAAAGAAATAAGCGGATGTCGCCACTTAAGTCTAAAAGTGTCGTGATTCGGAATTAATAAAAGTGAGTGTAAGCCAACATATACTGAGTATCACTTAGGAACCATTTTATTGAGTATCTGGGGTCCTATGATTTTCGAATGTCTCTCTGTATTACTCCAGTCGCCACACCGACTGTTTTACAATTTTGTAATGTCTATAAAGTTGCTGAATAAAGATGTAATTCTAAAGTTTTTAGTTAGCTAACCAGGTATTTAATAGTAACAGAATACACCGTAATGTTATGTTTTCTCTTGCAGAGGGTCAACCATTGTATATATTATCACTCCGTCCTGATGATGGTCTTGTAAATGATCAAGATAAGACCGAAACGTCGACTTACCTAGTCCAATTCTGCACAGTATGATTTGTATCGACTTTTGATTTTCTCCTGATTGATAGTGGAAATCAATTTATCACCTTTTCCTAGCAGTCTGGACTGTTTTCTTGGATATATTATAGGAAAAGCAACCAATACCTTAAATATCCATAGTATATCTTTGTATGTACCCTGTCCTATGTTATTGTTCATTTTTTGTACAGAAATATCTTTTGTCTTGAATTCAAAATAATAACTTTTCAGACAAAGAAACTATCCTGGTTTCATGTTTTATTATTCATTTATTGTACCCATGATGTTAGTGTGGTAACATCTTCTGTTTCTCATTGTTAGAACCTTTTGAGTTTTAATTCAATTGAACAGCCGCTGATTGAATTCAGATTTAGGTACTTTGATTGCCCTTTAACAAGTCCTAACTAGTGCTGAAACTTCACATAAATAAAATCCCTTGCTGGCCACTTCATATTACACTAAACTCTGCCCGAGCCCGCAAGGGTATATTGGGTTACTCACCTTCCTATACATGATTCAGTAAAATCGCTAAATCAAAATGATTGTTTAGAATGAGATCAGCAATATCTGCAGTGTGCTTGACTGCAGATCGGCAGTTGAATAAGAGACCGGATAAAGAGGGGCGGAGGGAGTGTCGGGAGTCGGGGCGGACAAGTGTACCAGTTCTAGATTGCTTTTAACCACACTTCTGTTATGAAGGGTAGCTGATCTGTTTGAGTTGATAGTGACTGTGCAAATAGTCTTTTCTGCAATCACCTCTGGTAGGCCTGAAGTAGCTGGGGCATGGTTGTAGTCCTGGAGGATGGCAAGAATTTCCTTTTCAGTGAGGTCAAGAGGACTTTGGGTTGCAATTTGGGAGTTGTAGGAGAAGACGAGGGCCAGGATTTCCTCCTCCGAGAGGTAGCATGGTTGCTTGCGAGGGCGAAGGTGTCTCAGGGATAACGGTAATGGGTGCTTGGGTACCTCGGAGAGATGAAGGGGGGTGGGGTTCAGCCTGGGCTTGAGGTTAGCGAGGGAGAGTTCGGAGAGGTGAAGGAGGTGTGCGAGATCCAGAATGGAGATATGGATGCTCTGAGATAATTTGGCAGCTCTGGAGTACAAGGTTGTGGAATCCATAGAGGGAGGCACTAGAGGGCAGAGGAGCAATGGTGCAGGAGGCGTTCTGTCAGTATGTCTAGTTGGTGGGGTGGGGGGGGTGGCTCCACCAGAGACGTAGGTCTTGGGAGGCGTACCATGTCTTGCAGACAGAGTGGGAAGCTAGCGGGGAGGGACCAAAGGCCTGGGGATGATTCTGTTGACAAGGCCAGGAGACGTGCTGTAGGGGTTAGGATGATCTGAGTTGGAAAGCCTTGGAGGGGTAGTTTGTGGGCTAGAAGGGCTATCTCCACCTGTATCGTGAGTCCTTGGAGGTGTACCAATCTCACAGTCAGACTGAGGAGCTAGAGGGGAGGAGACCATGAGTCCAGGGACTTTACTGTGGGCAAGGCCGGGAAGCCTGTAGGAGGTGTTAGGATGATCTGTGTTGGAAACTCGTGGAGGGGCGGGTTGTGGGTGGCTAGGCGCACAGGGGAGGCCAGTCAGTTGGTCAGTCAGTCAGTCAAAACACTTTATTCAATTACTAAAATCATAAAAAACAGTATAAAAACATTTCATATCATATATATATATATATATATATATATATACACAATCAGTCAATAATTAATTAATTCTAATCAGTATGAAATATAGAATACAATAAGGTCCCATAATAATATATATATATATATTTTTTAAATAGATAAAAGTCAGACAGGGATATTGTGGGCAGCTAATCTTTTGGTATTATTCCGAACAGCAGCCACCAGAAAGCTAGCAACACAAAAAATGTCGCGAGTACTACTTAACATCTGAAGAGAAGTAAGAGCTGGCCTAACCAGCAAAAAAAACCTGCCTCTCTTAAAATCGGTACTAAAAACTTTTTCCGAATGTCCGCGTAGTACTCACAAAACATAAAGTGCATCGTGTCTTGTATAGAAAATTTATCACAACTGCAAGGGTTAGAATTTTCAGGTTTACCCCAAGTAGGGAAAGCGCCAAGGGTTAAATGAATTAGGATAAGTCGAAATCTGATTAAAAGCTGGCGATGAAAAGGTCAATGTTACAATTTTTAAATACGGCTCAAGTGAGGGTGTAATTAATAACACATAATTGGCTTTTACACATGGTTTCTTTAACTCCTGCTCCTCATGTTCCAATGTTAGCATATTTAAAAAAACGAGTCTTTGTCCAGCTTACATCCTCTCTTTTAATAGAGTCCGGTGATGTGTAAATCTCGTGGCGCCTTAGTTTTGTGAACATTGATCTAATGTACACTAGCCAAGGAACCCTGTTAACCTTATCCATAGAAACACAATCCCCTAGAATCAGATGGTTCAGTGTAATCTCTTGATTTAACCAGGTCTTTACAGGGGAGGCTGATCTGAAGGTCGTTAGGACGGGTGTAAGTGGCTCTACCAGTGTTAATCACATGGTTTCTGAGGAGGGTGAAAGGGTCCGCAAATTTATTAAGGATTTTGGTTGAGGCTTGGTTCAAGATGATGCCATTTTTGTACAGTGTGATGAAGAGGTCAGCTCGTAGGGTTGAGGAGGGCTCTATTGTAAGCTTAGTGCCGTCTGGAATGTTCCTGGTTGCGCGTATATTAAGGAGGTGCGCAAAGGTTTTGCACCAAGAGGTGGTTCTTCTGGAATAGAAGATGAGGTCATTAATGACTATGCCGTTGTCCGCCGTGTAGCGCAGGTCAGAGATCAAGGTCTCGGGTGACTTTTTAGGGTGGAGTGCTTAAACGATTTTGCCGCGGTTTTAGTAAGGTTGGGGGGGGTAGGCCAGAGTAAATGAGTGTTCCCCAGTCGCGATCAGGCCAGGACCTGCCATGATGGTTAGGGTGGGTCACTATAGGAGCAGAGTGGAAAGGTTAAGCAGCAGAGGGGATGAGTCTCCAGGTATCAAGGAGCTAATGACTGAGCTGCTTTCTTAAGGGAGGAGCGGCAGGGTAACAGCATCACTTCAAAGTTGCGGAAAGCGGTGTGTCCCGTGGCAGGCTGTCTTGACAGCACAGTCTGTCAGAGCGTTGAGGCAGAAGTCCAGGTGTATTTGCAGTGGATGGAAAAGTTGTTCTGCGACACAGTGGGATCCCTCCTGAGTTTACACCCTCAATCATCCAGCCGAAGTAGTAGCATCAGGGCGTGCATCAGTGATTCAACTACACGAGCGATACAGGTGACTCCGTTGTACCTAGTATTAGCAGTCCGTATTAAATGCACAAGAGCCAAGCCTGGAGTGAAACATTTAGTATAGCTGGAGAGGACAGTCATGCGGTAATCGTGAGTCCACTGTAACAATGCTGTTATTGCATTGTTAAAAGCACTTTATAGCACTGACATGCATTAGTAGGGTATTGTAGGGCAATCATAAGTCTACCACCGTCGCTATTAAAGGTCAGGCAATGCTAGGTATGGAGTTCCTGTGAGGAGTTTGAAGCACCACCATTTTGATGTCTGAAACTGAGGGCGATGTCTTTAAGCTGTCGCCATTTTAGGGTCAGGCATTGCTCGAAAAAGAAACTGAAGTGAGATCTCTAACTAGTCTTGGAAAATAGACCGTGATCTTTAAAATCAGAATGGCTTTTATGTGCAAATGCTTGCATAATGCCTCATTTGCCGCCCGCTGTGGCCCAGGAATACATTAAAAGTGCTCCGCTTTGCTAAAAGCGCCGCCATTTTGGGTGCATGAAAACTACGACCCAAGATCAGTTAAAGAGTTAAATTGTCTATAAATGAGGAAAACAGTTCCTGGCGTGCCTCAATCGAAAGGTAGGCGGAGGAACTCCCCAATCGTCTCACGTTTTTCCCAAGCCGTGTCTCCGAGTATCCCAGGTGATGCGGAAAAATAAAAGAAAGAAAGTTGAGCATCCGGGTGGTGAACGCCGTTGCAGGCGATATTTCCTGGGCAAAACGTGCACGAGACGGAGGACGAGAACCCTGGTCTCGTGAGCTGGGCCGTCTCGTGTGAGCCCTCAACAGGCAGCCGTAGGACGTGCGGGGTTCCGGGTGAGGCAGAGGTGGTGGCGTCCTGAGATTGGTGCTGGGGCAGGGAATCCGCGCTAGCATGAGCAGAGCTCCAGGCAAGAACAGATGGCAGCCAGCTTGGAGGTTGCAGGCAAATACTGGGCTCTGTCAGGCAACCAGGCCCCGATCAAGTCACGTTACGGAGGAGATGGGTACTTCCTGGACGGCTATTGCATGCTGCGGGCAGGGGCACGTCTCCGATTCAATTTGAATTGGCACCAGAAGGAAATGAGACCGCTGGGGCAGGATGCACTGTGTTGGAGGAGAGTGCTGCCAAGACCAGGGCTTTGTCACACAGCAGCGGACTGAGTCGTTAGCGATAGGTGTGGTTGCGGTAGCCAGTAGCAAGAGGTGCGATGAGCGTCGATGGGGTCCGGCAAAGTCGGAGCGGACTAGGGCAACCGCTTCCGACGTTCCAGCAGGAGAGATAGATGACCAGTTCAGCTTCCCCTGTAAGTCTCGGTAGCGGAGCGCAGTCCGGTTCAAAAGGTAGGTGGGGGGATGGCTTCTGGGATGGTTTATACAGGGATAGTTACCACTTGGCAATCCCCAAACCGGGAGCTTCTCAAGGAGGCTCCCACACGGTGCTAAAAGATTAATATCACGGTTTGACACGGAGAGCGTACTCTTGTTTAAAGATATACCATTCATTATCCACTGGGGATCAAGCTAAAATTGATCAGCTACCTTGAAAAGAAACAGAAAAAGTACTGAATTGAAATTAACTAGATTATTATTCCTAAATTAGCTAAACTTATATTATCTTCCTGTAAATTCTGTGACGATACAGCAATAGGTCCCTTTTACTGTTAAGCAGAAACAGACCAGGAGTATACAAAGAAAGAATCTTCCATTGTCCCTATCCTAAACTCATTGGGGTGAAATGTAATGTTTTAAATATAGATTGGTTATCCTATTGTTGATTATGGCCCGAGATATTTATCCACTGGATGTTTTGTAATCTTTTGTGCCAACAACTGTTGTTTTCCTAATATTGTGTTGGTACTCAATCCAACCTTGGCTGTTTTCCTGTCCGTACTTAATACACTTTGTCTCGCACTTCTGTGGTCTGCAATGCCAGCACCTCATTTCATTATTATGAAATACAATAGTTTCATGTATAAAATATCTGTCTCAGATACACATTTTCCTCAGGATGAAATGCATGGCGGAAATGGTCACAATGTGAAAAGGATGAAATGCATGGCGGAAATGGTCACAATGTGAAAAGGATTTCTGAATTTTTAGAGGGAGTAATGAAGACAGAAAACCTCCTGCAGAGGAGTGTGAAACATTACCTTTTAAGATTATTTTTAAAAACTAACCATGCAGAGTGAATTGAAGGCCATTTTGCATGGATGGATGAATGACGTTTTCTCATTGGAAACTTACGATTCGAGTTCTTTGATAAGGAAAGGACCTCAAAACCCCCTATGCCGCCATGCTTAGGCGTTTAAGAACTGGCAATCTGAGATACATACATCTGACTGGAGCGAACCAGGCCAGAGGGGAAATATACCACTTTTTCTTAAGAGTCCAATTGCAGGATTGATGTGCTGAACAAGGCATTGCATGGCAGCTCTTTAGATTCGGAAGTTCAGGAGATACTTTTTCAGTTTCTTTTGCAGGAAAATTGCCAACACATTTCTTAATGTGGTTCAAATTGCAAAAATTACAAACATGACATATAAGTCAAATAACTAATCAGTGTCCTGTAAAAAGAAGAATTCTGCTTTTTTTCCTTATCCGGTTCTCCCAGGCCTTGGACTCCTTATCTAGGTATCATTATTTGCATTGCAAGGCCCTGGATATGGCAGGTTTTCCATTCAGGTATCAATGTTGAAACTGACTTACAAATAATGGATGGCTCAATATTTACAGATGTTTTGGCAAGTAAGGAAACTGTAGTGGCAACAGTGACTTCAAGATCTATGCCAAAATCTTGGCTACACGCCTATTGGCGGTTAGCAGTTGTCTTATGTCCCATGTACAGCACCGCTTCATCCCTGGAAAGGGAACCACTGATCACATCCGTCTGGTCCTTACCCTCTTTGATGCAGCTGGGGTTATGCCAGAATCCATGGCTCTAATTTTACAGGACACCGAAAAGCGTTCGACAGGTTCTCCTGGCCGTATCTCTGGGTGGTAATGTCTTATAGAGTGACTGGACAGAGATATTAGATCAGTGAAAGCCCTCTATCACCACCATAGAGCCAGGATTTCTTTAATTAGGGAGCCTGTCTGAAGAGGTGATTATCGAACAGGGTACCAGGCAAGGATGACCCTGCCCCCCCCCCCCCCCCCTCACTCTTTTATTTGCGCTCTACATTGACCCCCTGATTAGGCAACTTCATGGTAATTATGTAATTCAGCTAATTAAGCTACCTGGGGCAGAGGGACTGAAATTCTGGCATATGCCGACGATCTTGCCATTATTACTCCAGAACCTCGTGGTGCACTACTTGAGATCGAGGAGGAGGCCAAGAGATTCGGTCTATTGTCTGGATATCTGCTGAACAGGAATAAAACCCAGGTTATAATCAATATCGAGGAACTTCTTTCGGATGGGCGCGTTAGAAAAAAGAGGCTGTTTATCTTGGTGTGATTATTTGGTTGGAAAGATCGCAGAGGCTAACCTAACACCCTTAATCCAGAAGGCTAAACTTGATTTTAGGAGATGGAACAATTTGAGACTGTCCTTGATTGGGCGGAGCAATTTGATTAAAAAGATATTCCTACCTGAGATCCTTTATCTCCTCCGGGCTATCCCGCTGGAGATAGATAATAATTGGTTTAAACTTCTTAATGGGATGCGGACTCGATTCCTTTGTGCATATGTTAATCCCAGGCGAGCGTTGAGATTTATGACTCTGCCAAAGGAACACGGAGGGCTAGCAGTGCCCATTCTTTAACTGTATTTCTGTGCTGCAACAACTGGCAGTCCTATACGGTAAGGAGGGAGATATTTTTGGGCATGATGACATGATTCCATCTATATACAAGTTCCTATTGGGTATAAAAGCAGGGCCTGCTTATTTCTGCAAACCGAATTCGGCTAGGACGTAGAGAAGTCAAATAATCTAAAAAGAGGTCAGGGAGTGAAGCTCCTACCTCGCTTACTGAATGTGTCAAAGAGAAACTCTGATTTTTTGTGAATAACTGGGGCAATTGCTGCAGACCAACATCAGCAAAAATAAAAGATGTTTGCTGGAGATTAAGAGAACCCACCCCTTATTGTAGGAATTTGGCACAGAGCCCAGTGCCCTTCCTAAGGAAGTAAATGCCCAAAGGTGTGGAATTGCAGGAGAAACCCCACAGTTTTGTCATGAAAGAAGAAGTACTGAGCTGTGGTGGTTGAGAATGCACAAGTGAAGAGCAAGAACAGGTATGTGGCGAAGGGATGCTCTATCTGGAGCACCTGGAAAAACATCTGAAGCAACAGTATATTTCTAGCAAGATTTTGTGTGTGTGTGTGTCTGTGATATAGACACATCAAACTAGACAGGATGGAGGGAAAGCCTGGAAGACAGTACCATGCAAATATTAATTATATTTAAATAATTACATTATGATACAGGATGAGCAAGCTTAAATGTAACCCTGTTTCAGACTTGGCTCCTCAAAGAAGTAGATCCTTTGTCTATTTATCAAAGATCTTTAAACAGACCATGGTAAAGTACTTTGCCAGTGACACACATCAACTAATGTCTACGGCACTGACCGATACTGCTACTTAACTAAGCATTGTGGTTGTGGTCCTACACATAAACCAATAATGATTATGAACAGGCCATAGCTTTCCCTCCCTCAGAACTAATAAGGTAAAGCTTCCTGGAACCTTATATAGTGCCTTTACTAAATGGTAATGATCAGCAAGGCACTGTGACCAGCTCACACTTCGATCTTTGAAATGTGTACATATGACACATCTAAAAGGCTACAGACAGCTCTGTACGGTTCACAGCAATTTCTGGACGAGTGTCGTGCTCGTCCTCATATGGAACATGAAGCCTTACAAAGTTAAGTTACTTATTCTTCTGATGGAGACTTCTAGCAGCAGTTTCCACACCTTTTGAATAGATACCAACGCAGTACCTATTTGGTGGAGGTAGGGCTGTGAATGGACTAAAGCAGAAAGACCAGAAGAACTAAGAGGACAAAATTCCCTTCTCGGCAGGCCGGACTGTCCAGACAATAGTGCTTCACGAACAAATGGAGTAGCTGCCTGGCAACCGTATGATCCCGGGACTCCGCGTGCTAATGCGGCAGTAGCAACTTTGGCGATGGTGGAATTAGCGTGCAGTCCTTCTGGGGGGCAGCTTTTTGGTCAATGTGTATCAGATCTTTAAAGAGAGCACGAGCCAAGGGGAGATGGTGGTCATTGCCATTTTTCATTCCAGCAACCATCACAAAGAGCTGATCATCCAATGGTCTTTAGAACAAGCTATGTAAAAACTGAGCACTCTTCTGGGATTCATGTGGAAGAGCCTTTCCTCTTCCTTAAAAGGGTGAGGTGAAGCACAGAACGTTGATAGGGTGATAGGTTGATAGGGTGATAGGTTGATATTTTGATCTAAATGTGTAATAAATTTGGGCAGAGAGAAGGAAAGAGTATGCATAACCAGTTTGTCTGGGAAGGAGGTGGTGTATGGTGGATTCACACAGGGCCTGAAGCTCACAAACATTCGGTCCAAAGTGATGGCAGAGAGGAACACAGTCTTGATAGTAAGGAGCCATATAGGGCAGCTGTGAAGTGGTTCAACCGCAAATCAGATAAGGACCAGATTAAGGGCCCAAGGGGGAAACGTGTTGAACCCTTTTTAAAAAAATCGCATTACAACTGGTGACTTAAACAACAATCATAAGAAGGTTACAAGGGTGAAAAGATAACCACTGACAGTTGGTTGGGGACGTCAGGGGGCATGGGTTGTCTATCTGGCAGGTGCCGCACATTGTAAAAACTTCTCCTAACAACAAATGTATTGAGTTTTTGTCAAGAGATGCCAGGCTGCCAAGATGACAATCACCTCTGCAGGGAGATCAAAGGTGTTGAGCTGTCGCTGCTCTCCAGGAGGTGCAGTCTAATCAGATGACAGATGCTCAAGCCCAAAAGTTCTGGATACCATATTATCCGTGCCCAATCTGGAGCCACTAGAATTACTTTTGTCAAGTAGGTCCTGATCTTCTTGAGAACTCGAGGAACGAGAGTTATTGATGTAAAGGCATACAGAAGTCCAGAGTTCCATTAGAGGTGGAACATATCGCAGAGGGACAGACACCTTGGAAACTCAAATGGAAAAAAGAACTGACATATCGTGTTTTCTGCGGTTGTGAGCAGATTGAGTAAATGTTTTCACCACTTGTATAAGAGGCCTCGCTCCACCTCCGGATGTAACTGCCATTCGTGATCTGCTAGGCCTCTATGGCTGATCTCGTCCACCCTGGCATTCAAGAATCTTGCCAGGTGGTTCACCACCAGGAAAATTCCTTGGCTATCCAGCCACGCTCAGAGGCTTAAGGTCTCCTAGGCACAGGAGCAAGGACCTCACCCACCCTGTTTGTTACAGTACCACATGGCGGTGGAATTGTGCTTGAGCACCTGCACTAGCCTTCCTTCTTTGGATAGAAGGAAGGCTTTCAATGCCAAGCGGATGGCCCTCAACTCCAGAAGGCTAATGTGGAGTCAGTACACCGCCGGAGACCAGAAGCCTCTGATATCCACCTCTCCCAGATGGTCATTCCAGCCCAGAAGCAATGCATCGATCACCACTGTGAGCTCTAGGTGGAGACGGGAGAGGGGTCTGCTGTTGACCCAATCATGGTCCAGTTACCACCACTGCAGATCTATCGAAGTCTCCTCCAAAATCTAAAATTTGTTGCTGAGGTCCTCTGATGATGGGCTCACTGGGACTTCAGATGCCACTAAAGAGCCCGTGTATGGCACCTGGCATGCTTGACCAGCGGGATGCAGAAGGATGTGAGTTACAGTAGCCTCAAAGAAGACTGTCCTGTTCTCTCTTTCTCTGGGAAAGGCAGGAAACTGAACAGTGTCCAGAATAGCTGCAGAGGAGGGGAGCGTTTGAGAAGGAGTCAGGTGTAACTTCAACACATTGCTATAGAACCCCTAAGATGAGAGGAGGTTCGCCATAGTCTGGAGATGGTGGATGCCTGCCTGGGGTGACCCAGTCTTTAACAGCGAGACTTCGAGGTAGAGGAAGACTGGCATCCCTGACCTCTAAAAGAGTTACCACCACCATTACTTTTGTGCGTGGACACTGGTGAGACCAAAGGAAAGCACAGTGAGCGTAACATTTTCCTGTCCCACCATGAGCCATAAATAGCGCCATTGGGCCGCCAGGACAAGTATATGGAAATATCTTCCTGCGCGTCCAACACCACTATCCAGTCTCCAGCGTCGAGAACAAACAAGACCTGGGCTATGGGGAGCATTTTGATTTTTTCCATTCAGAGGAGGGCCCAGGTCTAAAATAGGACAAAGGCCTCTGTTCTTCTTTGACACCAGAAAATAGTGTGAACAACCACCACCACCTACTTCTGGTGCAGACACCCTCTCGAAAGACCCATTGATAAAAAGAGCTTGCCCCCCCTGCTGCAAAATGGAGAGTTGATCTTCCGTCAGTGGCTGAGAAGATGGAAGGAGGTGAATCTGAGATGGTAGAAGGTGAATCTGAGATGGCAGAAGGTGAATCGGAGAAGAGAGGAGAGAAAGGCCATATCCTTTGGGAAGCTCTGCAGAACACACCTGTCAGAGGTGATAGTCTGCCAACCCAAGTAGAATCTGTGGATTCTGCCTCCCATTTGTGAAGCTCTAAAAAGAAAATCTGGTGAAAGTGGCTTTCAGTGCATTGAGGTAATTTTTGGGGAAAAAAGTGCCAAATTCTGGGCCTAGTACTATCACAGCACTAGCAACAAAGCCAATGCTAATTGTATGCCAATAATTGCAGAAAAAGAACCAGAAACAATGTTGGTACATTTCTCTCTAAATTTGCAGTAATGTCATGAAAACTGGTTGTGGTACCACCATTACTGAACTGTGGTATAACAGCATCTGATATTCTGTAAATAATATCATTACAGGTGTGTTTCACTCTAAAGTTCAGCAGAATGTAGTACTGAAATGTCCCAAAAACATTCTTCTAACACTTTAAGTAGGGTTCAGGGAAGGGCAGAATTAAGTAATAGCACAAGGTTTTTAGGGTCAGGGAAGAGTAGCGCTAAAAGGTAGCTTAGGGTTTCTTAGGGTTCAGTGGTAGGTAGCATTACAGAGTAGCAATGGTTCATAAGCTTCAAGGAAGAATTGTTTTAAGGGTTGTTAGGGTAAGGAGGATGCAGGGATGGGTAGTAGTAAGGGGTATTAAGGTTTTTTTTTAAGGTTCAGGAATTATACTGTAAAAGAACAATAATGTTTTTATTTAGGGTTCAGAGACAAGCAGCAGAAAGGTGTTGTAAGTGTTTATGGTTTAGGGCAGTGTTGAAGGTGTAGCAAGCAGCTTGTACAGTTAAGGGAAGGGTAATTTTTTTTACAGTTCAAGGAAGGGTAGTGTTAAGGATAGAAACAATTTAGAGATCCAGGAAGGGTGGCTTTAAGGGGTAGGAAGGTATTCTTAGTAAGGAGAGAAGGGTAGTAAGGAGGATTCCAGAGGTATGTAAATGGTAGCGTAGGGGGTATTAATGTTTTCCTAGGTTTCAGGAATGGGTAGTGTTAAGGGGTTGTAAGGGACTTTAGGGTTAAAGTATTGGTACAAGGTTAACGTACGGGTAGTAAAGGATTTTTAGTGTTCAAGGATGGGTAGGTTTAAGTAGTACTGTAACGTTTTTAGGGTTTAAGAAAGGGTAGCTGCATGGAGTAGTAAGAGTTTCTAGGATTCAGGGATCAGTAGCGTAAATTGGTAAATAAGGGTTTCTGAATACAGGGAAGGGTTGCGTTAAGGGGTAGCAACGAGTAAATAGGGTTCAGGGAAGGGTGGCGTTAAGGGGTAGCAAGGAGTAAATAGGGTTCAGGAAAGGTTAGTATTAAGGGGTTTTTAGGATTCCACGGGTAACCTAAAATTACAGAATATTAATAAATACATTTCATTTAATATATAAAATTATAATTGAAGTAAATTAAAAATATTAGTAATGTTGTTGATGTAGTAAATGAAGCAGCTGATGGAAAGCAAGCATATTGTTTCAATGACTATATGCAGAGGCATTATTGAGAATTCTGATACATTAACATTGCTTTTTACTTTAATTTTTTATTTATCGTTGTTTCCCTTTTCTTTTTTGTTTCTTTACCTTTCTCTGCTTTCCATTTTTTTGTCGAGCCTAGCAGCACCAATGCACTGCGAGGCATGGTGTATTCATAGCTGCCAAGGTTTCCTATTGCTTATGTGTAATATTTTCAAAATGTCAGTGTAAATATGAGTGACATTCAACGACTATGAGTGCACTTTCTTGCAAGCAAAATCAAGCAATAACTACGTGGGAACAATGGATCCACGTGCATTCCCACTCACCTAGCAGTTGCCTTAAGGCGAATGAATTGAAAGGGAACTGAGGTCACTTATGGCCCTGGGTTTTCCTAAACAAAATGCAAGGTCTAGTTGCATCAAGACATATAATCATAAGGAAAACGCTACTTACCAGTATGCATCTGTTCTTGGCATGTAGAGCTGCAGAGTTGCACACTGTGCATAGATCGCCACCTAGTGTTGGGTCCGGATGTTTGCAGTTTGTTGTTGTCCTGAAAAGTTCTTTGTAAGTCACGAGATAGGTGACTCCTCCTTAGGACCACATTGCGCATGGGCATCGGCTCCATCCCCAGATTGTTTTTCGCCATTAGGGAAATGATGGAGCTTTGCAAGAAAAGGAAGGATGCCCATGTAATTTGTATCTAATTAAGATAATACTGGAACAGACAAGGGTAGCCGGGGAGGCAGGTGGGCGTGTGCAACTCTGCAGCTCTACATGCCAAGACAGATGCATACTGGTAAGTAGCATTTTCCGTTAGAGGCATATGAGCTGCGGATTGCACACTGTGCATAGATTGTATAGCAGTACCCACTCTTAGCGGTGACCACCCCAATCTGTTGCAGTAGTTTGGAATAATGTTTTGAGAACAGCCTGGGCCACATTAGCTTGTTGTTTTGTTTGCACATCTACACAATAGTGTTTTGTGACTGTGTGCGGTGTAGCCCATGTAGCTGCTCTGCAGATGTCATCTAGGGGAATGTTTCCCAAAAATGCCATTGAAGCCCCTATTTTTCTTGTAGAGTGGGCTTTAGGGGGAACAGATAACGTACGTTTAGCTTTGTGGTAACAAATCTGTATGCATTTGACAATCCATCTAGCTATCCCAGATTTTGAAATGGGATTACCTTTGTGTGGTGGTGAGAAAGACACAAAAAGTTATGTTTTACGAAAAGGTTGAGTTCTTTCTATGTAGTATAGCAATGCTCTTTTGACATCTAATGTGTGAAGAGCTCTTTCTGCTACTGACTGTAGTTGCGAGAAGAAGACTGGCAGTTCCACAGATTGATTGAGATGGAATGGAGAAATTACTTTAGGCAGGAATTTTGGATTAGTACGTAGAACTACCTTATTTTGATGCATTTGCAAGAAGGGTTCTTGGATGGTTAGTGCTTGTAGTTCACTAACTTTCCGCAGAGAAGCAATAGCCACTAGGAAAGCAACTTTCCATGTTAAAAGGTGACCTGTTCGCAGGAGGTGACCTGTTCGCAGGACACCCCCGCGCCGCACGGCCACCAGCTGTGTGTGTGCCCCCGCCTCGCTGCTGCCCGCAGCCTCATTGTGCCTGCCTCGCCCCTCCGCCGTATTTGCGTGTTTTCGTGTGCCTGAATAACTTTTTTCTTCCTATTTGTTTTATTTGCCTCTGTACTGTTGTCCCTGTTGTCTCCCTGCATGTTGCTGTATTAGGTTTTGTTACCCAGTCCCCCTGTGCCTGGCCGCCCCGCTCCCTGCTTCCCGCCGCCGTCCAAGCGGACACGCCCCCTTTTTTTGTGCCCTCCCCGCTCCCACCTCCCAGCTGCTCCTCCCTCCCTCCCACTTGGCCATAAATGGCGACCGCGCGGCGCAGGTGAGTGTGACCTGTTCGCAGGACACCCCCACGCCGCACGGCCACCAGCTGTGTGTGTGCCCCCGCCTCGCTGCTGCCCACAGCCTTGTTGTGCCTGCCTCGCCCCTCCGTCGTATTTGCGTGTTTTCGTGTGCCTGAATAACTTTTTTCTTCCTATTTGTTTTATTTGCCTCTGTACTGTTGTCCCTGTTGTCCCCCTGCACGTTGCTGTATTAGGTTTTGTTACCCAGTCCCCCTGTGCCTGCCCGCCCCGCTCCCCGCTTCCCGCGGCCGTCCAAGCGGACACGCCCCCTTTTTGTTTTGTGCCCTCCCCGCTCCCGCCTCCCAGCTGCTCCTCCCTCCCTCCCACTTCGCCATAAATGGCGACAGCGCGTACACGCAGCGGGCGCGCCGATTGTGCGCCGAAGGCGCGCCAAAGGCAAGCCCGTCTGCGCCCGTCCGTGCTTGGACCGCGCCCAGTGCAAGGACCCCTGGCCCCCACTGACGCAAGACGACCCGACAAACCTACGACGCCGCCGCCCTCAACGCACTCAATACCGGCCGGATGCCCACCTGCTGCACGGCCGCCCGAAACGTTTCCACGGACCCTTCACCTGCATAACCTGCAAATTCACCTGCCTCCGATCAGGCACCACACCCGCCAAGCCAAACTCCAGCAGCGACCTCAAGTGCATCCTGCTCAACACCCGCTCCGTCCACAGACACGCCGTCGAACTCTGGAACCTGCTCGACACAACCTCACCAGACATCGCCTTCCTCACTGAAACATGGATGAACGCCTCCTCAGCCCCCGACATCGCCATCGCCATCCCAGATGGATACAAGATCATCAGGAGGGACCGCGTCAACCAGACCGGAGGAGGAATCGGCATCGTCCACAAGAACACCATCTGCATCACGACCGACGCAGACGACACCTTCACCGCCGCTGAACACCTCCACTTCCAGATTCACACCAACCCAAAGACGACCCTCAGAGGCGCCCTCATCTACAGACCCCCGGGACCACGCGCACAATTCAGCGAAGACATCACGGACTCCATCAGCCCACACGACCTCCCCTCCGCCGACTACATCCTCCTAGGAGACCTCAACTTCCACCTGGAGAACAGCAAGGACCGCAACACCGTCACCCTGCTGGCCAACCTCGCCAACCTCGGACTCAAGCAACTGGTCAACACCCCCACCCACTACGCCGGCCACACACTTGATCCAGTCTTCTCATCCAGCAAGCACATCGCCTTCAGCCACTCCACTGGACCGACCACAGCTGCGTCCACTTCAGCTTCAGAAGAACCATAACCCACCACCACCCGCAACAGGCTCCTCACAGAAGCTGGAGCAAGATCACCGCCGACCAGCTCACCACCTCCCTCAGCCAAAACCCACCGGCCAGCACACCGGACCCCAACGAAGCGGCCCGCAACTTCACGCAGTGGCTGACCGCCTGCGCCGACGACCTCGCACCACTGAAGAACCCTCCCAGCAGACCCAGAAGCAAGAAGGCTCCCTGGTTCACCGACGAACTCAAGGACTCCAAGACCTGCCGCACCCTCAAGAAAGCCTGGCTCCTCGACCGGACCACTGACAACATGACCGCCCTCAAACTCGCGACCCGCAAGCACCACCAGCTCATCCGAACCACCAAGAAGAAATCACTTAAGGATCGACTGGACAACAACACCCACGACAGCAAGGAACTCTTCAGCATCGTCAAGGAGTTCTCCAACCCCAGCACCGGCAACATCGACATCACCCCTTCACAAGATCTCGGCGACTCCCTCGCTTCATTCTTCCACCGCAAGATTGCCAACATCCACAACAGCTTCGGCGCACCATCTACGCTCCCAACCGTCGAACCAACGCACCCCACCGCCACCCTCCACACCTTGACCACGGTGACCACCAAAGACACAGCCCGCGCGATGAACACCATCCACTCCGGATCCCCGAATGACCCCTGCCCCCACCACGTCTTCAACAAGGCGGACTCCACCATCGCACCCCAACTCCGAGACGTCATCAACACCTCCTTCGACACCGCCACCTTCCCTGAGAACTGGAAGCACGCCGAGCTCAGCGCCCTACTGAAGAAACCAACAGCGGACCCCACCTACCTCAAAAACTTCCGCCCCATCTCGCTCCTCCCTTTTCCTGCCTAAGTCATAGAGAAGATCGCCAACAGACAACTTGCCGCCTTCCTCGAGACGAATGGATCCCTCGACCCCTCGCAGTCCGGTTTCAGAGCCAACCACAGCACCGAGACCACCCTCATCGCAGCCACCGACGACATCCGAGCCCTGCTCGACAACGGGGAAACAGCAGCACTCATTCTCCTGGACCTCTCTGCAGCTTTCGACACGGTCTGCCACCGCACCCTAGTCCAACGCCTCAGCAACACCGGCATCCAAGGGAAGGCACTGAAGAGTCCGCCTCCCCCCGTTTTGATCCGAGGCCACTGAAGTCATCTGCGGCGTCCCGCAAGGATCATCACTCAGCCCCACCCTCTTCAACGTCTACATGAGACCTCTTGCAGCCATCGCACGCCAACACAACCTCAACATCATCTCCTACGCCGAGGACACCCAGCTGATCCTCTCCCTCACCAGAGACCCCGACACCGCCAGAACCAGCCTCCACGAAGGGATGAAAGACGTCGCCGAGTGGATGAAGAACAGCCGTCTGAAACTGAACTCAGACAAGATGGAAGTTCTCATCCTGGGACCATCACCCTCCACCTGGGACAACTCCTGGTGGCCCCCAGCCCTGGGCACCGCCCCCAAGCCCACAGACCACGCACGCAACCTGGGCTTCATCCTGGACTCCTCCCTCTCAATGACCAGACAAGTCAACGCCGTCTCCTCTTCATGCTTTCACACCCTCCGCATGCTCCGCAAGATCTTCCGATGGATCCCGACCGAAACCAGGAAGACAGTCACCCAGGCCCTCGTCACCAGCCGACTGGACTACGGAAACACCCTCTACGCCGGAACCACAGCCAAGCTACAGAAAAGACTACAACGCATCCAGAACGCCTCCGCCCGACTCATGCTGGACATCCCCAGACGCAACCACATCTCTGGCCACCTGAGGGACCTGCACTGGCTCCCCGTCAGCAAGAGGATCACGTTCAGGCTCCTCACCCACGCACACAAGTCTCTCCACGACCTGGGCCCCAAGTACCTCAACGACCGCCTGACCTTCCAAACACCCACCCGCCAGCTACGGTCTGCCAGCCTCGCCCTCGCCACCGTACCACGCATCCAAAGAGCCACCGCCGGAGGCAGATCCTTCTCCTACCTGGCGGCCAAGACATGGAACTCCCTCCCCATCCACCTTCGGCTGACCCAGGACAACCTCTCCTTCAGGAAACAACTGAAGACCTGGCTGTTCGAGCAGTAGCAGACCCCTTCCCTAAGCGCCTTGAGACCCTTCCGGGTGAGTAGCGCGCTATACAAATGTCTTGATTGATTGATTGATTGAAAAATTGTAACTCACATCTGTGTAAAGGTTCAAAGGGAGGTCCCATTAACCGTGTGAGAACAACATTTAAATTCCCCACAGGCGAAGGTGGTACTCTGGGAGGGATTATTCTTTTAAGGTCTTCCATAAAGGCTTTAATGGCAGGAACTCTGAACAGAGATAGATGTTGTCTGTTTTGCAGATATGCTACTATTGCAGCAAGATGTAATCTAATAAGAAGTATAGGCTAAGTTACATCTTTGGAGATGCAGTAAGTATCTTATAATGTGTTGAATAGACACATTTAGGGGATCAATATTGTTGTGACAATATATCACAAATGGTTTCCACTTGGCTGCATAACATGCCCTAGTGGTTGGACGTCAAGCTTCTTTAATGACCTTCATGCAGTCTGGAGGAATGTTCAGATATCCAAAATCTAGGACTTCGGGAGCCAGATCGCAAGGTTGAGCTGAGCTGGGTCCGGGTGTCTGATCTCTCCACGCTTCTGTGTTCAGAGATATGGAGACAGGTGCAGTTTTTGGTGCGATACTACAGAAAGTTGTAGCAGTGTGGTGTACCATGGCTGTCTGGCCCACGTTGGAGCAACTAGGATGAGGGTCAGAGAATGCTGCTGTAGTTGGCGTACTACTAGTGGCATGAGTGGTAGAGGTGGAAAAGCGTACGAAAAATCTGTTTGACCAATTCATCCATATTGCATTGCCTTTTGACAGTGGGTGTGGATATCTGGTGGCGAAGCTTGGGCATTTTGCGTTTTCGTGGGTGGCAAATAGGTCTATTTGAGGTTGTCCCCACATCTGAAAGAATGGTTGAAGTACTTGCATATGAAGTTCCCACTCGTGAGTCTGTTGCGTTTGACGACTTAACAGATCCGCTATAGTATTTTGTACTCCCGGACATGTTGGGCTAGGAGGAATATGTTTTGAGGTATAGCCCACCTCCATATGTTTAGTGCTAGTTGAGATAACTGCAGGGAGTGTGCGCCTCCCTGCTTCTGTATGTAGTACACTGCTGTCATGTTGTCTGTGCGTACTAACACAGCTTTGTTTGCTACTTGCTTCTGGAAAGCTTTTATTGCTAGGAATATTGCTAGTAACTCCAGATGATTGATGTGGAGTAATTTTTGTTGCGGTGTCCACCTGCCTTGCATGGTGTGCTGCAGTAGGTGGGCTCCCCAGCTGGAGAGCGATGCGTCCGCAGTCAAGATTATCTGAGTAACTGGCTCTAAGAACGATCGTCCCTTGGAAAGGTTTTTGGTGTTCCACCACTGCAGAGAGCAATGAGTCCGACCGTCTACCAACACTAGGTCTGTTAAGTAACCTTGAGCCTGGTTCCATTGACGTGATAAGCACTCTTGTAGCGGACCCATTTGAAGTCTTGCATGAGGTACTATGAAGATGCATGAAGCCATCATTCCTATGAGTTGCATGAACACTTGTGCTGAGAGGGAGTGTTGTAGCTGAAACTTTGTTAGAAGAGTTTGCATGCTGGCTATCCTTGCTGGAGTGGGATAGGCTAGCACTGTTGAGTTGTTTATTGTGGCACTGAGGTACTGTTGTACTTTGGATGGCTGTAGATGAGACTTGGTGTGGTTTATTGTGAACCCCAAGTTGTGGAGCAGTTGGTTGGTGGCATGAGTGTGTTCCACGCATTGATTGTATGAGCTGGCTTTTATGAGCCAGTCGTCGAGGTACAGGAAGACATGCATGTGTTGTCTTCGCAGATGCGTTGCCACTACTGCTAAGCACTTGGTGAATACTCTTCATGCTGTTGTGACTCCAAATGGGAGTACTTTGAATTGATAGTGCTGCCAGTCTATTACAAATCTGAGATACTTCCTGTGAGCCTTGTGAATGGGAATGTGGAAGTATGCGTCCTTGAGATCTAGAGTAGCCAGGAAGTCGTTTTGCAGCAGGAGCGGAAGGACTTGTTGGAGTGTGACCATGTGAAAATGGTCTGACTGTATGTATATGTTTAGCGGTCTGAGGTCTAAAATAGGCCTTAGAGAGCCGTCCTTCTTTGGAATCAGAAAATATAGAGAGTAAACCCCCTTGTTTGGTTGGTGCAGAGGAACTTGTTCTATTGCACTTTTTTCTAGCAGGGATATTACTTCTTGCTTTAACAGTGATAGATGTTCTAGTGACATTGGACGCTGTTTGGGTGGTATGTTTGGGGGGTAGATGTTAGTTCTTGACAGTAACCTGACTGAATAATTTGTCGCACCCACCTGCCTGATGTGATGTTGATCCAGGCAGGCAGGAATTGTTGAAGTCTTCCCCCCACAGGAGTGGAATGTTGGGGGGGAAGAAGAGCAAAGTCATTGGGTAGGGGTAGAGGCAGTGCGGGAGTAGTTGTTTTCGCCTCTGCCTTTGTTGTTGTTACCCCTGTAACCCCCTCTATGGTAGCCCTTAGTGAATGTGGATTGACCAGGGGTTTTGCAGGAAGTGGAGGAATTTTCTGAGGAGTAGCCTCTTGTGTTGCCTCTGTATGATGAGCGACGAAAGAAATGTCTGGGAGCTTGGTGCTGCAAGGCTCCCATAGATTTTGCTGTATCTGTGTCTTTTTTCATTTTCTCTAAAGACATGTCAACATTTGGGCCAAATAAATGTGTCTCATCAAATGGCTGATTAAGGATGGAGTTTTGTACCTCAGGTTTAAAACCTGAAATACGTAGCCGGGCATGTCTACGTAGTAGGGTGCTGGTGTTGATTGCCCTTGAGGCGGTATCTGCAGCGTCTAGGACACAACAAATGGAAGTATTAGTGATATTTTTACCTTCCTGTATAAGTTCATTAGCCCTATTTTTGTATTGGTCTGGTAGGTGCTGCATTATGGACTCTAGTTCATCGTAATGTGCCCTGTCATATCTTGCCATCAAACGCTTGGTGTTGGCAATGCGCCAGATGTTAACTGCTTGTGCCGCTGTTCGCTTGCCGGAGGCGTCAAGGAGCTTAGATTCTTTGTCTGGTGGTGAGGCCTCACCTGATGTCTGGGAATTAGCACGTTTACGTGCATTAGACACTACTAGAGAATCTAATTGTGCTGGACCTTTAATATAAACTGGGTCTGCACAGGCTGCTTTACATTTCTTCTCAATGCGAGGATTGAGGACCCTAGCCCTGACAGGATCCTTAAAAACCTCTGCTGAGTGCTTGATGACACCTATCAGCATTGGTAAAATGACAGTATACCTTTGTGTGTTATCAAAAGTGTCTAGTAGGAAATCTTCCTCCGCTGCATCGGTGTGTAAGTCCACCCCATGATATTGTGCAGCCCTTTGGACTAGTAGGTTAAACCCTATAGTTTCCTCTGGTGGTGAAGGTCTGGATAGGTATACATCATCTTGTGGGACGCAAGGCAAATCAGGAGTGTTGTAATCCTCCCATGGATTAGGTGATTGAGGGGGACTATTGGTGCCTGCAGGGTCGTGTGCACCCCCACGTATGTCGTCAGAATCTGTGTCTACATCATCATCTGGATTATTAGATGGTGTAGGTGAATATTGTGGTGGAGGAGGTGTAGGAGGAGGAACAATATGGGGAGGTGGTGGAGAAGGGACCCTTAATGGAGAGGTTGCACTGTCCTTCTTTGGAGGGGGAGGAGGTGCTGGCGCCTCAAGTGGTCTCTGCTTGGAGCTGAGAGTCAATTTTCCGGTTTTAGGATCCTTTACAAGAGTTTTTTGACTGGGATCCGGTGTAAAAAGTTCTTCTGAGTGGGGCAAATCCTTCGGTGTCGACGTTTTCGGCTCCATAGGTTTTTTCGGCACCGAGTCAGTAGATGGTGTCGAGTCTTTTGGCTTAGGAGTGTGCCCTTTTGCAATGTCTTTTACCGGAACCTGTTTTTTCGGTTCCGGTTGTTTCTTCAGCTGCGACGCGTGTGAATCTGGCGCTTTGGGCGTTTTTTTACTCGGTTCAGAGTGCGGTTTCGGCATCGATGAGCCGCTGCCAGTCTTCGGGGCTGTGTGCTTAGGTGTCAGAGCAACAGTTGGTTGGGTAGTAGAGGAGGATAGCTTCTTTTTCGGTGTCGGTATAGGATTGGCACCGGGAATAGGCTGGCTCGAGCCCGAGCCGCCTGAAGGCTTAGTGGGCTTCTTTGCCGGGCCCGAAGGTGGGGCGTGGGAAGCAGTGCCTCGGTGTGCACCCGGGCCCGAAGGTGAGGGTGTGACCGAAGCCTTTTTTTAGGGCGTCGAGGAAGGGTTGGGGGTCGACGGTCTTACTTACGACCCGTTGAGCTGGAGTGATGTCCTCGACGTCGGAGTCTTCGGCATCTGAGGATCCGATACTCTCTTCTGCGTGCTGGTGTTCTGGCACGTCGACGCCTTCTTCGAAGATGTCGTTGGGGATCGAAGTTGATGAGCGAGTCATAGTTCTCCGAGCTCGGCGGTCCCAAATGGTTTTCTTGGAGCGGAATGAGGCACACGCCTAACAGTCTTTGGCCTTGTGCTCCGGTGAAAGGCAAAGGTTGCACACCTCATGTAGATCTGTGTGGGAAAACTTCGACCCACATTGAGGACACTTCTTAAATGGCGTTCTTTCCATGAGCCAGAAAGCAAGGCCTAGGTAGGCCCGAAGGCCTTAGTTGACGACCGGAATCGGAGACTTCGAATTGGTAGAGAATCGCGTCGATGTAGCGCGATCAAAACAATACCGTCGAACTGGGTGAGGATTGCGAGCCAAAGGAAAATCGGTTCCGAACTGGAGCGTAGGAAACACATCCGAGTCTGATGGCGGAAAAAAACAATCTGGGGATGGAGCCGATGCCCATGCGCAATGTGGTCCTAAGGAGGAGTCACCTATCTCGTGACTTCCAAAGAACTTTTCAGGACAACAACAAACTGCAAACATCCGGGCCCAACACTAGGTGGCGATCTATGCACAGTGTGCAATCTGCAGCTCATATGCCTCGAACACATTTTTTAAATAACACTTACTTCAGCATTTCTATAAAGAATGGATTTTGGTGTAACACAACGTATCAACGCTCAATATAACGGCCTCAGGATGAAGAACACTCACCTGCCTCTTTCGGATTGGAGGTGGTGGTATTTAAATGACTCCAGTGTTTACAAGCGAGCCGTAACTCATGTGGCTGATGTACAAACACGCCTGTTAAATAGTCAAGCTCTGACTAATATGTAGAATACCCGAATGCCACTAATGTTTGCTGCAATAATAGACACACACCTGTTACTCCGCTTTGAAAAGTTTGCACCCTGGGCGGGGCCGTTCTTGAAATACTAGCCCAGTGTGCAGGGGAGAGCATTGACCACAGTGCTATGGCCCCCAACGTAGCCTGTTTTATAGTTTGAGGCTGGTCGTCTACTGCTTGTTTGATGTTTTGGGCCTTCTCGCTGGTGGAGCCGCCTTGCGAAGACAACATGCAAAGGGCCCCAAGTGCCGCTCACGAAACCTCTTCACCGATGATCTCTGCATGACCGAGGCTGAGCTGGAGCCATTTCTGGTGCAGGTGCTGGAGGCCAGCACCATGGGGGTGTCGGTGCTATGCACCATTTTGGGCGGTGTGCAGTGGCCTCAGGAATTGAATTTGCGGCACCGGCGGCAATTTTGCATTGGCTTAAATGGTGGGGATTGGAAGCTTTTACTGTTTCTGGAGATCTTGTTGCAGGGAACGTAAGATTTTAAAATCATTAGTGAGTTTAAGTATTTACTGAGTTTGCAAAATGCTACAGTGATCAGAAATACTGATGGCTTGACGGAAAACAGATGTCGGCAAACATGGACGACACTGTGTTCACATTTGGAGCACATGCACCCACTCGGTGGCTGCAGCACTGCACCACTTTGTCTTACTTCAAATTCACTTGCTGCAGCTCAGGCCTCAAGTCACAGCCGCAATTACCGTTTGGGGACCACCTGCTCACTGTCAGTGAGTGCTTGAGGCGGCAAAGCCTGTTGTGGCCAGTCCACTCTCCTTCTTGGCGATGGCAATTCGGATCGCCATGGCACGGCCGGTGTCAAATTTACTGCACATGCTCAGACTGAGACAGCTGAGCTACGCAACGGCCTGTGGGAGCAGGTAGCACTACCGCGCCATGATTTGCCGCAATTTAAAGTACAAGTTAAATGCTTGGTTGTGCCTCCCACAAGTTAACTCCGGCAGGACTGGGCAGTCATGTCTCGGTAGTAGCCATTGGGCACTACTGCAACGTAATCGGTGAAGTCAATCTGAAAGCCGGACCCAATGAATCTCTCCCCCAGAGGGTCTGAACTTCATAATGATACATTGTAGCATGTAGTCTGCCAGCAGAGCAGCTACAAGCGTTCGTACGCCCCGGCATGCTGCAGCTGCCTGCCATTACCATTTAATAGTTGTAGGCAGCGCCAACAGCTTAAGTAACAGCTGAGGCATTATGACTATAATGCGCGACAATGGATTTCAGTGCAGTGATGCGGAGCACCACTCTGAAATGCTTTAGTCTAACGCCTGATGCGTGGTACTTGGCAGGACTGTGCATTCAGCACATGGGCTTTAAGCAGACCCATCGCTTGTCATTGGTTGTTCAGGGTGCCTTTCTAAATTGCTTACTTTTGAATAATAAATTGTGCCCATTTGTCCCTCCTTTTGGTCTTCCTCCCATAGCGACTGGCCCTGTTATAGGGCTCATTTTGTTTCTGTCCTTTTCAGTACATTTTGCGCACTATTTTTTCCAATTGCCAGCCTTGTGTTCTGGAAATGTTGCAGACACGAGCAGCTGACAAGTGGTAACTGCTTTCCCCTCCCACCCACTGTTTCTCTGTGTGTTCTCCCCTTCGCACCTTAGCGTTCACTTATGATCTACAGAGTCAGGGTCACTGAAGATCGAGTTGAGCAGTCACAAAGTTAGAATGTTAGAAATTTTACTTTACACACTAGCTCCCTTTCACCCAATCTTTTGGTTTTAGCATTAATTATATTTCACTTGCTCGGAGATCCGTTGCTCCGTTTCTGTAAGCAGGTCTGTAAATCTTGTTCTTTATCTGGTCACAAATGGGGCAGCTGTGTCTGTTCCCAGTGGTAATTCCCCTTTGTTAGACCTCTAGACAGTGCTGCAGCTGCTTCTCTGGTCCCAGTGGTAATTCCTCATTCTAAGTCCCCCAGACACTGCTGCTAGCTGCTTATCTGGTCCGGTCGAAAATTCCTCATTCTAAGTCCTCTACACAGTGCTGCAGCTGCTTCTCTGGTCCCAGAGGTAATTTCTCATTTTTAGTCCTCTAGGCAATGCTGCAGCTGTTTCTCTGGTCCCGTCGGAAATTTTCCATACTAAGTCCTCTAGGCGTGTTGCAACTGTGTCTCTATTCCTACATCCACTACACTTCAAACTAAAATACAGAGATGAAAGACATTGTCATTTACAAGGCCATTTGCTCTAACTGACAAATGCGAGACATATTGCATTGCAAACTCTTGCTCTTTGTGTCTCTCTATTTTTTCCTGGCCACTTCTTTTCGCTCTCATCCATTTATTTTCTTGTTTTTTCTTGTTCTCCTTCCTTTCTTGCTTTCTCCTTTACTTCCTTTGTTTCTTTCCCTCTCTCCGACATTTCTTAATTTCACTCAATGTTTTCTTGTCCTTCTATCCATTCTTCCTTTTGGACCTTTTTTCATTCTCATTTCCGGTCCTTCTTTTTTTCTCAGTTTCTTTCCTTTTATCCTTCTCTGTGGTCCTTCTTTCCTGTTCTCTTCTTTTCTTCATTCCATTTCATTTCTTTCTCTTCCCTCTTATTGCTTGTTTCCTTTTACTACTGTGACCCTTTGCATTCTTTCGATCCCTTCTCTTCTGTTACTTTCCTTTGTTCTTTTTCTTTCATTGTCTTCTCTGATCATTTCTTCTTTCCTTCGCTAATCCTTTATCTTTCTTTACTCTTTTAGCCGTTCTTTTTTTCTCTCCTTTCTGGTCGTTCTCCCTTAATTACTACATTGTTTTCTTTCCTTTCATTCCCTCCTTTACTTTCTTTCTCTCACGTCTTCCTTTCCTGTCCTTCCTTCTTGCTTGATTCAGCTCATCCCCCTTCCATACCATTTTCTCTCTACCCCATGCTAAATGTACCTTTATCTAATCCGTACATTAACTCAGGGTTGTTTACATTTATCAGAAGTAATTGTCATGAATGAAAAGGTTTGAGACTCCTGTTATGGAGGCTATCTGTCCATGACAACAATAAAGTTCTAGTAAAAGAGACAAGTAAATCCTCTTCTAAGGTATTGTGTTACTCAAATATTTCTTTCCATGAGCGAAAGACGATCCTCACTGTACTGTTTATCATTTAATTCAATATTATGTTTTCAAAGACGAAATAGTTTACTGGGTGTTATATATAGAGTTACAACTGACATATGGGTTTTTTACATTAGCAATGAGCAACAACCACATTTTAAATGCCTAGATGGACTAAGCTAAACCCACTGAAGAACACACCAGATCATTGCCCCACGCTATCCACATGGACCAAAAAGCAAAAACAATATATGTTTGTTAATAAAAATAACGTTTTTAAAACTACTGTCGAAAACTTTGTCAGCAAATCTTAATATGGATAAAGTATTCCAGTAAACTGCAAATCAAAGAATGAATTCTAATTCCATTCATCCCCTCCAAGTGTACATACTTATGGACACTGCATGCAGTTGGTTTCTGGGAGAACCCGAGTAGGCCACAACACTATATCCAGAGAGGAGTGTGGCTCAATGGTTAGAGCGGTAGACCCTAATGCAGAGTTCTGGCCAGGGACCAGGGTTCGATTCCCGCTCGGCGGGGTCTCTGGCTCAATTTCCTCGGACCTGTTAATTCTCGCCTCGGTGCCTATTCTAATCACGGGTCCCACGCTGCAACTCTGGGCAATAGCTTGCTTAGCCTCCACACCGGCCCCAACAGCGCTAAGGATGCCTGACTTCACCCTGGGGGTGCCCAGGAGTGGACACTTCACAGGGAAAGCCAGGAGGGGTTCCACAGCGGTATGAGTATCAGCGCCAGGAAGCCGAATAGGCGACACCGCAAGGTGACCGTCTGGTGACAGTGCGCTCTATAAGTACCATGACATTTACATTTACATTTTACAGAACTTTATTACCATATTATGCTACATGTTTCTTTGCCTCTTTGTTCTGTGAATGCATCATGTCCTGCTGGGAAAAATAACTACTTCATTGTCAATGCCCTTTGTGACCCACTAACGGATCGGACTAGTGTAGAACTAAAACTCATTTCCACAACTCAGCCTGCGTTCTTTTTATAGAGACAATACAATACATCGTTGTACCGTAGGATTGAGATTGGCTTTGTTTCTTAGATGTAAACAAGGCACAGAACAACCCCATAAATTTAATAGGACTGTTAAGATTATGCTTAATCGGGTCTACAAAGAAAAAGGTCATAAATTACGAATACGACTTTATTTCAATCACTTGTTAGGACAACGTGTGTCGGGTTTACCTTTCACCCCTCTGTAGACGGTTATTACTTCTTGTTTACGTGCGTTGCGACTCTAGTGACAATGTCCCAAGGGCTGGATGGTTCCAAGAAAAGATTAGATACACTCTCTGGAGTGTGGCTGAGCAGAAAAGAAGTTGGTGGAAGCATCAATGAGCTCTCATTTTTTCCAAGTATGATCTTTTCACCGGTGACCAGGGAACCGTGCCGTGCAGCTGTCTCCCTTCCGTCCGAGAGAATCACAGCTGGGAGAATGCGCTTTCTAGCAAGCGTTGCCACCGACACCAGTCAGTGTTCCCCAACACTGAAACAGGGTATGGGTAGCAGGGCAAGCTTCAGTACGCAGCTAAGGGGTATTAGACTATAGGGCGGTTCTAGGATTTTTGGGGCCCTACGTAGAAGCCCCTCTTATTGGCATACAACTTTACAACACACGAACTGACACCACAAGAAAACAATATCATTTGACTCGTAATCCTCTGGCATTGTTGAAGCGTCTTTGCAAGAAGCAACTTTCTTGGTGCTGACATCAGTAAAACTATCAAAACATAAATAACCCATAAAAATTAATTATACATATTTCAAAATTCTATTAAGTGAAAATAAATTACATTAGTCCCACTGGGTGAAAAAGCTTGGCACAGCTCTATCCAAGATATATCTTCACTCCATTTTTAACAAGCATTTACAATGCAATGGTCTCGGCATCATTAAAAGTAGAGCTATTGACATTGCTCATGACATTTCTTTTTTTGTCCTTAAATCATAAATAACAGCACTCTGCACTCAACAGCACACACCACTCTGCACCTGCACTCACTGCTCTGCACACTCACTCTGCACTCACTACTCTGCATTCTGCACTCACTACTCTGCACTCACTACTCTGCATTCTGCACTCACTACTCTGCACTCACTACTTTGCAGTCTGCACACTCACTACTCTGCACTCACTACTTTGCACTCTGCACTCACTACTTTGCACTCTGCACTCACTACTTTGCACTCTGCACTCACTACTTTGCACTCTGCACACTCACTACTCTGCACTCTGCACACTCACTACTCTGCACTCTGCACACTCACTACTCTGCACTCTGCACACCCACTACTCTGCACTCTGCACACCCACTACTCTGCACTCTGCACACCCACTACTCTGCACTCTGCACACCCACTACTCTGCACTCTGCACACTCACTACTCTGCACTCTGCACACTCACTACTCTGCACTCACTACTCTGCGCACTCACTACTCTGCGCACTCACTACTCTGCGCACTCACTACTCTGCGCACTCACTACTCTGCACTCACTACTCTGCACTCACTACTCTGCACTCACTACTCTGCACTCACTACTCTGCACTCACTACTCTGCACTCACTACTCTGCACTCACTACTCTGCACTCACTACTCTGCACTCACTACTCTGCACTCACTACTCTGCACTCACTACTCTGCACTCACTACTCTGCACTCACTACTCTGCACTCACTACTCTGCACTCACTACTCTGCACTCACTACTCTGCACTCACTACTCTGCAGTCTGCACACTCACTACTCTGCACTCACTACTCTGCACTCACTAACCTGCACATGGAACAGCAGAGGCCTCCCGCTAGATGATAATCCGCACTCAGCTCCATTGCAGAGGCCGCTGGACACCGGGATATACACTGCACTTAAATTCTAAGCACTTGGCGGCTGTGGTCTCACACCCTGTAACATGTAATGAACTGGGAACCAGGGGGCAGATTTACAAGCCACTTGCGCCTCTTTTGCGTCACTTTTCCCATGTTAAAAATGACGCAAAAGTGGTGCAAGTGCCTTGTAAATAAGCCCCCAGGCGTTTAGCTCAGTCGCGCGTGCGCTGCACCACAGGGGGTATATTGCACGCGGCCCCCTTGGAGATTGTAACCCATTGAGTGCGCGAGTCAGGCTGATTCCCTAAGGGTACACCAATGTAAGCTCATCTTGGTGTAGCGGAGACTTTATCTCGGAGCACCAACACACAATGATGGTAAATACCGAGACACTCTGCTTTCAGCTGCGAGGCACGTGCAATCTGCTTCTTGGGACATGTACTGCATAGCTGCCAAGTTTCCCAGGGCCAGGCGTAAGATGCCGGCGCGGAACAGTTTTTTATTTGTGTTTTGGATTCTGAAATGTACTTGTAGTCCCGTTTTATAACAGAAAGAATGAATATGACTACGGGTCCCAGAGTTCAAAGAAAAAAAAATGGACTGTAGCAGCATCACACATGGACCTGGGGGCCTTGTTAGCCGGGCTGGCATTGCACTTTTGTAGCCTACTCTGTGAGCTCAAAGTGCACTAAAGGCCCGGTGGGCATGCGCACACTGCACCCATGCAGCCTGTTCGGAAATGTAGGCACTCGAACGCACGGCACGTGGTACAGAAAGTAGAGTCTGGTTCTAAAGGCGCAAATACATTCGGCTTCACGTGGCACAGCGGTGCCTTCCCCTGTGGGACTCAGTGCACTGTCGAAGCAGCTTCCTGGCAGACAAACCGCACTCAGGAGCAGCACACCAAGCGCAGTGTATGTGCGCCCTGAGCTGGCGCACGCACTCCACGTGAGACGCTGCTCCCTTACCAACTCGGTACCACCCCTACCATAGCGGACTCTGCTCTCTGTAGGACAGTGAACTCCCTTACTGACAAACACGCTGCACTCCGCTCCATTACTGCCAGTTCGGCGGGCGCCGGCCCCCTGCAGCCGCACGGCATTCGGCACCTGCCCACATGACGCAGGAGACGCTGCTCTCCCGCAGAGCTATTTTGCCTGACCGCAGCACCCCTACCCCAGCGGGCGCTGCTTGTGACTGGTGCAGTGCACTGTGTGTCTGTACCCCTAGCGCAGTGAACAGTGCTTCCTGACAGCCTCAATGCGCTCGCTTCCTCCTACACTTTCGGCGCAGTGGCACCGGCTCCAAGCAGACACACTGCATAAGCCAGGCTGCTCCACGACGGGTTCACTGCACTCTTTTTCTGTGCAGTGGTACCGGCTCCCAGCAGACACACCATACTCGGCTCCTGCACAATAATTCACCGGGCCACAATTAATTTATTTTGTCAGATCAGGGCACACCTCGAGCATGCTGCATGCGTGCGTGCCAGGGGACAGACGCCTGCTGCTAGGCGCTTTGGAACCTTACTCGCGAGCTAGCTGCCCCTCGAGCGCGAGGAACTCAGGAGGCCTGTGTGACGTTGGCGCGTTAGGAGTGCGGAGAGTGGCGGCTTGTCACTAATTCATTACGACCAGTGTTCTTGGGGTGAATATTGCCACGGGAGACGAGTTACTTTATACGTCTACTTTCTGTGTCACAGCCGTGAACGCATATTTCGGTAAACAAGAGGACACAAAATAAGTCCACAAAATATAATATATATATACGCACACATAGAAAGAGGTCTGTCTGTGTGTCTTTGTGTACACAGTTTGTGCGTTCCTGGTGCAGAGCGCAACAGTTGATTGCCAAATTTCCAAATCAGTGGGTAGCATGGTCGGGTGGAATCCCGCCGCGGCCGCCCCGGAAGTCAGGCACGGTCGCCTGTGACGGGGGCGGGGCCACGTCCAGACCGGAAGAGGAGGCAGGCGGAGTCGATGCGTCTCGCGGCCCGGGGCTCCTGTGAGCGGTGTGGAGCCCCGGGGCCGCGCCAGCAGGAGGTTGGGCGCCGCGTGCTGAGAGAAGAGTCCCCGACATTGCCCAGGTAAGTTTCAAAAGGCTGGGGGGGCTTGGTGCACTTGTGTGTGTGTGCGTGTATGCTCGTGTGTGTATGCGACGGTGACGGCGGGGGCGGGGGAGGGGGGCCTCGGTGCACTTGTGTGTGTGTGTGTGTATGCTCGTGTGTGTATGTATGTGTGCGACGGTGACGGCGGGGGAGGGACTCGGTGCACTTGTGTGTGTGCGCGTGTGTGTGTGTATGTGTCAGGGGGGGGGTGTCTCTGTATGTATGTATGTGTGTGCGTGCATGGGCGCTTGTGTGTGTGTATGCGCATGCGTGTGTGGTGCTTGAGCTTCCCAGGAGACAGCGCCTGGCCACAGCGCGCGTTCCAGTTACAAATCGCCTCGAAGGATGCGCGTGGCCGAAACTGTCTCCTGGGAAGCATAGTCGCTAACAAAAGATCTTGGCGGAGACGCGCTTCCGCGCGTTGAGCCGAGACCTAAAAACGTTTTCAAAAATGAATATATTTATACACACAGATAAACATACATATAGTGGAAAGCATTCTGGCAAAACCGGTCGCCCATGATTTTATTCGCACCCTTCATCTGTTATTAGTTTTCACTCTCAATTCTATGGAATAAATATTCTTATTTTCTACACCACGTACAGGGTATCCAGCTTCACGATTTGTGCCGCTATAAAGAGGAAGTTTGGAGCGATATATATCTCCAAAAGGTGGTCGCCACTGGGCACTTGTAGTTAGGATTGCTTTTCAAAAGAGGAGGACCTTTTGGGTTTGCTAATAACTTTGGTGCTATTTGACAAATCTTCATAAAACTTTTTTTTTTTAAAATTGCAAAAGCAAAATTCACTTCAGTTCCTTTGAGGAACATTTTTTGGGTGATTCGCCAAGCGAATGCCAAGAAAAAAAGGGGGCCCCAAAATAATATTTCCCTATGCATTTTCCTTAGACATCTTTAGACGGGGCTACAGCAAACACTACTGAATGGAATTACACAAAATGTGGCAGGAAGCTCGATCTTGGTTTGGACGGGAGCCTGTGGAGTTCCACCTGGGTAGTGTGAAGAGGTAATATTTCCTCAAGACCTAATAAAACATGCTGACGCATGCAGAATGCCCTTAAGGGGTGCTGGTTGGATTAAAATGCCAAGATGGTTTCCCAGATACCCAGTTCACGATGAGGAGTGTGGCACATTTGAGTTTTCAGCAAGAAACAGATGAAAGCAATCAAAATAGATAAAAATAGCTTGACTAATGTTAGAAGCATCACTCAAGTCATTGTAAAATTAAGCAATGTTATCCAATGAGATAAATCAGTTCAGCTACACTGACCGTTGTATTTGAAATATCAAAGTATAGGCGAGACAAGGAAAAGGGTAGGTGTGCTGCTGACACAAGGCATTGATATTTAGGGTTTCCTCTAACACTAATTATTAGTATTCTGGGATTTTCAGCCCAAACTTGCAAAGTGAAATTTGGAAGTTCCAGAATGCAATGATATGTAGCTTAAAAGGGTAAAATATGAAGAGTATTATCAATGTGAACACCTAGATTATTTAATATTGTACTAGTAGTTGAGAGATAACCCCTACTCCACTGGCTGCCAGCAAGAGGCTCATGCAGTCTTGGGTTGCCTAATCCTAAATTTAAGAGCGTTAGATTGCATCAAGATGACCACAAATAAGAGACAACTTTGAGGATGGGCCTCACAGATCTGGATCACAGTTACGAGGGCCATGGGACAGGGCCAATTGTGTAGCAATGACACCATTGTTCCTGATGCAAGCAAAGTAAATTGCCCCCCTCCTCTTTCACATGCTCGTCATTAAAAGACCACCATAATTTTAGTATGATGGGTCTGTAATATCCCGAGCGCCAGTGTTACTGCATGTGCTGCACTACTGATAAGAACATCCCACGAGGGACCTATGCCATGGGCTTCTCAGCCATACTCCAGCGCTGCAAAGCCCATGGGATGGAACCCCTTCCCTGAGTTGGGTGATGCAAGGCCTAGGGGAGATGGCACCCTCCGATGGGCTCCACATTGCTGGGTCTCTGTTATGGGCTAGGGCTACGAGGCCGTTGGATGATAGCCCCCTTCCCAGGGCTTTCCAGCTACTACCCAGCATTGTCAGGCCCTTGGAGATCCCTCAGCCTTGGTTCTATGCTGCGAGGCACAGAGGAGACGGATCCCCTGCCTTGGGCATTGCAGCCAGAGACTAGCACTGGTAGGCCCAGGGGAGGGAGGGTATTAAAGAGCTGGAGCATGGCTGCAAGGCCCAGAGAAGGGGGTTAAGTTGCATAGGTCTGTGCCATGGGCCCTATTACAAAGTGAAAGTATCCCTCACCGCGTCCGCTGACTTCACAGCAAAATAGTATAATTATCTGGGTGCATCGGGAATCAATTACCTCTAGAGCCACTGTACATACAGGGTTATTGATGGCTTTGCCTCTAACAAAGCTCATGTCTATAGCCAAGGTACAGCAGGTGCAGTAGCACCAGGCCCTAGGGGTATTAATACACCCATATTATGGTGTATTTTACTATGCCATTATTGGACAAGAGTGGAGGTCTTTTTTATGTTAAAACCCAGTCCACTGGCTACAGAGTAAAATATAGCTAGACTTTTGTTGCATTAGGTACCTAATAGCCTATTGTCACTGTACAATTGATGGCTATGCCCAGCATAGGCATGTGCTCATAGCCATGGTGCATCCCTGTGTGGTCCAGGTGAGGGTCCCCCACTCCTCGAAGTTTCACTACCATGGCCTAGTGCTGTGAGGCTCAAGGAAGGGGACCCCTGTTACCTGGCCCCCTGGTCCTCTTAGCCATGGACAAGCTCTGCAAGCATCAAGGGAGGGAGGGAGGGAGGGTTCATCTAACGTGGATCTTGCTATCATGATCCAGAGCTGCAAGGCACAGGGGAGGGAGCCTTTCACTCTGGGCCTCACAACCATAGTATAGAGCGGCAAGGCTAAGGAGGAGATGGGGGCAACTTCAATGTACCTTGCAGCTACAGTCTAGTGCTGTGAGACCCAGTGGTGGGGAACCCCTTCCATGAGCCTTGCAGCGAATGACCCAGCGTTGCAAGTCTCAGAGGATGGGGACAGGCACACATGATGAAGTGATGCAAGGCCCAGGGGAGCACGGATCCATTCCCTGGGCCTTACACTCATGTTCAAGTGCAGCAAGGCAAGGTGTGGAGGCCCCACGGACCTAGACCTTGTAGTCATGGTCTGGGCTGCAAGGACCAGGAGAGCCATAGGTAAGCACTATGGAGTCGCAGGGGAAAACAGTCGCTTTCCTAATCCACACAGCCATGACCTAGAGCTCTGAGGCCCAAGAGAAGGCCCTTTTTAGGTTTTGACTGCACAGTGCTTGTGCTATGCCTGTGAAATCTATTGTATTAAAAATATCTCAAAAGAGACTTACATCCAGCCTTCACTACTAATTGATATTTGTGCTTGTCACTTTACTTTTCCTCATTTCTACTGGTTGTAGGCATTCTATTTCCTGTTCTTCTGTGTGTGCTTCTCTTTTCAGTTTTCCATTGGCAAAGTACTATGTTCATCTGCTTTGGTGGAACTTCTTTAAATCATCTCTGCAGCGACCAGGTAAAAAAAGAGCTGTACCCTTGCTTTAAAGTTACAGAGCTGCCTGAGAGCGCTGTTATTATCTCTGTGGAGATCCTCAGAGCTTGGGTCTCTATGCTCACAATGAAGCACGTACTACCTAGTGCCCTCGGGTCACAATCAGGGACTTACTTGAGTGGGCTCCTCATCGCATGCACTCCACCGTCCTCCGGGTCACAAGTAGGCATCCATTTCATTACCTGTTAATCTTCCCTTGCCATGATGCTTTCCCTGTAGTCACTTGTTTCATATCCACATTGTACTCGTAAGAGCAACCCCTCCATCCCTTGCAAGCATCAAATTGCTTTCTATTCATTTATTTTTAATTTGTACTGACGTGTACAGCATGAATAGCAAAACACATCAGGTGCCCTATTAAAAGCCAGAAGTGAGTGCCTGCCTCCCTTTCACAATCATGGAGCGGGAACCTTGGCCACACTGTTACATCGGATTAGCACATCTTTCAAGTACTGAGAGGGGTTATTGATTCTATCGGAGCATGTGGGGATACACATTGTGTGTTAGAAGCTGCCACTAGTAGTACTACAATCACAAGAAACATAACGTCCTGATAACCGATATAGCCATTAAATTTAGAAATGGTCTTCAATTACCACAACTTGTGTTTCATTCACATTTCTCCCAAAAGAAAACAGACCAGTGAAGTAGTAATTTACAAGGCAATTTAATTCACCTCCTCAGTCAGCCAAATACATTTATGGAATGCATTACTTAAATGTAACTGCAGTTATCCAGTATTGGTGTCTTTCATAGATTTACATGCCTGAATCTTTCCCCGTCGTCGAGACGGGAGTCTCCGGTATATAGAAAAGCAATGTCCCATGGACATATATAGAGAAAAGTAGCGTTAAGGGCCTCACCTTAGTAGCCTATCTGTGTCCTTATGTAAAAAGGACCAAACTCCAGAAGAGAGCCAATCAGCTAACACCTCCCTCTAGAACCTTCCTGTCAGGAGCCTCAGTCTCTCAGATTTTCGTACGCACAAAGCTAGATAGGCGTAATACTGATAGAGAGATAGGTGAGTCCTTCCAGGGGAGGCGGGAGGGTTGCATGTGAATCTATGAAAGACACCAATACTGGATAACTGCAGTTACAGGTAAGTAACGCATTCCTTATCCAGTATTATGGGTGTCTTTCATAGATTCACATGCCTGAATCAGAGTAGCAAGCAATACATTGTGCAAATTTCTGGTGGAATATCATATGCAAGTCATCAGATAATACATATCATGCGACTATGAGTAATCAATACCCATTAACCAGAAACATTATAATAAAATGTGCATACCAGCAAAGGATGGAGGGATAGAGAAAGGCTCACCTTACTGAAAAAGATGGCGTAACACTGCTTGCCCCACGGCTGCATCCTTCATCAGCTCTGTATCCAGGAAGTAGTGCCTGGTGAAGGTATGCGGCGACTTCCATGTTGCCGCTCTGCAGATATCAAGAACTGGCACCCCTGCAAATAGTGCCGCAGAAGTCAAGTCAAGTCAAGTCATGGAATTTGTATAGCGCACTACATACCCATAGGGTTTCAAGGCGCTTAGGAAGGGGAGGAGGATTACTTGTCAAATATCCATGTTTTAAGTTGCTTTCTGAATGCTAGGTGGTTCTGGGTAAGGCGGAGGTGAGCGGGGAGTGAGTTCCATGTTTTAGCAGCCAGGTATGAAAAGGATCTGCCTCCCATGGTGGTCTTGTTGATGCGAGGTACAGTGGCGAGGGCTTGGCTGGAAGAACGTAGTTGGCGGGAGGGGGTGTAGAAGGACAGTCGTGAGTTGAGGCAATCTGGTCCGATGTCGTAGAGTGATTTGTGTGCGTGGGTAAGCAGACGGAAAGTGATCCTCTTATCGACGGGTAGCCAGTGGAGGTCTTTAAGGTGACCAGAGATGTGTTCGTTGCGTGGGATGTCTAATATGAGCCTGGCTGAGGCGTTTTGGATTCGTTGGAGTTTCTTCTGGAGTTTTGCGGTGGTACCTGCGTAGAGGGTGTTTCCGTAGTCCAGTCGGCTCGTGACCAGAGCGTGGGTGACTGTTTTCCTTGTTTCGGAGGGGATCCAGCGAAATGTTTTTCTGAGCATGCGAAGAATGTTGAAGCAGGAAGAGGATACGGCGTTGACTTGTCTGTTCATTGAGAGTGAAGAATCCAGGATGACACCTAGGTTCCGTGCGTGGTCTGTCGGGATGGGTGCTTTTCCAAGGGCTTCTGGCCACCAGGAGTCGTCCCATGCAGAGGGGGATGTACCTAAGATGAGGACTTCTGTTTTGTCCGAGTTCAGTTTCAGACGGCTTTGTTTCATCCATTCGGCAACTTCTTTCATTCCTTCGTGTAGGTTAGTTTTGGCGGTGCTGGGGTCATTGGTGAGGGAAAGGATCAGTTGAGTGTCGTCCGCGTAAGAGATGATGTTGAGGTTGTGTTGGCGTGCGATGGCCGCGAGGGGGCTCATGTATACGTTGAAGAGGGTGGGACTGAGCGAGGATCCTTGTGGTACGCCGCAGATGACTTCAGAGGCCTCGGACTTGAATGGAGGAAGGCGGACTCTCTGGGTTCTTCCAGTGAGGAACGAGGTGATCCATTCAAGTGCTTTTCCTTGGATTCCGATGTTATTGAGGCGTTGTAAAAGGGTGCTGTGGCAGACTGTGTCGAAAGCTGCAGAGAGGTCAAGGAGGATGAGGGCGACTGTCTCCATTGTCCAGTAGAGTTCGAATGTCGTCTGTTGCTGCGATGAGGGCGGTCTCAGTGCTGTGTTTTGCTCGGAAGCCAGATTGAGAGGAGTCGAGGGATTTGTTGGCTTCGAGGAAGGCAGCGAGCTGGTTGTTGACAGCTTTCTCGATGACTTTGGCCGGGAATGGGAGAAGCGAGATGGGGCGGTAATTTTTGAGTTCGGTGGGGTCTGCTGTTGGTTTTTTCAGAAGGGCGGTGAGTTCAGCGTGTTTCCAGTCTTCCGGGAAGGTGGCGGAGTTGAGGGAGCAGTTGATGACGTCTCGGAGGTGTGGTGCTATGACGGAGTCTGCTTTGTTGAAGATGTGGTGAGGACATGGGTCTGTGGGGGATCCTGAGTGGATGGAATTCATCAGGCGGATGGTGTCCTCAGTGGAGATTGGGTTCCAGTCGTTAAGGGTGTTCACGGGGGGGAGATGATCAGCAGATGGTGGGGTGGGTTGGTTTCCGGGTTGGTTGTCAAAGCTGTTGTGGATGTCTGCAATCTTGTTGTGGAAAAATGAGGCTAGGGAGTCGCAGAGGATTTGAGAGGGGGTGATGTCGTTGGAGTTGGCCGAGGGATTGGAAAATTCCTTGACGATGTTGAAAAGTTCCTTGCTGTTGTGGGCGTTGTTGTCAAGTCGATCCTTGAATGCTGTTTTCTTGGCTTTTCGGATCAATTGGTGGTGAGTGCGGGTGGTGCATTTGAAGGCGTCCTTGGTGCTGGTGGTTGGGTCTTTTTTCCAGGCCTTTTCAAGGGAGCGGCAGAGTTTCTTGGACTTCTTGAGATCATCGTTGAACCATGAGGCCTTCTTGCTGCCAGGTTTGCTTTGACGATTTTTCAGTGGTGCTAAGGTGTCGGCGGTGTTGGATAACCATAGGGTGAGGTTGGCGGCGGCTTCGTTGGTGTTAGAAGAGAGGGCTGGGGAGTTTCGAAGGAGCGATGCGGAGATTTGGTCCGTGGTGATTTTGTTCCAGTTTCTTTGCAGGGTGGGTTGGAGGTGGATGTTGGGTTTTGGTTTGTTGTAGGTGAAGTGAACGCAGCTGTGGTCGGTCCAGAGGAGGTCCGTGGTGTGGCTGAAGGAGACATGGTTGCTGGATGTGAAGATGGGGTCGAGTGTGTGACCTGCGATGTGGGTGGGGGAAGTGACTAGTTGTTTAAGTCCGAGGTTGGCGAGGTTGTCCACAAGGGTGGCGGTGTTGCGGTCGGTGATCTTTTCAAGGTGAAAGTTGAGGTCTCCCAGAAGGATGTAGTCTTTGGAGGGGAGCGCGTGTGGAGTGATGAAGTCCGTGATGTCTTCACTGAATTTAGCTCGGGGTCCTGGTGGTCTGTAGAGGAGGGTGCCTCTGAGTGTGGTCTTGGGGTCGATGTGTATTTGGAAGTGGAGGTGTTCGGAGTTGGCGAGGTTGGTGTCAGAGCTGGTTGAGATGCGGATGGATTTCTTATGGACGATAGCGATCCCTCCTCCTGTGTGGCTGGTACGGTCTTTGCGAGTGATCTTATAGTCTTCAGGGATGGCAATGGTGATGTCTGGTGCGGAGGAAGCGTTCATCCATGTTTCCGTAAGGAAGGCGATGTCCGGAGAGATGGTGTCTAGTAGATTCCATAGGTCAATGGCGTGTCTGTGGACCGAGCGGGTGTTGAGAAGGATGCATTGTAGGTGGTTGGGGTCGGGGATCTGTGATGTGGTCGTGGCGGAGCTGTTGACGGTGCCGCTGAATTTGCAGGAGTAGCAAGAGAAAGGTCCATGGGTGTGTCCAGGAGCGGCTTGGACGCAGTTGGGGGCGCGACCGGGGTCAAGGGCTAGGAGGGTGGCGGCATCGTAGGTAATGCGGGAGGGCTGGGCAGCGCGGGGGGCAGGGGGTCTGGCGCTGGGCGCGGTCCAGGCGCGGACGGGCGTAGACGGGCTTACCTTTGGCGCACCTTCGGCGTGGACGCTGCGCGTGGAGGCATTGGCCATAAATGGATGGTGGAGGGGGCGGAGCGTGGGAGGGTCAGCAGCTGGGAGGCGGTAGCGGGGAGGAGGGGCAGGGAAAACAACAACAGCAAACAAGATGGAGGTGAGAGGGGAGGCGAGGCAGGGGCAGTAGGTCGCCTGGGACAGCGAAAATTAATACTATAATATACGATGCTGCCAGGTGGCCAAATACAGCTAAATGCAGTGCAGGGCGGGCGGCGCTACAAACACAAGCAATGCAGGGCGGGCGGCGCTATAATCACATGCGCTGTGAGCAATGATATTTTGAAAACACAGCGCAAATTGGTTACATGCAGGCGATACCAATGATTTACAGAATGCAGGCGATACCGTGATATTATTAGCAGTGTGAAGATCCCCAGGAAGACAGCAGCAGTACTGGGAGAGGAGCAAGGAGGGAGCAACCGGTCAGGAGCGAGTCCGGGCGGTCACAGGGGCTGAAAGGACGAGGTAGGCTCTGTGAACGTGGGTGGGAGGGTCAGCAGCTGGGAGGCGGTAGCGGGGAGGAGGGGCAGGGAAAACAACAACAGCAAACAAGATGGAGGTGAGAGGGGAGGCGAGGCAGGGGCAGTAGGTCGCCTGGGACAGCGAAAATTAATACTATAATATACGATGCTGCCAGGTGGCCAAATACAGCTAAATGCAGTGCAGGGCGGGCGGCGCTACAAACACAAGCAATGCAGGGCGGGCGGCGCTATAATCACATGCGCTGTGAGCAATGATATTTTGAAAACACAGCGCAAATTGGTTACATGCAGGCGATACCGTGATATTATTAGCAGTGTGAAGATCCCCAGGAAGACAGCAGCAGTACTGGGAGAGGAGCAAGGAGGGAGCAACCGGTCAGGAGCGAGTCCGGGCGGTGGACATGGCTCTTGTAGAGTGAGCCCTGACTTTTGCTGGCAATGGCCGTCCAGCTCTGTCATCACAAAAGGCAATTGCCAAAGATATCCATCTTGAAATACTTTGTTTAGAAAGCGGCATACCCTTCCGTGGTCTACTGAAGGCTATGAATAGCTGAGTTGATTTCCTGAAACTGGTGGTTTTTTCAATATAAAACTTCAGACACCTCCTAAGGTCCAATGAGTGCAGAGATCTTTCGGCTGCAGTGCTGGGATTTGGGAAAAATGACCTGAGGATCACTGGCTCATTTAAGTGGAAGTCCGACGGGACTTTAGGAATAAACCGAGTATTAGTTCTGAGAACCACTCGGTCACCCTTAAACAGGATGAAGGGGTCTTGTATGAGAACAGCCTGTAATTCACTGACCCTCCTTGCTGAGGTAAGCGCTAGTAGAAGGGCTGTCTTCCACGAAATATATTTGATATCCGCCCTATGGATGGGTTCAAAAGGGTGTTTCATCAATTGGTTAAGGACAGCATTGAGATGCCATGTTTGAGGAATTATTCGTGGTCGAGGAAAGGATCTGTAAAGTCCTTTGTGGAACTGTTTTATCAATCTATTAGACCGGAGGGACGGTCCTTTCAATGTTCTTTTAAATCTTGAAATCGCAGCCAGATGAACTCTAATGGATGCATGGGCCAAGCCCGACTGCACCAGATGTAGCAGATAGGGTAATATTTGTTCCGGAGAGGTGCGGAAGGGACGTAGACCGTTGTCCGCACACCATATACAAAAGCGTTTCCACTTCAGGGAATAGGTCTTGTTAGTGCTGTCCGCTCTTGCCTTGGCTAGGACGTCTTTACACTCCTGCGGAATGCTCAGCTTACTGAACAGACGGATTGGCGGCTGTAGTGAGAGACGATGAAGGTCCGTGAACCAGTGCTGTCTCGGCCAGAATGGGGCAATCAGAATCAACGTGCAAGGCTCCGCCTTCATCTTCCTGAGGACCCTGGGAATCATTGGAAATGGCGCAAATGCGTACGCAAATAGGTTGCGCCATGCTATGGAAAATGCATTTCCGAGGGACCTTGACTGGGGATGCCAACTTGCAAAGTTTTGGCATTTGGCGTTCTCCCTGGTCGCAAACAGGTCGATCTGCGGTGTTCACCACGCTGAAAAGATGTAAGCTACCATTTCCATGTCGAGTTCCCATTCGTGGGACAGAGACCTCTGCCTGCTCAGTACATCTACTATGACATTGTCCTTGCCTGGGACATACTCCGCTTTTAACGAGATGTTGTGGAGAACAAGCCAATTCCAGATCTTCTGCGATTCGCGAAATAGTGTGAGCGAACGCGTTCCTCCCTGTTTGTTCAAGTAGTGCATCGTCGTAGTGTTGTCGGTCCTGACGAGCACTGGGGAGTTCTTGATCCGTGGTAGGAAAGCCTGCAGGGCTAGGAAAACCGCTCTCAGCTCCAGGAGGTTGATATGAAGCTGTTTTTCCTGGTTCGTCCACTTGCCACTGATCTGTAATTCCTGAAGGACTGCTCCCCAACCCTCCAGAGAAGCATCCGTTGTTATTACGTGTGGAGCTGCATGGAGCAGAAACGGCAACCCCTGTGAGAGGTTCTTGAGTGACTTCCACCACTGCAATGCCTTGGTCATTTGCTGTGTGATCGCAATGCGGTCCTCGAAGGATCCCGAGCATTGAGTCCACTGACTGAACAGTCACGCATCCTGAGACGACAGTGCGGTATAAGCAGGATGCACGAGGACATCATCCCTAAGAGTGATTTGAAGGTACGGACTGGTAAAGTCTTCTTTGAAGCCACTGATGCGGCTATAGAGACAAGCTTGTGTTTCCTCTCCTGAGATGGGATTGCCTTCGCATTTTCCGTATCCAATGTCGCCCCGAGAAAGGTAATGACTCGAGAGGGCTGCAAAGTAGATTTCTCGTGGTTGAGTGTCAGACCCAAATGCCTGAAGAGATTCAGACAGGCGTTGGAGGATGCGGTTGAGTCTGCCAGAGATGGTGCCTGTACCAGCCAGTCGTCCAAATATGGGAAGACTTGGTGTCCGTGTTGCCTGAGGAATGCTGCAACCGGGGAGAGGCATTTGGTGAAAATCCTGGGTGCAGACTTGAGGCCAAACGGTAGGACACAGAATTGGTAGTGCTGACCTGCTACTGCAAATCTGAGGAATTTCCTGTGTCGTTTGTGGATAGAGATGTGAAAGTATGAGTCTTGTAGATCTAAAGAGGTCATGAAATCCCCCTCCTCTAAGAGTCCCAAGATCTCCTGGATCGTCACCATGCGAAACGATTGACTCTTCAAGAATGCGTTGAGTGTCCTGAGATGTTATGTTATGTTATGTTATTTGCATTTTAATGCGCACAGCTGCTCCAGCGAAGGAGCGTCCTGGCGCAGGGAAAGGTAAACACAACACAACACTAAATCCAGTAACAAAAAAGCAGAGGCGTTAAAAACAGGGAACATTTAAAACAGGAAGGTTTTCAAAGCCCTACGAAAGGATATTAAATCATCCAAGAGGCGGATTTCCAAGGGGAGCGCATTCCAGAGGGTTGCAGCTTTCACGCGGAAGGAGCGACCCCCCATCCGACTAAGTCTAAAACGGGGGACAACCACCAAGGATTGTCCAAGGGATCGGAGTGAGCGGGTAGGAACGTAGGGAGAGAGCAGTTTGTTAAGTATCACGGGTGCCAACTCTCTAAGAATTTTAAAAACCAGGCAAAGAGCCTTGAATTGGATTCGCTTGCTTATCGGGAGCCAGTGCAGGGACCGCAGAGTGTTAGAGGTGGGGCAGGTTCGGGGCAAGCCAACCACCGCCCTAGCCGCAGCGTTCTGGACTCGCTGTAAGCGAAGAATCTCGGCTTGGTTCGCTCCTAAAAGGAGTGAACTGGCGTAGTCCAGCCGAGAGATAATCATTGCTTGAATGACCAGCTGTCTTGTAGGAGCATCAAAAAATCTGAGCAGGGGTCTTAGCCCGCGTAATACTCCAAAACAGCAGGCCGCCACTCTCTTCGTGTGAGTCACAAAGCTTAGCGTGTGGTCAAGCCATACTCCCAGATTCCTGAGTTCCAATATGGGCCTCCATTTCTTCTCCTTCTTTTGAATCAGGAAGAAGCAGGAGTAAAATCCCTTCCCTTTGTGAGCTGATGGTACTCGCTCTATTGCCCATTTCTTTAACATAGAGGAGATTTCTTGAAGAAGCAATCGCATGTGGTTGTGTTGCATTATACGAGGAGGGGTTGTCGGGGGAATTGTTTTGAATTCTATGGAGTGTCCAAATTGTATCAATTGCAGCACCCATCGGACGGTTGTAATTGCTTTCTAATTGTGGAGGTAGTGGGTCAGGTCTCCTCCAATTTTGAAAGAATGAGATGGTGGAGGGACTGGCTGCTGGAAAAGGTCATTGGCGTCCGCCAGTGGTTTTCTTTTGGTTTTCCCTCTATAGTTGGATTTTCCATAAGAGGTCTGCCGACCTTGCTGCTGCTGTCGCGACTGGAATTGTGACCGACCTTGATTATAGGAATATGAGGACCTGTTTTGATAGTTTCCTCTGTAAGAGGATTGGCCTCTGCCCTTGTTCCCTCGAAAGGACTGATTTTTTAATTGAAGTGTGCCAAGTGCTCTTGCCGTGTCCGTATCCTTTTTTATCGCTTTCAGGGCCTCATCAATTTTTTCCCCAAATAGGTGTTGGCTGTCGTAAGGCATGTCGAGGACTTTAGATTGTACCTCCTGCCGAAATGAGGTAGCTTTGAGCCACCCCTGCCTTCGCAATACTGCTGCCCCTGCCAGCTGCCTAAAACCCATCATTGCTATATCCATAGCACAGTCGATCAGTTCAGAAGCCGATGTTTGACCCTCTTTGAGTAATGTAATGTAATCTAGTTTCTTATATAGCGCACGTATCACCACAAAGGGTATCTCGGCGCTTGCTTTGGGAACCCGTCCTGGTTTTTCCCTGTGGGATAGCCCAGCTGGGCACACCCAAGGTGAAAGCCAGGCATCCCGCCGCGGGGGCCGTAGTGGAGATTGAGCAAGCTATTGCCCAGAGTTGCAGAGCGTGAACCCCTGATTCAAGTAGGCACCGAAGCGAGAATTATCAGGTCCGTGGACATTTGGGCTCCAAACCCTGCCGCGTCAGGGATTGAACCCTGGTCCCGGGCCGACCTCTGCTTCTGGGTCTGCCTCCTCTAACCGGTGAGCCACACTTCTCCACAGTAGGGATTGAACCTCCTCTTTCGTGTCGTCTGGTAGCTCGGATAGATACGGAGCAATGTCAGCCCACAACTGCCTATTATACCTTCCTAACAGTGCAATTTAGTTTGCCACTTTCACTGTCATGGCTGAGGTGGTAGAGAACCGTTTTCCAATGCTGTCCAGCTTCCTGCCCTCCTTATCTGGTGGAGCGGTTACCTGCGAGGATGGGTTCCTAGCATTTTTCTGCGCCGCCTGAGTGACCACCGAATCCGGCTTGGAGTGACCTGTAAGGCAAGCTGGTGCCGTTGTTGGGGCTTTGTACTTCTTATCCAGTCTTGGCACAACCGCCGAACTGAGGCTGGTGTTTGCAATAATTGCAGACCCTGCTCCCATATGTGCTCCATAATGGGAATGGATCTGGTTGTCTTCTTAATCGGGTCCTTAAAATCATAAAGAAAACAGTCCATTTCATGAGATTCCATAGTCATATGGAACCTTTTGGCCGCTTTCTCTACCAGATTGTGGAACCCTCCTATGTCTGCAGGTGGTGAATCTGAGCTTGCGGGTTCAGCCGAGGCTGGAGAAGAAGCTATATAGTCCACATCGTCCCCGTGATCGGATTGGACCTCCCCCTCTTCTTGTTCTACCTCCTCATCGTCAGAAGACGGAAGATCTTGGACTGGCTCCCTTTCCTGACGGGACACTAAGGGCGGTGGTCTAGCACGTGGAGACGCAGTCACCCTAGTTGTTGATGGAACCGGTCCCGCTGCCTGTGGGGTGGAAGAATCTGGACACCGTTGTTTGTAGTCCTGGATCAAAAACCTTAAGTCTGATACTATGGATGCTGGTAGACATACCATTGGTGTGATTTGTGTCTGGACCTGTGATTGAACAGTATGTTCTTGAGTAATTTCCACCTCATCAACCTCATCGTCAGTGCTTTGGCACTTCAACACCAGGTGAGATGGACTCGTAGCCTGCATGTACTGTTCCTCATCTGAGTCGTCATCCTGTAGAAGACAAGATGGTGGCAATTTTTGCACCCTACTCGGAGACGTTAAGTCTGGTGTAAGCACCTTTTTTACGGTCTTTACTCTTTGAGAGGTTTGGGTAGACCATCCTCATCTGTCAAAACCGGAACCGACGACGGTAGGGTCGTCGACGGCATAGTAGCCACACTTCCCATCGACGGTGGAACCATCTCTGACTGCTTCCACAGCATCCTCGATTATGTCGTCGTCAGCGCCCTAGTCGACGATAACTGCACCGATGCAACCTTCGTCGACGGCGTCACCGCCGACGGAGTCTTCTTCGTCGTCGATGTCTTCGTCGACGGCACACCAGTCGACGAGAGAATCCTAGTCGACGGCAAAGGCGTCAACGTCCTTGGCTTCGTCGTCGACACTGACATCGTTGAAGACGTCGTCGACGAGATTTTATGCGTCGACGACTGGTTTTTAATGAGAATAATAGACGACACAGGCTTAACCGCCGACGACGATGGAGTAGTCTTGGTCGATGATGAAAACGCCGACGACGCCGTTGACACTGTCGTCGAAGTGGAAACATGGACAGGAGACACAGCCTTCTTTTGCGCTGACGATAGCGTTGACGATGTCGTAGTCGACGACGGTGCTAGCTTCCTGGAGGCAGGAACTTCCTTGTCAGACGCTGAAGATTTAGCCTCTGAAGACTTTTTAGCAGCCTTCTTAGGAGGAGCGTCTGTAGGGCTAGGGGAAGCAACCCTTGGCCTCTTCAAGGATAATTTAGAGGAGACAGAAGCAATCTCACCGACCTCTGATGACTCCAAGTTGTCTCTGGTCTTAAGTTTGTTCAGCCAGATTAAAAGTCGTCCTTTTCTGTCCTTAAGCGTTTTTGTAGAGAATGTTCTACAAATTTTGCATTCCTTTAGCGAATGATCCGGATACAGACAGTATAGGCATGTCTTGTGCTGATCCTCAATATGCAATCTCTTCTTATTACAAGAAGCACAAGCTCTGAAAAGACCCCTCTTCTGAGGGTCAGCCATAGTCAGATTTTGATGAAAGTAATCCAACTTTGTGAAGAAATTAGCTTGAAACAAGTAAACCTGAGGAGAACTCAGGTGGAGACTCCCTAGCACAACGTGCGGTAGAAAATCTGAGAGACTGAGGCTCCTGACAGGAAGGTTCTAGAGGGAGGTGTTAGCTGATTGGCTCTCTTCAGGAGTTTGGTCCTTTTTACATAACGACACAGATAGGCTACTAAGGTGAGGCCCTTAGGCCTACTTTTCTCTATATATGTCCATGGGACATTGCTTTTCTATATACCGGAGACTCCCGTCTCGATGACGGGGAAAGATTCAGGCATGTGAATCTATGAAAGACACCCATAATACTGGATAATCAGAAAATACAATTTTCTATTAAACATATAACATTCAATATATCAAAATCATCAGCTAGTTGAGCCATGCAATTCAGCAAGACCGGAGTAAAATTCCATCACACATCTATGTACACTCATACCCCCTGTACACCCACACAATTCTCATTTTGCACTGAACGCACATCAATCACCATGCTTGAGGCACTTTCACCCTGGACCCAGACACTTATCAACCTTCATACATGCACCACTCACCCTGCACAGAGAGCGCTCACACCATTTTCCCTGCACTCATACACTGCTTCCACACTTCTCATTAATCCCATAGGCAAAACCTAATGCACTTACCAATGCTTGTTCTCTCTACCTTTGCTGGGCCTCATGAGCACAGGCTCCTAGCTGGGAGGCTCAAGGGAGAGGGTTACAGCATAGGGAGAATGAAATAATTTAAGGTGCATTGTTGTGGGACACACAGGGCTGTAAGCAAAGCACTAGGTCTTAGGCAGATGTCAACAATAATCATGCATAGCGCCGGCTCTAGCAGAGTTTGTTAGAACAAAAGTCCTCTGCAAGTTTTGCAAAGCTGAGCCAGCTGGCCCTTGTCCTTTTTCTGTAAATCCCTGTGCTCCACAAGGAGCAGGCAAAGTCAATAACCATGCAAACCCACTTAAGGTCTTGCTATGTTTTACATGTTGTATGTACTAGAGCTTGGGTCTGATATCCGGAGTTACTCAAGGGGTATCTGTGAACGGGTGTGGTGACTGAGAGATCGTGTAGGGTGACTCTAAAGTCTGGGGTATAAGCCTCTTGATTTGGAAACCTAAGCAGAGATTGGCTGATGGCTCTCTCCTGCAGTCCATTCCTTTTTAGGTCTTGTGGCGTCGACTGCGCACATGTGCAGTCTTGCTCGCGAGATTTTATGATTTCAAGGGAGATTCACTAGAGGGCTTTAAGCCCTGTACCTCTTTCCTATTGGCCAACGTCACTGTTTATGCTAAATGGTGGCCGGCCATTGGGAAAGAGCTTGCGGTGACGTACAGTTTTCTCTCTTTCTTCCTTCCCACTTGGACTGACTGCCCTGACTTCCTGCTGGCGTAAAAGGTTTGTTATCTTCTTTATGGGTCCAAACAGATGGCCCCATAAAGAAGATAATAAACCTTTTATGGCAGCAGGAAGTCCAGCCAAGTCCATCCAAGTGGGAGGCCGGAGAGCGAGAAAACTGTCCGTCATGGCGAGCCCGTTGGAGCGCTTGTTCCGATCGTAAGTTTGTGTGGCTGTGTGCATGCACACACCCCTGTGGCTGTGTGCATGCACACACCCCTGTGGCGCGAAGCCGAGCATCACTGTCTTAAATCGAAGTGTTATTGACTTGTTCAGTCGAATATGCGTGATTTTTCTCGGGGTGCGTTCGAGATTGTAATGTTTTGTTTCCCATTTTCCGTGCATTCCAGCCCCGAGCTCGAAGTCCCATGGGGAGTGGCCCCTGACCTCTAAGTATCACCAGACGCAGAGCAAACGCCGCAGAGCCAGGTCGGGGCACCAAACGGAAGGCCCAGCCTTCATGTACAGCCGGAAATGCATAGTGGCACGCATAAGGACGTTATTGGCTTCATCTGAAATGCTGAGATAGGCTTTTCCTGCGCCTAATAGTAATAACAACTACTGGTAACATACACGCGCATGAGCTGGATCTTTCAGGTTGTGTAATGCAGAGTTATTGTGTCTTACTAACCTACCTCCCAGATTTAAGTTTCATACATCATCCTTTTTGGCTCCAAACCACAGAGACCGTTCTATGTAAGGAATGCCATCATTTATCTAACAAACGCCCGTTTATTGAGATGTGTGTGCAGACTTCGCGAATGTGTGGTGTGATGTGTTTTGTTTCCTATTTTCCGTGTATTCCAGCCCTGAGCTCCAAGTCCCATGGGGAGCGGCCCCTGACCTCTAAGTATCACTAGACGCAGAGCAAATGCAGCAGAGCCAGGTCGGGGCACCAACCGGAAGGCCCAGCCTTTATGTACAGCCGGAAATGCATAGGAAGCGGCATTAAGACATTATTGGCTTCATCTGAAAAGCTGAGATAGGCCTTTCCTGCGCCTAATAGTAATAACAACTACTGGTAACATACACGTGCATGCCCTGGATCTTTCAGGTTGTGTGATGCAGAGTTATTGTGTTTTACTAACCTACCTCCCAGATTTAAATTTCATACATCATATTTTTTGGCTCCAAACCACAGGGACCGTTCTATGTAAGGAATGCCATCATTCATCTAACAAACGCCCGTTTATTCAGATGTACGTGTCGTGTAGACTTTGCGAATGCGTGGTGTGATGTGTAAAGTTTTTGTGATAGAATGCTGTTTTTTAATCCACTTAGTGCTGCAAATGGATATTATCAAAATATAAACTTCCGTCCGTTTTACAGGTAGTAAATAATCACAAAGTGTCTGTCAAGGCCGTCTCATGACTACATTCTGTAAGCATGGGTGTTTTTAAATGTGCTTTCTGCTTAGTGCTTGGAAAATGCTTCTGGTACTCTGAACTGGAGAATGTAGTGTGACATTACTTAACACAGCAGCAGTATGGGGGCGTTGACTGCACATGGTCCTGTTTTGGCACTATTTCCATCAGTGCAGCCCCCCCCCATTATGGAAGATAGTCGTGTTCAGTTTCTCAAGCTCTGTCAAACCATTGCCTCTCATGTTAGATTGTCACCATGTGTCTTGTCTGCATACTGTTTATAAATCAAACCAGGTATACCTCCAGGTTGACATATGGTCAGTTTAGTTCCTTTTTGTTTTCCGCACCCAAAGGGAATGCCACATCCTACCAACTTATCTCCCTGCCACTTGGGTTCACTCAAAATAAGTGACCAAAAGTGAAAGCAATCCTTCAAACAGCTGAAGGTAGGAATTGCTTTAGATCCGTCTATTTACCATAGTGTTTCACATAGAAATTGTGAACCAGAAAGCGAACTTAACCCAGTGTGTGTCTCCGAGCCCCCAGGTTCTTAGCATGTCCTTCAAGGACTATTAACTGTTAATCTCTTGTGATCTGTCTTATTTCACACTTAAGAATCATATTCACTTATGGATGTAGAAGATTTACCCACAGCCAAAACAACCACTCCAGAAACAAGCATTTGCTAAGCAATAGGTGTTGCATTTACACAAGTTTAGGCTACTGGCATTGTAAATGACAATGTGTTTTGTTTACGTTGCAAAAAAACAAAACATAAATAAAAGGCATTGTGATTTAGAATGCCAATAGCTCAAACTCGTGTAAATGAGAGACCTGTTGCATTGCAAATGCTTGTTCACGTTTGGCACACGTATAAAGGGAGTCTGTTCTGTGCCTGGGAATACGTGGTTTACAAATGGACTGGTGAGTGCTGTCATCCACTGAGACCCAGGCGTGTGGGTTGCATGAAAAAAATGGTTTGCTTTTTGCTGGTGCTCTCTGCCTCGGACATCACAGTTTAAATGTAAGCTCTCCATGTCACCCTCTGCATATCTGTGTCCCTGGTAAGTTGGGAAGGTCTCCAGCCACTTTTCTTTGTATCAAGCATAGGGATCTCCTAACTCAGAAACTCGTCCACCCTCAGTTTCCTGTGTTGTAACACTCTTCCTTAGCAACAGAAAAATAACAAACCTTACAGATGGAGGTTATCAAACACTAGAGTCAGTCAGAATCAGTTTCAGTCTGGACATAGCTGGAATCCCACAAAAGTTAGCCAGCAATAACACCGGAATGCTGCTCTAGGATTGAAGGAGCCCTCTTAAACTGTGAAAGAAGAAGACCCACTGGCTGGTTTTGGCAGCTCGCCTAAATCATGACAAAGTAGTACCGGACCCCATAGTCAGTACTTTTATTCAACATCACAGACTTCACTAAGGAGGCTGCGACACAGTGCAAGAGAAAATAATGTGGACTAACTAGGAGTAGAATCTTTTCTTGTATGCGAACCTCCCTCCAGGCTGGACATAAGTCTAGGAGTGCCTCTAAAGTAGACTTGCTGCTATGACCTAGCAAGAGCAGAACGACAATAAATCCCTGTCAAGGAGTCAAACTGCACCCATCAACATGAAAAACTGCACAAGGCCCAGATGACTGGAAAAACCTGAATGAGAACAGCTCGAAAGACTGACACTGACTCGAAGCCAAAAGATTAGCCTAATCAAACTGCCCAGAACAAATGCCAGGAGGACATCTCGGTCAAAGAGTTGTGCCAGCATCTTCACAGAGTGACATGGGTGAGCATTTTTCATCCCTGACCCACCCATGCCTGTAAGGTGCCCTAGATAACCTCGCCTCAGGCCAAGAGGGATAACTAGACAACAAGACATAACACTTGTGGCATGTAATAATTGTTATAGCCCTTACGGCTCAGAAGACAGATTAAATAGTTCACTACCAAGTTGTTTTAGATGCATTTGTGTTCTTTTTGTAACTGAATGGTTATATTAAAAAACCAAAAGGTTTCCTTTTCCACAATTTTTGTATATTCAAAAACCAAAATAAAAGAAAGCTTGAATATATTCCAAACAGAAGCACACACACCTTTAAAAGAACAAGTTCTAGGTAAAATGGAGATAAATATGTTCCCGAATTTCATTCTATAAAATGCAGGCAGTGATATCAAAATAAGCACTGCGAGCCAGAACACATTTCTGGGCTCCACATTTCTAATCTACTCACTCGCACACCATCTGGAACACATGTTACAATGTTAAATGTACATTGTAAAATAAGTAAATCCAATAATAGTAAGTATTCTTAAGTTGGTTTATTAGTCATAGTTGGTAGTAAGGAAGGCCCCACCGGGAGCAGCATCCAGCTGCTCAGCCCCACTCACTCAAACTGATCACACATTCAAACCATGCATACACGAACATTCCAATGACATCACACACACAGGCTGAGCAGCAGAGAAGGAGAAGACCAGAATATAACACATCTCCCTCTTTTAAAACAAAGAAAAGAAAAGAAAGCAAGAGGAAATAAATACAGTATGCCCTGACTATGACAAGGTCAGGATATCAAATAAGCAGTCAACACAAATAAATGAATGACTACAAATAAAAATTCTGAAATAGCAATAAAGCATAATATAGGAATTATTGCACAAAACATGAAAAGAGGCATAAAATCACCTCGCATAAAACAATTGGCACAGACATCAAATAACAAAACAATCTGACAAAATAGATCTCACATAACCACCTTCCCCCATCACAAACCAAAACCCTAAATATCACAAATCATGCCAGTTGGCCAGACTGTCACAAAAAGCAATAGACAGGGAACCAAACTAGATAAAATGGCGTCCCAATAGAATAACAAAATTAGGACGCAGAAGTCCCCACACGCTACCCGAAACACACTTAAAATAAAACACACAGCACAAGGCGCATAACTCCGAGTGCATGGGGTACATGACACCCCAAGTTAATGTACTCAAATTACAACATTCCGCACGAGGTACACGACTCCCCAGCGGCTCTCTGTAAAACTGAACACCTCTAACTGAATAGAGCACTTGCGTGGTTCAACAAAATAAATCATGAATGAACAGAACATAGGACTCTGGAGCCCCATATAATTTAACCTGAAACAGATGGAGCACCTCAAACAATGAGCACCTATGTGGCTCCGCAAAAGATACACACTAAAAATCCAAACTTAAAAAACTAATCTTCAGAAAATTCACACTAGGATTGAACACCTCAAAACATTTTGAGCACTAAAAGTGGTTCAATGCAATAGAAGAAAAATGTAGCCCCTGCACAACTCCTCACAGTAAAAATGTGAACTCCTCTATTAGAATAGAGCACTAAGAAAAGTGGTTCATCGAAAACATACAGCAAAATAAATCTCAATACCTACCAAAACATATAGCAGAATCACACGTTCCTACTAATAATCACTGGAAATAAATTCAATTGAGCATCCCAACTCAAATAGCGCACTCCTATAACTCAAAAAATTAAAGCCAATACTACAAAGAATGAACTCCTCAAATAAAATGAGCACAAATGTGGTTCATTACTATAAAAGAAAAATCTAAAACTTCCACGACTTTGCGTAGTAAAACATGACCACTAAAAATCATCACTTAAAGAAAACAAATGAGCACCTGAAAAAAAGTTCCAGTACATAAGTAGCTAAATTCAGTAAACGTAAATTAATCTATTAAAATGACAGTAAAGGAGCACATTAACAAAGATCTCAGCATATAAACAGTTCATGTAGTAACAGTAAATCAAATCAGTCTCTCTGAACATAACATGTAAACAAGGGTAAACATATCATCACAAGTACACATGTGATTAGCAAATAATTCAAAACAAGAAACTAAAACAATAAAAGTAGTCACCGTTGTCACAATAAACAGATCCACTTCTTCAGCAAGGCAGGTAAATGACATTCAAAGAATTGAATCCACAGTGTCCAAATCGAATGGATAATATTTTCCTGTAGTCGTGCCATAATGAAAAATAGACACTAGATGGCGCAGATGGAACGGAATTAATGTATGCAGTACATAATGTTGGAAGTTTCCGAAGAAAACAGCTCCGGTGAGCAATCTGTGGCAGTTTCAAAATCAATCTCAGTCAAAATGTCTATTAACACAGTACCTTTCTCATGAAGAACACTTTGAAAATCCGCTTGATGTTACTGAGGAGACAGGAGCACAATGAAAGAACTTAGGCAGTCAGTCATCCGTAATCTCAACGCTCTTTGACCCTGCCATGACAGTTGTTGCCAATGATGCACGTACGTGCGCATAAACACTGCGTGAACTTGACCCTTCATGACGCTGACGCGCGTCCATAGATGACATCGTGTTCCACAGAATCACCAATACTGTGGCAGTATTCTGTTGCGTCATCATTCAGCATTCAGCCGGCCAAGAAACAGATCTTCAGCTGAAGAAAAAGACAGTTGGAAATGACGGTAGGCAAAGTACAGTACGTTACAAATGGCAATGGATTTGGCAGGCATACCAGCCCCACAATTTGAAATACAGCTTCAGGCTGAAACTCCTCCTTTTTTATGTCAAAGTCCGACGGTCCAGAAAATTAAATCTAATATTTTAAAACCCATATAAAGTCCAACGCTTGTAACATACCTTTATGGATGTCTTTATGGATGGCTGTCAGATGTAACATGACACCGGTGGGGCATCAAAAGCGTTGCTTGTCTTCTTAAAGCTTTTTCCACAGTTAATTTGCAATCATTTTTGTAGTTCCATGTTTCAAGTTTCAAATGTAGTTCCTGCACACGTAGTTCTTTCTCCCTCGTCGCCATTGTTACAATGTTAAATGTACATTGTAAAATAAGTAAATCCAATAATAGTAAGTATTCTTAAGTTGGTTTATTAGTCATAGTTGGTAATAAGGAAGGCCCCACCGGGAGCAACATCCAGCTGCTCAGCCCCACTCACTCAAACTGATCACACATTCAAACCATGCATACACGAACATTCCAATGACATCACACACACAGGCTGAGCAGCAGAGAAGGAGAAGACCAGAATATAATAACACATTACTCAAAAAATGGCCCTTTTAAGCAGTCCTGCACACTGTAGTCCATTCAATACATCAGCCATGGAAATTAAAACCCTGGCTTAAAAACACTGGGCAGGCTCCCATGGGGGCAAACCTCTGTTCAGAATTGTCTTCCTTGTGTAGAAGCTTTTCATCTTCTTTCTCACATACGTACTTTGCTGTCGTATTATGAATTCACAATGTACGTGGTAACCTCTCTGACCTCATCCAGCTCGAAGTAAAGATACTTTCTGAAGGCCTGGGCAATAAGGGCATATATAAATTAGATCATTCATTATTAAACAACTCTTCAGATCGCCTACTAGAGTTAAAAGCTACATAGGAGAATGATGTGGGAAAGTTCGAATGAGGATGACTGGGCAGAGATCAAGATGGCTGTCAGGCCTCTGACAAAATCCTCTCTGTTTTGCCTTATCTAGTTTAAGTACTTCCAAAGATTATATTATTATCCAAAACAACTCTGGAAGATAGGTCAAGCACAAGATCCTCTATATACAAGATGTAAAATCTCCACGGGCACATATTGTCATGCAATATGTGAATGGCCAGTAATAGCACAATATTGGCAAAAAAACAGCACAAATAATAGAGGTCATGGTGGATAATAGGATAAGCTTGGACCCCAAGATGAAGTACTGGGGCTCGTGGATGAGTGGGGAGCATCATGCTGCATTAGGGCATTGGGAGGGGTCGGTTAATCGCCAAAAGAAGCATTTCTAAACAGAGATGCTTTAATGGAGCTCCTCACAGCGGGTGGATGGATGCGAGATATGGACGTTTGTGCCAAAATAAGGAGCTGGTCCACACAGCGAGAGGTTGTCTCAAAAAGCATACCTAGATTTAGGATAAGTGGTGGGAATACTCTCATAGGGGATAACACTGGTTTGGATATGGAAATATAGCACCGCAGGTGCTCAACTGTGTTCATTTTGTGAACTTATCAACAGGATAAAGATACTTTTGTTTGAAAATCCTTTGGCTGTGACAGATGGTGTGATATATTCCCTGTGCTGTATTATTAAATCTTTTATTTGATTTTTTTTTAAAACAATAAAAAAATTGGGGGGAAAAAAGAATTCACAAGGTAATGGTATTCTATAAATAAGTACATTCTGCTCTTGGAAACTCTAAAATTAAAAACAAACATAACACTGTTAATCACTCATGGGTATTGCTTCCTCTTCATTTAACAGTCTCTCAAGTTGTGATTCCATGCCATCTTCATTGACAGTTTAGACTAGAATTAGAAGACTTTTTTACATCACACCGAATGATTTGTATAGATTTCTTCCATGTACCAGTAGTTTAAGCTATAATTATTGTTGTGAACAGCTGTAATAACTCATTATGAAGAGTTTTCACCAAAGTGTGATCTACGTAGTAAAACTGAAATAGTATTCCTCTTACTTCTAACTTAGCTTTTTAGTAAGCTCCTCTGATCCCAACAGTGACAAACTTGTCACGCCTCAGTGCAATCGGGCAACTGTCTTTTTATTACCTTGAATATTCACGGACATGATTTTAAATGTGCCTTTCACGCATATTCTTTTTCTCTTTCAAGGAATGTGCATTTATGTGGAAAGAATTGTTTACAGATTTATATAGAGTAAGGTGGATTTTGTAGCCCTAGAAAGGGCAACCAAAAAACGAATACCCTTACAAAATGTGAGACTTGGGCGTTCTGAAAGCAAATACCAAATTTGATTTATTGTTAATCTGATCAAAGGTATCACAGTATTGAAACTGTTTGAACAGCATTTCTCAAACCAACGTGTTTGGCTATACCACAGCAATAGCCAATAAAACGCATTTGCACAATGCAGTTATTGTCAAACCAGGGGCTCAAAAACTAAATCTTTTAGTAGAGCCTTTGATGGAAGAATGACTATTAGCTTTTTTTTCTCCAAATTTCAAACCACAGTCTCCAAAGCAGGGATTACTTTTGAGAGGGGCAGTCTTCCTACATATTTGAAAGAAGGGAGGATGTTAGGTAGTCTGAAGTTTGATGAACAAGGGCTTTTCCAATAACCCGATTGAATCTTCTAAGAGGAGAAAATTATCACATGCGATCTTTCTGGAAACGTTAGTAGAAGTTGGTCCTTGCCCAAGATGGTTTAGGAAAATGGAGTGCCACAGTCTGGGTGTATTAAGAAACTAATGTTCCAAATCACAAGAGGAAATAAGGCCTAGTAACCAAGTTGCTGACATGGTAACAAAACCTGCATCCTAACCTCTGCTTTAGAGCTTGACGAAAATGTGTACAATTGTGTGAATGCAACTGTCTCCCAATGCATCAAGACATATGTGTATAACATCACGTAATCATGTAATTAAAACAAAAGAAATCAGCTGTGGGCTAACTAATATTATCCCAATGAATCATTCTCCTGTCCATCACTATCATAACTGCACTTATTGTGTGTTCCCATTGCACACTACAGAGCATTCTGTCTTATGTATAGCACCACACGATTCAGATGCTTCTGCTGCATTAAATATGGTCGATAAATCACTCAACTGTTCCCCACCATGGAGTTCGGTTTCCACAAAAATAAATACTGAATAAACAAAATATGCAACCATTCCTTCCCCGCTACTTGCTCAAAAGGTGAAATGTCTTTCCTCCGTCAAATATTACGTGGCCTGCAACAAAATTAAGGAGCCAAAACTTTAATTTGTCCCAACTCAAATTATAACACAGTTTATTAAATTTCTAAAGTTCATAATAATTAGTGTAATACAATTTGTCATTTATAGTGTGCAAACAAACTGAAATGCCCAATGGTTTACAAATTAAGAACTCAACAACATTCATTTTTTTCAACTTCTGAAAGACAAAATGCTAGTCTGCCCTTCCTGATTTCAAACCCATATCCTTCTGATGGTTTGAATGCAGGACTTTGTCTCATTCTAAATAACAAGGGCAGAAATTTTGAATTTAGAACAGGCAAATTCCAAATGGATTTTTCCAACGTCATTTTTAACGTGAATTCAGTTACATAATGAGAAAACTTCTGAAAGACAAAATGCTAGTCTGCCCTTCCTGATTTCAAACCCATATCCTTCAGATGGCTTGACTGGAGGACTTTGTCTCATTCTAAATAACAAGGGCAGAAATTTAGAGCAGGCAAATTCCAAATGGATTTTTCCAACGTCATTTTTGTTCAAATCTGTTTTTATTGTGAACACAGCGATAAGCCTACAACCCCTTATCGGGGCCGGCCGCGCAGAGAAAAGCCAGTAGGTGTAATTAACCAGGGGAATCATTAACACAGCGCCCTGCCTACAACCCCCGGAGGGGGCCGGCCGCGTGGCTTGAGGGAGAGCATAGCAAGAGGTAGCCATATGGTGGCAGTGTGTCGTTTTGCGGGGGAGGCGCGTATGGGAAGGAAAGCAGTGGTGTCACATTTTCAAAGGCCCAACAGGGACCAAACTGCCCCAAAGAGGGGCGGAAGCCAGAGTGGCAAGCAGGAAAGAAGAAATAGTCGGAAGAGGAGTGAGCAGTGGCGAGGTGGAGAGGGGCCAGGGAGGTGTACCTGCGGTTGCCTATAGGAGATTTTAAAAAGAAAACAAACCAGCACTGGGGGAGGCGACTAGGGGTCTAGTCTGCTTGGATCAGCAGGGACGAGGGCGTCCTCGAACAATTGCAGAGCGTGGAGCCTGGGAGGCATGTGGCGGGCGTAGCTTATGGAGCACAGGTGGCGCACAAGAGGTTCCCAAACCGCCTTGAAGCGTACCCCCCTCAATTGTATCCGCGCCTTGAGCAGCTCCATGGTCAGGACCTGCCAAATGCGCACGAACCAGGAAGCTATCGGCGGTGGCTCAGCCCGCTTCCAGTACAGAGCTATGAGTTGCTTGGCAGCGCCTAACATGTGAAGGGTGAGGATCCAGTCGCTGCGCGTGAGGGCTCTAAGTGTGGGGGGTCGAATGCCCAGCAGGAGTGTGCAAACCTCCTCAGGGAGGGGAAAACCCAACACCTTCTTAATGTGACTAAGGACCTCCTTCCAAAAGACAGCCAGGGCGGGGCACGACCACCAGATGTGTACGAAGTCACCAGTCGCAGTGCCACACCTCCAACACAGCGGCGAGGAAGCGGGGAACATTTTGTTGAGTCGCAGGGGGGTGTAGTACCATTGCGTTAGCATCTTATACGCGTTTTCCCTCTGCGGGATGCTGCGGTAGGATTTGGGGATGTCATTCCAGAGCCGAGTCCATTGGGATGGCGTGATTTCAGTGCCAGTCGCCGCCTGCCACTGCCTCTGGTAGGGATGCGCGGGCGGGGTGGTGGGGTGCTGCAGGATGTTGTAAATTTGGGAGATAAGTCGTTTCAGTCCCCCGAGGGAGCGTGCCAACTTCTCAAATGGGGTATACGCCCTGGAAGCAGCCTGATACATGTCGTCTCCCGAGACCCAGTGGCGCAGCTGCGCATATTGCAAGCCGGCGGTTAAAGGGAGGCTGAATTCTTCTCTGCAGTCCAGCCACGATTTAGGCGACCCACCGAGAAAGATCTCCTGCAACCCTGCAGTCTCCTTGTGTCCAACTCTCGAAAGCTCGGGTCCGGGCAGCAGGGGGAAAGTGTGGGTTACCCGCAATGGGGGTGTGCGGCGAGGGGAACGTGGTTAGACCCTTGGACACCGCCACTCGGTCCCATACTTCTAGAACCGTCTTCGTGGGGACTGCCATATATGCGCTTCTGGAACGCGCCACCCGCGGTAACCAAGGCAGGTCCCATATGGTGCGCCCCGTGACCACCCGGTCCATGTGGAACCAGTGCTTGTCGCTTTCGCGTGCACCCCATTCTATCACGAACCGGAGGTGCGCCGCCCAGTAGTAGTGGAGGAGATTCGGGCAGGCGAGGCCACCCCTGTCCCTCGGTTCCATGAGGACTTTCTGCGAGAACCGGGGTCGCTTGCCCCCCCATATGAAGGACGTGAGGTCGCGTTGGAGGTTCCTGATGCAGTGGATCGGGATCGGAGTGGGGAGGCACTGGAAAACAGAGAATGCGGGGGAGGACCGACATCTTGACCGCATTGAGCCGCCCCAGCCAGGATATCATCAAGGGTTTCCATTTCCGCAGGTCCGCCAAGACTTCCTTGCGGCAAGAGGCCCAGTTTCTGGAGGACCACGAGTCGAGGTGGGGCGTGAGGTCCAGACCCAGGTATTTAATGTGGTCATCCGCCCAACGGTAGGGCGTGACCCCCTTCAGGAAGGAGACCTCCTCCTCGGGGATGGTGAGGTTTAGCGCCCAAGATTTGGTGTGGTTAATTTTAAGGCCGGACGCCTGCTCAAACAGTGAGAGGGCTTCGTGCACCGCTGGGAGGGAGACCCGAGGGTTCGTGAGAGTGAGAATCAGATCGTCCGCGAACAGCGCTACCTTGTTGGTGCGTCCCCCATGGGGGATACCATGAACGCCAGGTGCGCGCCTAATCAGCTCCGCCAGCGGCTCAACCGCTAGAGCAAACAGGAGCGGCGAGAGCGGGCATCCCTGCCTCGTGCCCCTGCGAATCGAAAGTGGCGGTGTCAGTTGGCCGTTGACCCGAATTCTGGCCTGCGGCCCGAGGTAAGGGGCCATGCACCTGGAGATCATGCGAGGGCCAAGACCTAATTTCTTGAGGACCGCCCGTAGGAAGGTCCAGTCGACCCGGTCGAAGGCCTTCTCTGCGTCCAGCGAGAGGAGGCAGGCCGGGATTTTCCAATGGTGCACCTTTCCCACCAAGTGCGCCAGCCTACGGACGTTGTCGGCTCCCTGGCGATCCTGTATAAAGCCCACCTGGTCCGGGTTCACCAATCCCGGCATGTGTGGGTCCAGCCGCTTGGCCAGGATCTTAGTGTAGATCTTGAGATCAGTATTGAGGAGGGCTATGGGGCGATGGGAGGCACACAGGTCGGGGTCCTTTCCAGGCTTGGGGATCAGGGCAATTTCCGCCAGGCCCATATCAGGGGACGGGCCAGTAGCGCCGGAGAAGGAGCTGTAGAGCCGCAGCAAATGCGGGCGGAGCTGGGACAGGAACAGGCGATAGAAGGCCAACGGCAGGCCGTCCGGACCCGGGGTTTTCCCCACGGGGAGGTCCTTGACCGCTTCCGTTATTTCCTCCTCCAGCAGAGGACCCTCCAACGTGGCTGCACACGCCGGGGACAGTGGGGACCCCTCGAATTCCGCGAGGATGGCCTCCCGCGCCTCCGCAGACGTGGGCTCCTCAGCATATAGCGAGGAGTAGTAATCGACAAACGCTGCCTGCTTGGCCTTCTCAGAGGTGGCGCAGGTGCCGTCCTGCCGCTTGACATTGGCGATGTGGGCCCTAGCGGCACGTGCCCGAAGTCTGCTGGCCAGTAGGCGACCAACCTTGTCCCCTCCCTCGTAATATCGTTGCTTGAGCGCTAGCAGGGAGTGCTCCGCCTTGTTGGTGCGCAGGGTGCGGAGTTGCCCCCTGAGATTGGCGAGAGTTCTCTTTGACACCCGCGAAGGGGAGTCCCGGTCCCGGGCCTCTGCCAGTTTGATCTCGGCAGCCAGGTCAGTTTCCATCTTAAACGCTTCCTTCCTTCGCGCCACCGCCAGGGAGGTGATGTGGCCCCGAATGGTGGCCTTGAAGGCGTCCCAGATCGTGTGGAAGGGCAGGTCAGGGGTGTCATTAACGGCGAAATACGAGTCTATGGCGTCACGGATGCTGGCGACGTCGTCCGGGTCCCGAAGGATCCTCGGCGGGAGCACCCATCTGCGTTCACGAGGGGCACGGGCCAGGGGGTCCTGAAGCAAAAGTTCCACGTGAGCGTGGTCCGACAGGGAAATGTCGGATATAGTGGCAGCTAAGGAGTCACGGGCCAATTCAAGGGAGGTGAAGAGATAGTCGATTCGGGAGTATGTCCGATGGGAGTGTGAATAGAAGGAGTAGTCTCGGGTCCCCGGGTTGTGGTAGCGCCACACGTCCACGAGGCCCAGATCGGTAAGCTGCGTTCTAAGGGTAGAGGACATTGCTCCAGCACCATTAGAGGGGCCTCCCGCACGATCTAACTCTGGGTCCCAAACAAGATTGAAGTCTCCGCCCAGGATCACATTAGTGTCGCCCGATGGGAACTGATCCCGCAGAAGTGCCTGGAGGTATTTGTCCTGCGACTGGTTGGGTGCATACACACATCCTAGAGTGAGCCGTGCACCGCCCATCTGTACCGTGGCTCGGAGGAACCGCCCGTCAGCGCTTTTGAAGGGTTTCACGGATCCCCGCCTAATGCCAGCCCTGCAGAGGATTGCCACCCCCGCTGTCTTGGTGTCAGAGGATGCCCAGAACTGTGTGGGGTATCTAGGGTGTGCCATGCGCTTAATGTCCCCCCTGAGAAGGTGCGTCTCCTGGAGGAGGATAATGTCAGGGGAGTGGTGTAGGAGGTAGCGCCATATCTGCTTCCGTTTGTTGGGGGAGTTGAGCCCTTTGACGTTGAGGGAGAGGACCTTCAGGGGTGTAGGGATGTTCGCTGTCATAGCGCCAAGGGGGAGTGGAGTCGCGCAAGACCCAGCTTAGCAGACCCCCCCGCAGAGAGGACAACAGCAGCCTCGCCTCGCCTCAAGCGCGTCAACCCCCGCAGGTCCCACCACGCCGCCCCTCCGCAAGCGCGGGAAGAGAGTGGTATGAGAGGGCAGTGTAAGAGAGAAGTAGGAAGAGGAAAGAGAGAAAAAAGAGAAAAGGCGCAGAGAAGAAACAGAACCAAAACAGGCCAACAGGGCCAGTGTACAATGTCCCAGGTACCGGACATCCTCTACCCGAGGGTTTGGATGAACTCAGGAATGTCACTTCCTACGGGACAAAGGGAGGGAGCGGAGATCTGGGTAGGTGAAATGAAAGCAAGTCGTCTCAGAGTCCGTTCACCCCGCTGCCTCAAGGTAGTCCGGGGGTGTGTCGATCCGTGGGGTCCACACGGTCCATTCAGGCGCCTACAGGGCGCTGGGGTTTAGTGGTGTGGCACATGTCCTGGTAGAGGCAAAGGGTATCGTCCATTCCCTCTGACCCCCGTTAGTGAGAGGGGGGGGCCCCACCCCCAAGAACAGTGGGGTTAGGTCACCCTGGCACAAGAGGATAGATCAAAGTGTCCAGAGGGCAGGCGTGTGTTCAGGGCAGCTTGAGTCACAATAGTGATGGTCAGTGGCCTTCCGGAGTCGAGGGGCGATCCCCACCCTCAGAGCCAGAAGCGATAGGTTGGGAGGCCTGCTCCTCGCGGTCGCCCTCAAGGGAGCGGATGTGTGCGATGATGTCCTGCTTGGCCTGCGAGGTATTGAGTGCGTCCACCGGAGGGGATCGTCGACGTTTGCGCACAGTGGACCATTCTGGACGTGAAGGGGCCGTCCCAGAGTGGGGAGGGCGAGCTGGACTGTGGTCCGGGGATTCCGGCATGCCCAGCAGTTGTGCCGCTTCTCGATAGGACCTGAGTGCCCTGCGCTTGCCCTCCCACCTGAAGATAAGAGCAAAAGGATGGCCCCACTGGTACGAGATGTTGAGGGTCCGGAGTCTCTCTGTGATCGGGCGGAAGACCTTCCGTCTATGGAGTGTGGTGGGGGCTAAGTCCTGAAAAATCTGGATCTTGTGGCCCTCATACTGCAAGTCCGGGTTGTCCCTAGCCGCTTTCAAAATGGCCTCCTTCTCAGTGAAGTAATGGAGTCTGGTGACGATGTCGGGCAGGAGGCCCGCTTTTCCCCCCGCTCCAAAGACTCGGTGTGCGCGGTCGAGCGCGGCGGGGGGGGCGTCTTCCTCGCCCCACACCGCTTGCAGGAGTAGGGCCACGTAGGCCATGGTATTAGTCCCCTCTTCTCCGAGTGGCACGCCCCGTATGCGGAGGTTATTGCGGCGTCCCCTGTTTTCCAGGTCTTCCTGCTTGATCTGGAGCTGGATATGTTGCTCCTCAAGGGTCGCCACTCTCTGCCAGATCTGTTCCAGGTCTTCGGTGCGGGAGTCGACCGTTTTCTCTAGGCCGTCGACCCGGTCGCCAAGGTCGGTGACTTCCCTGCGTAGTTCTTTGACGCATGTGTGGACCTCCGTCCTGAGGAACCCAATCTCAGTCTTTAGATCGGCCATGAAGGAAGACATGAAGGCCTGCGTCACTGGCGGAGAGTCGGCTGGTGGTGGGGGTTTCCCCCCCGATGCTGGTGGGGGGCCCCCGGAGGATGATGGCGAGCCCGCCTTGCCCCACATGGAAGCCACCGATGCCCCTCTGGTCGTCGTGGGCGGGGGGTCCGGCTTGTTCCCCTTGCCGCGGGTCATGGTCCACTCAGGGTGCCAAAAGGCAGCGGGAGGCTGGGTCAGACACTGCGCACAACCCCTGGTCGGTGGTGAGGGATAATCCGGGGGAGGCCGCGGGTGCCCCCGTGATCCAGCCGCCCGGGTCCCACAGTCAGAGGCTCAGGACCACGAGGCAAGAGATGGCGGTGCGCGCCTCGGCCCTCACGAGTCCGGAGCCGGAGCTGTCCGCTGACAGAACGCGGGGCACACTCAAGCAGTAGTAGGCCAGTAGTAGTCCAAGATGTGAAGGGGCCGCTGGAGCGGGGGCAGGCTGCGCAGCCAGGAAGAGCAAGGTAGCGTGCAGGCCAGGCCTGGGGCCTACAGTCGGAGGGCCTCCGATGGTACGTGGTGTAGCGCAGTCTCCCGGTCCCGCCCGGGTCAGGATCCACTCCCGGCGCGGCGCCCAGCTGGCCCCGCGGCGGCGGCGGAGGAGTGTCCAAGAGGGTTCCCCCGGGCATCTCAGCAGCAAGTGGTCCGGAGTCAGGGGGAGAAGATAGTGGGGGCCCCCGGTGTCCTGGTATATTCACAGCAGGGCCGTCTAGTCCGTAGTGCACCAGGCCGACAGGGCCGGGCTGTAGCGGGGAGGCGGTCAGGGGATGAGGTCTGCAGAGCTGGGGCCCTCCAAGGCGCAAGTCTCGCCAACAAGCAGCGTCGGGCCGCCCCCCCAGACCGCTGTCCAGGGCAGCAGGGAGCGCTCAGGTAGGGGTCGCCTGTACGTGGGGGGAAGATGGCGGGCAGACCCGCGGTCGGGCCCCACTATCGCCGGGCCCCTCCGGGAAATGGTTGGGGGGGGAGGGGGGGCGGCGCGCTGCAGCTCACCGGATGGATCCAACGATGGGCGAGGGAGCCGTGTCCAGGGCTCGTGGGCAGGGGGCCTCCGGCGACCCCTCCGGACCGGGCCTGGTGTTCCCGCCAAAGCCGGGGGCTCGCGTAGATGCGGCGCCCAGGCCGCTGCTGTGTGCCCCACTGGTGGCAGCCCGGCCCCGGCAGCTTCGACGCGTCTTGGCTGGCGTCAGGCAGGTTCCGCTGATGGGATGGAGCCGCAGGAGGGATCAGGGGTGCTCCGGAGCCTCACCCGGACCGCAGTGTCAGTCCCCTCCGTGGGAGCCGGACCAGACGTCTTGGCAGCAGGCCCCGCTGTAAGATGGCGGCCACCGGCCGATCACAGGGGCCTCGGAACTAAGCGCTGCGACCGCGTGTGCTCACACAGCCTCGGTTCGCCGCCAGAAAGGATCGCCAGCAGGGTCGGCAGTGCGCAGGGGGTCCCCAGGAGCAGATGCCCCCCGAAACTACGCTGAATCAGGCTTGATAGAGCAGCGGGCGACGGAGCTCGCTCGAGACACGTCTGCTCACATCGCTGTCTCGGCCACACCCCCCAACGTCATTTTTAACATGAATTCAGTTACATAATGAGAAAACCGAGGACTAAAAATTAATGTTATGTTTTGTGCAATCAGAAAAGCTCTCAATGGTTAATTAAGTTTCAGTTTTCAATTGAGTCTCTGCTTGTTTGATATCTGGGAATGATAGTACACTTCTTACTACTGTTTGAGTTTCTGTATTTTTAAAATAAACAGCAAGGTCAAGCAGTTTCACTGACTGCATTCATAAAGCAAGCTCTCATTAGGTTGCATGAACAAGTTATCATTCCAAGAGGGGCCTCCACGTTCTGCATTTCTGGGTAACTTCCTAACATGCGTTGTATTGTCATACTTGTTCATGTGACTAGGAGAACCTAATGCTTACACTTATACTCTTCGCTAGGACCACTCACCTGTGACTTGGAGCTGCGACTTCATTGTCAATCCATTAACACCTCCAGTTCTTGACCAACTGCCCTCCATATCACGGGCTGGGTTACAACCCTAACAAAAAAGAAAAAGAGAATCTTATTAGAGTAGAATACATAGATTTGATTTTCGTGCCCGAGCATTCCAATTTATTCATTCCACAAACCAAAACAGATGAACAAATGAATCAGCTACATGCAAATCTGATTTCATGCTACAGACTACGCAGTTATCAACAAATGAAATTCAGCATTCTCTTGTAAAAGAAGCAAATAACCTTCTTAATTAGATGTTTAGTTAGTGGAGTACATGTATGGCACGTAATACAGCTCCAACACTCTTAGTCCACTGTCCCTAGACAGAAACTCTTTAGTGCTCAACTCCTCTCACGCATTGCCTCAAATGTCCATATCTTTAGTCTGTTGCCTGGGTCCTGCTGTCTGGCCCCTGGATGGCACCCGTATGAGGCTGACTAGCACCCCGCAAGAGCTCCTGCAACAGCGTTCTGTGCAGGAACCCCAGGCTAGCCTCTAACGGGCAGGTTAGGTAGCACAACACAAAAGGACTTCATCAGTGATTTATTCTAGTCAATCCAGTCAGGATTCATTCACTTTGCACAATACAATATGGCTATTATACGGAGACTTCTCCAGTACCAGAAAAACTCAGGAAGGGTTGCCACTTAGCAATGCCTCAACCTCGGTTTGTACATTTAAACACAGACACCGCAACTCAAGACCAGTGATAATAACATTTTATGGGATTATTAGAGATAAACGTTTGAGGGGGGCGTGGTCTCGATGCCACTCAAGATGGCCGCATGATCGAGGAGGTCCGCCGAACCGGGATGCTTGCTGACAGCTAACTGCGTAGTCTCGTCTCTACTCGGACCCTGCAGTTTGGCAAAACACGTCGGAATGCCTGCGGATTCCAATACCTCCTTTTCCGGACCTTTCAAGTGCCGCATTCCTTGACTTTTCAGCATAGCGTCTCTCACTCGATGTCCGCCGCCATTTTGTGGAAGCTCCGCGACTGATTACAAGTAGCGGGTCCCGCGCTTCCCTTAAGGTGTGTTTTTTTCCTAATTTTCCTGTTTCTTCAGGAATACACATCTTGTCTGCCTCATGACTCCCTTCATGCAGGATGCACCCCCTTTTTTTATTGTGAAAATGCCTCACAACCAACGATATTTTGCAGTGCCTTGCCTCAGAATGTACCGACCATTTTAAAACAATGACTATTGGCACATTGTGACATATGGGTGGTTCCTGCTGGTTTATGCATCACCTTGGGCTTGGTAAATATTTCATGCTGTACCTTTTTTTAAGCAGCCTGCCTTTAATTTTTGTCAGCTGCCTGTTCGTCTTGAACACCAATTATGACCGTTTTGTGCAGACGTCTGGAACTTTATTTTTGCTCTTTTCACTGGCTACCTTCACTTAATAATGCCATTTTGAACAAGTTTCTATGGACGACTTCTGCTCATTTGCATGAACCGGCTGTGTGACGCCAAGTTTCCTCTACTACTGCAGTCGCCATTGTAAACATTTCTGTGCTTTATCACGCTTTCTAGGATTTCATGACCTCATATTCACTTTGTCGGCTGTGGTTTTTTGGTTCTTCACCCTATTTGTACTACTGCATTTCTGAGGTAGTTTCTCTTTTTCCATTTGTTTGAGGCTCTTCTACACTGCCTTTTTTCCTTGCTCTCAACGAGTGTTTATGAGCATATGGGCAGACTGCGCAAGCCACAATTTGCTTTTATTCCCTCCAAACCCACTCAGGAGTCGTCTTCTCCAACTCCTAGCAGTGCTCCTGGAGCGGTTGTTCAAATGGCTAGTCAAGCACCGCCTTGCACCTCCTCCTCAACGCACTAGTCATCTACTAAGGCCTCTCCTCCTAATGTTTCCACTAAAGTTTGAAACATAACCCTCTTTCTCCGGAGAAATCTTCTTCCCTAATTTCTATGGAGTAAATTCTTGAGGAGATACGAGCCCGCCACCCTTTTGTTGATTAGACTAGCAAAGACATGCAACTATTGAAAGACAACTGGGCTTCCATGGATGCCAGGATTACTTCTGTAGAGCAGCAGGTTTTGGGGGTGCAGTCCAACTCCCAACGCATATCTTCTCTAGAGAAGTCGGTTCGTGCTCTCCAATAACACACTGAGGATTTGGAAAACAGAAATAGGCGGAACAACCTCTGCATTTATGGTTTGCCGGAATCTTTGGAAGGAGACGATCCAGTATCATTTTTTACTTCCTTTCTTCCAAAACTGCTCGACATGCCACCTTCCACTTCCATTAGTATCCAGAGAGCCCATAGACTTGGTCCACGTTCATCTGATTCACCTAAGTCACGTGGTGTTATTATTCTCTTCTTGAAATTCACGGTTCTCCTTTCAGATCTTTCTGCGGCCAGATACAAACGTCAAGTGTCCTGGTTGGGCCAGAGAGTATTCCTGTCTCAGGATGTTTCCAATGCCACAGCATCCAGAAGGAAGGAATTCCTGAACCTTCGTGCACCCTTACGATCTCTCGGTGCGCGTTACGGCTTGTTTCATCCCTGTATCTTCAGAGTTACTTACCAAAATAAAACTTGGTCCTTTCAAGACGCCGGAGAACTGAAGAACTTCATTCGGGTGGTGCCATGGATACCTCGACTCCTTCTAGTGGCTGAGTGCTCCAATGACTGTTTCAATTATTCAATTGCTGTTTCTCTTCTCTTGCTTCATTTTCCTGACTTAACTGTCTTGTTGTCCTGGTATATTTTTCGCGTTGTGCATTCTGTGTGTTGTTATTTCCCAATTGTTATTTGTTAATTCTCTCTTCTCCCCTCACACAGGTCCCTGAAGTACTTCCTTGAGTCTGTGTAGGTCAACCTGTCAATTGTCAAGTTTGTTTTGTCCTGGTGCAGTTGGATTTCCTCCCTTTGCAAGGTCCGTCTTGTAGAGTGTCGCCATTTCCCCATTTCCTTGTGTTTGTATTTTTCAGGTACGTTATTTCAGTCATCCTTTGGATATGTACTGTCTTTTCTTCTGTCTCCTTTTTTCCACCTTTCTTTCCTCTCCTTTCCCCTCTTCCTTTTTCTTGTTTCCTATTTTTCTGGCATCTTACTGTTTTCTTTCCTCTGCTTTTTGATGTTTCATGCTTTTTTGCAAATTTTAATGTTGTTATGTTTATCTTGTTCACAAATTTAGAGTTATCTCGTGGAATGTAAAAGGTTTTATTAACCCTATTAAACGGCAGAGAGTACTTTCTCATTTATCCTCCTATAACTCTGATATTGCTCTTTTACAAGAGACTCATCTTAATGACCTTGAATCTCTTAAATTAAAAAGAAATTGGGTGTGTACAGTTTTATTTTTTCCCTCTTCCAATAAAAAAAATGGAGTTGCCATTTTAATTCATAAATAAATTGAAATGTAAGGTATTATCAGAGAAGGACTCGGAAGGAAGATGGATTTTGGTTAAATTACTGATTAACTCAATTTCTCTCACTGCTTTTAATATTATGGTCCTACTCAACCTGATTGTTCGTTTTGGCCTTTAATTACCTCCAAGTGCATACAACACAAAGATTTTTTTTTCTTTTAGGAGGAGATTGTAGTCAAATTATAGACCCATTTCTTGATCGCAAGTCCACTGTTCGTTTTATTACCCATGGAAACTCACACATCCAGACACTCTGGATTATTCCTTCTTCTCACATCCTCATGCTTCTTCCTCTAGATTAGACTAGATCTTTCTCTCTCAGTCTCTTACTCAAAATCTACTATCCTCTTCTATTGCACCCATTGTTATCTCAGATCATGCCCCTATTATAACGGATATTGATTTACTTCCACCTCCTCCCAAACCATCTCGTTGGCGTTTTAATTCTACGCTTCTTACTGACCCTATTTTCTCTTCTTCATTTCGATCTTTGACTAATGACTTCTTTCAAATTAACTCTATTCCCGATACTCCTCCTTATATCCTTTGGGACTCCTTTAAGGCTACTGCGAGAGGATTTATTATTGATTTTGTTTCTAGGAAAAAGAAGTAATTTCTGCAAAAACGTAAGTCTTCTCTTGCATATATTAAAAAATGAGAACATCACTTCTATACCTTTTCCGATAAATGTACATCACCAGAACTTTTGCGTGCAAGGATTTCCTTCAACAAGCTCACCACGGACAATGCTTCCTCAATTCTTCTTCGTAGTAGAGCGCGTTATTATGGGGGTCGTAATAAATCTGGAAAATCTTAGCTAATTACCTTAAATCTCATAAGGAGCGTACTTCCATTGAATCCATCTTTTCCTCTGACAATGTCTCCTCAATACGGATAAAGTTATTCTCAAACAATTCCAACTCTATCAACAGTTATACACTCCAGAATCTCCTCCTCCTTCTTCTACGATTCATTCCTATTTTGATAAAATATCTAAACCCTCTACATCCCACCTTCATTTTCCAAACCTTGACCTCTCCCTCCATGAACTTTCTACAGCTCTGTCTTCCCTCACTAAGGGCAAAACTCCTGGTCCTGATGGCTTTCCAGTTGAGTTTTACCTGCATTTTTCTGATCTTTTATTACCCAAACTGTTATTGCTTTTTCAATCCTTTTTTTTTCCTGGTACGGCTGCGGGTACTTTTCATGACGCCACCATCTGTCTCATTCCGAAAGAGGGTTGTGATCCCAAGTTCAGTAAAAATTATCACCCCATTTCGTTGGTTAATGTTGATTATAAGCTTTTCGCTAAATTACTTGCTTTACGTTTGGATCCTTTCATGCCCCATCTTATTGGAAAAGACAGTGCGGTTTTATTAAAGGCAGACTCACCTCTGACAATTCTCGTCTTTTTCTAAACGTCTTAAATAAAGCCCCCTCTCTTTCAAGTCCTTTGGCTGCCATCTCTGTTGATGCTGAAAAAGCTTTTGACAGAGTAGATTGGTCCTTTTTATTTGCCTCCCTTAAGTCGCATGGCTTTGGCTCCAAAGTTATTTCTCTTGTTTCTTTATTATATTCTTCACCCAAAGCTTCTATTCTTGTTAATGGCCAACTCTCTTCCTCTTTCATTCTTCACAGAGGAGTTCGTCAGGGTTGCCTGCTTTCCCCACTTCTTTTTGTTTTAGGCCTTGAACCCTTTTTGTCCTCCATTCGCCAGAATACCTCTATTTCCGGTTCCCCCTATGGGGATCATCAATCAAAACTTTCTGCATATGCCGATGACATCCTCTTATTTATTTCAGACCTGGAATCATCTATCTCTCCTTTGCTAGCTGAATTTGAAGCTTTCTCCCTGGTCTCTGGATATAAAATCAACTCGGATAAAACAGAAATTCTCCCTTTGACTAAGTTTTGTCTTACTCACCTCTTTTCTTCCACTGGTTTTGCCTGGAATAACACAAAGATTAAATATCTTGGGGTCTGGTTTTCCAATTCTATTTCCTCCTCCATTAAATTAAATATGTATGCAGTTCTTTCTCGAATTGATCAATTATTTTCTTCTTGGAACCCTCTTTTTCTTTCTTGGTGGGGTCGCCTTGACTCCATTAAGATGATGATTGCCCCTATTCTTATTTACATTCTTTCTATGTTACTTGTGCATATTCCTGCCCTGTACTTCAAACGTATTGACTCCTCTATCTCAAAATTTCTCTGGAAAAGTAAAACACCTGGAATTTCTCTTCTATCTCTTCGCGGACCTACACTGAATGGTGGTGTTAATTTTCCAGACTTTCGCCTCTACCATAAATCATTTTCTCTCCGTCAAGATTCACATTGGCTATCATCGGAGTCCTACCCCTTCTCTCCTCTTTGGGTACGTATTGAGCAATCTATTTTATCGCCCTTTTCTTTTGAGGAGATAGTGCGTTTCTCCTCTAAGACCCCTTATGATTTGCTTCCCTTGTTTAAACATACTTCCTTTTTTCTTAAACCTTTATTTTCTCAGTTGGTTGTTTCACGCGAATCCTTTCTACGCTTACCCATTTAGTATAATTCACTCATTCTTTTACATGATAGACCTTCATCAGAGCAACCACCATCACCTGTGCCCCTATCTGCAGCCTTCATTACCGCTCGCGGCCCCCGCTTCGCGGGAGCCGCTCGCAGCGGTTTTTTTCTGCCTCATTGGGACCCATGCTGTTTGCCTGGCCGGAGGGAGCAACCACCATCACCTGTGCCCCTATATGCAGCCTTCATTACCGCTCGCGAGCCCCCGCTTCGCGGGAGCCGCTCGCAGCGGTTTCTTTCTGCCTCATTGGGACCCTTGCTGTTTGCCTGGCCGGAGGAAGCAACCACCATCACCTGTGCCCCTACCTGCAGCCTTCATTACCGCTCGCGGTTCTTTCTGCCTCATTGGGACCCTTGCTGTTTGCCTGGCCGGAGGGAGCAATCACCATCACCTGTGCTCCTCCCACTTCCTATATTCTTGGCCACGCCCCCAGCTTCGCGGGACGCGCGCCGGGCAAAGCCCGAGCTAAGGGCAGGCCCGTTTGAGCCCGTTCGAGGCCGGAGCAGGCCGGGCGGAGCCTGCTCTCTAACGTCCGGACTGGGTCATTGGCGTGCATTACTGTTTGGTAAGTTCTACAGGTAAGTTTGAAGCTGCATAAACTGTTCCCTGGGATGTCAAGTGGCACGAGCAGGAAGAGAATGGCCCAACAAGGGGGGGGGGGGCTTGGCGGGGACACTGGATTATTTTTTTAAAAGAGCCTCGAATGTCCTTGCTCAAGAAATAGCAATAACCAAACGACGGCTATCACTTGATTTGCTCTCAAATAATACCCATTCCAGGGAAGGTTCTTTTCCAGTACACTCTCCCACTCAAGGCTTGACCATTAGAAATGTTGAAGAGGCGGACACTCCACCGATAACTGTGTTGGTAGACTCTGTACTCAAGACCAGGGCATTGGACCAGCAAACATGAGCCATTACCAGGTCAAATTCTGCATTATCTACCACAAGAAAGGAACCCATAATGGCCACGCCCGATGCTAACAAAAAGAGGCGGTAGGGGGGGAAACTCAAAGAAATACTGTCACAGCAAAACAAAGCAAATTACGAGGGATGAGGACGAACGTAAAAAGGTGGGACACGGTCAAGAGCCGGAGACTGATCCATCACTGGCAGTGCTGACGGCTCCGGACATACAAAATGGCCCGGTACCCTCCATGAATAATGCTTTTTGGGACAAAGTGGGTTCTATAATTGCAGAGTGTCTGTTACCCCTTACTCAGAGATTGGCTGCTATCGAAGCTAGTCTACTATCCCTCATTAATGTATCTGATCGGAATCTTGGGGTACTAACTAGACCATCTAATAGCAGTGACAAGCATATATCACCAACTCCACCTGACTCAAACACTGGGGGAATAACCAAGTCTGCTGTAGTAGGCCAAAGTGTGCATGGGGTGGGGTGTTCGATAGCGGTCAAATCAGTGCAGATAGGGAATGCTGCTATTCATGGCCAGGAATAGCATCCCCAAAACCAAACCACACCCAGGCAGGACAATAAATCATCCACACCAACAGCGAAGTGGTAAAACACGTCCAATTAGAATTGATCTAACCCCTGAATCCAGCCCGTATGTAGTGGTTCTAGCTGGGGTACCTGAACAGATTAATGACAGCGAGGAATCCCACTTGTCTTTAAAAAATAAAGTCACAGATTGGCTCAACAAAAACAGACCACTCCCGTCGCATACAAGTAGTGAAATTCTGCTTGTCCGCAGGGTGTCATGGGTGGGACACAGGGTAAAGAATCTTATGGGAGACGGTGTTTTGGTAAACTTTAGGGATACGGGGACTGTGTCCCAAATCTGTGAGTGGACGCAGTCAAATTCTATGTCAGTCATACAGTCTCTCCCCTTGTCGTACTTTTATCCCCCTGGCCTCCTGCGCCACAGGCCAGATACTGAACAAGTTTGGAATCTAGTTGGGCCCTCAACAGGTGGTGGGAAAAATAAGGGCAGGTTTGGAGAGCCTCATACACCCTTGGCTATCCATCTACAAAACAGACACAGTTGTCTGGATATGGTGGATTGACTGCAGCCCAATCAAGGGGGTACAACTGGGGCAGTCCCTGTGAAAGTAAGGGTTAATGGAGGAAACAAACTAATAGGAAAATCTGCAAGCACTATAGGGGTAAAAATTGTTGGAAGAAGTATGGTGAATACCTTGATTCCAGCTACTCAAACCAACAGCCCACTACCCATTGGTAGAAGCAAGGACCCTGTAGCTATTATACTGGTAGAAGCTAACCCACCGCATCCCTCATTATCTAAAATGAGCTTAACTGATGGGGGTAATACGGAGCGATTCAAGTTCAGGGACCTGGGCCATAGGACAGACACACTTAAAATACTATCATGGAATATTGCGGGTTTGCCCAATAAACTGACCTGCCCCGTATGGGGATCCTTTGTGGATGAAAATTATGTGTGCCTCTTCCAAGAGACTTGAGCTCGAACGGAGCAATACCGCGTGGGTTTTGCTTCATTCTATGTGCCAGCTGTATGGGGGGGGGGGGAGGCTGCCCGTCAGGAGGTCTTACTATCTGGGTCGGTTCTCATCTGGGCTGTACTGTTAAGTCATTAAACACCCATTCCAAAGACGTCCAATATGTAGTCCTTGCATGGCCCAATGCTTTTAAGCTTGCCCTAATTAACTTCTACTCTCGCCCTGTAAGTTTAGGTAGCGAGTCCAGCACTATTGAGGGTCTGTCCCACTTTTTTTTTTTAACAATTACGAGCAACACTCACCTTCTAGTGGGGGTGACCTGAATTGCCATTTTGAGCCTCTAGAGGGTATGAAGGAAGATGTCCTATTGGCAGAGGATGACTACTGGTCTATACCCCCAACCCAGGCCCCATCCCCCAGGGCATGGTCTCCGTTAGCGATACAGATCATGGCCTTAACCGTAAACCATTCTTTGCGAGCATGTAATGGCCGCACCCCCTCGGACACCCCAGCCAAATGTACTTTTAATAAACCTGGACATATGTCCCGTCTTGATTATATTTTGGCTGAAACACGGTTATGGCCAAAGGTTATGGACTTTATGGTCACCATAAGAGCTGAGAGTGATCACAATGCCCTAATTTTAGAACTGGGCCCGCTCAATACCAGCAGGAGCAGCACTTCAGCTTCTGGGGAAACCGATGCTAGGCTTACTCTTACAACTAGGAATATTATATAGCCTGATAGTTCCTTTGTTTCTAGAGGTCGCTGCGCTAACTACTCAACCACTGCCCCTGATTATTTAATCAAGTTGGAGGCTCTCCATGTGGATTTAGTATCCAACTTGGCAGAGGTACTTAACCCTCGGGTGTGAAAGAAGGCAAAAAGGGTCCGACAATGTTCATGGTATAATGCAGCTTGTAGGAAGGCTAAATCAGAGCTAGTACAGGCCATAAAAAATAATAACAAAACTGTAATTAAAGCTAAGAGAGCACATTACAAATGGCTGACCAAATGTGCGAAGGAAAAGTGGGACCACGATATGTGGTCCAGTCTATCTTCTGAGCTAGCAACCAAAGATTCCCGGAAATTCTGGTCCATAATTAACAATGGCTGTGGTGAGCCGAAAGTAGCTATTGAACCTAACATAGCAGCGGAAGTCTGGGAAGGCCATTACCGGGCACTGTATTCCACTGAGGGCCTCCCAGATGACCTCGAAAAAACATTTACTCAGCTGGTTTCCACTCCACGTTTTGAGGTGATTGAGTTCACGGTGGCGGAAGTTTGAAATGCTATCTCCAAACACGCCACAGGCAAAGCCCCAGGCCTGGTCAAACTCCTGGGTGATCTCTTTAAGCAAGAGCCGAAAATCTGGGGCCCATACTTCCAGATCCTTTTTAATGCGGTCCTGAGAGGCATGGCGGTGCCCCGTACTTGGCTGGGCGCAGAGATAGTCCCCATTTTTAAAAAGGGCTCTCCTCTGCTCCCATCCAACTACAGACCCATCAGCCTTATTGATGTCCCCCAGAAGATCTTTCTGAGACTCATTTTGGACCGTCTACAGGACTGGATAGAGGAGCATACAATTCTTAGCCCGTATCAAGCAGGGTTTAGGAAGAATACTTCCATCGTGGACCAAATCTTTTGTTTATTACTCCTGTTTTGGAAAACAGTGAGAAGAGAGGATGGCAGCCTCTATATGGTATTTGTTGACCTTCGCTCTGCTTTTGATCTAGTTTCCCGGGGGAAACTCTGGACCGTGCTTCTTGAACTGGGTATCCCGGCACATCTTCTGTCTGCCCTGATGAGGCTACATGAGGCTAACTTCGCCCAAGTCAGATGTGGGAAAAATGGTGCACTGACATCTCGATTTCCCGTTGGCAGGGGGGTATGGCAGGGTTGCGTGCTTGCACCTACCCTGTTTTGCCTCTATGTCAACGTGGTAATCGCGCACCTTAATGGAGTACAGAACAACAATGCTCCGAAGCTGGCTGGTAACAGGGTCCTTGCAATTATGTTTGCAGACGACACCCTCTTGCTGTCTAAATCCCCAATGGGTATACAGTGCACATTGGATGGCTTTGAAGAATTCTGTAGCGGTCGGGGACTGGAGATCAATTCTCTTGAAACCAAATTTATGATCTTCAGTCTCCCCGCAACCACCCGGCCAAACCCAAGCCTTGGAAAACAAGGCTTGAAAGGGTATCTACTTTTGACTATCTGGGGGTCACTATTAACGAGAACTTGACGTGGGGCCCCCAGCAAATTAAGTCACAACTAAAATTGGCCCAACTCTCAGGCAGAATTCTCAAGCTATCCAATAAGTCCACTATAAAACCTGTTGGACCACCGTTGGAGGTTTATAAATCACAAGCCAGGGGTGCGATTATGTATGGCGGCGAACTATGGGGACATTCTTGTAGTACCGAAATTACCATGACAGAAAATAAATTTCTAAGACAGTTGCTAGCATTACCATCTAGTACTCCACTTCTTCTTCTAAGGCTTGATCTGGGGTCAGACCAATCAACGAAGAGCTAGCGCTAAAGCCTCTTAGGTTCTGGCGCAGGCTCTGGGTAACACCGGAGTTGTCAAACTATAGGCAGGAACTCAAATAAATATTGACCTTCTCGAGTGGCGGGAAAATTCCCTGGTTCATATTTATAAAGAATGAATGTATAAGGTTAGGAGTACCTGTTCTATGGTCTGACCCCGAGAGGGGTTGTAAATCGATCTCACGTACCCAACTCACGAAAACATTTTGGGCTGATAAACTTAATGCTGCATTATGCAGTCATCAAGTCAGCCCCTTAACTGCTTCTTTCCTACTGGTTAAAGATTTTTTTATCAATTTGAGGGCTTTTTTGATTGACATATATCCCTTATTAGCAAAAAACTGTATGTACAGTGGAGACATGGTGTTCTACCTTTGCGAGCCTTTACTAGTAGGTGGTCAACTCCTGCTCTGAAAAATTTTCCTGGTTGTAATAGTGACACTGAAACTGATCCGCGCATTCTCTTCTTTTGTCCAGCATATCATAAGCCCAGGAAGTACTGGCTCGTACCTTTATGTAAAAATTAGGGTTTTTTGCATTGTATACTAAAATCAGACACAATTAGACCCATTGTATTTGCGGTTTCTCAATTTCTGGTAGCAATGTGGCACAAGCGCAGATTTTTAATCACTAGAGCTTGAATATGGATTGGCAGTCAATAGGATCAACATGTGTCTCCGAAACTTTTACTGTTTTTTGTCAAATTATTTATTGTCCTCTTTTTTAAAGCGGCTTTTATCTGTATGAATTTTGCTGAATTGTGTCCAGCTGGAAAATGCTTTGGAAATTATTTTTGCTATAATTAATTAAAAAGGTCCTCTATTGCTATTGCTATTGCTTTTATGTGCTTTTGTATACTTTTATGGTACATTGCCGAAATAAAGATTTCTTGAATTAATGAATGAATGAATGATAGACCTATTTGTTGGCCCTCTTGGAGACTTAAAGGAATCATTTGGGTCCACCATCTTTTCGATGGCGTCTCCCCTTGTTTGTTTCCCCATTTTCAACTTAAATTTCATTGTCCTCGCTCTTTTGTACAAAAATACACTCTTCTTATGGAAGTCATTCTTGATCGTTATTATTCTCTTCCTTCTTCAGCTTCCCTTACTACTCCTCCTCCTCTTCTTGTAATACTCTCTACTCTGCCTAAAGCATCTCTTATTTATAAATTCTTTTCTTCCCCTAACCCGGACTGTGTCAAATCCAAATTGGAACTCTCCGGGGAATCAGATCTGAGATGTTCTTGGCCCATTACCCTTCGGGACAAACTCTGATCCAAAATCTTGAAGTTTTCTCAAGCTGCATCTCTCACGCAATCTCTATTTTGTCTGTATCACAGACTTTATCTTTCTCCTTTTTCCCTATCTCGTTTCTCTTCTTCCTCTGACTCTAGTTGTTGGACTTGTAAAACTCGTAATGCTGACCTTCTACACATGTTCTTTTTCTGTCCTACAGTTTCCTCTTTTTTGGAAACAGGTTTGGTCTTACATTTCTCAAGTTTTCACACTTTCCATCCCATATTCACTCCCTCTTCTTTTTCTTGGTAGTCTCTCAGATTCTCTAACTCTTCCCTCACACTCGCAAGGTCTCTTTGATCTTATGCTTGCACTCGCATTTCAGCATATCTCTTCTAACTGGAAATCCCTTACAAATATTTCCATACAACATTGGTGGAATTTTTTATGTCATTTTCATAGACTTGATGTCTCCTTCGCTTCCTCCTGTAAACCACCTCTTATTGTAGATTTATATTGGTTACCCCTTACCACGTATCTAGATCATTTGGCTCATAAGAAACCGATTCTTCTCAATTCCGAAAATTTTAAACCCCCTTTAAAGTTTTTACTCTCTCCTTCTTGTGTATTTAAATAATGTTTTACAGTTTTTCTTTATTGCAATGTTTCAAATATATTATACAATTTTGATTATTGCTTGTGCCGTTTCTTCCTTTGCCATCTCTCATACCCTTCCCCTTTTCCCATCCCTCCCCCCTTAAAACCCCATAAAATGCTTTTTGTTCCTTTGTTTGCCATTAGCAATGTTATGACTTGCATTTGATTTGTCTGCTTGATACCCTTCTTTGCTAGTGTCAATTTTATTGTTATCATTATTATTTCTAATAAAACTTTCAAACATTAAAAAAAAAAATAACCGTTTGCAGCAGTGCAGTCAAAAGAAAAGCGGAATGGTGATTTCAGGAGTCTGCAATTGTGTGGCTTAATATCAGTGGAAATAATCACAACTGTCTACTTTGTGTGTTAGCACGATTCTTAATCAGGTCATGTGTCTGAGGACTCTCTACAACAACCATATTCAGTTTTATTTTTAGCCTTGAAGTGGAAACAGTAGATCGAACAAAGGAAAATGCCCTTTCTAAAGGCACAATAGCATCTTTTAAAGTAGGTGCAAATAAGTTGGTGTCTCATTTTGGTTCAGTATGACTCCGATTCACAATTTGATGAGGGGTACTTAATGAAGGCTACAAAAAAGTGTTTTTGACAGGGGGTAGCAGAGGCACCAGATGAGTTGATTATCCATTCAAGGCGGGAACATTTTAGTTCAATTCTCAACCTACAGGTAGAGCAGATACATTTTGAAAATCTAAAAAAAAGGGTATTGGACATAGTCATGAGATTAGGTCAATTTATGTTTATATTAACATTCACAACCTAAATGCTTCTTCTACAATTATGTACACATACATATATACCCTGTTTAGAATTCTGAATGTTGATATGGTTAACCAAGAAAGGTAAACTCAAGGTGAAACAGTAACACGCAAAGAAATGTATGCTGAAAAACTCCTGCAAAGAGATTAAATTAGAAAAGGGTGTCAGAGACAAACTTTCTTCATTCAGGTTAAACCTATCGCTCCAAACACTGCCTCGACTCAAACAATATTCTCATCTGACATTAGTATAATATATTCCTGTGAATCCAAACTGCTGGTAACCCACTAACTGTATTAATATCTGACATTGATGTAAAAAATACTACAATTCAACAATGACTGCTCTCCATTTGTGCGCATGGAGTTAGTGACAACTTATACAAAGCAGTGTACATAAGATGGTTTAAAACTACACTCAATTCGAACAGTACAGGATCAAGCTACAGTTTCAAAATCAATTTCTTCAACAAAGAACCATCCGATGAACAAAACAGAGTTCTCTTTTACACTAATGTTTATCTTCTGTTTTTATGAGACATAAGATTATATATTGTGTGTAATCTCCAAACTAATGATACAAGTGATTAGCTCCGTCACTTGTTCTCACTACTTTATTTTTTAGACATGCCAGAACATATGAGTAATGACACCTGACTCTCTTAAAGAGGCATGACTATGATAAAGTACATTAAATATTGTCATTTTACCACCGGTAGCAATCCCAACTGAACTACTTTAATATAATCACTAGTAGTCTCCAGATGATTAATTACAAGCTCCCTTTGTTTAATTTATTCACCTTTACCAGAGATTGGCTAACATTCTAAAATGTTTTGTAAGGGAGTTCTTCCTAGTGCAAGAGCTCGTTCAAAAAGATTTTGCAATTCACATATTAATCTCAATCTTGTTTTTAAGTTTAAACAGTGTATAGATGCATGTAATTAAATATATCCAAGTAGTTCATTTGATGGGAAACTAAGGGTATTAAGCTAAATTCTTCAGTTATGCACTGAGCACACTGCCCAGACCTAGAGTTCGCATATTTACCCTATGCCTCTTACTCTAGATTATGTATGATCTGTAATAATGAAACACACAATCAATATAGATTTTCCAAATTACTTTGTCTAAGAAATCGAAATATTAGCATATAAAAGAAAGCAATTTTACTTTGCACCTAGGCAACTATTTTTCCTGGCGCTGGCCACCTATTAACAACATTTAAGGTCCAGTCAACGAACGGAAACGTTGTATAATCCTGATGTGCTAGAAAGATTACCACTTTGGCTATTTTATTGTTTTTCTGGAGATCTTTATTGAGAAAGGATGAATTTTGTGTTGCGTGCGTTAGTGCAACATATCAATGCAAGGAACCAATTGTATTATTTTTATAATGTGCCCAAGTAGAAAAGGGAACCAAAGAGTGCACCATGAGAAAGAGGAGAGACCACAGCTAGTAAAAAGTCACTTGGCGAACAAGATGACTCGCAAGTTGTTTGCAAATAAATGTCATATTAGCTGCGATGGAAGGGCATGGCAAAGGAATGTCCCGTCGTCTTCCTAAAAGGAGATGTGAGCGTATGCAGTAACATAGTGTGGTCTTTCTACACGAGATGTAAAAGTACGCACCACCAGTAAGAGCTTAGGTTTCTTTGTTGGCTATTTGTGCAACAAGAAACTTGTTGAAGTTTGTATGGGCCCTATTCTTTTCACTTTGGGGAAACTGCATAAGTGAAAATCCATGCTGAGTACTGTATTTGGAACCATTGCTACGATTTTAAGGAGCATAAGCGTCTGAATCTCCAGATGTGGACTGGTGCCTCATTTGACACCCCCATGTTACTTCAACAATGTCTGCCGGATGGCAGAAGATTCTCCTGAACAACTCTGTGAGCTACAGCCCTACAATGAAACAATGACACCGTTACTTAATTAACATTGTCAATGCGACGGGATACTGAGCAACATAATTAAAAAGTAGAGCTCATATTGTGTTTAACTACTGAAGATTTTGAAATGATTCATGTGAAGATTAATGTTGCAATTGTAAAATTATAAATACGTGTGTGTGTGTGTGTGTGTGTGTATATATATAAAAAAAAAAAAAATATATATATATATATATATATATATATATATATATACATACATACATACATACACACACAATACATACAGGTATTTATACACATACATACATGTGTGTCTATATATATATATATATATATTTTTTTTTTTTTAATGAAGGATAGTGAGAGATTGTCAATACTTATTCCACCAAAGGGTCCTTACAGGATGTTCATAAGAATGCCAAATGCCAGATGGGTGTAAACTACGCTTTATAAATATTAAAATAAAATATAATAAATATATATTAAGCTGTTCAGACAGCACCAACATTAAAGAGTCTGCGTGACCTGACAGACCCCAATGTGTCTACAATCAGCCAACAAAAACAAGAAAGACCCTCAAACATCCGCCACAATCAAGGTCGAACACATGCACACAACAACAGTAACACATCCTTCTAGATGCCTAATCAGGGATCTATGGAGGTCGGCCATGTAGTGGCCCAAAGTGTTTATCTTTCTTTCTTTAGTCCTGGGAGTTCCGATTAAAACATAGCATTAACAATTACGTTTCATGCATCTTTAGGTTTTGTAGGAGCTACTCTTAATGCCATTATCAACTTTAACATCCCCCCTTACTTTCGTTTTTTTAAGGAATATATTATATATAGATGGATGGATAAACAATATTTGAATTCCAGATCACCGACTCGGCCTTTCGCTATTCTGTAGTAAGAAAGAGTGCAAATGAGATGGCTAATAATGACAAAGCTATATTTTAGTATAATCCTTTCATTGGTCCTCTAGTGAATACGCCATTATTGGTGAACTACTACTCTTTTTTTTGTAGATGAGTTATGAAGTAACCTCTGTACAAATCACATTGGTTTTCTCTTGTGAAATGCCGGATAAAAAAAAAAAGGACGTGGATGATCAAACTAAAACGGTTCATATTGCTAGATAACAAGGTCTGTGACTTAAAACTCCATTAAACAACTGTTTAGTCTCCTACAACTGATTTCAAGTAACTACTTTAAGGATCACAGACGCATGCCGAGTGTAGAAACGCATTCTGTATGTATCAAAACTCAGCTGGATTTGCATTTACAGAAAGTGCTTGGCCTTAGTTGTCCTGAAAGAATCAGAGTATCTAGACAAGGCTTCTCCAACAAGTAGTTCGTGAGCTACTGGTACCTCTGCAGCTACTTATAAGACGCTCTTCTCTGTGCAGTCCTCCCTACTAAATCAGAAGCTTAGACGTGGATGATGCAAGTATACCAAAATTGAGTGTATTCAAGACAAAATGTACACATTTTCAGAAATCATAAGTGATGTTTGGGAATAATGAGTGCATCACCCGGACTCCCGAACTGCCGGAAGTCCAGGTGAGGCTTTGGAGTTTGATACACTTGGGCCAACTTATCACTGTGGAAGCGCTCATTATATGGATAGAGTCGTTACTGTGGACAATACGTGGTCCGTGGAACTCGACTGATACAAAATTGTAAAACGAATGTCATTAAGTCTACCCCGGTTTAAAGAGCTTTTTGCTTTTGTATCACGAGAGTCATATACATAATTGACTCAGCGAGATACCTTTTCCCATGAACCATTCATGTTTCACATCAAGAAGGACTGCCTTTTGAATATTGAGAGAAGTCTTGAGAAAGTCTAGGACAACGAAACATGCGTTGGCTGCCGTGTTTGTGTCTATGATTGGAATAAAATAGTGACCTGATACATCACCTTCTGCGGATCATTTATTGGAAGTTTGCCAACGGGACTTCATAAACTGTTTTTTTTCTTCCCTGAAATATTGATTGGGGATAAAAGTGACAGTCTTTTTGTGTGCTTTGGTGCATATGTGGACATTTTGTTCTATACTGCATTGTGCAGTTCCAGCGGACTAATACCCAAGGTGGGTGGGTATTGTAGCATGATGGGAGCACCCTTTGAAATTAAAAGGCTATAAAATTATTGTTTAATTATGGAGAATTGACATACAGATGTGCAGATCTGAAAGCATATCCACCGGTTGTATGCATGTGATTGAATTTTGCTGATCTAGCACTCTACAGTTGTAATTGTTTGTTTACTGTAGGTGATGCATTACTGTCAGCTAATTGGATAGAATAGAATTATCAGGTCTATATTTGAATTATGGCTACCTTTGATGATAATAGGGATGCCCTCATTGATGACTTATTTAATTCAAATTCAACAGGGGTACCAAATAACACCAGGGAAATAGCGAAGGAATGGGTTGAAACTAAAATGCCTTAGATTAGAGAGAATTAAAAAACAGGAGCTCTCTAGGTGGCGGGACGCAACAGTCCTGTGCAAATATATTAAAAAGGAAACCAGTACCAAGGGGGCTGCGTATACTTATTTTTCCATCTTTTGAGGATTTGGATAGGGGTCACTTAAAAGAGTGGGAAAAGTTATTGTTCACTTCATCCATTGGTATGATGGACATATTAATCAGGGATGCCGATTTGAAACAAAACAAACTATTAATGGATATTGCCATCTTAGAGAAAGAAATCAATGATTTAAACTTACCAGGGGCGAATGAACGTAATCTTGCAGTTTTGAAAGAAGAAATACATACACACCAACTATACTTAAAGGAGAAAAAGTAACAAAAGACCAGGCGGGATGAAAGAGACTATCTCAATGGGAGAGTCTATACGTTTGCAAAGAAATTTGACTTATTACTAAAAGGGTTGGAGAACCCTGATCTAGATTCTAGACTCGAGAGACACTTCAGGCACTCAAAGATGCTTACTGAGTCCTCCGCGGACTCACTGCTTGCCGCATTCCTGCCCAGCCGCCTAGTCGCTTGCTGCTGTTGCAGTTTGAAGTTTGCACAATCTGTATGCTGAACATTGAACATGTCTTACTACCACACAAGTGTAGATGCTAGAGTCGTTTTTTTTTTTCACAAACTGGGGAAGCAGTGTGGTGTAGGTGTTGTCAACCAGAAAGAGTTCTGCCTACACTGTCACTAACACAGTGGAACACAGATCTAATGCATACTAGATGGGAGTTCTACATAAGGGGCGGCCCACGTGAAAAGTAAAAAGCTTATCCTCCTAACCAATCTTACAGCATCAACAATCAGCAACAATAGGAGTTGCAGAATGTCCTTTTATTTCTGGGCTTTAGGCTGGTGGGTAGTAAAACCTATTGAAGTCACCTAACAAATTGTAAGAAAACAAAGATAAGAACTTGTACAGGTTTGGCTATTTACCCCACCACCACTAAAAAGATACTGTTGGTGTGAGAATAAGTCTATTCCTTTATTCTATTTTCAAAAGTCTGATTAGTCGTGTTATCTGTTCGATGCAGCACTTGCAACGGACCCAAGCTATCAGCACTTGTTTACACCGCTCACTCCACCCTTACAAGGAGGAACTATTAGCTCATGAGCTCTTCCACGCCTGCGAAGAACATTCTGGTAGGGCGAGAAGATCAGGCCTGTGATGGGTTGAAAAGGAGAGCAGCTTCCGCAGAAACATGACTCACTGGAAACGAGGCTACAAGCACACTCTCCGACGTACTGGAAAAACAAATGTGAGGAGAGAGGCTAAGGTGCATCTCGTGTCTTGCTGACAGCGGCATTTTAGTTATGAACACATGATGAGGTGCAGTGTCAAGTTACATACGGCCAGTCGACTAGCAGCACTGAAAAGTCTGGAAGAACAAGTATTTAAGTGCTCGGACATTTGAAGAATAAATAAATAAACAAGGATGGCCAATGCCAACAGGTATTGTGCAGACCTATGTATTCAAAGGCATTTAGAATCAAGCAGGTTTGTGTATGTATGCATTTTTGCCAATGTACCTGCCTAAACTACAAGGATGAAAAAAATCATACGGTATAATCTACATGTATAACTCATCAACAAGCACTAGTAATGCAAATAGGTCTGGCATATAAACTAAATTGACTTTTGTGTTATTGATGGGATTAGATACTCAATAAGTTATTATACATGCATGGTAACTTCTTTCAATTCATGCATCCATCCGCTGACTGATTCCTGCATGATAAACTATCATACATGTCAAAATGTTCTATAGTAAACTGGGGGATTTAAAAAAAAGAATCCGGAGAATGTATTTCTCCAAATGACTTCTATTAAAGCAAAAGCCATTTCAGGACGAGAGACAGCCAAAATAAAGCTATTTTTTGCTTCAAAAATCGTAGTCTCCCCTCTGAATAGAGTCTATTGACATGTATCCACTACAGACAACAGCATTCCAAAATAGTCGTTTGGTTTGGAGGAATCAGCAACGGACATACGGCGCTATACAGATGAAATGAGTAAGTACTGCCTGGGGAGCTGTAATATGCACTTAAGAAGAAGAAAAAAAAAAGGATGAGCAGCAGTAAAGAAATGAAAGGAAAACTAAAAAAAGAAAAAGGAGAAAACTGAAAACAAAAGGACTGTCCAACCAGCCCTGGAACTTAAGTGCACTCATTTTGGGTGGACGGGCATGTGTTATCAGAAAATGCGGTTAATTTCAAAGCAAGGGAGCCATTGACTGAGGTGGACGGATCCTTTTTCCCCATGCACTACTCTGTCATGAAGTAAACAGAATGTAAATGACACAGACAGACTAGTAGCAGAAAAGGACTGACCCCCGCCAAACGTCCACTATGTATTTGTATGAATATATATTTATGTATGTAATATTTCATTTTTTTTTTATTTTTATCACAAGACCCTGCCAGACAGCTAAGCTTTTCAGGCCTTTCATAGAGATTCTAGTGCAAATCATTATAGTACAAATATCCTACCCCAAGAATTTTCAAAGGGGTTATTGAAAGCCAAAGTCATTCCCTACAAAGGTAATCTGTGAGATGGATTTAATTAAATACTCAACTGCAAGACTTTAACACGGCGCAAAAACAATCCACCTTTAATTGCCTATTTGCTTTAACATAGGTTAATAATAAATAAATCCGGACCACTGCCTTTGTCGTAACTCTTCATATTAAAAAGATCAAGCCTAGGACATATGAAACACATTTTCCTAGTGAACCAAACAACCATTAACAACTTAGGCCTATTGTATTAAGCTTAAGCTTTCCCACAAGGCAATCATTAGGCATACAGTAAAGATCACATAAGTACACCAAATTACAGCTGGTAAAGCAAAGTATTATCTCTCCTAAGAGTAATCCTCCAACACGGCATTTCACAGTGCAAAACGTATATTCTGATGGTTTATCAGATAGGGTAACCAAAACCCTGGACTCCTTTGGTTTCCATGGAACAAAAGACCTAACTGTAGGCTATAATAAAGAGAAATAACAAACCACTTTTAAATGCCTATTGGCTTTAACATAAGCTTTTCACAATCAATATACCAGGCCTTCTGCCTTTAGTGTAATTTGTTATAATTAAATCGGGCCTATAACCTTTATCCATGGCTTGTCACCAAAACCAACACAGACCTATTGTGTTGGCCAAAGCTTTCCCACAATGTTTACCTTAGTAAAATTACAAATATGTACCAATTACAGTACTCAAAACAATATAAAATCCCTGCTGATAAGGTTTACCAGAGTGCAAATCTGCCATCCCGGACACCGAAACCCCTTCCTACTATAGTAATCTCTAAGATTATGTGTAACAAAATATCTCCATTCAGGCTTCAACACAGTGTATGTGTGTATGTATATATGTATATGGTATTTCTATAGCGCAACCCTAGTGAAAAGGCAGCGAAGCTCTTTACATGATAATAAAACAAGCAGAAAGTAAATAAAGAGGCTTGGTTGTGGACAGTTAATGCATTGTCAAGTAGTGTCTTCAAAGAGCCGATTCTTAAACTCTTTCCTAAATTGGAGCAACATTGGGTCAGTCCTGATGGATACAGGGATGTTATTCCAGATCCCGAGCCTTCCGTCTTTTTTTCTTTTTTACAATTCTTAAGTCTGCAGTTTGATGGTATCCTGGGTGCAACGAGAACCACCAGAGATGGTGAGCCTATCTGCAAGATAAGCAGATGTGCGGTTAATGATGACTTTGTAAATGAAGCAACTAGCTTGAAGATAGTGTAGGCCTGCAAGAGGAAGCAATATTAGCGTATTTCTCCAGGCCCTGGATAAGACAAGCTGCAGCATGTAGTATGGCCCAAAGGGGTGCCAGTGTGAACTAGGGTATTACTACCATCTGGAAGTGAGAGCACGAGGGCTTTAACAGCAAAATCGATTTGACATCCTTTAGAAGACATAGCTGGCAATAGGCAGTTTTGTTATTTTTGCAACATTTCATTTGAGGGTGAGGTTGGTGTCCAGGTTGAATCCAAGTAACTTGGCATTCGGTGAACGTTGGCATCACTGTTTTTGGCAAATTTCAGGAATTCGGTCTTGGTTGTGTTGGGCTTCAGGAAGGCACTGGAAACACAAGTCTGGATGGTGTGCAGGCAGTGTTTGTGGCCCTGGGTGTCTGAAGCACAGGAGATGTTCAAGAACAGTAGTCTGTCATTGACATAACATTGACTCTTGATGTGGTTATTTATGAGTATAACAACAAGTGACTATGTGTAGGTTGAAGATGACAGGAGACACTATGGAACCCTGGGAATCTCCACCGGTGATAGGGATCCTTTGCATACAGGAGGTGCTCACATGAACAGACTGGTGTTGGTTGGAAACCTAGGAGGAGAAACCAGTTAATCCCATTCAACACTACATGGTGTGATGGTCGACTGTCGTAGGCAGCTGAGAGGTCCAGCATTACCAGGAGGCAAGGATCATTTTCATGTGTAGTCAAGAGGGCAATGTGCAATGCTGTGGTCTTCGTACTGCATTAATGTGATACCAGACTAGTAGTCGTGGAGATGAAAATCAATGGAATTTGAACTTAGACTGCTTTTCCAATGACTTTGTCAATGAATGGTAGGTGAGTGATAGGCCGGTGGTTGGCAAGGTCATCAAGGTATAGTCAGTGCTGAACGTGTGTCAGTGGTTGCGAGTGGTGGCCACTGGCACTTATTTTTGGGGACTGGAGCTTATTTTTCTTCATCAAATATTTAATGAGAGCAGAAGATTGAAAAACAAACTGAAGGGAAGACGGAGGAAGCGAAAGACTGAAACCCCATAATAAAGGGAGAAAGCAGGGACCTACAAGAGTGAGATAAAGGGGAAGTGAGTGTTTGGTAGTCAATTAAATATGCCTGAAGTGAACTGAACACTACACATCTTAGTTATTTGGCACCAATTCATTTACAAATTAAGCACTGGATATAGAGTGGGTTCCTTTAGTAGTGGGAGGATCCAGCCTACGATGAAAACGTCTGGTAAAATGCCTTGAGTGAGAAAGGCAAGGACAATGGTAAGCAGGTATTCGATAGTGTTTCGAGAGATAAGTGGGCCTTAGCCTATTTGCTTTGTCATAACTTTCCATAATAAACAGATCACATCTAAGTAATTTGACAAAGATTTCCAGTGAACCTATTAAAATATAGCCTATATATTACAGGCTTGATTCTATTCCCAGAGGCCTACTGAAGTGTGCTTAAGATGGCAATCATCATGCCTACAATTACAAAATTATAGTTAACAAAACAATGTGCAAGCCCTTTCATTAGGGCCGAACAAGAATCCTCATAGCAAAAATCATCCCCAGGGGTTGTCAGAGTTAGTGACCAACACCAAAATACTTGATTACTATGGTAAACTGAGATTACATGTAACAAAATCACCTGGCTACAGCCTGTAACAAATTAATAAAAATCCACCGCTTGAGGCCTATAAGCTTAAACAAATGCTGTTCTCAATAAATGAGCTATAACTTCTGCCTTTATTAGAAATCGTCATAAAAAGAGATCACACGTGGTATCTAGCATAACTTTTAACCATACACAAACCAGGCCTAAAACGGATACTGTTGGCTTGTCACCATAATACATTCCTACCTATTGTACTAAGCATAAGCTTTCCCATAGGACAATCATCATACTCATCAAATTACAAATCTAAATACAATTACCTGCCTACGTGTTTTATAACAGTGTAATAACAACCCACCCTTATAAGCATACTACCTTTATCATACGCCTTTCACAATAACTAAGTCAGGTCTTAAGGGATATGACTGAACGGGCAGTGGCCGAAGAGAGCTGCATGCGATAATGCCTAAGGGACAATAAACTGGTGGATGATTTGCAGGCCTGGTTGGCGATGCTCACTGAGTTGCTTGAGCTGCCAGATGGTAGGCCTCCATCAGGTGCTTTGTGTGCGACGTGTGCTCAAATATCCAAATAGGTAAGGGGCGAGGGTGCAAGACAGTGCCACGAGAAAGTGACAAAATATACAACTCTACAGCTGCAACCAGCTACACATGTCCGGCTCCCATCGTCCCGCTTTGTTGGCTCCAGTGAATGTCTAATGCTTAGTCCTAGGCAGCTGTTGCAGTAAAGCAGGGTGGGAGGGGGTTGGGGCAGTTGTGGTGCTGTATTTATGAATATATTGCGTTATGTATTAGTTTACTTTATATGCCAGCAAAAATGTATACCTCCCCCCAAAAAAAAAGTCAGATCACATGGCTTTGCATACCATTTTCCTAATAAACCATATAGGATAAACGTTCCAATGAACTAAAAAGGGCTGATAAATGCTTGACACTATAACCAGCACAAGTCTATCCAACTAAACAGAATCTTGAAAACATAATTCACACAGTTATAAAATTAAAAAAGATATTCAAAGTTACACCAGGCTAAGCAACACACTACCTCTCTTATGAGGGCCTAACAATGATTCTCACAGAGCAAATCTTCCATATTTACAGTTTATCAGAGGGAGTAACCAACACCAAAGCCCTGGACTACTACAGTAATCGCAGAGGCTCCATGTAATAAAACCCTTCTCTGCAGGCTTTCATACAAAGAAATAGTAATCCATCCTTACATGGATTGATAACATACGTTTTCACAATAAATACATCTTCTAATAAACAGATCAGGCCCACAGCCTTAATCACTAGCTAGCCACGATAATTAACTCAGTTCTGCTGCATTGAACATAAGATTTGCTACAAGTCAAAACGTGCAATCATTGGAAGCACGTACCTTTGGTCCAATCAAATCATGTACTCAGGTAAACCTGTGGGTGGAGCCTAAGATCCTCTCAGTATTACTCTGAAAGCTCTTTTGTGTTGCTCACAAAGTCAACTGAAAGTGCTGTCAAGCCAGACCTAAATAAGAGCAATAACACAACTAAATGATTTAGGGTCAATAGTTGCAATAAAGTAGTTATAAAACAGGGGAAAGTACTGTTATAAAATAGGGGTATTTAGCTTAGATCTAAGAGGGTTGGATCCATGCCAGATGATTAGGCTAATTAATGACTAAGCAAAGGAGCTCCATTGAGATTAATTGTGCGTAAACGTATCCTACATGGATATCATGAAAGTGTGGTATGACCCAACCCTCCTGAATACCCACTGGACATATCTACTGAAAAGGATATTTAAAATGTTTGGTGGCAGAAAAACTATCAACAGAGAATGATTACTAGGGAAAATATAAACAGTATCAAAAAGACAATTCAAAACCTAGTTGGCATGCGTTAGATGTGCTCAATCATTCTAGCCAAGAACAATTAATTCCCTCCGAAGCTGGTGTAAGGCTCTTTTCAATGCAGTCTTGGCACCCTCGGCCACCCACATTTACAAATTTAGTGAAAAGGCTTGACATTAAAAACTGCTCCAGAAGAGTATAGATTGTGCCGGAGACCAAAGGTGGATGCATTACTCTCCTATCCAATCAGTTGTTGTTTGAACCCCAAAAAGCCTCGGAATTTGCATTGAGGAAAGGGTGGCCGTAGCCGGTGTTTGATAAACTGGCCATGGCAGTTTCTCCAGGGTAGGATTTTTCACACTAGTGAGTTTGTTTTTATCTTAGTTCAGGGATGTTTCTTGGTATTATCAGTTTGTAAAGAGGAGCTAATTTAATCGTTTCTACAACAATTGCTTTTCTCACTGAAAGGTTTTTGGTGGGAGATCTTCACCCAAGTAGAATAAAGTTTATTACACAGCTGTCAAACACTGCTTATTTAGGTTAAATAGATCTTAAATGACACTCAGATAAGGTTGTAATACTCCATGTGAAATTGTCAAAGATCAATCTGCATTATCCTAGAGCCTACCAAATATTTAATGGGACTCTCAGCAAGTTCCTATGTAAGTAACGCAGGGCATTCTAGAGAATTCTGACGTGTTTGTTCCGGGGTGACTTATTTAAATATAAATAATTTCAGATTGGTAGGGTGCTGAACGCACACCTAGGAGACTGGTTTCATTTCCGAATGTCTGGCTAGTACTATGTAAAATGTTGTAATTTAGGTTAATTTAATGTAAATATACTTTCTGTGGATATCTCATAAATATTGCATGGAACCGTTCCTCCTGGACCTATAGTGGATGCCCATAAGTAATCGGAAATGTACACAACAAATCCTTTGGCAGGGCAGACCAGTTAAATTAATCTAAAAACAAGTCTCCCACAAATAAATATTATCCCAATACACATTTCGTAGCAGGAGAACCTCTTACACTGCAAGAAAAGCCTATTGCCTATAACTTTACCTCCGAGGATAACAGAGGGCTTACTTACCCACTCATGTCATAAGTGCAGCCCGGGACACACAGTGGTTTCTTGTGGGTCCTGGTTCGTGCATGGGGTTACTTTCAGGGTTATGGGCATGGCTGTTGATTTCTTCAAAGGAAAACCAAAGGATTTCTTCATTCAACAAAAATAAAGCCCCCGGTCCTTCTAGCTATTGTATTGTCGGCAAACAGAATTAACTACTTTCTGCCTGCATCTAGCGCTGTAGCTAAGCAGCACAGCAATAGTAGTCCTCATGCAAGCAAGGCATCCCTTTGGGTAGTAAATGACGGCCATAATTGGAGCCCAGTGAGCCTTTCGCACCACTCGCCCCGGTGTCACTGCACCAATGATGGACATATCCCAGCCAGAGAGCAGGTAACCTTATTGCACGTTACTGGGATGAGTAATGCGTTTTATGGCACTATATTTTTCCAATTATTTCACAGAAGACACTGTCCCTAAGAAATCGCTAAATGCAGAATGACTTGTTTTGTTAAATTATTTACAAATGATGTTCGTAAACAAATGCGGTTTGGGAAAATTTTCAATGCAGGAGTCTGAACATCAAAACGGATGTTTCATCCTTCAGATATTGATGAAATAAGTCAGGCTAGAAAGTAAACAAATCATTAGAAGCAGAAAGCGAACAGCACTGATACTATGAGCCTCCGCACAACCAACAAGTATTGGAATAGCCAATAGATCTTGGCTTTTGGGTCCTTACAAGTGTTTCTCCATGCAGCACATTATTGTGGGTGTTGTGCAGCCAGGGACTGAATAGCTATATAATTACCACACACTGGGTCATGCAGTGTGATTCATGAATACATACTTGCCTACAGAAATATTTATTGAAATATTCCAAGGCTTTTTAACGCACAGACAGAAAGACAAGTGTCTCGATGCAAATCACACGCACTATAGCATTCTGTGGGCGACTGCATAAGTAGAGTATTGAACAGCCTATGAAACAAACATTTGCAATGCAATACATCTCGCCATACTGAAAGTTTCTGCTATTCGCGTTGCAAATGATAACGATTGTCAGATTTAATTTTGCTAACAAATATCCCAGCAGTAGCATAAGTAATGAAAGAAAATCCACAAAGCAAGAAAATCATGCAATATCACAGGCTGTTATTAGGTGTTTTTGTTGAGTTATAAAGGGGCCTCTATTAGCCATATAAGGTACTACACCCTTACTTTTTCTACTGCTGGGATATTTTATAACAAAAAAAGCAATCGGTTGCGCATTAGTTTGAGTTAGAGCTATTGGTATTGTAAATGGCAATGTCTTACCGATATGTTATGGAGTGTATGAATGTGGTGTGTAGTGGAATTATGTGGGTTGTATTGGATTAGTTAGTTGTGTAATTGTGAGGCCTGGAATTGTGTGGTGTGTATAGGATTTGTGTAGTGGAATTATGTGGCATGGTGTACTGTGGAATTATGTGGATAGCAAATATGTGGTATTTAGTGTACTGGAATAATGTGGAGTGGGATTCTGTGTTATGGAGAGTAATTATGTGGAATGGTATTTTGTGTTCTCGAGTGGTATGTAGTGGAATTTAATTATGTGGTGCGCTGTTGAATTTTGTGGCATGGTGTGTAATTGTGTGGTGAGGATTGGATTTGTGTGGTGTGGACTGTGTTGTGTAATTGTGTTGTTGAGTTGTAGTGGAATGGTGTTGTGGAGTGGAATAATGTGGTTTGGTGTTGAATCAGGTGTATCTTGGGAAATTGTGAAGTTGAATTGTGTGGCGTGGAATTATGTTGATAGCGTTGCATATGTGTGACGAAAAAGGCCAAATAGTTAGGAGCCAAGTACAAGATCTGTGTATTTGGGTGTTCAAAATAAGAAAGAGTTAGAGGTACTGGTGTTGTAAATGTAAATATCTTACTTATGTGTTATGGACTGGAGTGGATGTATGCGGGGTGTAGTGGAGTTATGTGGGTTAGATTAGAATTGTTAGTTGTGGCATTGTTGGAGGCGTGGATTTGTGTAGTGGAACTACATGGCAAGGTGTGCAGTTGTATTATGGGATTAGTAATTTGGTTATTTTTATTGTATTTGACTGTTGTGGAATGTTATGTAGTGGAGTTTAATTATGTGGTGTGCAGTTGAAATTTGTGGTATGATGTTGAATTCTGTGATATAAATTTTATACATGTGGTGTGTAGTTGAATTGTGCTGTGGAGTGTAATAATGTGGTTTGGTGTTAAATTATGTAGTGTGGAATGGATTTGTGTGGAGTTGAATAGTGTGGCATGGAACAGTGTGGTGTTGAGGGGAAATATGTTGAATGAAATTATGTGGTATGGTGTGGAGTGTATTTATGTGGATTGTTATGTGTCAGAGTGGATTTATGTGGAGTGCATTTATGTGGTATTGAGTAGCATGCAATTTGGTGGAGTTGAATTAAGTGGTGTTAAGTGGTATTATGTGGATTGTAATTATGTTGTGTGGTGTGGAATTATGTTACATGGTTTTGATTTATGTGGCGCTGAATGCTTGTTTTTCTACAGCAGTGCTGACAAGGTACATATAAAAAAGCCTTTCCTCTAAAAACGGTCAAAACATCAAGCAGATTTTTTTTATTCCAGTAAAGGAGGAGTCCTTTTCTAGAAATCTGTGGGTTATGGTGGTTTGCTCAAAACAAATAGCCCAGATGTATTGGTTACATCTAATAAGCCCGATTTACAGATCTTGTGTTCCCTTGGATTTTGAATTATATTGTAGACACTTTAGAAAATAAAGAGATTAAAAAAGGCACATTTGACAGCTCCCGCTCCCACCGGGCTACCCTCAATGGCTTCTCCAAAGGGGTTAAACACCAATTGCACATGGTAGGCCTCTGACGCCTGGTGGACACTATACCCCACCATCAAATATTTCACCTATTTTTCTCACGTCCACCAGTCATACTCCAGAATTGACTATATCTTTATCAGTCAGGCCCTGGTAGGTTCACTGCAGGCGACTCAGAACCTACCCCTTTCGCTATAGGACCACAGTCTCATATCTGCCAGTCTGGCTTGGGAGGGGAATAGGTCAGGCACAGCGCAATGATATTTCCCAGGCTCGCTCATTCCGGATAAGACTCTCTGCTCAGAACTGCGGGCTTCAATTACTGATTTCTTTGGGCTTAACACCCTCCACGCCCCAACGCCACCGAACTGGGACGCTTTTAAACAGGTTCTGCGGGGTAAATGCATCCAACTCAATGCTACCCTGAATAAGCAGAGAGCGCAGATACGCCAGACGCTTGAAAGGGAACTAGAAGCAGTGGAAAAAGCACACAAGGATACTCCCACACTTGCGCTTCAGCGACAGCTCACTGCGCTCAGGGGCAAATTGCACGCCATCTACAACAACAGAGCTGAGTTCACCTTGCTGAAACTGCGGCAGTCAGCTTATGCTCAGGGGGACAAGGTGGGGAGACACTTAGCGCGACAGCTCCGAGAAAGGCGGGTACGTGAATTTATTGGGGGTATCTTGGATGGGGACGGACAACTCACACACGCAGACGACCACAAAGCTAACATTTTCGGCAAATTTTATAGGGAACTATACACAGGCACCCCTCCAGATATAGCCCTGCAACAGCACTACTTAGATACGGTGGAACTCCTGAGCCTTTCCCCAGCGACTGCAGAATCCCTAGATGCTCCCATTACATCGGAGGAGGTCAGACAAGCCATCACTAATCTTAAACTCTACAAAGCCCCGGGACCGGATGGTCTAACAGTGCAATTTTACAAATGCTTTACGTCCGAGCTGACCCAACACCTCACCGAGCTTTTCAATGCCATTGTGGCCGATACCAGAGTATGGGACACCATGGCTGAGGCGGTGATATCGGTCATTCCCAAGCCTGGGAAGGACCCCCAGAAATGCGCCTCCTATCGGCCTATACCCCTCCTCAACCTTATCCTGGCAGCTCGGCTGAACGACCGGATGCCCTCACTAATCTGCGCTGATCAATCCGGCTTTATAAAGGGACGGCAAACACACGACAACATCCGGCGTACTGTACACCTCATTGAGAAAGCCTCCAAATTTACCATCCCGGCAATTTTGGTGGGCCTTGACGCTGAAAAAGCTTTTGACAGGGTGGATTGGTCATTCCTTTTCCTAGCCATGCGGAAGTTTGGCTTTGGAGACAGCTTCCTCCATGTGGTCAGGGCTAACTATCATCTCCCACAGTCAAGGGTTCTGGTCATCTCCCACAGTTAAGGGTTCAGGTCAACAGACACACGTCCCTCCCATTCGCCCTTAGTAGAGGCACGCGGCAGGGCTTTCGTCCTTAGTATCGAACCCCTGGCTGAGCGGTTCCAAGACAATGAGGAGATCCGGGGAATCTGCTTTGGAGGCACAGATCATAAAGCGTCCCTCTTCGCTGACGATATTTTGCTGACTCTCCTGGAACCTGCCTCCTCTCTTCAGGCAGTGCAGGAGGAGCTGGGCCGCTTTGAGCAGGTGGCGGGCTTCAAGGTTAACCTTTCCAAATCTTCCATACTGGATGGCGCACTCTCTCCTCTACTTAGGTGTCTATCTCACCCACGTATCGGGGACTTATATAAGGCCAACTATCCTGCAATGGTGTCACAGCTCCAGATTTTAAGAGATGGAAACCTCTACATTTCATGGCTTGGGCGGATCAACACTGTCAAAATGACGGTCCTGCCGAAATTTGTATCTCTCTTTCAGGCCCTCCCTATTGAGGTCCCCCGAAACTTGTTGTTGCGCCTGCGTTCACTAGTCACCAACTTTATCTTCAGGGGGGTAGGGCCCGCCTGCCCTTTCATGTACTGTGACGGCCAAAGAAGGAGGGGGGGTGGCCCTGCCGGATTTTACGTTGTACTATCAGGCGGTGCAATTGCCTTTAGTGATGGAATGGACACCACAGGAGTCCTAAAAGCACTAGCTCCACATGCACAGGGCGATTGTGGCTTGTTCTATTTGGGATGTCCTGTGGAAACAAAAGAAGGATAGGCCGGTAAACGCTTATCTGAGCACTCCTACGAGCGCCACACTTACAGTCTGGGACCACACTATGCGAAGAGATGGCTGGACCACTTCTCCCTCCCCGCAATCCCGATTCACTTCAATCCGGCTTTCTCACCGGCACTACACAGGGGGCCCTTTGATTGCTGGAGAGAGGGGGGATGTTTAAAACTATCTGACCTCTTTCACAACTTCGATGTCCCGACATTTTAAAGCTGTAAAAGGGAGTTTCAGGTTCTGCATGGCCAGCACTACCATTACCTCCAACTTAAGCACTGGGCTACACAACCTCCTATAAGGGAGGCAGCCACCAGGGAACTCACGGCTATGGAGCGATTGGTGTTACAAGCAGGCAACATGAAAGGGGCTATTTCCTCACTATACGCTTTGCTATTAAGTACAATACAGGCTCTCCGGGCGCGCTATATGCACTTCTGGGAACAGGTGCTAGGACGGGATATTACAGGGGAAGAATGGAAACATGTATGGTGGGACGTCTCTAGCCACAACCACTCGGTAGCCTTGCGGGAGGCACACTACAAGACGCTTCTAGACTGGTACCTCTACCCCACTAAACTCAAGCGCATTTTCCCTGACACCTCAGACCGCTGCTAGCGGGGCTGTGGTCTTCAGGGGGACTTCCGCCATGTCTGGTGGCACTGCCCGGGCATCCGCCCATTCTGGGATGAAATCCTGTCACATATTAAAGACATGCTGGTGTACCCCATCCCGACTACTATAAAGGGGGCGTTGTTAGGTATCAGGGATCCAGAATTGGAACACCAAACGAGAGCTGACAAGGCGATCATGTGGGCTAGTTTGGGGGCGGCTAAACTCAATACCGGCTGCATGGAAAAAGAAAGACACCACTGCATTATCGCTGTGGCACTCCCGTCTGTGGAGAATTCTCTCTGGAACGCCTCACTGACATCTTCCGAGACAAATACAAGAATTGTGAGTATAAATGGGGCCCACTGGTAACCTATTTGTCCCGTGGCTTACCCTCAGCTGTATGCCCGCTCTCCTTAAGGGCTATGCATCTCTATCAATGCTAACACCCCCACGGGAGCACGGCAGACACGCTCATCCCCTAGCGACAGACTAAGACCATCCTTACTTTAAACTTTTTCAATCAGTATATTTGTGCCACTCAACTCTTCATCACCACCACCGTGGCAGGGGAGGGTTTCGGGGAAACCGTGGGGTGGGGTGGGGTGGGGTGGGGTTAATAGTTTCTTGTTTCTTCCATAGAGATTTGCTGATCTAAATTAAGCATCCTCTTTGTTGGATAAGGGGGGGAGGTAAGGACCCTGTGATAAGTGCAACTGGACAGCAACTAGCTGCTTATTCCGCCCCAGGGTTTTGCATTCTCTACTGTATTATTGGTGTTGTATCTGCATATGATGAAGAATAATAAAAATAATTTTGACCCAAAAAAGGAAAAAAAATTCAAAAGCAGAACAGTATCCTACTTAAAGAAAGAAAACATTTGAAGATATCACAAATATTTTTATGATCGGCTAATAGTGTTGGGATTATCGTGTAAATGTTTCTTAAAAAAAGAAAAAGAAAAAGAAATGAATGATTTTGACAAATTTAAAGCTGTATCATATTATAGTAACAGAAAAGCAGCACATGTTTCTTAAAAACAGACAGAGCCTTTGATTGCTGATCCTTATCTGATCAGGGCGGTCTCCTTCCTGGAGCACTCATTAAAAAGCTTGGGAGTAGCAGCCTGAATAAGAATAACAAAAGACTGGCTTTCACAGAGCAGTGACATTTGCATTTTCTAAAGCTCTGTGTTCTAGTACCTGAAATGTGTGCTAAAGAAAAACACTCCCTTTGCATTAAAGCCAGAAAACTACATTAAGTGACGGTAAATGAAAGATGCAAGTAGCTGTTACTGCACATATAAGAAGCATGACAAGATTATTGATAAAGCGCCCTCCCTTCTCCTATGTCCGCAGAGACAGCGCGTTTTGGACACAATGTGTCTTTAACACATTGCTAAACTGTCTTTGCGGACATAGGAGGGGAGAGAGAACTTCATAAATAATTTGGTTCTTTGAAAAGGGCCACACTGCACCTTTGTGGAAGTAATTTTCGAGAAAGAAAAGGTTACGGGGGGAAAAATACACAATGCGAGTTTGCCCCCCCAAAAAAAAGCATTTGTATTAAGTTTAATCTTTTTCTGTCCTCATGCAATACTAAACCCTCCGTTTACAACTTGCATTTCTGCAGGGCAACTTAAACAAGCAACAGGAGGGAGGGATGTTGGTGCTAATTAAAGCTGGGTAGGGGTGTCAATGTTAAACTAACAGCAGATAGCATCGATTAAAGCAGCAGGAGGGACGAGGAGAGAGAGAGGGAGCATCTGTCAGTAGTAAATTGTAAAACAAGCAGTTGCAGATTGCAGGAAAGACTGATGTGCATGCAATAGGAGAAAGCCATCTAAGAAAATAGTGCCCACAGACAGTAAATAAAACATACTGCGTAACACCACTGTAAGAGGGAAAGTCCTCATTGGTGGTTATAGAGAGAGACAAGGAGCTACTAAGGAGGGACTACGAAGCCTATTAACGAATCAAAATCCATTGTTTACAAAGGACCGGAAGAGAAGCCAATTGTGAAGATGGGTGGAACATGGGCGGAGCTTAATGCACATATACGGACTACTGCATGTCTCAAAGAGGTGGGCTGCCTCGCCTTCCAGGCCCAGCTAGGCTCTGCTCCTGCTTTTATCTCTTCGGAGATCAAACCCTATGCCCCCGCCAGGGAACTTCGCTCCTCTTCTCAACATCTGTTGATTGTCCCCCGCTTTTGCCGAAAAAAATGGGGAGGTTCTAAATTCTCCACCCTGGCCCCCATTTTCTGGAACTCCCTCCCAGCCCAACTTAGATGTCCCACCCAATACTCGCTCTTCAGAAAGGCTTTAAAAACCTTTCTATTCTCCAAAGCCTTCCCCCAATAATCTCTCACAAGTCCCCCCCCCTCCCCTCCCCCTGTTATTCTCGCTTCTCAAGGACTCAGCATACTGTAGCGCCATGGAACCGTCAGGTGTACGTGCGCTTTAAAAATAATTTAAACTCAAACTCACAGCGCAAACGCTGCTCTAAGCGAGACCTAAAAAAGCAGCGAAGTACTTTCCAATTGCCGGGAGTCACATGCCTCCTCCACCATAACCTATAATCACCAAGAACCCTTTTCAAGAGTTATCTATTCAAAACACTGCTCGCACATCCATTTACCCGTAAGTCCCCGGCCCGCCCTCTGTCCCAGCCCCCTGGGTATAGTAGCACTGGACATTGAGACAACAACAAAATGCTCACATTTGTCAAGTGGAGGAGAAAATAACGAATAAACAGGGACAGCATTAGCATCACTTATTCTTTGCGCACCTAAAAGCAAAAAAACGAACCTGACCATGTACAATATAACTGCAGCTTTTGAAAAGCACTCCAAAACTTTCAGGTCGCTCGAGTTTCCACTATATAATAAAAAATGCCTCAGTCCCTGAGGAGCTACCGTGAATGTGCTTTGAAATCAAAGCTCTGAGAGGAGGACAACAGGAAGAGGCAGTGGGGCGGGCATTGCAGCGAAATGAGAGGAGGTGGGAGGGACAAATTATGCTCCAATTTGTCAGGTAGAAGGGAAAAATTAATTAAAAGAGCCAGGGTCTGCATCACTTAATCTCCGTGCACCTAAAAACAAAAACAAAAAGTTACCTGCCCTTGTGTAATGTAATTGGTGCTTTTCGAGTTCGCGCTCTACAAGGATGCCCCCAAAAACAAATTTGACATTGTGTAATGTAACTAGCACACATATAAAGGACTCCTACACATTTGAGTCACTCAAGTTCACATTATATAAATAAGCGTCAGAAAATGCAACAGGAGTTGCCCAAGCCTTGCCCTTAACTGTGCTGCAAGGTTGGGCTGCTGAAGGTCTGCTGACCGAGGCTCGCTAAAGCAACAAGCAGCGAAGCAGGAGGGGTTGGGTGAAACCCTTGCACTTTGAAGTCCGAGAAAATTAAAAAAGCAATTTGGAAAACAATGTCTGAAGCGTCTGAGATTTCATCTTGGTATTTGAACGGGACAGGGAGAGTAAGTGACAACACCGTAGCTGAACCACCGAAGACAGGAAAACAGTAACAAGCAAGAGTCAAAGAAAAAAGTAATCCCCCAAAGGAATACAAACACAGAAGCGCAATGTTAACAATAATTGGGCGGTGGACTGTGGGAGGAAACTAAACACGAAAAAGAGGGACAAAGAGGAAGGATTAGCCACTAGCAAGCAAGCATTTTTTACCGACAATTGAAGGGACGAATAAAAAGGCAATGGGCAGGCTCTAAGACCACAGAGTGAATACGTCACATCTCGAAGAGACAGCGCATGCGCTGCCTAGGCTCTACCTAAAAAGGCCTCCTCTTCTCTGTCCCTGCAGGGGTAGTATAAGACAGGCCATTTATAGGGTGTACACGTGGCTCACACCCTGCAACCCTGGTCAGCTAGCACTACATAAAAATTAAAATCTATGATACGACTTAACATTAATACAATCCTTAAAAGGAATATACAATAATCTGAATAATGCATCAAACCATGTTCTTAGAGCTCAAGTGAATTTTTAACCACAAACATGGCGTGGAGCAGACGGCGGATGTGCTGCTATTTTCACAACTGTCTCATTGTTAAAAAATTGAGCTAGCTAAGAGGATGACATCACTCGGTGAATGCAACATTTTGAGTTGACTAGCACAAGAGGCCACACAGACACTCCCCCTCCAAGAGGTATGGTGCATAACATGGAGTGGATGTCACCTGCCCATTGAGCAACGAGTGCAGAAGTATTCTACTGTTGAAGAAGTAGTACACCAGTAGGATGCCTCCTTGGTAAATGCAGCTTGTATTAAGGTGTGTGTATGTCTACTTACTGTCCCTCTTGACAGTTGAGGGCCAATACTACTCTTTTGTCAGAAACAAAACAGAGGTTAGGGGACCATTTTACTTATATTAGAGTCCACAGTACCTTGCTACAACACTGTAAATGGATTACGGGTGTTCCGGTTGGTGGTGAAATACAAAGACCCCCAAGGGACTGTGGCTTTTTGTCCTTCCTTTATCAAGTGCATATGGGACAAGCATCAGACAAAAAAGGCTAGACGCATTACCACAGATTATTCCCCTGACTTTGAATAACAAATTGTGCTGACATGCTGTGCAATTTCTGATTTCAGCTATGGTTTTGGAATTTCCATAGGCTGCTGGTGCCTGGGTGTCCTAATGCGGTATGAATCACCAATAAAGGTGGAAGGCGATGCTCCCATGCCAATACAACCAAAAAAGTATTATTTACTGAATCCCCTCAAATTCCTTAACCCAGTGATTCTTACCCTTTAGACCTCTGAGGAGCTCATCTTAATCATTACAGGAATCCGGGAACCCCCACTGAGTCATTATTGGAATAAGGAAACTACAACTTGGTCATTATTGGAATCCTGGATCCCAGCTTAAGCAATTCAGAAGACTGAAAGTGCAAAACAATATATAAAATTATGGGAACAAGCATTTATCAGACAAATACACATTTTACTTTTTTAGGTACATACAATTTTTTAGTCTGTTAATATTTTTTATTTTTTTTCTAAGCTTTTGCGGGCCCCATGAGTAGGTGTTGTGGAGCTCCAGTGGGTCCCAGAACCACAAGTTATGAACCACTGTGGGCTTAACCTATTGTTGGAAAACGTACGTCTAATACAGTAGGCCTGAGTTGGTTATGTTTACAAAACACGGATTAAGGGTACAGGCCCGATTGGTTCACTGGTAAAAGTTATGTCCCAAGCCATAGGTTTAATCTCTTGATAATAAAACATTATGAAACCGGCAGTAGGCTTGGCTTATTTACTATGGAAAGCATTTGTTAACACCTATACTGGAGGATAGTCATCACTGTTTCAGGCTGTAGACAAGTGTTTTATTACATGAAATCTCACAGATTACCACAGTAAGCAAGAGTTTTGGTGTTATTCGTCTCGTGTGACAAAGTGTAGAGGTTGAAGATCATCGATGCAATAATCCTTGTTGGTAGGCCATTTTGTGGCGGGTCTTATATTGATTTGCCAACCCTAATTTTGCACATATTTGTACATATTTGCAATCTTATAACTGTATGATGTGAAGATTTGCACTTTGGTAAAAAAAATCCTTGTTAAGCCCCTTAGAAGACCTAGCCCAGTTATGTCAGAGATCTTAGGTTTGATCTATTTACTATGAAACGTTATGAAACATAAGAAAGCCAGCAGGCCTAGCGTACTTTTTGTGAGAAGCATGTGCTAAAGGCAATTGGATTTTAACAACGGATTAATACAATGTGGTTAATCACTGCAGGCAGTTATTTTGTTAAATGGAATCTAATGGATTGCAAGGGTTTTGGTGTTCATTATCTCTCAATCTGCAGGGCAGAGTTGTATTACTGTGAACCGCACGGTTGCCTTGTGGGAGCGTTTTTGTTCACTATAGTTGATCTGAGATGATTATCAGAACAAAATAATAATAAAGCCTATAGATTCAATTGGTTTATTGGGAAACGTTATGCCAGATGTCATAGTTACGAGTTATTTTATAAAAGTTCAGACAAACGCAGTAGAATGCTTAGAATGCTAAGATGAGTGGCAGGGTGCATAAATGATGACTTGGTGAATGCCTAAAGCCATCACTAACTAAGGAAGGGCTGTCATTTAAAAGCCAGACCTATTGTCATTACCAATGATTGTATAATTTGCACTAAGAACCTAATATTTATTTACCAAAAACGTCAACAACAAATGCAAAACTACTTAACTCATCTCAGATATAAGTGTTAAAACAATGACAGGGATGCCCAAGTGCACACAATCAATGTAGAAACCAGTGGTTACAACAGGTGACATACTACCAAAATACTTCTGGAACAACTTTTGATTTTTAAAAAGTGGCAAATGTATTTTTGATTGTTTATACATGCCTACACCTACTTGACAAAAATGGTACAAAAGAATTTAAAACCTATCAAGTTATTAATTTCTAAAAACAAAATTAATAAATGCTGAAAAGGGGGAGGAGCCAAGATGGCGATCGGAGCAGACCTGTAGGCTCCCGGCTCCGCCAGCCTTTGTCCGCCGCACCGACATCCTGGCATATATCCTGGTGAAATTTAATACCGGATTGCGTGCGGCGCGGCGCTGATTCCAGCGGTGTTTTCCCTGAGTCTCTCCCTGCCCGGCGGCCGGAGATAGCTCCGAGACGACTTTCAGCCCTGGACCCCGCCTGAACACTCGCTCTTTGCCGTGCCCCGGAGGACTGATGGTGGCCAGCCTACCCTATAGACGCTGAAGACCTGAGCACCGGTGGTAACCTCGTGAGGCACTGTACGTGTGGCGCCGCTTGAGAAGACTTGAAATAAGCGGTGAGAAGGGAGCGCTTGCTCCAATGCGGCACTAGTCCGAAACGAATCCTTTGTTTGGGACAGGTCGTATGCGGAGGGGGTAGCTCGGCCATGTTTGCTTGCCCACGGATGCCTGACTACCTCACTATCCTGATCCGGTATGGGTCGCCTCTCCGCGATGTGACACTCACTGACATTGTCTTTGGTGCTACTGTAGTCTTGCATTGACGTTCGCCTGTGCCACATCTAACCTGGCTATTGCCCTGGATTCGCGCCATAATGGCTTTGTTTGGTGCTCCGTTTTTTGGGGAAGAACGCCCGTCCCTGCCAGTGAACTGTGCTGCCCCGCCTGCGATGGGGTCCGATTTTCAGGCGCCTTCCTTTGGAAATGAGAGACATGGGCTTCAGCCCACACTTTCTATCGGTACCATCATGACTGCCCTGCGCGACTTCCGTGCCGATATGCACCAAGGCTACCAGGTACTTGGAGGGAAGCTGAGCGATATGGCGTCGGCGCTGCGGCAGGGGTGCAACGCTCTGATGCAGCAAACCCTTCATTCGTCTCTGCCTGCGTCCCATGGGGATACAGTGCTACCTTCTGCTTGCCAGACAGACTTGCCCGTCTCCACTTCTATGGACACCCGAGACCGCCAGCCTGACAACGATGTCTGGGATACTTTGTCTCCCCTTTCACCGGAGAGTGCTACATTGTTGGATTTTACATCGCGAGTGCCTTGGAACCTATCCGCAGCATTGCTGACCCTAACGATAGCTCCTGGGTTATATCCTCCGACTTTGTTATCGAAGAACTCAGACATTCTGCAAGTCTCTGAGGAACCCCCTATTGTGGTCGGTGACTTTTCTGGTGACTTTCGACGGCCATTTTACGTCTCTGAGACACTTTCATTCTCTCTGCGGCCATATTGTCTCTTTGTCTTACAGTGGGCGTGTCTTTTCCGGGGAACGTATTTGGGGATGCATCCACGATCGGGCCAGGGCTAGGCTGCTTTTTCTTTTTTAACAGCTTCTTTGTTGGTTGAGCCGGGGTTGGGACGTTTTTCTGCATCCAGTTTACTCTACCGCTGCTTTCCTTTTTGCTCTCTCTGGGGCGGGATGTTTCCTTTTCTCTGACGGTTTTGGCTCCTTACGGGGGGCGGATGAGTGGGGCCACCTGAGATCGGGCCAGGGCTGGGAGGTTTCTTTAGTATGCTGTACGCATTGCCGGGCGGGGACTGGGATGGGACTGCTTAGTGTCTGATTTATTCGTACATTTTGAATTGACTCTCCCCACCTCCAGCTCTGCTTGCTACTTCTGTTGTGCTGCCGATATTTGAGGTTGGGGATGCTTACGGGGCTGGTGGTGACCGGGAGTATGTTTAGCCTTCCTCCTCCTACCTCTTCTGAGAGTCGGAGATTGAGATGGTCTTCTCACTCTCTATACTCTCTTTCCCGCTTGGGGTTCTTTTGGGGCGACAGGCATGCCTATTGGGGGGGGTGGGCCGTGGCCTTCCGCTGGTATGCAGGGTGGGGGGGATGGGCTGTGTTTCGTGTTTTTTCTTTGTCTCTATGGCCCTCTTTCTTTTTCTTCTCTTCTTCTGTTTCTTTCTCTTCTGTATTTCTTTGTTTTTTCTGGGGTCGGGGTTCAGTGTTCTTAGGGAGTTTACTGTGTTGTAACATTCTCTACATAGCGTGTGGTCTTAGTTCCTTGATGGTGGCCTCCTGTTTCCTGACAAATGCCCTCCTTTATTATGCCTCCTTCAGGGTGCTCCTTGCACGATGATGGCTATCCTGGTCAGTGATTAGCTTTGACTCTCTTTGTGGTTTCCACATTGTACTCGACAAAATCATAAAACTAAACCTTTTCTTATCCTCGTATTATGGTTCCATGTTCTACACGATACTTTTCGCCCATTGACTGCTTCAACGGCGTTCTGTCCTATTGGTTCCCTCGTATCCCTTTTCCGTATGTCATAGCGGCCGGCCCCGTGGGGTTGTAGGCAGACGCTGTGTACTGTGCATTTTACAAATAAAGGTTTTCAAAAAAAATAAAAAAATAAAAAATAAATAAATGCTGAAAAGCATTTATATAAAGAGCAATTACTTAGGTTACAGAACAACGTCAATTCAATCTTTTGTGGTCCATTTCATTTGCACCCCAAGATAGTAGGAAATGGCAAGAGAAAGAAAAAAGTTTGAAAGTAAAGGTTCTTCCCTTTGAATTGGTTCTCCTCCTTGCCTTCTCTAGTTAGGGGCCCCTTGAGGTGAACAAATACTCTACAAATGCCCTGGCTTCATTAAGTTTATTTCTCTAGTGCTCCACCTGCTTCAAGGCCTCTGGGGCAAAATTCTTGAATGAGAAAAACTATGGACCATCAGTGAATTCCAGCAGATTGTCTTCTTTCAAAGTGCACTGCACTCTGGACTACGGTTTTAGACCTAGGGCTTCCCAGTAAGAGTTCTCAATGTTGATCTAAAGCTGCCCTCTGAAAGAGTAAGGAGCTTTTTAACAATTGCTGACACACTGGTAAATCTATGCATGACTGACATTTTATTGAGAACACGTGATCTATGGAATAAAACATTCTCTATCATCTAGTGGATTCTGTACGCCTGAAGAAAGGCTGTGGGGGTACACACCTTTCTCTATCAAGGTAGCTTAATGGACGTGGGCAGCCCGTGGATGGAGTTCAACTATTCAACTCCCCTGTGATGTGAATGAAGGGTGTTTGGGGAAAGTCTTGCAGTGGGTCAACAGAAAGCCTACCTAGCTCCAGAATTTCACACTAGGGTTACATTCCTGGTCTATAACAAAGGAAGGGTGAAAGTCTGAGTAGCCCCTACAAGAATTACAACTAGTGACCTGCAGCTAATGAATTCATTTATTTCCCTCTGGATTATCCACACCAAACCACCTCCTAAAACCAAAGTCATTGCCTCAATTTACAAGACAACTAGATATAATCAAATCACTAAGGAAGAATTTCTTCCCTGCCTGCAGTCTCAGCAGAAACCTACAATCAAAAAACAACAACCGGTTCAATTTCTCTTACCAACAAGGTACCACGTTCTATTATTACAAGTGACCTGAAACCAGACAACTACTACCTTGATGTCCCCTTCTTACGATCATCTCCAAATTCAACTTCTAGCTGAATGTTTCAGCATAAAATGTCACGTGCAATCATCACTAGAGAAGAAGAATTTCATGTACTGCTAGAATCGAGCAAAATCAAACCATTGGCAAACAAGCATTAGCAAAACAAATAGGTGTCACTTTTTGTTCATGCTGCACTGCCATCAGCCAAAATGACGATGCTGTACAGCAAGAACAAAGCGGAAAAAACCCACACTGACGCAAAAAAAGCACCATGCTGTAGGCATGTGACGCAGGTGCTATAGATTTTTAACATTTTTTATTTATCGCTCAGAGATAGATCAGAAAATAAAAAAAGTAAATTAAGTATTTATTTATGCAGCAGAAGGACTGGCAGCAAGTGCGGTCTGGCACTCCAAAAACAAATCAGACCACTTGGTGTTATGAGGGGGCCAGCAGAGATACAAGTTGGGGTAGTAGGTGGGAGGGAGGGTAAAAGCTAAAAGAAGAGGAAGGGAGAAGAGGAAAGAGGGGTGGGAGAAGAGGAAGGAGGGGTGGAACAAGGAGGGGTGGAATGCACACTAGGGACAGAACGGGGGTAAAGGGAGAAGAACACAGGCGAGAGCAATACATGAAGCATGGGGGAAATAAGTACACAGGTGACAGCAATATAAAGTGTAAAGGAGAGAAGCGCACATGGGAGACAGCTGGAAAATGCAAGCACTCTCATGGAGTGCGTAAGCAAAAAGAAAAAGTAGTTCCATAAAAGTGAGCAGTGGGAGGATACAAGTAATGAGGCTGTGGCCCAGGGGATGCACAAATGCAAGGTAGAGAAGGCAAATCATTGAATAAGAAGCAAGCAAATGAGTGACAATAAGGTTAACCAATTGTAAGCAAAAAGTGAGCTTTAGGCCTTTTGCAACCAGGCAGCTTGCATTGTCTGGTAAATGTCAACTTACAATGCTCATCTCAAACTTAAACGTTTCTCTAACTTCTGGTCTTTGTGGAATCTTTCTTAGCTGGGGAAAGCAATCATACAATTAATTTCCACTCAACTGAACAATTATATTGACAAAGAGCACAGTATGCGCATGTATACTCTATGATAGTAACCAGCTGCCACAGTCAAACTCACCACACACAGGTCGTGTCTGTGAAGGGCATTCTGCATGCACGTATAGTGCACGTGTTGCATATAGGTTAGCTTGAGTGGATTTGCGGTTTTGCACTGGGACTAGCATCCGCAAGGCAAAACATCTGCAAAAAACTACAACATAGCTGTTCAAGTGAGGCTAAAGGTAGAATCCAGAATAGATGGTAAGTGTAGGTAACCCCCAAGGGGCCTGGCAGATTGGTGAAAAATTCGGGATTACTGGTGCTTGCTGACATCCGTAAACAGAAACAGTTGTGCACATGATGTGTGCACCAGTCCGTGATCTGTAATGCGGTAGGGTGTGAGGACTAGGGCAGCCTGCAAGCAGTCATTGGGCAAGATTTCTCACAATTCAATAAATGGACAGCCTGGGTCGTTAATGACCTCAGCCCACCTTAGGGTAGTGTCATTAAGGAAAGCGGACCAACCAACGCTTAAGAGGGAGAAGATTTCGTATAGGAACAATTCCTATAGTGTTTAAAGATGTGTCCACAGTTAAATAGGTAAACATCAGGTCTTCATCCTGGACACAATGCAAATATGAGAGGAACTTTTAAAAACCTTACAACAGAAAAGCAAAATGCTCCAAAATACAGACACCACTCTCAAACTCGTATACACTAGCAGCCACATACTACCAGAATCGTTCTCACACCACTTATATTACTAGTCTTGCACTACTGACCACACTCCCACCATCATGCGTGCGGCAGTCACTCTACCAAAAGCATTCACACCCCTCAGACAGAATCTACCAGTCCACGCACCACCAACAGCACTCTCACACCCCTCAAAAACTGGAAATCAAACCAATAGGCCTGGCTGAAAAGAGAAAGCAGATAGTCATTGACTAGTGTGTGTGAGTTAGTGTGCGTTTGTACTATAGTAGAAGAGGAAGTGGGTGAATGCAGGAATAAATCAACAGCAGGGTGATAAATGGGTAGATGAACGAGTACAAGAATTAGTGAAATAGCATGGTCTATAAGTGATACTGAGTACATGGACAGATTGATTCAGGATGTGAATACTCCACTATGAGGTGCAGCAAGACTGGCACATGAGACAAAAACACAGGTTTTCAAGGAATTACCATGCTACAGCGGTGTTATAAATCACTCATAACAGCATGGCTCAGAGCCATACATGAATTGCTTTCGCTAAGAGCTTCAAGCTAGTCCTGCTTTGAAACAAGTAAAAACGCTCCTCCCTCGGTTTTCCATCAAACCTCCGAAGTTCGGGAAGTGCTATTTTTTTTAAATCAGAAATCTGCAAGCAGGACAACTGGTTTTGGGTAGCTTCCGTTTCAAGTACTTCTCTATGCAGTTATTTTTGTAGACACAGCTTTGTGCAGGGTGATGCTCCTCACAGCAGGGCAGTCTCCAGCCTGGTGCACACACACAGAGCCACAGAGAGGTGTGAACTATCTGCACCTGGCTATGAACAGCCACTAAGAAAGTGATGAGGAAAGAGACAAAAGGGTGGCTTTACCTAAAGACACTACTTAATATAAACAACTGACTGCAGCCCCTTTCACCCCCACCAACTACCAATTGGCAGTGCTACAGTAAGGACCTAATCGAATTTCTATAGGCGCCATTCCTCCTTTGTCCCCACTTCACTGTGGAGGTCTCCTCTCTCCTGCATCCTGATACACTTCCACTGTCTAGAAAAACAACATCATCCGAACTAGTGCACATGAATAGGTCCTGGATGTCCAAACTGGAACTCACAGGCCTTCATCACTCTGATTCACTTATACATACAATGCACATACGAAAATAGCCTTGCATAGGATTAGGTGACAAAACGGGGAATAAATCGGACTACGCATTGGCGAGACACTCTCAACCGCAGCCCAATAGCTTATTTTTAGTTAGTGAGTGAAAAACCTTTAAACTTACAGAATAGTGATGGAAGATCTTTAAATGAGGCCTTTTCTATTTGCTGCACCAACTCTCCTTGTGCAGCGTACAAACTCTGTGCCAAGGTTGGGATACACCAAACTATGTTTAAAAGGGCTGTCCAAGGCTTGGCGCACAACAGGCTAGGGCTTTCAATGTTTAAATGAGGAGTTCACTCTGAAACACATGTTTAAGCCATCTGCCCTGGATATGGAGCACTATGTATAATGGCGTTGCTTTCTACAGCTTACATTCCCGGATCGCTTGCTATCTTCAAAAACCTTTTCCCATTATACTCATAAAACCCTGCGTGAAAAAGTTACCTTGTACTTTCTTTCTCCAGAGAGACTCTTTTCTTACCCTCCATCATCTGAAAACCTTCTATTTCTGAGTATAGGCCTTCTTTCAGTCACACACCCGCCAGCTTGAATGCTTCTTAGTATAATTCTGCAACTGGATGATACCTCATTTCATGGATCACAACAGTAGGAAGCTGGCTTTTTATGTAGTGGGCCAATGTAAGGGCACACAATGCAAAAGGTCCAGACAACCCTTATTGGTATACAAGATCTTAATTTAGTAATCCTGCTCTATTTGTGGCAGTGCGGTTTATCAGAGGGGAGTGTTAAGCATTCTTTGTACACACCGAGTCAATTAATGATACACAAACTTGAGAAGAAATCCAAGACCACTTGATAATTAGAAGAGATTTTTATATGAATTTAGACACCAAAATCTTCACAATCAGATAAGTACTTTCGGAGTTTTCGATTTTACAAAAAAACAGTAACAATGCGCAAACTGTTTGTGAGGTATGAGCCTCCAACACAGTAATGTTATCCTAAGGGAGGAAAAATAACACAGCAAGCATATACTTGCTGTCTGTGTTCAGAGGTGCTCTTTAAGACTTCAGGTGCTTAGGGGCCAAGGTCTAAACAACCACCAGCAGTTTAGGGTTTACCTGCCCTGGGGTGCTCGAATACAGAGGAAGCCTCGAGCGCTACACAAAGAGGCTGCAAGGGGAGACAAGTCTGAGAGAACTCAAAGGGGGTTCAGGTCAAGAGGACCCCTAGGTCAAGGGGACATAGTCAGCAGCCATGAACCCGGGCTGTGGGGCTCGGGTGCAAAGGTATTTGGCTGGCTAGCCACTTGTGTTTGAGGCTCACGATTCTCAGGTCACCTGCACAGGGGAGAGAAAACCAGACAGCAGGGCCACATGTGTCTCGTCAGTCCTGAAGCCCCTCGTGGTGCAGGTCAGTTTGCTTGGTGGTGGTGTCCTGGCTGGACACAAACAAGCCTTGGTTGATGCAAGTACCCCAGTACTCAGGGCATTGGTTCAGGGGAGCTCCTGTAGGGTCTAGTGCCTTGAAACTCGGCAGAGAGATGGAGATGACCTCCTAGAACCACGAAGTCTTCTCCGCTGACCTGCTGCTTCCTCTGTGGGCCCGGTGACCAACAACACAGTGTACCGGACAAGTGAGGTCAGCGCCTGCGGATAAAGGAGGATTTCTTCTCCATCCCAAGGGAGATGCTAGATGGTTGGCGAAGTGCTGGACAGTCTTCTAAATTTTTGGGGGGATGCAGTTTATGGACGAGTCAGGTCATTGCAATTGTCGAGGTACTAGCAGCCAGGCAGGGTTTTGTGCCAAGTACGGGGTAGGTCCTGAGCCGTCGCTCTGAAGTCTCTTCTTTGTACTTATCTGTTCCCAGGTAGACTAATTAGTCTCTCTGGTGTCGGGGAGACCCCTAAATACTCAGTTTAAGAGCTTTTTGGGGAGTATATGGAAGTAGCCAATGGGCTACCTACCACTAGGGTGACTACATCCCCTATATGACCACTTCCTGTGGGGAGTGGGCATAACCCTGAGCCAGAATTTTCTATTTTGACCAAAACAAGATGGTGAAACCCTTCTTTTGCTGTCCACTTCAGGTAGCCCACCTTAGGGGTGTGACTAGACTGCAAATAAAACACGCATCCTGAAAATCTGATTTCCCACCTGCTTTGGTGTCAAATAGGCCTCAGGGAGGGGGTGGCATCCCCCAGGTCTGGTTGGGAAGCTGTGGTTGCATATCAAAGGCGACAAAGGCTTTGAAGCTTCTGGCCTGGATATGCTAAATTCATTAGCCATCCTGCTGGATGAGGTCTGATCACCTTCCAACAGGCAGACATTGTTCCTGACCTCTGAGAACGCAGGCTCTCACCTGAAGGGAGTCAGAAACTTGTCTGCGGTGGCAGGCTTGACAATAGCAGTCAGCTAACACACGAAGTAACTAGCAGGAATACAGGAGGCACCTCTAAGGTGCCCTCTGGGTGCATGTCTTCATAAATCTGATACTGGCCTTAGTACGGTTTTATTAAGACAAGATGTTTGATACCAACCATCAGTATTTTCAGTGAAGCCATTATGGAGCTGGGTAACTCGTAGTTTCCAGTGCCCAGTGCATACCTTTGAAATGGATTCCGGATCACTTGCAATGTCAAGCAATGGAACTTGACATCACACGGGCATATCTGCTCAAGGAGATGTGCCCTCACATGTAATATAATGCACCCTATCTTAATGTTCTAAGGCCTGCTGAAGGGGTGACTTACATATAGTACATGTGGTGTACTTGGGCATTGCATACAGGGAGTGGGCAATGTTGTGTTTTCAGAATGGCTTGTACCATTTCATGCATCCTGCAATGGGAGTCTGCATGCAGTTTATGAGTGGGTTCCTTTCGGTTGCATAATACATGCTGCAGCCCTTATGGCCCTCTTTAGTGCCCATGCCCTGCGTATCAGGGGTACCATTTCAGGCTTTGACAAATCTACTCCCCCCACTTGCTATAACAAGCCAGATTTTATAAGCGCAAGCTATACTTAGGTCCTACTTGCCCCATCTGGCAAGCTGACAAACAACAGGTGTTAGGCTCACTCACAAAGTGCAGGAGCGTTAACCCCTTCGATACTGATGACGAGCTGAGCTCGTCATCAGCTACGGCGCTCGTATGCTGATGACGAGCTGAGCTCGTCATGTAACGCGGGTTTTCGAAAAACCCAGCACACAGCGGGAAAACCGCTAGCGCGCAAGGGGTTAAAGACGGCTTTAAACTTGTTATCTTGTCACAATTATTCTGGGTTTAGAAACCGAAGTCCAAAGTCAGTTTACATCTACAATTAATTTTCTTTCTCGGATTGCAAAGATGGAGGATTCTGTAAAGTGAACTGTCTGACAAACGTGCTAAAAAAGTGCAAAATGAAAGGCTGTAGGATCTCATGTTATATTCTAACACATTTAAAAACTAAAAGAACTGTACACAATTTCAAAGTAAATTTCAGTAGTTATGAAAGCCCTTATTTTGTAATTCTGTGTGATGAACAAAATATTTTAATAGGATGAAAACAAATCGGTACACTTAAGTTGGTGATGTGCAAATGATATAGGTTTGCTGACACCCAATATCAATAGATTATTGTTTATACACTATAAAATTATACAAGTAAAACTGCATGTTAGTGGGAATGGTTATAGCCATTTCAATGGAAATTGTGATGTCTGCAAAGAACAGTGCACTACCACCTCATGTTTAAGTAATATATTTTTCAAACGTGAGTTTTTAAAGATAAACTGAGAAACATTTCTGCCCCCGCCATGACGGCAATGTTATTAGTGAATTAAGAAACAAGTCAGGGGTCATGATCACCCTATATGTGGGCTAGATTCATATTAGCATGGAGCAAATGTTTAGTCTATTAATTCAAACCAAATAGATTTTGTTTTGCACAGCAGGAATGCTGAAATCACATATTGGAAGTTGCTCTCATATGTGATCATGAAGAAAAAACCCTTTTGGTATGCAAATTACAATATTTGCCTAGGATGACATAATGAGACTAGTTTATAGGTTAAGTACATTCCAATTAGGTCGAGTAGATTATTTAAGTTACTAGATCTGCAGGTCTAGTAACATTTTAATGATTTTTCGAGGCCTGCATTCACCAGTGTCTTAAAAGGGTGCATGAGTCCTTGTCAATTGAGTTACAATTAAGCATTTGTCTTGTTCAGGGAAGGAGCACTGGCACTGGGGCCTGGTTAGTAGGGACCTAATACACGATTGATCAGCATCAGTAGCAGTGATCAAAAAGCAATTACAATGCATGCATGACTGCATGGATGGAAGTCTCCAGGCATATTCGGTCATAAGCCAGACCTACTGGCTTTGCTCCGGCTTCTTTTGTTTGGATTTCAAAGATCTTAAGGGGCAGAGGCTATGCTTTTATGTGCAGCACCAAGAAGTTCTAGTAAAAACGCGATATCTAAAAGAGTTGAACCGTAACAAATGTGAAATGCAAAGTGTCATCAGAATTCGACCGCCTCTTAATATTGCTTTTGTGCAGTACTATTTCGTATCTCTGAATTTTACGCATCACTTCCAAGAGTGCGCCATCTCAATAAACACAAAACAGCAGAATCTCACAGAAACCTCACTTTGTTTCAAACACAAATGTCAAATCTCAAAAAATCAGACATCTTTTACTGCATTGATTTCATTCACTTCTCTCTCACTTAACAGAAACCTATCAAGTCATGATTGTTCTTGTGCGCATCTCTGCAGCATTATGTCACGGACAGCCCAATAAACAATAGTAGCCATGTTTCTATCAGCTTATTAACTATCGCCAAGTGTTAGGTTTGTGCAGTTGAAATTAGTGGATGAGCTCCTTCTGGCTAGCAAAATTGCATGGTGTGCGAGGGAACATGCCCAAAAACTGTAGAGCAGAAGTGACTAAAAGGTTAATAAACAGCGTTCATTTGCAAACAAGCAGTCCCTTCCCTGAGGCAGGACTGTCTGAACCAATAGCTGGTTACCAAACAAACTTTGAAGTGTTACTGGGATTTTCCATTTCAACGAGAGAGACCAAAGCACAGGGTTATACTGCTAAGGGTCTGGTCAGAAAACCTTTCCAGGCCATTTGAACTGCATAATTACTTATATTGGAACAAAATCTGCCAGGGTAACTTTTTTAATGAGGGCACATCGGAGCATCGACTATATTTAAGCTGGAGCAGGAACGGAAAACAAAACGTTCATTGTGCTCGCGGGGCTATTATGGTGGTATCAAAACAAACAGGTGAATGTAATGCATATGAATGAGCCGACCACAAGTAGCATGAACCTCACTTCTGAATGTGGAAATAGGTGTGTGTGGGGGAGGGGAAAGCCCATTAGACAATCAACTTAATTGGACAGCGATATGCACTCAAAACGTATTATTAAGGAGCTTGATATAGGTCAAAGGTGAAGCATCAAATTCCACATTTTATGAGAGGTGGGGCGAGAGGCGTGGCTGGTCCCTGGCTTTGCACTTGAACTACTGCAGTAAGAAGCACAGAATAAAAGCCAACTGAGCTACAAACATGAAGCTAAAAAGAAGGGCGAGTAGAAAGAAAGGATTTATGGACCAGATTGATTAGAAAAGCCTACAGCAAACGCGGAAAGGAGTAGCAAATAAAATCCTAGAACTATCAAAAGCAGATGATCACTACATATACTTGTGTGGCAATGGGCTCAACACCTTCCAAGGGTTTAGACAGCAGGATACCTCAGAAATAAAATACAAAACTATGCAGCGGAACACATGGATACCTACACCACGAGCCTGCAACTGCCTTTTGGCTGCCTAAAGATCGATACTGAAGGAAGGGAGTACAGAATTGTAGAACGGTAATTGGGACTTGGTTAATGGATTGTTGTAATGATTCCTGAGGAGATTTAACTGCCGGAATCTGAGGGACTGTGTGCGTTCTCAATTGATGTTCTACCTCGGGTAACAAGTAGTGAATACCACAGGGATGGTGAGCAGTTTGACACGAAGGGCCTCTTGCAACGAAATGTGTTTTAACTGCTGCACAGGATAGGATGCAGTACCCCACAGTTGGACACAGTGTTTGAAACTGTGTTTAATATTAATAACCCATTAGAGGCTTTGTTCATTCAGCTGGGTAGGCTAAGTGGCAGATAGGTTGAGGCATCTAGAAATCCAGAGAAAACGTCGGCATTGAGAGCAAAAGGCACCAAGTTGGAGGGGGTGGGGGGGGGGGGGGGGGGGGCTCAGCCACCCTATCGCGCTAACAACTGGAGGATCCAGTGAATGTCTAGCATGGGATGAGGACACTGGATGTTGGTGGTTCTGTTGTCAAGCACCGCAGAAAATTAGCTGGCTCAAAATGAGAGAACTACTACAGAGATGACAGATGGAAAAATAATGTGACTGAAGTTCCGACTCGTGCATGTTGGGAAACTCGACCCTGCACCAGAAACTAATCTGGAGGAATTAGCAGACCCAAAATGTGAGGGTGGTGACTTGTAAACTTTTGTCACCTGGCTTCCTCCCTCCCAGTTCTCCACCAATATAAGATTTTGATGTTAATTAGACCATAAGAGAGGTACGTGGATACTGCTGAGAACTTATTGAGAAGAACACTGATTTGGGACGAGTATCTCCCTTGTTAGATGAGAGGAATTGCTGCCATGCCACCAGCCCACTCTACCGTAACATGTTTTCTACAGCCCCTTTATCTATGTGGTGGGCAGCACAAATCCCTATACGACTTCCCTAATCTCCCCATTCACTCCCCATCTTCGATAATACCCTCACTCCTTACCAGCATCTTTGCTTCAGCCCTTTCCTTAGTTTGTTACGGTACTCCCCTGTAAATGTAGATCCCATTGGAGCCACAGTATAACACTTACATGCTGTCCTTTTTGGACAGGCTGGGGGGGTTGTGCACCCTCTTGAATCGTCCACGACCAACCACCTGGACAATAAAAAAGGGGTTGCTAAAGGAGTTAGCAAGATAACATCTTTTAGCTGATTGAGCTAATTCATGTAGGACTTTAGGCATCGTGGCCTCAAAATATCGAATTAATTTAGTCATCAACTGTAGAAGATTATTAGAAGTTCCTAATGGTAGTTTTTATGGACATGTAAGCGTTCTCTCTTCATTCTCCTTTGTTTGAATCTATCAGAATTGTTTGACATATGTAGGCTATTGAGAGGTATATCACAGACGCAAATAAAGATCAAGTTAAAAAAACACACACACACAACCTAGAAAACTCCTGGCATAGGGCAGACTGACTACACAAAAAGGCATCTCTATTTGAGGGACAATGGCTAGTTTGTGGATGGATGGATTGATGAATGGATGGATGGATAAGGAAATGAGTGGCTTGATGAGTGGGGGATGAAAAGTGTCACTTTCTGATTGGATTTATAAGTGAATGGCTGGATGATTTGGTAAATAGGCAGGTAAATTAACGGGGATGAGTTGGCAGATAAACTAGATGGTGTATGAGTGAGGGGATACGAGGGTGGCTGGATTAGTAGATTAATATGTGGATGCTGGACAATTTTAAATATCTGGGTGACAGTTAAGGAAAAATCACATATGCTTGTTTGGATGGCTGCTTTAGTAATGCCCCTCTGCTCCTGGCTTGACAGATGAAAGGCCCTTAAAGAGTTTGGGTTCGTTTTAGTAAGTATTTGAGGCAAGTGAAAGGAAGTGAAGTACAGGCACTCTAGGAGAGAGTGAGCAAATGGCTATATTTGTGGGGGAGAAGAGCATGGCTGGGAAGCCCTTAGGAGGGCGCAATGGAGCATTTTAAAGTGTGTGCAAGTGAATGAAGGAGTGAGTGAGTGAGTCAGTGCAATGCGTCTTTAGTGGGTACAGAAGAGGGAAGAAAAGCAGGCAGGTGGGCAATTGTTATTGGAGTTTGGAGCGAAGCTTGTCACTTGAAGCCTCTTGACCCTTGCCTGCGGCTACTATATGACTTGTGAATGCAATACATTGTTAATGTGTTCTTGCTTAATGTATGTATAAGGTATCTGCAAAGCCCGAACCTCGCCAGAAGGCAGTGGAGTGGTGAACATGGACAAAAGCAAGCTTAAAGTCAGCAAGTGATACAAGAGGAGGTTGAGTTGTGGATGCTTATTTCATTCTGATGTAGGGTTCTTTACATAGGTGAGTCTTAAACTGTTTCCTAATTTGAAGCTGCACTGGGGTGGTTCTGATGGATGCGGGGATGTTGTTCCAGATTCTTGGTGCATTTACCGAAATGTTTTTTTCCCTTTTTTACATGTCTTAGTCTTCCGTCTGAGCCTACACAGGGACCCAAAGTCACTCGGACGGAGTAGAGTTCTCTGTTTGGGAAACAGATGGAAACACAATGATATCAGACTCTGTAGGGTTACGCTAAATCTTGTTGCCACTCATGCCATCATTTGCTGACCTGGAGAAAGTTGCTCTGTGTATTAACACCAGTAGATAGACATTAAAATGCAAATGATACAGCAGTGAGCTTGAAGGAAGAATCCAGATTACTTGAGAAAACTGGATTAAAACTGTTGCATTAGCTTTTTACTGGCGTTGTTTCAAGATACAAACATTTCATTTCTTAAGAGAGGTCATTAACTGACCTACATAATTTCCAATGGTCTCAAACATGCATCAGTCACAAGTAGTAGCCCTCTAGTGGAGCTCACCCTTACTAAATGGAACCAAGGATGCTTTCATTCAATGCCCATGTGGAGTCACACTCCCTAAAATAAGTAGGATGCTTAGGAGCTTATGACGCCCCCTGCTGTGGGGCCTCAGGCTTTCATTACAAAGTACAAACTAAAAAGGAGAAACAATGAGCCGGTGCACACTATATCTGGTGAGTAGGTGTGGTAAGGGGAGTAAGCATGGGCGGAAAATCTGTTCCGCTCGCGGATTTTCGGTAAATTCGCAATCCACGAGATTCGCGAATTTCCCGCAAAATCCGCGAGCGGAACGGATTGGGTCAAAAGTTCAAGCTGACTTTTGTAACTCTTATAATGGCGCCGGCAAGCTGCCAGAGCCATTCAAAATAGTTACAAAAGTCAGCTTCAACAGGTAGCCCTAATAGATGAAGTAAAGCAGGTGCTCGAGTTGAAGCTCAAATTCAGTTACACAATCATTAATCACCCCACCTTGTGGTGATTAATGATTGTGTAACTTAATTTGACCTTCAACTCTAGCACCTGCTTTACTTTATCCATTAGTGCTTCCTGTTGAAGCTCTTTGTAGCTATTTTAGAATGGCGCTGGCAGCTTGCCGGCGCCATTCTAAGTGTGGCTGAGGGCAGAAGGGCACAAAAGTGGGACAGAGGGCAGAAGAGGACAAAAAGTGAGTGGTACAGAAGGCAGAAGGGCATACAAAAACGAGAGGGTGGCAGTGATTAACCAGGCAACAAAAAAAAACCCGCGAACACGCAAAGCGCCCCGCGAACACCCGCGAACACGCAAAAATGAAAAAATCCGCAAATCCGCACGAATTCACGATTTGTGCGGATTGCAAATTCGCAAATCCGCGGATCGCGAATTCGCAAAATTCGCCCATGCTTAAAGGGGAGGAAAGGTGAAAGTCAACAATAGGGGAAAAGATCGGTGGGCGTGTGCCCATGCGCTAGGTAGGGGAGATGGAGTTGTAGGAGGATAGGTGGGAACAGGGATGGACCAAATTATACAGAAGGTAGGGTGTAACTATAAACCACAATGCAACTGTACACTCTTCCAACCAACCAAGTACTGCTTGTTGTCTAATCTATACCAGCACCACATCAAGCTCATCAATTGCTATGTAAATGCAATTAAAACACTAAAGATTTAGCAAACATTATTTTACAGGAGCCTAAATGATAATACACAGTATCGTAATGTCATAGAAGCAATGAACACTTTCAAGTTTCAGAGGATATGAAATCTAACAAGACAAACAACAGGCTCGCTGTGATATCTGTTTTTCATCTTCGAAATTCGAGGCAGGCCTTATTTTGAAATTGCCGACACTTTGCTGTTGACAAAACAGAATATTATACAACCATGTTAACAATGCTAAAGATTATACTGTGCTTTTAAATCCACCATCGATGTTTAATGCAACCATGACGCCAGCCAGGCCAGGATAAGTCGAAAAATAACAACACAGGTGTTCTTTAAAAGCTAAAAATGTGACTTCTAAACAATACCTGGAACAAGAGCACTCAGATGGCAAAACAATGTGCTCTTGAACAGAGTAAACCTATTTGAAATGACTGTAGCACTAAAGGAGGCTTTCACCTCCCAACAGGCCTACAACAAGAGAAAGGTACATTTAAAGACAGTGTAGTTGTTGGAAGAACCCTAGTGAGCGAACTACATTCACAATAGGCACCGAGGAAACACTAATAAACTGCCATTTGCAGTCTTAACAAGCTACTGTCCCGATCGGTAAGGGCGCAAATTCGGTGCACACACAAGGCACAAAAGTTGTCGACTTTAGGGTATCGTGGCCACAGGTAGTTTATAGATATGGTAAACCAGAAGTGGGCTAATCTAAACATACCAATGGTTGAAATGGGCTGATCTAAATAAAGCCCACTCTATGCATATTGTAAACAATAGGTTGCAAAATCTCCGCTGTCAAGCCAGACATAACCATGGTAGGTTGAGACAACTGTCGGCGCAGTGCTGGGGCTTTAATGTCTACAAGAAGGTAAAGAGATTTTTCTAGGACAAAAGGATTGGGAAACATAAGCAAGACAATCGGCCCTTGCTCTACAGTCAACAATTTAACAAGCAGAGACCACACATCCTCCTTGGAGCCAACATAACCCTTAAACGCACTCTCAAATGCTAAGCAAATCTCAATTGAACCTGACCCAGCTGATGAAGTGACTAGCGGATGAGCAAGGAAGATGATCTCAAATCCATACAGGAATGAAGAATACTTGGATTAAATAAAAGGCGACGCTTAAGTTTGATATTCTCTCGTTGTGATACAAGTTTACTTTAATGAAGTTTTCACAACCACTACTCTTACCAACACTTAAAATATTGGGTGAAAATGCATTATCCAAAGAACACGGTTGAGACATAAAGGGAGATAAAAGACATCTGGATCATTTCACGCCATATACTAGTTTTAATTCTAGTTTCATGATATGATGCTTACGAGCAGCAATGAAAGCATTTCCCCCTAACCCTAGATGCTAAAGACTGGGCCAAGATAAGCTCGTTCTTAAGCATATGGTCATATGTTGCAATAGCCATCTGATCAAGAAGCTGTAGATCTGGTCAGACTTCTCTGCTGGCTACAAAAACACATAAAAACACACAGATGCAAACATTGTTTAAGCAGGAAACAGTTAATGCAAGCAATTTGTGGGTTGCCATTCTGGTATGCAATAGATATTTGCAAAGGAGTAACATTTTTTACGGTAGGCGAGTTCTTTAAGTATGTGGATTTCTTCTTTCTGGTTAGTCACTCTGTTGTCAATAAAATCATTCACAAAGCATACTGTCTGCAATACAACACAAGCCCAGAGAAGATATGTCTACAATTGTTTATGTAGTCCACCATTCTACAATGAGCAGCAAGCTGTTACCACCGAAATCTTGAGAGCGCCATGATACATAGTGCTCCTCCTAATGCTAAATATAGCCACCTCAGCAAGAAATGCCATATATTCCTTTGACTGCAGCGGTTGACCTAAACTTCACATCCAGAAGAGCCGTTTCTAAAACTCCAACTCTTCACCTTAATCTTTTCTGGGAGTAACCTAACAAGGCAACACACCCTGGAAACTACAACAGGGGAGTGGTGGTGGTCAGTTTTTGGTTAACATGCTCATGCTATCAGTGTGGCTCGAAGACCTGACATGACTAATCTAGAGGGTATGGCTCAGATCAAGCCGAGAGCCATGCTGTTTGGTGTCAAGAACGTACTTTTTTCGGAATAATACAAAATGAAAACATTTTAAAATGGCCCTTACTCTTCAACTGCTGGATAATGGGTAAAAAGAGTATAAGAAACTCAATCAAAACAATTGTTGAGTTTAAACAAATCTAATTTAACAACTGAACTCCCAAAGTTAGACAAATTAACTTGGGAGAAGCATAGAAATAACATTCACTGACTGAGTGTTGTTAAGTTTGGCTTTGACCAAGACCTTTTGTTTTTTATTAAAATAAATATGTTATACATATTTATACAGGTTCTTAGTCAGACCTCTTCATCTCTTCGTCAGCTGTGGTGTCATTCATATTTTGCTTCCGGCCACCACAGGATTTAGCATGGGGTTAGCCCACTCCAGTCACTGGCTTACCTGGCCGAGTGATGTCATTCTGCCCTTGCACAATGTGCACATCCGCATACTTATTAGTCCCTTTCAATACTAGGTGCAACTGGCATAAAATGTGCTTTTACATACAAAAATATATACATTTTAGCTTTGATATATTTTTCATACAGTGTGTGCTTTTATACCAGAATCATTCAAAAATAAAATAAGCACTGGCAAAGCAAAAAAAGGCAGCAGTCAAAGACCTATTGACTTTACCAAAACCTGTTTAAACTAGAATGCCTTTTTCACTGAAAAGATCGTGGTGCACATAATTTCAATGAGAACCCATGTACCATGGACTAGAGAGAGAATCAGGGCAATAGAGCTTCAGGACGAGGTACAACAGCCCAATATGAGGAGGAGCAGTAGCACAAGAGGTTCAGCACTGGCCACCCACAATATTTAGCCATGAGAAACTGGAAACAAGAATTGCTAACTCATGCGAATGTTCATGTGGTTTAAAGAAATAGCCTGCCTAAGAGAGATCAGGTGAAACTGTCATTAAAAGTTTTGAGGAAACAGCCTAGCCCCAGCAAACAAAACGGCAGCAAGAGGAGGGGAGGGAGGGGGTTAAATAATGTCAAGCTATTTTTTGGAGGGAAAATAGAGGAACCGAAAGCTGAAACGCACAGAAATCAATTGGCTTAAGACATCCGTTTCTTTTAAAGCGGCAATTATTTTTAAAAGATAATTTAAGAATTAGTAGACCCCCTAAAAGTATGCAAATGTGCTATAAGGAGATGCAACTATCTGCCAGCACCTTGTCAACGGTCAATCCCAGCGAGCTATGCAGTGGCACGCCTACAAGAATAAGGAGAATCACCTTCAATTTCGGATTGGGATATTGCAATTCCATAAAATCTAGTCTTTTTTTTTTTTACAAAATGGTAAGTAGGCTCGACACTGCTGCATCTTTCTAGTATACACTCAGCAACATCTCATGCATATGTGCAGCAACATACGCTGTACCACGTTTAAACAAGGTCTTCAGAACCAACACCTCCTCCCCATGTAATTCTACAGCAAACATCCTTCCAACCTAACACTCCAAAAGAGACACCCAGGAAAATCGAAGAGTTTCATTTGACTCGTAGTGGTTATGAAGCGCTACACAGATTCTGCAATAGAAGCAATAACTGGCTCTATCCATTCTCCCATCAAACTGTGGCCTATACAGTCCATTCTCCCATCAAACTGTGGCCTATACAGTGCTACAGGGCTTCCCCTAATTCCGTCCCGTCTTCCTACCTTATTAGCGGCAATTGGCAAAAGGTCAACATATGCTTCAACAAGGAATTATAGAGGTTCAGCGATGATGCTCAGCTTAGGGCCTATGTAAATTGGAGAGAAGTAGACAGGCCCAGGAGAGCTCAACTCAGAGGAGTACAGGGGCTGCAGATGAAGTCTTTGATGGCCCCGGGACTTCTTAACAGGAGGCAAGCACACACAAGCCCTTGAAGAACCTTGGAAGTAGGATGTAAAAAGCAAAGTCCAGTCCTTTCACTGCTCAAGACAGAAGCAGCAGGCCAACACAGCAAAGAAAAACAAAAAGTGGCAGTCCCTCCGGACAGCTTATCCAGCTCTTCTTCTTAGCAGAGTCTCCTTTAGTCCAGAAGTGTTCTATAAATGTGGGGTATGGAGTCCAATACTTATACCCCTTTCTGCCTTTGAAGTAGGCAAACTTCAAGGGGAAGTCTTTGTAGTGTACACGACCCTGCCCCTCCTTGACCTGGCTCCAGACACACTACAGGGGGGGTGGAGACAGATTTGTGGGAGGACAGGTATAGCCATTTTCAGGTCAGTGACAACTCCTCCCACAACTCTAGCTCAGGAAGGTCAATCAGCCTAGTGATGGCCCAGTAGGATATACAAGGCAGACCTCCGCTCCCTTTGTGTGACTGTCTAGAGAGAATGCACAAGAGACCAACTGTCAAACAAATCCAGATGTGGATTCTACAAGCAGGCACAGAATGGTAAAGCAAGAAAATGCCCACTTTCTAAAAGTTTTTGATTTTGTGACGAACAAAGGTCCTAAACTTTTCAAATACAATTGAGAATAATAAACATAGTCTTAAATGAGGACTATGTCTCTTTTTGTCCAATGTCCAGTCGGACTGAGGAATATTTAATGCCAGAATAGAATTAAAATTCACAGTTAAAGAGAGACACGACAAGAATCAAACAACTGGGCACAAGCCTGTACCAAGTAAAAGGAAGACAATACAGGGGAAAAAATAATAACAGGCAAACAGAATGGAGAAAGAAGTGGCTTACAGTACAATGCAATCTTGTGTAAGCTCAAACCAACAAATACTGCAACAAAAATTACACAATTAACGAGTGCAGTATTGTTAAAACAGTCGACGTGACGTTTCGATCCCTATCTCCAAATAATAACTGGGATCATCTTCAGGACTATTAATAATACTTTTGCCTGAGTGATGTGGGAAGCCTTGTAAAGTTTGAGGCTTCTGTGAGGCAGTAGTCAACGTGGCAGAACGTCAGGTGAGCGTTCTGTGAACAAATACGGCGGCCTGTGCGCAGTGACATGGGGCCAGTTCTGATGTAAGAACCTGGTGAAGGATTGGCACCAAGCGGCTAAGATTGGCTGCAGTCCGGTGCCATAGACTCCTCAATGGGGTCTTGGAGTCAGGCGTTGGGAGTCCCGAGGTCCTCAACTACCTAGACGGGTCCCCTTGTTCCTTATAATGCCACTTTCTAAAAGTGGCATTTTCACTTTCTAAAAGTGGCATTTTCAAACACGCAATTTAAAAACCAACTTCATTAAAAGATGTCTTTTTAAATTGTGAGTTCAGGGACCCCAAACTCCAAATCTTAATCTTTTCCGAATTGGAAGTTATACTTTTAAGAGGTTACAAGATAGCTCCAATTATAACTTATGGGAGAGATAGTCATTGCAATAGGGAAAAATGAAATTAGCAGTATTTCACTATTGGGAAATGTAAAACACATCAATACATGTTCCTACCTTTCAAATACATTGCACCCTGCCCATGGGCTTAGTTTAGGGGTGCCAGGTTTGAGACATGGTTGCAAGGCTACTCATGTGGGAGGCACAATCAGTCCTGCAGGCCCACTAGTAGCATTTGATTTACAGGCCCTGGGCATACCTGGTGCACTTTACTAGGGACTTACTAGTAAACCAAATATACCAATCATGAATAATCCAATTACAGATATAATTTATACAGGGAGCACTTGCACTGTAGCACTGATCAGCAGTGGTAAGTGCCCAGAGTTCAAAACCAGCAAAAACTAAATGCAGCACACTGACAAAAACAGGAGGTCAGAAGCAAAAAGGCAGGAGAATAAAATGCTGAAGATGCCAAGTCTAATATCTAGGTTGACATCCTCTCCTGTCTTTGGGCAGCCACATACCCTACCCTGACACACCTCAGGGTTCACTAATTACCCTTCTAAAATATAGCGGGTCCACCACCCACCACAGATCTCCACAGGGAGAACCCATTACTACAATAATTCCGTAACGAGATTGAGACCTGGGAGACTATGTTGTATAGGCCACTCTCCATGATAAACACAGACATCAAAACATTAAGTTATAGTTATGTGTTGGCTAACCAACTGCAATCAGTGGTGGGAACATTACTGAACAGGGATTAATGTAGAACATTTTCAGGCTTAATACCACTCATATCAAGAGAAAAATAACTCATCTACAACTAAAATAACCATATGCCATGGCACCTTTGGATGGAAATAAATACTTTCCAAGTGTTGGAGAAGATGGGTTTTTAGCCTGGTCTTTGAACAGACAAATGTATAATAATCCCACTGCAAGTGTGAGGAATGGTGCATTTGTATCTGAATGTTAGAAGATATAGAGCACACTTTGCCACTGTTATTGGCCCTCATGGTTGAGTCATTGAGAAGCAGGCTCCACGCAAAGCTTAGGGTACAGGGAATTACATTTATGCAAAATTCAATGTGGCCCATACCGTAGTGCATGTTCAAGGAGCGTGACAAAATTTAGAGCTTAGCTTGGGCTGGTGAAATAAGCAGAGTTTGCCTAGATACATTATCATTAAGTTGGAAGGCTGATTGTTTGGGGGCACATCTGGATTGCACAGCAGTTGCAGCAAACGGTGAGGCAGTTGGAAGATAGCCACCCTACACCCCTTGCATGGATGTATGGAATCTCTAGCCATTTAACCATATTAGCAGAGAAATATAAGTAGCACAACAGTGGGAGTGAGGCTGCAATGTGATGGGCGATCTCTATCAAGGAGGTCACATCATCAAATTTGACGAAGAGCAGGAAAGCTTTCAGGTTAACCACTGCGCTTTTAACAATATGCTAGGTTGGCTTAAATAGCGAGGGGCAATTTCCTAGGGATGCCCATGCTTCCAAGAATGGTGGTTCCAATTTAAAGCTCTGTCAGGAAATAATGTTAGTTTTGAACATATAGATCTCCGGGATTGGATAACGCGGGAATATCGCTGCAAGTTAGGCAGCAATGGGATGAGGATAGTTTGGAGCAAATGACGGTCAAAGAGAGGAAATTGCATGCTTACATAAGAAAACTGTCTTGACTAATGGTAGGTTTAAACTGCTATTTATTATTAACAAAGGACATGCATGACCCAAATGAAGCTAGGTAAGATATACACAGGTAGATCAAGTTCCTGCCGAAGATGCAGGGAGACTGGAGACAATTTTATTCACATAAGGACTTGCAGAATATCAAGAGATTATTCGCTTGTGGGGACAATTCAATTACAGCATATAATGGACACCATTCCACACTCAACTGATAAACAATTCTAACTGTGGGGGTGGTCCCCTAAACCCAAGGGTGGCAAGATGAGACACAAGTTTGTGACAAAGTGGACACTCATGACTAAACAAATCATAACAATACACTGGCTGCATCCTCTCTGTAGACCCCCTCATGTTCCGTCATGGAACGTGAATGGCTTGCTAGACCTTATCAAACGTGCAATGGTCCTAAATCACGCCCAGCGCCATGTTCCAGATGTACTCCTTCTCCAGGAGACTCACCTCTTAGGAACCCACTGCCCATTTTTAGCACGATTCGGGTTTGACGGGGTGTGGCATTCCGGTTTCACACGAGGCTCCCGGGGTGGCTATACTGACCCAGAGAGGCCTTCCCTTCAACCCTACGCAGGTGACGATCGACGCACAAGGCAGCTATGTGACCATTTCTGGTAGGCTTGAGGGTCACGCCATGAACCTAGTCTCAACATACTACCCACCTGCCATGCTCCCCTCCACTCTCCATCACCTTACAGATGTACTCTCCGTCCTACCTTCGGGTCAGACAGTAATTGGGGGCGACTTCAATGCAGTTATGCAGCAGTCACTCGATGGCACTGGAGAACCGTCCTCATCACGCCTCACTCACTCCAAGAAGCTGTCTGACAAGTCAGCTGCCCTTGGTCTGTGTGACGTTGGGATGATTTGGAACCCCCGGGGGAAACAATATACTCACCCTTCGGCGGCCCACCACACTCACACTCGCATCAATTTGCTCCTCTTGCCTACCACGGATTGCCAACATGTCTCTACCATTGCTATACTCCCTCGTCGAATTTCAGACCACTGGGCCATTTCGTTCCACCTTGGGGGCGCAGCTGATGGGACAAGGACGGTCTGGCGCCTAAACGCATGGTTTCCGCAGGACGCGGAGATCAAGGAGGTGCTTGCAGTAGACCTGCAGCACTACTTTTTCACCAACCTGGGATCGGTCCCCTCCCAGGGCACACTCTGGGAGGCTGGTAAGGCCACTCTGCATGGCGTAGCCAGAGGCCTAGTGCACACGAAACATACGGCGCAGACTGCTCGCCTGTCCCTACTCGAGGCACAAGCCACGCGGCTGGAACGGGCTTTCGCAAATACGGTTGAAGCTCAACCCACCTGACAGCTTGCGCTGATCTGAGATGAGATCTGTCAGATATCCCTTGACTCTGCCACGATGCTGTGGCACTCCTCCATGGCCCGTGATTACGGATGGGGTGACAAAAATGGAAAATTGCTTCACAACTTAGTCTCCCACCCCAAGACCAACAGAATCATCCCAGAGATCCGTGACGCTGTTGGAAACTGCCATTGCACCTCACAGGCTATTACCCAGGCTCTCACGGGCTACTATGCCCAGCTGTATTCAGCCCACCCTCCTGGGGACTCTCTGATCCACTTGTTGGAACAAGAGGATGTCCGACTCCCATTCCTTGCCCGGGAAGAGTCGATAGACCTCGATTTCCCCTTTACCCCAGTGAAGATACATGGGGCCACCTCCCTGTTGCACTTGGGGAAGACGCCAGGCCCAGATGGCTTTCCACAGGAGTATTATCGGCCTATAAGGATCTGTTGGTGCTCTACTTAGTGGGTCTCTTCCAGCACGTGGCAGACAAGGGCTCTTCGCCCCCCCCGAAATTGACGTGGCTACTATAGTGGTCATCCCGAAGACCCAACCCCTTTCTCTCTCCTGTGCGGACTACTATCAGATTTCTCTAACCAACACTGACATGAAAATGTTTGCTACAGCCCTGGCCCAGCGCCTTCGCCCCCTGCTGCATAAGCTGGTCCATCCGGACCAGTGAGGCTTCATGCCAGCACTCAGCACTGCATACAGTGCCTCCACCTCGCCCTTGCCAATCGCCACAACCTCACGTCATACCTGGCCCTCCTACGTATAGATTTTGAAAAGGCCTTCGACACAGTCGACTGGAACTACCTAGAGGACGTCCCTGTGTTGATGGGATTCGGCCCCCACTTCCGACGCCTCATCCGGGTCTTGTATTCCCAACCCAAAGCAAAGGTGCTGACCAACGGTGCCTTCTCAGAGGCATTTCCAAACCGAAGAGGCACTCGTCAGGGGTGCCCCCTCTCACCACTCTTATTCGCTTTAGCGATGGAGCTCCGGACCTGCCTCATATGTAATGATTCACAAATCCAAGGGTGGTCCTGGAACCCACATAAGGTGGATAAAATCGCCCTCTATGCGGACGATGTCCTGCTTTTCTTGGCGGACCTGGAGTGCTCCGGCCCACGCTGCCTGGAGGTGCTTCGAGCCTTCGAGAATGTCTCGGGCCTACAGCTCAACCCAGCTAAGTCCACTCTGATCCCCCTCCACCTTTCCTGGGCTTGCTTTGATTGGCAGACTAGTATCCCCCATCAGGAGACAATCATTTAAATACCTTGGGATCTGGGTGACTCTACTCCCAGAGTTGAAATGGGCGCTTAAGATTGCACCCCTGGTCACAAAAGCCAAATCCGACCTTAAGCACTGGCAAACCCTCCCACTTAACCCCCTTGGAAGAGGGGCACTCTTCAAAATGATGATCCTCCCCCGCTTCCTATATATTATTCAGAATACCACCTCTCATCTCCCTGGTAGTTGGTTCCGAGACTTTGACGGGTGATTACTAGGGAGGCCGCGGATTGCACCGGCCCGAGACGGATCCCGCCCTTTGACAGAGGCATAGAGGTGACAAATCTTCATCTTTACTAACTAGCTGCCAGGATCCTTGTCGTCTAGGATTGGTTCACTGGGGGTGGGCAGACCCGGCCTATTGGACTGAGCTTAGGACCATGGACTTTCCACAAATCCAAGCCTACTTGTACGGGGCCCTCCTCCCGCAGGCGATTCCACCATTTACCAGAGCGGTTCGTAGCCTGGCGCTCTGCCCTGCGATACATGCGTTGGGACAAGTGACTCACTCAACATACACCTCTGTGGCATGGCACATGGCTGCAGGAAGTATCAACCCTTGTAGGTTGTCGGCAGTGGGATCACGACGGGATCCTGCTCCTTGGAGACGTCTGGGTGGGAGACCACGTCGGGGCCTTCCCCGACCTACAACAACGTCACTCCCTCCACACCTCCCAATTTTATAGGTATCTGCAGCTCCACCACGCCCTTGCCGCACACATTCCCCCAGGTACGTTGATCCCAGAGTTTAGCTCAGGCAATGATGGGAAACTTAGGCAGAGAAATAGTGTTGCGGATATACCGCTCCTTAGTGAATAATACCCCACTAACCTGGACCAACTGAGAAGGGTGGCTGGGTCCCCTGGACGAAGCAGATTGGCGCGATGCCCTTATGGCTCCCAAAACGCTTACGGCCTCCTCTAAACTCCGTCTCATTCAAATGTACTACCCCCATATGGTCTACCTTACCCCTGTGTGCCTGCATAAGGCGGGATTCTTCCCCTTATAGTTTTTTTGGGAAAGGTATTTTGTTTTAAGGCTGTTGTGTGCATTAAAGTGAAGAAAGATGACAATCCTCGCCTCCGGTCCGGACATAGAAATACTGTGGAAATTTGCAGTGATCTTCTGACCTGTAAGACAAACAAACCTCTACTGTATTATGTGCTTTCACCAACAGGTGCAGTGCTTCCTTTTAGCAAGTACCGTCTTAGAGAGAAAATTAACTAATGATGTCATTCAATTTTCTTTCAACTTGGCCACATTTTGTCAGTTAAGCAGAACATCAGGATTTAAGAGAATTGTTGTAACCTACACCCAAAAAGGATACACTTAGAATTTATTGCTTTAAATAAACGATTTTAACATCTTCTATATAAATAAAAATGTAAATGTTAGTTTGTTGAAAATCGCAAATCTCTGAAAGTTCTTCACCGTTGCTTTGAAATTTTGACACAACGTTGGATTCAAATACGCGTGTGTCGAATATGCGCATGTTTTTAATCGAACGCCCGAACAGACACATAAAAATGTCAATGTTCGTTTCTTCAAAATCTTAAATCTCTGAAAGTTCTTCACCGATTGCTTTGAAATTTTGGCACAACGTTGGATTCGATTAAGCGCGCGTTTATATATACACAACGTTGGATTTGAATACGAGTGTGTTCAATACGCGTGTTTTAATTGAAAGGCCGAACAGACCCTATTGATTTGGTTGCTGCGCAACAACTACAAGGGATGCATAGAGACAATAGTCTACATATATTAGGATGGACAGTTGGTGTCAGGATGGCAGACCGGGAAGTGGGTGGAGAGAGGAGGAAGGAGTTGGTTCACTTTGCAACATTGAGAAGGTACGCATAGAGACAATAGTCTACATATATTAGGATGGACAGTTGGTGTCAGGATGGCAGACCGGGAAGTGGGTGGAGGAGTTGGTTCACTTTGCAACATTAGCGCGTTTATATATATATATATATATACACAACGTTGTATTTGAATATGCGCGTGTGCAATGCGCGCGTGTCTTTAACCGAAAGGCCGAACAGACCCTATCTATTTGCTTGATGCGCAACAACTACAAGGGACTCAGAGACAATAGTCACAAAAACATATTGTATACCCACAAGCATTGTGAAATTAAACATATTAGAAACGTGCTCTTACTCTTTTCTTTCTCTTCCATTTAACCAGACTGAGCCACAGCAACACGTGGCCGGGTACAGCTAGTAAATTATAAATGTCATGAAACAAAAATGTATATAAATACAGAAGAGAAAACCTTTTCACATCTATATGTGTAACCAAAAACATCAAGCAACTTTACAAAAACATCCACTTAAATATAATCATCAGTTTTCCAAAAGTAGATTATATGCAACTCTAACCACGACAAGACACATTTACTGCATACCAGAGCACAATGTGCAACAAATGCCCCTCAGCGGTTCTAGGTGGGAAACACCCATCGCATCGGAGTCAAAACATTGCGGTGCTATCGCACCGCGACTTTCACATCGCATCGTCGTTCACATCGCATGCTTTTAGTACGCATGCTACGACGGCGCAATGTCATTAACATCGCATGCAATTTCAACGCATGCGATGTTAATGGCATATTACAACGCTGTGTTAATGTAATAAAAGAGGCTTGCCAATAAAAAAAAGTCACAGTCTGTCACATGAAACTTCTGCAAAGCTCCGCTGATTCTAATAAAAGAGGCTTGTGAAAATGACCGAAACACCATTCAAAATAAAAGAGGCTGGTGAAAATGATCGTAACACCATTGAAAACATGCTTTTCCTTTTAAAAATGACAGGGCTGATGTACAGGGCTTCGGCAAAGCTTCGCTGATTGTAATAAAAGAGGCTTGTGCGTAACACCATTCAAAACGGGATTTTCCTTGTAAAAATGCAGCTAAATGACCGTATGGTGGATGGATGCATGGATGGGTGGGGGGGATCAATGGATGGATGATGGCGGACCGTATGGTGTGTGGATGCATGAACACCTGACACATGGAGGGGGATGGATGTATGGATGGATGGATGTATGGATGAATGAATGCTCAGCCTCGCAGATGGGGACGGGGGAGGGGGAGCAGGAATATGGGGTGTGAGACAACATGCATTGTGAGAAATACCCTTGACATATGGAAAAAATAAGCCACATACAATAACACACGCTCTGTTTTAGGAACCATTTCCAATATTTATTTAACCCTTAGTGTATGTTCCCCTTTCCCCTAAATCCTTAATGTTTTTCGGGTGGTGATAATACTAAGTCAAATGTTTCTTCAATTCTCGTATATTACAAAGTACTGGAAAAGCCAATTGGCCTTGCCTGGTTGCCGTTTAAGCTCTGCCAACACTTTTGCGGCTGCGGCCTAAAGTGCAGGTACGAGCGCACGGGCCTTGTGGGGGTATTTCGAAGGACGAGAGCCGTGATCAGTCACCTGCTGACCTTGCACCCAGCTCTGCACACAACCCAGGGCCCAACCCAGACCCACCCAATGTGAACACCCAGAAACAGCAAGACTAATGCCGCAGGGCCGGGATCCAGCTTCATATGGTGGATGCCAAAGTAGAGGTATTTACTGTGCAATGTATCCTTCGCTACTATGGGGCTTTGGTGTTCAGGGCAGTGGAATAACGCCCTCGACCTATAGCTGATTATAGACCAGTTTAGCACACCCATCTACCACCACAAGCTATACAGTCGTATGCACAAAATATTGCTTCGGAAAATGGCACTATAGTAAATACCAAAAACAATATTATATGCGTCCCCCTTTTAAAATGCTTAGGAAAACGCCCAATTACTTTCGGATGGAATACCTGCTATTGTAAGAAAAAGCTGGAGGGTATAATTCATGGTGAAATTGTAAATGTTTGCTGGCTACAAGATAAGTGAAGTGACTTGACTAGCTTCGTGTAAGGCCTCGTCACCATATGGTTGGGATACCCGTCACCCCCTCCCAACACACTCCCCAAGAATGGGAAGACGGAAACGTTTCTTGAACTTTTGAAGGCGGGAGGGAGTTACCCTCCCGGCCGTATTTATTAAAAATATGAAACAAAATTAAAACATTAAAATAACAGTTTCATATCATGTACAATTTCATTTACACATTACGATGTTTTCTTGGCTAACCTTAACACATCTCTAATACAAAGGTTCTCCTAGCCGATTCTAAAACATCCTGTAAATGCATTTCTCAAAATTCAATTGTACATCCTAACATTCACGCCAACGGCAAGGTCGTAACCGGTGTCAGATCCCTAAACCAGAACTCCCCCCTCACTTGTGAGGGGCGGGCGCACAGAGGACTGTCCCTCTGTGCCAACTTCCAATTTCCCTTGTCTTAACGGGGGCCCCATATTTACTCGACGCCATCTTTAGTGGTCGTCCGAGAACTCGTGTGAGGTGTCTAGAAGGTAGCTTAGACCCCCCTCCCACCCCACACTGCTTACCACATCTGCCGTCGCAGATGTCCTGGCCCCGGGAAATTCCCAGGAGGGGCCCATAGCCCCTCCTCCCCAGGGAGGGGCCTATGACTGCCTTCCCTTTCGGCGGCCCCATCCTTAGAGGGGACCGCCTCCCCGTTTGAGGGGCCAATGGCCGCCTCCCCCCGGGCGCTCCCATCCATAATGGGTGACGCCCCCACCTCTAGGGATCTTCCAATTACTGCTCACCGATCATGACCTTACCGCCACAGGCCGGATAGTTGACCGGCTATCCGGACCCCCCCACAAAAAATCCTACTTAAAGGTCATGGCTGCACAAACTCTTTAACCAAGCTACGAAGTCTCCTATGAGAAAGGCATTCCCCTCCCGGGACAAATGGACCCCATCCTCCAGATACATATGGTCCCCCCGGATACATCCATGAGGAATACAATGCAATTTACCTGTACGAAACAACCTACCAAGTTTGTTATTTACTTTCTTCACCGACTGATTTAAAGCTGACACAGAAATAGCCCCCCGCCACACCTTCCGCGGAATCATGTGTGACCATGCAATCGTGCACCCTGGAACCCTTCTTGCCAACCAACTTAATGTGGATAGGATTAATTCGAGAAGCACTCGTCGACCAGTGGTCACCAAATCATTGCCCCCAAGATGCACTATGATTACAGATGGCGGTGACCTTGTCCGCCCTAACAAACCCTCAATAAAATTTTGAAACTGGTCAATACAGAGCCCGCCCCTTCCGTAGAAGGTCACCCTGTACCCGTATTCCCCAGCCATGTGAATCATGTCACCTGCTTTGAATACGTCTGCGGCGCGCCTCACGTATGAGTGGCCGACGACCCACACCCCTCTTCCCTCAGCCGGTGATCTTTGACCGCTGGTCCCCAGGTGTCGGGTCAACTGCACAGTCCGCCCCGCAAAGCCTGCTCGCGAAACTGAAAACCAAACAGAAAACAAGAAGCGTGAGTGCATGACATTAGCTTCACAACATGTGCAACCGCACATACCTCTTATAACAATTCGAGGACCAACGCCCCAACTGTTTCACTTTATCCACACTCAACCCCCTGGCTGTGGCCTCTGTAGCCGCACCTATCCGGAATGAGTGGGTCCCAAAATCGCCCGGGTTCAAGCCCGCTGCCGCGATTGCCATTGTGAACACCCGCTGAAACTGAAACCTGGTCAGTGGGGTGGCGTCGGAATGTCTCAGCAAGCTCCCCCCCCATGATGCCGCCCTTTGCGCTAAGTACTCCTCTACGCATTTCACTGGGCACATGTGGGACCCTAGCATGCGCTGAACAACCACACTGTCTCCGATTGCTCCCTGATCGGTTTTGGACTTGGCTATAGTGACTACCATCGTGTCACCTTTAATCTGGATGTGTTCTCGACACAGCTGCCGGCGGTCTGAAAGGCTCGGTGTTAGCCAGAAAGTTATTCGCTGGACACCGTATAGGGGAATAAATAGAGCATAAGTACTTGCGGCAGACTGAATTCAAAGGCGCAGTGGACGCCTGGCATTGCCCTGCTCTGTCCAGTCAAAAGGCACTTTTTGGCAGCTTAGGGCGGTTCCACACACTATTCAGTGCTTGGTCTGTGAACGAAAGAGTGCTGGTGCTCAAATCTCGCATCTGAAGACGGTGGCTGGCGCAATTAAATGTCGGCGGGGGCACATATACCGAGGCTGCCTGTTCCAAATCCACCTCGTGCCTTTTTAACGCTCCCTGCACATTAGTCTCGCTCTTGCTGGCATGCAAATCAAACGTTTTATTAAAACGGACGGCCTGTACATATCATTGCACCATTTACAAGGAAGATGGCACCCACGTGCAATTAGCGTAAGGACATCAGGGCAGCCCGGGATCAGCTATTGCGTTGTCATGTCGGGCGATGTAAAGACGCCGATGTGACACGCAATCCTATTACATGGCCGCATTTGCGTCGCAACTACGTGCGATGAGAAAAGGGCCGATGTAACCTCCTTTGCGATGTAATTGCCGCGATGTGAACTCCCGCGATGAGGTTGGGGACGATGGATTGTCATACAACCATTCTAGGTACACCATCAGATATGTTTTAAAGCATGAGCAAACTAGGAAATTGCCCAGGGCCTATAAAGAAGTGAACCTTCTTTCTGTTAGACCTCTGGAAATCTAAAATTCTCCACCCAAACCTCTCCTCTCTGCCTGCATCTATCTCCGACTGTCTCCCTACCCAGTGCCATCTTAAGGATTTTTGGGGCCCTGGAAATACATTCAATTGTTTTTTTTTGTGACTCTGTTAAAGTTTATTGTATAATTTAGTACTGTTTGGCATCAGACATGCTTGAGAGTAAATGGGTAATATAATTCAATGTTTAACCGTATCGGGGCACCCAAAATATGTCTTGCCTCAAAATCCTTATGATGACACTGTCGACAACAGCAGCCTGACTCCTACTAGATCCTTCTCTTCTCAATTTTCAGGCAACGTGGTGTAGGGATCCACAGGCTGAGGTCAGACTTAAACTGACCATTCCTTTCCCACCATTGACTGCAAAGATATGGAACACTGTCTCGTCTTTAATGGAAGATTTGCATTAATACTAACATTATTACTCCAGAGGAGAAGCTCAACGCACAAGTTGGAAAAAAACCCTAATATAAGGCATGGTTTTCGTGATCAGAAATACTACTAACTTCAATAAGACACAGACAATTAGATACAGTTTGCCTACTACCCCAAGCCCATAAAACAGCTGGGCCACATACACTAACAGACACTAGAAACAAACTTGATTCTTATTATTAATATTGTTTTGTGTAACCTTGCTGAAGTAGTTGGTAGGGCATGGCGTTTTGTGCATTAAAATTGGGCACCTAATGCAAAGAAACCTATTTCAGTGTTATATCCATTACCAAATCCAGCATCTCAAACAATATGGATTACACATTGTTTATTTAAGGATATAGTGCTAGGTACGGAGACCTGCTGAATCATCATTTAGTCAATAAACCTTTAAGACTCCCAGGTGCACTTCTGGGTACTAATCAAATCACGTTCTCTCCTGTGAATCATAAAAATAACTTAAAACATTCTGAATGTGGAATCCCAGACATTGTGTAATATAGTGATCATCACCTGCTTTGCGCAGACATCCTGCAGAAAGTAACATTTCAGTCGAATCAAACTCTTTAAAAGGCAGCATTACAAAGAACACCCTTGTTTTTGCAAACATTGACACCGTCAGAACAACGCGTTTTTCCTGGTTTGCTTGTTATTTCAGCGCATTGGAAGCTTAAAATGACACAAAAAAGTAATTCTAGTTAATCCAACCATCAATGTTGTCAACAAGCCAAGTTGCAACTGTGGTGTGCTGTGACAAATCTGTGCTCAAGCCAGTCTGACACAAAGCACGGCCGAAGAGAGTCCTTAGATTATCAAATTATCAATCACGGATGATGTGACTAGAGTAAAAGGAACAGAGGTTTAGATTAATTTAGAAAAATAAATTAGGGTGCATTTCTAGAAAATTGTAGAGAAATAAATTTTTTTAAAATGAGGGGGGAAAAAAAAGATTAAAATCCATGCACGTTTACCAGCACTCTGTGAAGAGTATATCTTGCAGGATGGGTTGAATCGCTGTATTATCCCACCTACAAGCAGTCAAATTAGTTTCGATTTTATACTTCACACACTATTGAAACAACCACGTCTGGCAAGAGAATGCATCAACAGCTAATTGCTCGTCACAAAGTAAATCCAATCATGGCAGAAAATAAATCCAACCCCCTCCAAATACAGAATAGGGCAAAAGAGCTTCCAGAAAACAAATCCCCCCCCCCCCCCCCCCCCCCCCCGCCAAAAATACAGAATAGGGCAAAAGAGCTTCCCCACTAAGAGTCTGATTACAAGTATAGGTGCTATTTTTCGCCCCAGGTAAATAACGATTCTATAGGGTTAATTATTTATCGGGTGGCATAAATATCACCTATTACGACTTTCTGGGGAATAACATGCAGATTTTGGTGTTTAACACACCAAAAATCCCCTAGTACAGTAAATACTGTATACTTTTCCCTGTTAAATTTCGGCAGGGTTGACCTGCCTAAATTTAAAGAAGGTTGAGGTATTTAACGCACCGATAATTACCAGATGTGTTAAATACCTTCAACCTCGTGATTCCAACACACGCGTAAACAGGAGTTAATGCATGGGTCTAAATAGACGAGCAACTCTTAACCAGCGTCTTAGCAATGAAAATGATTTCCAGTTGTGCAGGTTGTTTGCAAATGTTATACGTGGTGCATTCGTGGAGTGCCACCCTGGGTAATTCTATAAGCCACACCTAATCCATAGGATTCTTGGGCTATCAGCGGAGGGCTCAATAGTCACAAGACAATGGATCAATTGTAGATACTTCCAAAGGTCTGTGGTAGGAAGGCTAAATTCCTCTCAGTGGCTGTTGGTGTTTATGGGGCCTGACCTAATAAAATTGGTCTTCATATTGCAGTTCTTATTCATACCAATATGCCCAATAAAAGGGTTTATCGGTTATACGCAGGACTTCATTATGTCACAACGGTGCCCTACTATGGACGAATGGCACTATACCTAGAAGCTTATGTTCAGAGCACCATGCCATCGCAGTTGCTTTGACGATCTGGTTTTCTGCCGTAGGGCGGTGTATGGGGTGGCAAGTATACTGAAAGGGAAATATTGGGGCATCCCAGGATGTTGGATTCACACACAGTGAAGCATCCTTCAGGTCATACATATATGGGGAGAGCGGACAGAGATGGAAGGCCAAACTATATGATGTCATATGAGGAAGGCATAAGCCACCCTGCAGTGGTATCCACCCATAGTTTTGATGCATGTAGCCTGAGTCATCGTCGGCTCCCGATGTAAGATCTGATGTTTGCCTGTATCACTGGAGAAGAGTGTGGGGTTTCCAAAGGGGTAGAATCCCCAGTAAGTGGTTTTAATGGGGGCGGAAGGGAAACGGTCATCTTACCCGTTTGTATCCTCCCGCACAGTCAAAGGTTCAGGTGTCCCCACTTAAGGAAATCATGCCTAGACCTTTCCACCAGTGAGAGAAGGTTGTCCTTTACAATTCCAGTGTTCCCCCTGTTGATATGAATACCCAAATATTTAAAGCCTTTAGGGATATTGCAAGCTTGTATGCATACACAGACAGTAACCCTAGATATAGGCTGCACGTCACATTTAGTCCTCTTGATACTGTAACGGGACAGAAGTGAGAATTGATCAATAATGGACATTACAGCTGAGATGGAGTGTTCAGGATTGGATAACAGTAGGATGTTGCTGCCATACAGAAATGCCTTCATTTCATAATCACACTTTCACCCAGCTAAATGCCCTCCAACATTAGTGAAAGGCCTATTCCCATTGACAGGGGTTCAGGAGTCAACAAGAAGGGGAGCAGAGATAAAGGACATCTCTGCCGGGTGCCCTAATGTATTTGGAATGTATATGACACGAAACCTCCAGGTGACATATGCCGTTGGTCATCACCCAAAACCGACATGGGCCATTCTACACAGTCAAACGCCTTCTGTGTCTAAGGAGAGGGCCAGTTTGTTATGTGCATCTTCCTTCATGTGCCAGAGCAAGTGTGGCAATGTCTAAAGATGGTTACGGTAGCATCGAACACGAACAAAACCTGGAGATTCTCTGGAGATTCTGCAGCAGATGATGGATTGTGTGGTTAATGCGGCAAATATATTATTGTGCATACAACACTGCAGCCGCAGATTCGCATAATTACAGTGGCTCGGATTATTGAATATTTATTGAGCTCACTATTTCCCAGCTTTTAGGCCCTATGGAAAATGTATCAATTTAGGAGCAGCTAGAATATCTGTTCTGCCAAACTTTCGGGTGAACGATGATTGTACGCATAATGTAATACTGTAATTCGTGATTATATAAAGCGCTCCAATACCTTCGGGCTGAGCTCGTGCTATATGAATCTTTAAAAAAAAGTTGATGATTCTCGCAAAATTCCCCACACACAATCATATTTTTCAGCAATCAGTGGCTTTTGATTAAATAAAAGTGTGTAGATTCAGTATTCTTCTTTCCGTGCTTTGGTCATGTGATTGCTCGAGTGTGGATAAACATGAAGCAGAAGCCGGGGACGGTGTTCGTCAAACTTTTGACGTGGAGGAGCTGGGACCAGCTGTGCGCCCTGGACCAGCTGTGCGCCCTGGACGAGGCGCTGAACCGCGCCTGCGAGGCCGAGCAGACGGTGAGTGGAGGCAGCGCCCTACTTTACTTCTCTGTGGTGCACAATGCGGCGCTTTCTAATATGTTCCATTTATTACTTTTTAAAAAATTTGTGTTGCATACTTTGAACGGGTTACTACCCGTGTCCAGAAATCTAAGGCTCTTCATGCGTCGGGGTAAAAAAAAAAAAAGACCCTGATATTTAGTAATATTTAACCAGATAATTTATTGTACTTTCTTTTGTCCAGCGTAGTAGTCGTAGTACTTGTTGAAACGGTAAAGAGCAGGACATGCAAAACAGCGCGCTGTTTAATTCTTTTGTGACATGAAGACCACTAACGACGCTGCTCAATCGCTGTATACACTAACATTATTCCCGCGCTTGCTGCGAATTCTCTAAACGTTTCCCGGTTATTTGGCTCCTGTTAATTCTCAGGAAGAATGAAAAGGGGTTAAACTGCAGTCGAACTAGGAGGTCCGAGTGCCAATCTCGGTTTACTTAGTCGCATTGTGTGATCCTGGGCTCAGTGGTGTGGTGTTGCGCTCTAGTCTACTGCAGACAGCGCGATGACGCGCTGCGCAGTAGCTAGTGCGTGAGACGCGCGCATGCGCAGGAGGAGACGCGAGAAAGCGCGCGAGGCTAGCAAGAGAGAGAAGCGACCGGAGCCCGAGAGAGTTAGACGCTCGGCGCTTTATGGAATAGTTAAGTTCATTTAAGGCTAATAAATTTAGCTGCAAACCTACGCCTGCTTCCTGTGATTTGTGGGGACATTATACAACATTACAGTGGCGACGAGGACTGGGAGCACCCCACTGTCCCCACTCAACAGCACTGAGGAGCGGCGGCCAGGGCACCGAGAGCCAGGTACAGATCATAAACTGCCTGGTCAACACAGCGGTGCTCTTTTCCATAGAGCGTGGCAGCAGCGGAAATCCAGGACAGGGGGCAGACGCGTGACACCAGACCACAGACGACGTGCACAGCTCAGTGACACTGAGAAAGGTCAGTGTAGGCCCAGAGCGCCAAGGGGCCCGAAGCCAAGATCCTGGCAGGCAGAGGGGACACTCTGAAGGAGGAAGAAGGGCCGCTTCCCCCCAGCCCCACACAGGGAGCTACCAATAGCGCACCAGGCAGTCCCAGAGGCAGAGGAGACGTCTCCAGTGGGGAAGGATCCCCTAATACGCCAGACAGCCCGGTGAACCAACCAGGGAATTCCAGGTTAGAGCCCAGAATGGCCAACCAGGCAACATCGCTGACAGCCCCCGTTCCCTTCCTGCCCAGACCAGGTGAACCCCTGATGAAGTGGGAGGACTGGAGGGAGTACTTCAAGAACTATGTGGAAGCCTTAGAGGACGAGAATGGTGAACCGTACCCTAGTGCCCGAAAGAAAAGGCTACTACTGCACAACCTAGGCCCAGAAGGTGTGCGTGTGTTTGCAAACATTGTACCTAAAGAACGGCCCGACACAAACGTAGATGTTTTCAAGAACGCCCTGGAAGATCTGGACAACCACCACCGGCCAGCTGTGTGTGTATCCAATGACCGGTACAACTTCCAGCAGAGGAAGCAGGAGGTAGGAGAGTCGATAGATGACTACGTTGCAGCCCTGCGACGCCTTGCGATCACATGCAAATATGGGCAGCTTCAAGATGAGTACATCAAAGATCAGATAGTCATGCACACGTCCAACAAGTCGGTCCAGGACAAACTGTGGGCACAAGGAGAAGCGTCGCTCAAAGATGTCATAGCTATGGTGAAAAAGGCGGAATTATCCAAGCGCTGTGCAGACGCAGCCAAAAGAGAAAACGCGCAGAAGCAGATGGTCAACAAAATTGATGAGGCTCCTGCGGCATACAAGCAAAAAGGGTCCACCGGTGTACGGAAGCAAGAATCGAGGTGGACAGAGAAGCAAAAAGGTTTGGGAAGACAACCCACGGACTACAAATTCTCATGCTACAGATGCGGTAGCTCGGCCCAGGACAAGCGGTGCCCGGCGTTTCGCGCCAGATGCGCGTTCTGTGGCCTGGTCGGCCATTTTGAAAAGGTGTGCCGCAAGAAGGGGAAGAAAACCATGGTAAAGTGCATCGAATCCACACCATCAGAAGACTTGACGGAAGAGGACCTGGAGGATGATGACATGGTTTTGTGTGTGGATGATCAAGTATTGGATGTGACAGGCAGGCGCTCTGACAAACCGCGCACAGACATGTTCATCGGAGGCGTAAAGGTGCACATTGCAATTGATTCAGGATCCCCGTGGACAATAGTGCAGAGATCCGTGTGGGAAGAAGACTTTGTGCCGACCGTGGGGCCGATGCTGCACCCGCCTGATATCCGCCCAATTTCGTACACCAACAATGCAATCCCCATTGTAGGATTCCGTACTCTGATGTTTGAATTCAGAGGTAGATCAGCCACCTGCAAGCTATACGTGGCAGAGAGGGGGCCCTCTGTGCTCGGCTGGAGAGATGCTGGCGACCTGGGAATTAAGCTAGATCCTGGCGGCAAAGAGCAGATCCTGCTAACGGAGGACAGCCAATCACCCCAACAAGATGAACTAAAGCAAGCCTACCCCAAAGTCTTCGGGGGTACAGTAGGAAAATTAGATAAATTCGTGCATAAGATACAACTCAAGGAAGGTGCCCGCCCGGTGTCTCATAAAGTCAGGAATATCCCCATTGCCATAAAAGAGGCTGTACAACTGGAACTTCAAAGGTTAGAGCAACAGGGGATCACCGAGCTGATCGACAGTTCCGAATGGTTAGCCCCCTTGGTCGTGGCCAAGAAACCCAATGGAAATGTCAGTCTATGTGTGGACCTACGTGAACTCAACAAGTGCCTGATAGTGGAGAAGTTTCCTCTACCAAGGATTGAGGAAATGTTGGCGAGAACTAAAGGAGTGTCATGGTTTTCCACCATTGACCTCACATCGGCGTATCACCAGATCGACCTGCACCCAACGAGCAGAAAGTACACCTCGTTCATCACACCTTTCGGGTGCTATCAGTTTTGCTGCATGCCCTTTGGCCTGGCCTCTGCGGCCGCTGTGTTCCAGAAACGTATGCATCGTCTGTTTAAAGATCTACCGGGAGTCCAATATTTCCAGGACGACATCCTGATAATGGGAACTAACCAGGAAGACCATGACAGCAAACTGACCAAAGTACTCACAGTACTGCAAGAAAAAGGCCTCACGGCAGAGTGGAGCAAATGCAGGATAGGCATGTCATCTGTCACATACCTAGGACACGAGATCAGGAGTCAAGGCATATCACCCAAACGGCAGAATGTGAGAGCCATCAATGATGCCAGGGCACCAATCAACAAGGAGGAAGTTCGGTCATTCCTCGGAATGGCCGAATACTACAGTAAATTTGTAAGACACTTTGCCACTAAGACTCATAAACTTCGCCAGCTCATCAGAGACAAATCAAGGTTCGAGTGGGATGCAGAAGCACAAAGCGAATTCGATGGACTGAAGAAAGACATCAGCGAAGCAGTACCCTTACAGGGCTATGACCCCACAGGCAGCACCATCCTGACGACGGACGCCAGCGACAAAGGATTAGGGGCAGTACTCGCTCAAGAAAGGGTGGATGGCACAGTAGAGACTATCAGCTTTGCATCTCGTGCCCTATCCCCACCGAACAGAAATATAGCGTCATCGAGAAAGAAATGCTGGCGGTCACATGGGCAATGGGAAAGTTTAGGCAATTTATCTGGGGCACCAGGTTCAAACTACAAACCGACCACAAACCATTTGTCAAGTTCCTGACTTCGTGCGGCCACGACACAGCCACACCACGCATTGCCAAGATGACGCTCAAGTTGTTGGACTACACGTACGATGTAGAATACCTACCAGGGACACAGAATAGGGTAGCAGACTACTTAAGTAGAGCTTCCGCCATGGAGGACGCTCCTGTGACCCCACCGGACACGGACGAGATGGTAGCGGACATGGTTGACACGGAGACGACGATAAGCAGACAGGAATGGGCCGAGGCGTACGAGAATGACCGTGAGATAGTAGAAGTCAAGCAATATCTCACCTCCGGTTGGCCTGACAAGCGGAATCTCAAAGCGGACTTGAGAAAGTACTATGAGATACGGGAAGAGTTGTCGTTAAGTGATTCAGGAATATTCTTGTACCGAGGGGACAGAGTGATACCGCCGGAAACCATAATCCCTGTACTATTGAAACAACTCCATGAGGGACACCTTGGCATTGTGAAGACAAAAATCAAGGTGAAACAGATGTACTGGTGGCCAGGCATGGACAGTCAGATAGAAAGGCAAGTACGAGAATGCGTCCAGTGCCAAGGAGCTGATAAAATACTCAGGCCACTGAGACCTGCGCTGGGAGAATTTGACCGTCCCCAAAACCCGTGGGAGGATATTGCAGTGGACATCCTAGGACCTGTTCTCGACAACAGAGGCATTAACAAATACCTGTGTGTGGTCATTGACAAATACTCGAAATGGCCCGAGATAGATGTGCAGGAATCCATGGACACGGACACAGTACTAAAATTCCTCACCTCACTGTTCTTGAGGGAAGGAATACCAAAGACAATACTGAGTGACAATGGACCACAGTTCACCTCAGACAAATGGATCAGGTACATGAAGAGAAATGGAATAAATTCAAAGCACACGGCAGTATATCATCCAGCATGTAATGGACAAGTGGAGCGGTTTAACCGAGTGCTGATGGGGTCAATACAAGACGCCATAATGCAAGGAAAAGAGTGGGAAACCGAAGTCTAAAGCATGTTGTGGGCATACAGGATTACCCCGACAGTACTAGGGTACAGCCCTTTCCAGATTTTGAGAGGCCGGTTCCCTTTCACTAGAGACAATGTAGTGTGGAGAGAGAAAACTGTGACTAGTAAATGGTCTCCGGCAGTGGTGCAGCACAATCTGGAAAAAGCTCAAAAGGTGTATGCCGCACACTACAACAAGCGGCACAACACCAAAGATGTCCTGCTGGAAAAAGGAGAGTGGGTCAGAGTCAAACTCCCAACTCTTCAAAAGAAAGGTGAAAGCAAGTACAGTCAACCCTTGCAAGTTCTAGAAGTGCGTGGTAGAGCGGCCTTACTCAGCGATGGGAGAGTGTGGTCCCAAGACCGCATGGCAAGAGTCAACAGGATCATGAAGTGGCCGACGATCAAGATAGAGGAACAGCAAACCGGAGGAGAGGATGATATGCAGACAAGAGAAGATGATCAGAAGGAAACACTGGTGACTAAAGGCAATGAAGGGAATGGAGAATCACAGACATTGGAAGATGCAGGAAGCGACGGAGCCCCGGCTGGGGACATGGAGATAAGTGGCCCGGTAGACACTAGGAGCACTCCCGAGGGAGTTAGCTGTGAAGAAGCCAACCTGGTAAGACGCACCCGTGCCGGGAGGGCAGTCATCCTGCCTCCCCGCTTCAAAGACTATGAAATGAGTGACTATTGAACGGCGCCCCGCAGTTGTTATTGTTGGTTGTTTGATAAGGGGGAGAGATGTGGTGTTGCGCTCTAGTCTACTGCAGACAGCGCGATGACGCGCTGCGCAGTAGCTAGTGCGTGAGACGCGCGCATGCGCAGGAGGAGACGCGAGAAAGCGCGCGAGGCTAGCAAGAGAGAGAAGCGACCGGAGCACGAGAGAGTTAGACGCTCGGCGCTTTATGGAATAGTTAAGTTCATTTAAGGCTAATAAATTTAGCTGCAAACCTACGCCTGCTTCCTGTGATTTGTGGGGACATTATACAACATTACAAGTGGTTATATCCCTCTAAATAGGTAGCTTGAGGGGCTCCTAGAGGCTATAGCATTAGCGGTAGCGCTCTGCAGCACATCACACTCGTGAGAAATGTATGTGAGTGTTCTTATTGCATTAAGGCTACCTCGATGAGGCCACGCCATCACGGACACGGGGTCCTGCGCCGGCTTTGCTTTTACAAAGCTTTTTCAGCCGCTTTAGTCGGAATGCGGGCTGAAAATGGTGGCCCTGATAACAAGGAACCACTTGGAAACCTTAAACTGCCAGTGAAGGGTTGTGCAACTCCAGATGGGTGGTGGATTCACGTGCTCCCTCCTTGGGACTAGAGGCTTTCACAGGAGGCATTCAGGCAACACGTTTCATGCTCAAAATTAATACTGTGCCGGGAGTGGCAGACAATCAGGAAGGGTTGAAGGCTGCACATAGCGTAAGGTGCAGCGCCTAGACAGACGGATTCCAGCAATTTACGGTGCGGCCTTGCTTCAGGCGTTTTCATTGCTTGCATCAGTGACGACACAGACAGCTGTCACGTGTGCAGCCATGCATGTCACTGCATGCAGGGTGTCAGAGCAGATGCCGCTTGAATTAGGTGAATGGGGTCTTTGTCAGCAAGGCCATTGCGGCCGCCACATTGTAAAGCTCTTGCACAACCCCCCATCCCCGTCAGTAAGTAAATGATGCAGCAATGTGCCTGTCAGAACATGTCACGTTTGTTTACGTCCAATGCTCGTCTCATCCATACGTGCACGCGCCTCTTCAGTGTTTGTCCTAGTATCACAAACTGCACATCTGTCAGACACATATCGTCTTTTTTTAGCATTCTTGTTTGGCAGTGAACGGACAGTCATACATTCCATTACCAGCTTGCCCGATGCTAGATTTCCAGTACAGACATTAAGCGAGAGTGGGAAGCTCTCTTTGGGTCTGGCAGAGCTCTTGCTATAGTCCTCTGGTCTCATGAACGTTAGACACCAGCTAGAATAGTGACCTGGCTTTCATAAGGTTACCTTTGTTACCGCAGCATCTGTGCGCTTGCAGGTGTAGTATTTACTGGGGTTTTACACAGCTCTGGCAACCTCGGCTTCAGAGGAAAGATGCTCACCTTTAGAGGTGGCAGACTCAGAAGCAGAGGTCGGCCCGGGACCAGGGTTCAATTCCCGACGCGGCAGGGTACGGAACCAATGTCAGCGGGCTCGATAAATCTCGCCTCGGTGCCTCTCTAACCATGGGTCCCACGCTGCAACTCTGGGCAATAGCTTGCTAAATCTCCACAACGGCCCCCTCGCTGCCGGGAATGCCTGGCTTCACCTTGGGGATGCCCAATAGGGACCATCTCACAGGGAAAGCCAGGACGGGTTCCCCAGCGGCACACAGCGCCAAGAAACCTTGGGGTGAACGTACGCTCTACATATTCATACTAACATAACATAACATAACATAACAGAAGCGGATAGTTAAAGATCCAGACCTGTGTGTATTAATGGGGCTGTGTCACAGACTCCACCCACCCTGAGACCTGAGCTCTGGCTTGGTTATGTATTTACTTAAGACCCCCGATTTTTGAGCTCATTGAAAAGTGCCTCGTCTTTGTCAATTGATTGAATTCCTATCTGAGGGATATTTTATGTGCAGTCTTCTAGAACTGCAACCAGGGGCTGCACTTTGTGGCCTGAAGATTGTAGCACCTCTTCTTTGCCTCTGATTGAATTCCTATCACGTGCACACATCTGAGGGGCCCTTGTGTGCAGTTTTCTAGCCTGCACGAGGGGGGAGATCCACTGTGTGGGAGACCAGCGCAGGCACGCTAATTAAAAACAGATGGCCCCTGCACGCCGCTACTGGCTCCCGTGAGCAAAACACTCTGAGAGTAAACATTTCACAAGAAGCTGGGACCTCCACATGCCTTTGGCTAATTGCGTACTAAAGCCAGACGCAAAGGCCAATCACGTGTGAGGACCACAGGCACAAGCTTCTACTGAAGCTGAAGTGATTCGAAGAGGTCGATTTCCTATGCAGCGCATGCGCGCTGCCATAGGCTCGACCTAAAAATGGAGAAATCTGATTGACATAGCTCTCACAGAGTATACTAGTATGCGCTGACCAAAATTCACATACAAGCATTGGCAATGCCAATAGATCTGACTGTAATGTACTGCACCCTGCACTCACAGGCACACAAGTTGGGCCTGAACTCACATAAGAACTCCTTGCACCTGAACTAACTAAGACACTGCATTCCCACAGGAACAATTCACTCTCCACTCATACAAAGACATCCCTTCCTCTAACCTCAAACAGGCATAGTGCTGGTCTTCAACTCACACATTCACACCTCACACATGCATATAGCTCACAAACTCACTCAGGCGTAGCTCACACCATACTCTCCCCGCACTCAACTCTTGCACTGCATGCTCACAGACCTGTCCCCTCACCCTGGTGCCCTAAACTCACTCAGGTACAGTGCTCATCTGGCATGCTCAGCTCTACCTTACACCACTCTCCCTGCACTCACCTAGGCATAACGTCTTCTTCACTAATATAGGCACTCCCCTCACTTTAAACTCACTTGGGCACAACTCACTGTATGTGCACACAGTTCACCCTGCGATGCAATATGGACATGCTTGCTCATTGCTGGATGGAAGTCTTTAGGTAATTTGTTCATCGGGCATGGATTCACACTCCTCCTTATGAAGATTGACACTGACTACTGAAACTAAGGCATCCCTTTGGGGACAAGTTTAAGTTATACTCTGCTTCTTTAACAATTTTTGGAAATTCTTCTGCAACCATTTGAAATTCTTCTTCAACCTATTGAATCATAGAAGGTTGGAGTGTGCTTGTAAATAGAACGGTTTGTGACGCTCATTTGAATTCTCAGTCCTGAAGATGACCGCGTAATTCTACAGTGGTCAAAACGCCGTTGACGCTTATGTGGCCAAAAAATTACAGAGGACACATTAATTTTGTACATGTTGTTCCTTTATTGTAACATGCATTTTTTTCGTTTGCCACTTGTCTGGTTTGTGATATGTTTTGTTTGTATACCAGCATTTCTGTCTTGAGCGCCATTATCTTAAATGCTTTATAATACGTAAATAAATGTGTAATAGTTTCATATAAACTGTTCTCTGGCATATGGGTTTCTCTCAACTGCTTTTTCTCCCCTCTCTCTGACATTGTTATGTAATTGTCTTGTTTGTGATTTGAATTATTTGTTGCTAGTGTATTTTCAACCTAACTGCTTCTTGAACCACTGTTAGGACAACACTCGATCAAACAACTTTTCTGCGTCAAGTAACAAATAGTCATTGGGCCTTTTAGTGCTTTGGGGTGCTCGAGCAAGCGCATGGCTTTGTTTGCTTGGGAGGTAGTGTTTCTTCTCATTCTGCGGTTATTCATGCTCTTGCTTTAAATCAACCCTTCGTTTGGCATATTGGTGTTAAAAATAATTACTAATTTCGTTATTGACGAAAATTAACTTTGATACTGTTCAACCAAAAAGAAAAGAGAAAGGCCTTGATACTAGCTTCTCAATATGTAAATGGGGAGGGGGGGGGGGGGGGGGATTCCCAAAGTGACAGGAGGAGTCAGTCACTTTCAGAACTGAACATAGATGGTCCTGGATCCGGATGACACTGAAATAAAGGCAGCTGTAGACACACAATGCTTTTGTCAAGTAAACAAGCAAAAATGGAAAATGAATAATCTAACCTAGCTATTATGAATTCAAATACTTTACGTCAAAGATCGTACAATAAGCTCAGCTGGATCAGAGAAGAGGTTAGTTAACTAAAGATGTCAACAGAATATCATCAGCCTTGAAACAAACCAGTTCCCCTTTAATCTAGGCCGGTGAACATCTCTGCAATGTAAAGTGCTGAAAGATAGGCCGAATAATGCCACGTGTCGGGGAAAAGCGAGCAGGAACCCAGAGTCGTCAAATTTCAGTAAATTCATTATTAGTCCACACAAGCATTTAAAAAAAAAACACCGGACCAAGGAGAGGCCAGTGTGAGAAAGTACAAAGAACAAACCAATCTTGAAATACAAGCAAGACCTGTATTGCGAGCCAATTAATCAGTTACATTAAAACTCCTCCCAGTTTCACGCCACAACTACACTTGTTTAAGAGTGAAATATTTGCACAGTAAAATATGTGTTTTCGTTAAATATTTTCTTATTAAAAGTATTCCCCCAAGATGCACAGAATCCAACAGCTCGATTTCAATTGGAAAAGGCCAACTAAAACAAGTCATCCGACACTAAACAATGTTTGCACCGATTTCATGATTGGTTTCTTATACAGATTGCCACGGAATACGTGCCACTTCTAAAAAGTAGATGGAGTGGTGTGTATATACAACACAGCAATGGAGTAGAACACTGACCAGTAGGCAAGAGAGCTGGGAGCATCCGACTGTAGACGGGACACAAGAAGCAGGAGGGGAAACATTAAATGGTTGACTCTATTCTTGCAAAATAAGGTTCATTCCTCGATCTCATTTATTCGTTACCCATAAACATGAATGTGATAAATGACATAGTTCCTTTTATAATGGAAACAGTAACAGCTTAGAAGTGTTGTGTTCAACCAATAAAGGGCTGAATAAATGCCCCGATTACTTACAGGTAATCTTCATTACTCCTAGTTAGTCTTCCTCGCCACATGATTTACAAAGTGAGCTTCAGCTCCACACCAGAACCCTCCAAAGCAAAAAAAGAGTCAGCCTCCCATGCCTCCCATCCCTTCCCAAAATGGCCGACCCATCACACCCATGACCTCTATAAGAGGCGGGCCGGCCCAACCCATCAGCCTGAAACTACCAAGCACAACATGAAGCCGATAGCCAGACAGGGAGGGAGGGATGGGGACTCATGTGGCGAGGAAGACTAAATAGGAGTAATGAAGATTACCGGTAAGTAATCGGGGCATTACCACCTCTTTAGTCTTCCTCGCCACATGATTTACAAAGTGAGCACATACCAAAGCCAAGCGGCATCATGGAACCTCACAATAGACCAACGGGTCCGAAGGGGACGCCCATAAAAAAAGGGCAAACCCACAGAACAGATGAATGGCAGGACCACCCAAGAGAGAGGCAACCACGAGCAGGAAAAACAGCCCGGAACAGAAATATACCGGAAAGCCTGAAAAACCGGACCCCCAGAGACGAAGTGCCGGCCGAAAAAGATACTGGCCCGACCAAAAGGCCGGAGGAGGACCGAGAAGGCACGGAACCGGACTGCATGGAGCCAACAGCCAACAGGCCCCAGAGAGACAGTCGAAAGCCGGTCAAAGAAAATACACCAAGACCGCCCACAGAGAGCCAAAAGCGAGAGGGGAGCAGAACACCGCTAGGGTGACCCACCCGGAAGGATGCCACACCTACCACAAAAAAACAGGCAGGCACAGGGCAAAAACAGCCCAGGGCCGCCTACCCACCGAAGGGCGGAAGGGACCAGGCCCAAGGCCAAGTCACCAGATGGAAAGTAAAAACGCACTGAAGGAAACCCCGCACAGGAGCAACCGTGAAGCGCAGGGACCCGAGACCGCCCACAGACCCATGGCCCGGTGGCCAGCATCCCCGGGTACCCACAAGGGAAAGTAGGGGCAGAAAACAAAACCTGCACCCATAGAGGCAGAACAAGAGCCGACATGGCCGGAGCCAGGAGAAAGCAACTCAGGAGGAAAAAAAAAATTCCACCCCACAAAAATGAAAAAAGGCACCACATCGGGACACCATCGAAAATACAGGCAGGCCAACAGCCAGCGTAAGCCGGAACCACCAGAGGCACAAGACATACCAACAAGCCACAGCACAGCGGAGGAAGGACAGCACAACAGTACCAAGACAACCCGGGCGAACCCCGCAAACACCCCAGTGAAACAGGGGAGAAGATAGCCCAGGAGGGCAACAGAAAGCTCCCACAGGGACGGAGCCAAGGAACGTGTGACAGAAACCCGAACAACCAAGCCATGCCGATCGGGGCCAAACGCCCGCCCCAAGGAAGGGAAGGACCCTTGAACCGGGAAGAGGAAGAACAGAAAAAACCACATGGCCAAGAAAGAAATGCCGAAGCACAAGACATTGATCCCACCAGATAGACACCCCTCAAGGTGCAACCAGTCCAGATCCGGCAACTACCCAGAGCAGATGAGAACAGAGGCACACATAGCAAGAACGGTAATGGGGCCCAGGAATATCAAGAGATATCTGGAGAGCAGAACTCCGCCCATGTAGCCCGATGGACGACCGAGCTAAACCCCATGGTGGCACGAGGCCAAACAGGAAGGCGCAGCACAAAGAAAAAGGGCTGCAGCCGCCACCCAGAAGAAAAAATACACCAATACCACAGCCAGCACCGGCGAAGCCGGAAAGGCCAGATCGGCCCAAAGGTCAGAGACTCGACGGCGGGGAGGAAAGCGGCCAGACTAGGCAAGCACCCAACCAGGTACCAACCAGGCCCGACCATGCTGCGCAGTATCCAAGGGCCCACCCGGAACCCCCAGAGGACGCCCGGCCAGGCCAGACGCTGCAACACAACGGAGAGCCTCCCACAGGACTAACACCCAAAGCCCGGAAGGTAAGGAAAAAAAACAGGGACAAACACAGAAAGCACAAGGAAGCCATAGCCCAGCGACACGTGCCACATCAGGACAGGAAAATAAATACCAGCCCAAAAAGGACGAAAACCTAGCCCATCCCGCACCAAGATGGCCAATGAGGTAGAGCTGGCAAGGAAAATTCACCAACAACCACAAACCACATGTAAAGCGCACAACCACCCGGAAGGGAGTCAAGGCGCAGGGGGCCGTCGCGGAAACCGAGCAAGTCATTGAGGCAAAAAAATGAAACAGTACAGGACACCCCAACAGGACGTGAACCCATTGTCGACGGAGAGCCGGGGACCCCAGACACAACACAGAGCCAAAGGCCTACAGACACTGGCACACCGGAAGCACACGGCGATCCAGTGAAAAAACAGATACATGGAATAACAGATGCCTATTGTCACCCAACTCAATATAACTCATGGAAGCCAACAACTCCCATCCAGGGACCAACCAGGACCATGCGCAACGTCTGAGATCAGACAAAATCATGCGCTTTCAGGGAGGTATGGCCGCAGGCCCACTGACCCAGAAAAGGGTGATAGGGCCGCCAAGTGCAAAACCAGGGATCATTCATAGAGTTCCGGAGTGGATACAACAATCCAGTGAGCCATCAAGCCAAGAGCATAAGCACAATGAGCCAGAACAAGCGCTCAGAAGACCAGGAGCGAACCAGGGTAGAGGGAAACCCGAACAGCTGGAAGAGGAGTGCCGAGGATCCATAATAGAACAAGGGAGACCATCCAAAGAAAACGCGCCCCCCTCCCCAAGGCAACCCGCAAAAACATGGAGGGAAACCGGGAGCAAAATATAAATCCCGGACATCTGAACTCCACATGGCAGTTGTACGCTCCTAGAAAATGTTGCCATGCTAATTACCATCATAGGATATTATGACGTTGTGGTAGGAATCGTCGCACTGTGAGAGCCTACGCCACCCGAGGCACCAGACTTACCAGTGTGCTACAGCACCTTGGTCCCTGCCAAAAAGCACAAGACATACCACTGAGCAACAGCTCCATGGCCAGTGAATAAAGCACAGGACAGACATAAATAAATGTCGAACACCCCGGTAACGGTGCCGGAAGAAATTCACACCTGAAGCCTCCACAGATTTATGGGTATACAGGTATGCTCCCACCTTCACCTGTTTCAGACCCTCGACGAGCCTGGAGGGTACAAGACGGTAGACGTTAAATGAGAAACAAAGAATATCTTTATGAGGAATAAGCTATAAGGTGGGATGGCAAGGGGATTATTGGCGGAGCCCATATCTCCATCCAACAAAGCAGGCCATTGAAAATGACTGTGCCAACCTGCTGAATATACAACAGCCAAAGCGAAATGAAGCACTAAAATCGTGTCTGCCGGGGTTCGAACAGTGAACACTGCAGCCTGGAGCCGGGCACCCTGGCCACTGGGCCACAACCCCTCCACCGGAGACGCAGCTGCAGGAGGTCCAGCAAGCAAACAGGAGAACATGGTACAGTCACGAACGCCCAACGCGAATCAACATTGACCACATAAGGCATAGAACGAAACCCGAGCACTACAACCAAATTGCCCGGAACTCTAATGCCAAGTACGAAATATACCAGCGCCATAAAAAAAAAAGTGGAAATCACTTCAGGTCACAAACCTGCCAGAAAACATAAAACAAAATAAAAAATCAGGGCACATGTGCATTTCATGAACTTGTAATGTTACCTGCGTGTTGCCAAAATCTGCACTCGTGCGCTCTGTCTCCATCAACCTACAATACCCTGGGAGAAGACCACAGGAAAACCAGACAGCAGTAGCCAGACACGCAATGTAGAGCGAGCCCTCGGGAGAAACAGCAAACTCGCGAAGCAAAAAAAAGGACAGACTCTCTAGCAAGGGCTGCAATCACACTGAGTATAAACACTTACTCGTAGCGAAAAGGATCCATGAAAAAAACTGAGCAGCTCCAGTTGAGGCACAAACTCACGCACAGGAGTTCACTGACCAACCGCAACCCACCCAGGCAACGACAGCAACCAGCTGGAGGAAGCAGACTCCGCCAATCCCAAAGGAAGCCGGAGGCGCCCGGCCCCGGAACGAGGCGAGGGAAGCATGGGGAAACTGAGGACTAAGCCGTGCCCTTGACCCCCAAATATCAAAAGAAACAGGCGGGAGAAGAACTGAGCCCGGCCGCCCCAACGGAACGCTGCCGGAGGCAGTTCCAAGGAAAAAACGCCAACCCCTGCCGCCCATGCAGCACCGAGGATGGCAGGAGGTGAGCCAAATACTCCCTGGCCCACTGTCGAGGGCAAGCGAGTACATCTCATGGTACCGGAGAAGGAACTGCACGCCTTGGATTGCTCAAGACACACCATTGACGGTAAAGCATGAACACAGTAACGCCTTCAACCTGTATTGCAGGTTTCCCTCAAGCGGGCGTGCGGACAAAATACAAGCCCCACAGTCCGGCAAACCACAAAACCTCGATCGTCAGAGCGGGACCCAGCCGGGGAGAGGGCTCCAGGCCAGGTGCTTAGAGTGCGGCACTGTCACAATAAAAGATATGTAAAAACGTATGGTAGGCACTGGGGAGAATAAGTAATATCTCCCAGAAACACAGGATGAGCCGATCAAAGACGGCAGCACCGACCGCTATGTCATTCCGCTTCCTACAATATTTCGGCCATTCCAGCAATGTAGGCACACAGGGATCCCAACCCGCCATCACGAGGCAAACAACCCCGCAGCGGATGGTAACAACCCACAGCATGACAGTGCAAGGCGAGTGGGAGAAGGGCACAAGCAGAGCCCCAAACCCCGCCCGCCCCCCCCCGAATTGACCCCTGGCCCGCAAGGGCAGAGCCTAACTGGGCCCAAGAAGAGACCGGGGAAAGGAAAGGGGGGGGGGGGGGGGGGGGGGGGGTTTAGTCCAAAAGCACCAGAGTCCGCTAGCGCAGGACCACCAGCCAAGGACCCACTCTCCCGCTACAGCAGGAACCACTTACCTGAAGACGCATCAAGAGAGAATGATGCGCAGAACTAAAAAAACAGGCTGATGGGTTGGGCCGACCCGCCTCTTATAGAGGTCATGGGTGTGATGGGTCGGCCAGATTGGGAAGGGATGGAAAGCATGGGAGGCGGACACTTTTTTTGATTTTTAGAGGGTTCAGGTGTGGAGCTGAAGCTCACTTTGTAAATCATGTGGCGAGGAAGACTAACGAGGTGGTAATGCAAAGTTTCTATTTAGGATTATTGTAGCTGTTCTAAGGCTGTGCTGATATTCTCAAAGCTGGACAACCAAAAAAATACAGTTAACGGCATGGAAGGTGCTTTTAGTCTTTCTTAATTCTGAGTGAAGTATTGAGGTGAAAGAGGCTGGGGTGTGCCGAAAGGAATCCGATAACGTCAAGAAATGAATGGGCATTAAAAGTATGCTATATATAACTCATACAATAACAAATTGTTGTATCCAGTTTGTTGCAGCACCTGCTTCACAGAAGGCATTAAGCAAGGCAAGCCCAACAAAGTTTCAACGTTTTCAACTTTTTCTATTCAGCAACATTCATCAACAGGAAACAGTCTGGGGCCTAGTGTCACAAGAAATCAAAGTTGCAAGAGTTGCGGTGAGTTTTGAAGAAGTGGGCACAGGCAGAAAAGTGACAGGCCACATTCCAATGACCTTCCTCGCCACTTAAGATCATTCGTGCAAAAGAGTTGTTCCACTACTACGCATTAATGTCAGCATACCGGGATAACCCTTGTTATACAAAGGAATGCCTCACGGTGTTAAAGGTCTGCAGCCAGAACCATGTGCAGAATTAAGATAAGTCTCCACGTGGCTCCCGATCTTTTAAATCCTCCTATTTTCTACTTTTGAACTATGCAGATATATATGCCAGACCAGCGTCAAAAGCACTTCCTTCCACTAATGGTGTGAGAGAAGGCATAGCGTGCTCTTGATACAGCAGTGTTCCCGAGGCTATGCTGCCTGACTAGCACCTGCCTGCCCCAGCTGCTACCCCTTCAAGTGCTACAAATTAAAAATAACCCTCTTAGAAACACAAATGGCAGCATGTTGAGCAGCTTTTGTAGCCATCCAGTCTTGTGGTTATGGTTTGTAAAGTCTGTAACGTCATGACATGGCAATCGGGCTGATTGCAGATGGATCAAAACGTTGTAATGGCACAGTGTTGTACATCTAACCAACCACAAGATTTCAGCCAAGCATTTAGCCAATTGTAAATGGGCTCTACGTCTGGCTAAAGAAGCAATCCATGACAAGGTGACGAGAGTTTGTGAGTAACAGGGAGACTTACGGTCATCTTGGTCTGGCTCATCTTAGATAATGTCAGAATTCAGGAGGTGGTGTACCAGGTGGTTATTTAGCAGGAATTATCATCTGGCATACGCCAGTTAGGGAAGAGGACCAAAGCTGGCTTTCATCTCTGATTTTGCAGATGAAGGTAAGTAGCAGTGGTTGCTGCTAGGTTGCGGCTTTATAACAGTATAAAAGTGCCTTCCGAGACATGGAAATACTTTGTCATCCACTGTGGATATAACAATTAATCGCCAACAGGCATTCTGCAATGTTCCTTTGTCATTCTTTGAAGAGGCGATCTGGTGAATTATGTCACAATACATCACAAAAACTGAGCAGACCTCATAAGACAAACGCAGTAACAGGACTGCAAACTTAATAGGTTTTCTGCCAAACTAAATGACTGTGTTCCAACTTGGTTCATATTTTGTCAAAAAAACCTTCAGTCCTGAGCGAAGTACTCCATTCCAAGCTCCAGCCGATAGTGTAGCAGAGTAGAGTGGTCGCCTGACTCAAAATGATGCTGATAAATTTACAAGTATAAATAACGGTGCCGACAACAGCAAGATGACTGAGCCTGGACGAAGGAAACTAATCAGAGGTTGCCCAGAGAAAATATTTTTTTATAATAGGCTGCCATCGTCAATAGTCTTCATATTAACCAGAAGCTTACGTTTTAATTTATGGCAAAAGGATTGGACCACGAGGAACTCAAAGAGATCTGGACATGAGACAGTTAACGCATGAGGAGTGGAACAGCTCTGCATATCTACTGAACAGTCGTACAAAAACATGGCTTGAAGGAGCTCAATGTACATTACAGGAACTGGATTCTCAGTTTGCAGTTTCAAAGCTAATTTTTTTCTTTAGTACATTAAAAATGTTCAATTATTTAATGCAAAATGCGAATGCCTACTTAAAAACAAACACTGATAGAAATCTATAAATATTATCATTCTAATAAATAAAACATGCAATAATCCATCATAAAGCGATGAAGAATGGTTCAGTAGAACTAATTTGAAAGCATCCACTGTGATGAGAATACAAGCTGCTTTGATAAAGCTACTTGCTGTCAGGAACACTAAGGATAACTTCCTTGGAGCTCGATCATAGATGGCCAGGCTACGTCTGCTGCTTCATAACCATAAAGTTATATTTAGTGGCAAAGTTAAAAGCTGACCCTGATGAAGCAGTCAAATCACTGAATACAGGTATCTGAGATAGTAAGATGTTCTCTAGAGGACATACATTAGGTCTAAACAACATCTGGTGTCGGCCAAAACACTGATCCGTGTTCATAAGGCAGCATAATCTTGGACACGTGTTGGTTCACAGGCGGAACATTAGCCACTGAAAGGTGTATACTCCTTGAAGGAACAGGAATGTCCACAGAAGTCTGCATGTTAACCCCTTCGATGCTGATGACGAGCTCAGATCGTCATCAGCCACGGGGGGCGTGTACGGATGACGAGCTGAGCTCGTCATCTAACGCAGCTTTTGCAAAAAAGCCGCGTAGCGCAAAAATAACCGCAGCAGCGATGCGGTTAATTAACAGGAGGAAAGACTGCCACAATCTCTATGCATGACTCTGTACCACTGTTGAGACTAGAATGTAGACGGTCATGTGATCTGTTAAAGCACTCGGCAAAAGTTGTGTCTTGTGACAATAGCAGTACTACATTAAGCGGTAGATAAACTGTCCACATTGCTACCTGCACACATTGTGCAAGGTAACAGACAGCATCAGTAAGTCCTGTACTGAGTTTAATGAATCGGTGTAATAGAACAAGAGTGTCACTCCTGTCAGAGAAATTCAGAAAATGCTAAAATAGCAATAAGGATATACCAGATCAAATAGATGGCTCAATACCTCATTATGCCCATGTAGTAAGCTCATCTACAGACAGTGAGGGTTTATTGTGCAGTACTGTCATCATTCAGGCATCTAATCTATATGAAAAAGAGAAACACGTTTTTTTTTTACCTTAAATGTAGCTTCTTTGTTTAAGGTAAAATGCAGGGCCAAAGCCATTGCAATGGTCAATGTAATCTAACTGTTCTTAACACAGCCAGCTTATTTGCAAAGATTAGGTCAGGGAGGTCCACAGTAACGATCAACAAGTAGTTATGAAATTCATAAACAGCTGAGTTTTGAACAGGTCCAAACCTTGGGATCCTCCTCTATTAGTTTGGACATGATTGGGGGAGGGAACATTAAGCAGAATTATGAAATTGTCATAGTTTGTTTCCATTTCAATTGATACCATCAACACATTTGCTCAAGGTGTATTAATTATTGTCCCCACCCAGTTTCATTACAATATGTGGAAGATTTAAAGTCCACCACTTTAAGTGGACCCTTCCTACCAGCTTCTGCTATTTTTAAAAAATGGATGAAGTCCACAAATGCAATGGATTTGGTTAGCCAGCTCTCCTGCAAGTAATGTTCAATCGCCTACATTCCAGGACATAATATCAACATGTCAGTAGGAATATGCTGCACTCAAGATGGTCTCTTACTGACGATCTTGGATCTTCAGTCTTAGGATCACAAAAACACTCCTGATTAAAAGATCTCTTGGGAATTGTCCATGTGTTTGATTCTGCTCTCCTTTAAGGTGCAATCTCTATCACCAAATCAACCATAATCCATGGTAAATTCAAATTTTTAATCTCTTGACCGTAGAACTGCAGGATCACTTGCAGAGCCAACACTGCTTAAATGGGATTTAAAAATTACCCTCGGTCAATTGCTTGAACATCAGCCAACAATTGTGTCTAAATCATCATAAGAGTACGTTGTAATCCACAAACTACACAAACGAGATAGTTAAAGCTGGATTCTAAGTAGCTCAGGTAATAAACTGCCTTTTAGTGAGACAACCTAAGAGAAGCGATAGATTCATCTTCTAAACTGAGAAGTTTCTTACCTTCAGTAACGCCTTACTTGGCAGAGACATGATCCAGCTGCAGATTCGATACCTTTGAATTTCCCAGACGTCAAGCCGGGATCCATAAGATTTTTTTCTTTGAGAAATACCCTTGAGTGCTGGTAGGTGGTGTCGGTCAGCTCCACCGTTGTGATGGTGTGCTGACTTTAGTTACTTTTCATGACTTTTCACACCAGAAGCACGGAGCCATGAAGTGCACTGACATTGGTGTGTTTCTGAGCAACTAGTGCCTTGAAAGAGAACAGCCCTGAACCTAAGAACCTGTCCACAGTGTGGGGAGGATAGGTGGGTCGGTAAGGTATGTGCGGCTAGATCATGTCACTACCAGATAAGGCATTACCGAAAGTAAGCAACTTGTCCATCTGATCGAGACATCTAGACAGAGATTTCATACCTTTGAAAAGATACCAAAGCAATACCATACCCGGAGTAGGGACTGAGGACAAGTTTAGACCAGTAGGTCTTGCAGGACAGAGCAGCCAAAAAGGCCGTCCCTTCGGACTGGACTGTCCAGGCAGTAGTGTTTGGTAAACAAGTGCAGGGATGCCCACTTTCTGCCTGACAAATGTCAAGAACTGGAACACCACGTAGCAACGCCATGGTAGCAATCTTACCTCCGGTGGAATGAGCCCTTAAGCCTTCTGGAGGCTGCTTCCTGGCCAGAGTGTAGCAAATTTTGATGCAAAGGACAACCCACCGTAATCTAGTCCTCTTCTGCACCACATGACCTTACTTTGATCCTACGTACCCCACGAAGAGTTGGCCATCCACCAGGAACTCTTTAGTGAAGCCAAGGTAGAACAGTAACGCTCTTTTTGGGGCCAGATAGGAGGGTCACCCTCCTCTTTACAGAGATGCTGAGGAGCGTAGAAAGTGTGTAAGGTGACCAATTGCCCCAAGTGGAATGGTTTTACCCTAGTCCGAAGCACCAACTTATCAGGGCAGATGGTCCGGTAAGTAGGCTTGGATGACAGCCTACAATTCGCTCACCCTCCTGCCAGATGTTACTGACACTATAAAAGCTGATTTGATGGTAAGCAACCGGAAAAGGCAGTTGTGCAAAGGTTTGACCGGAGAACACAGGAAGGTGAGAATCAAATTAAGGTCCCATTGAGGCCCCGAGAGATAGTAATTTCCTCACCTCTCCAGATGAATCAGCTACGCTACTTACATATGACCTACCTAACACACAACATCTCTGGCATGCAGGCCGACTTACTGAACCTAGACGTGCTTGTTGCATGCACCCAGAGGTAGACTTCTTCTGCATAGTGTGCCAAGACCCGAGCACAGCAAAGTATTGGCAACAAATTGCCAACTCCCTCGCAAGAGGGCCGGAAAAACCTAACTGACACCCGAGATGGCCTTGTTCGATCTCTTGGGAGAACTGTAGGGCCACCCCAAGGAGACCAAGCACTGATGGGGCTGGCCACGAGTACCGTTAAAGGGATATTCAACGTAAGTGGATTTCTTCTAGCTCGCCAACATTAAATGAACAGAGGTCAGCAATGGACTGGGGTGCTAAACAAGAGGAGCCCATATATACAGCCAGTATTAGTCAAAATATATGGGAAACATGATGGGGATTTTAAGGACGATTGAATCAGCTGGGGAATATTCTCAGTGGCATAAAGGTCTTATAGAAGGAGTGATGAAACTGAAGGTGTGGGTTTGCTGCCCTGTTATGTAATGTTTGTCGTATATATGCTCATAAAAAAAAAAAGCCCCACACTCACGGAGTGGTGTAAAGATATGGATAAGGTGATGTGGGCGGAAAAGAATGTGTATGTACGCAGGGGATGCCTGAAAAAGTGGATACGGTTACCTTGCCAACAGTATCCCAAGATCAAGAAGTATTATAAAGAGATTGTTAATAGTATTGAACTGTACTAAAAGCATACTGTTCTACTACGTAACCATTACTGTATGATTGGAAATTGAAATCCTTATCTGTAGCTCTGATAAACCAACTAGCTGTAATGATGCCAATTTGTAACATTTAACCAATGTGCCTTTTCTTTCTGAAAAGAAAAGAAAAATAATGCTATAAAAAAACCTTTGGCAGAAGAATACTCATTGATAGCGGATGGGTTAATTATTAAATCCTCAGAGGTCAGAGTTTGGGTATTACAGGCTGATGGCAAGACCCATAACATATCAGTTTTACTATACTTGTGAACTTGGGAGTTCCATTTCAAAAGTGACGTACTAATAGCTACAATTGGTTGGCAATCCAGGCAAGACCACTGCATATTTTTGATGTGCTGCTTTGCAGATACAACGCACTGTCTCAGTTTTATGAGAATGACGTTTTATACAATGATAAAGTACAATAATTGAAGTTTATTTCATTAGTTCAAAATGGTAATGTTTCCTATGGAGTTCAATTGAGTCTTCATAAAGGACAGCTGCTTGAGCTAACAGATTGGCAATTAATACCTCAGCAAAGCAACACCTTCTTTGAAGGCTCGAAAAAGGTCTAACTTGAGACAATGATGTTAAGGTGCATCAAATGATTAGATTGCAAGGACGCTACCCCCTAACTGTCAAATTCAAAGTCAAAATATACATTTATTTGATTCATTAAAAAAATCATAAAAGGATGGACAACCATCATAAAACGCAGTGCTTTAGAATATAAATTTTTAAAAACCTAAAAAGACTTAAGGTCGATGTCACGATAAGGAGATGCTTATTATTTTAAAAATAATGACGAATATAACAATGCATTTGGGGGGAGGAGCCTAGCCTGCAGCCGAGATGGCCGCCTAGCTCCTCGGCTCCGTCGGCCCTGGCGCCCTTCGCCGAGATCCTGTTCGAAATCCTGTGCCTCCTGGCATCACGCTTCCCGGCGCTGCACTCCTGATCACGATGCAGTGTCCCCGGTCGGAATCGGAGCTGCCACGGCGGAGTTAAGCCCCGCTCATCATTCCGGCCTTCTGCAGAGGGAGCAGCCGGGCCATTGTTGGTGGGGACGGCCGGAGGCGACCACGACAGCGGCGGCCGCTGCGGAGAGGGAGGAGCCGGGGCACCGGACTTGGAGCTCGGCGCTGGTGGATCTCTCACAGCAGCCCTCTCCCTGACAGCAGCCCAGCGCGACTCGATCGCAACATTGTTTCCGGCTCCTGCTTCATGTATCCCGGCCCGGCAGAAGGGGTCCGGGATTGTTTCTTTGTTGCGGTTTGTAGCAGCGGTCGCCATCTTCTGCGACGGACGCCCTGATCTTGCCGGTGGGTCTCCCTGCGTTACAGTTGCTCCTAGCCTTGCAGCCTCTTCTCGTCCGGCTGCCTCCACGTTTCCTGCAACATCGGGGCCTCACAGAGGTTTCATTATTCACCTGATATCGATGGCTGATGCCAGGGGCTTGATTCCTTGGGCGCTCAATGGCAGTTTACCTAAGATGGCGGACACAGCAGCACCCTCCATCCTCGATCCACCGCTGAGGCTCTGCGACATCCTGGCTGCACTGGGGGACCTGCGATTGGCCTTCCGCGATTTTGCTACCGAATTGGGGGCCCGGCTTGATGAGGCCCTGTTGGCTGGCCAGGATGACTCTCCAGTGCGGCGCGTTAAGCCATACCCTAAGCCGACTGTCGGTGGATTACCCGAACTGGGGTGCGGACCGGTGGCGGAGGGACGTGTCCCAGGTCCCGCTGCGGTACTCCTCGGTCCTTCTCTGGAGGAGTCTGACGATATTGCTTCTTTGGTGCGGCCGGGGCTCGGGTCCCCGTCGCCGCCTCGCCCATCTCCTTTGTTCTTGGGTGCCATGTTGCCGAGCGCCCTCCTGGTCTTGCTCTCTGTGCACCGGCCGGCTGCTGTTTTGGAACCTATACACCGTTCTACTCCCTGTTGCTCTAGCCGTGGCTTAGCAATGATGCGTCCTCTGGTTCTTTACAGTCAAGCAACGCTCCAGTTTGCCTTGTCTCCTGCGCCCCAACTTTTACGGTGGTCTCCATGGTGGCCCAATTCGTCCACACTGGCTGCACTGATACTGGTTTCGATTGGACTGCGGATTCGAAGGGGTCAAGGCTGAGGATGGGGACTTTCTTGTTGCACACTGGAACATATAAGACTGGGACTGGGACTTGTGATTGTTGGAGGTACAAGTTGCATGGGTGTTAGGTTGGGGCCGGGGGTTGGGTGACCGCGGGTATTGATTTTGTTTGCTTACATGAATCCTTGGCCCTCCTCCGATCAACCGTGACATTCTATTTCTTTCCTTAGCTTTCTCTTCCTCTTCATCTATATTTCGGGTACTCTTCTGGGGCGACAGACACACTGCTAGGGGGGGGGTAGGCCGTAGCCTCTGCATGCGTGTAGGGTGGGGGGTATATTTTCTTGTTGGTTTTTTCTTTCTATGGGCCTCCTTTTTTCTTTCTCTCTTCTTTCTTTCTCTCTTCTCCCTTTCTCTCTTCTCCCTTTCTACACTCATTCTTCTGGCTAGCTCTTTCATTACTTCTTTCTTGGGTCTGTGGGGAGAGTGGGTGCTTATGGGTAGCGTTTGGGGATCGCCATTTGATATGCTTCTTAACTATCCTGGTCACATTGAGTGCGATCGCTTACCTCGTGGATAATGCTTGCTGTTCCTCCTTGTGATCGCTGCCCAGTATAAGTCCTAACTGCATTGCTCTGATTCATCTCCTTCCAGACCTGTTGCTATGGACTCATTTTAGGACTTTATTTTAAAATTAAACCTCATCATCCTGTCGCCTAGCGGCACGATTGTGTTTAACGTAATCTGGCATATATGTGGATCTATTGCTTTGTCGCTGAGAGGTGTCATTACTTGCTGATGTGCCCATTTGTGTCGAGGCCGGCCTGAGGGTTGTAGGCCCGTAATTGTCTGCACATGCTGTTCAATAAAGGTTTTACAAAAAAAAAACAAAAAAAAAAAAACAATGCATTTGGGAAAAATCTGCTAATTAGTTGGCTGCTTGGCAGAGTCGCATTTTGCCAGTTCTTTTGCTGCGATTTTCCATAGTATTATGGCTCTGCAGGACAGGGGAATTGACGACATTCCGAGACATTTAATGACCGCTGCTCTACATATTCTTATTTGTTCCTTCCTTAGAGCCTCCCGGAGGGTGGATTTTCGGGCTTCCAATAAAAAAGAGCAAGTACATAGAAAATGTGGAGGCGCTAGGGGGCGCACAGCTTAATGGCTGCCTGAGCTGCAGCTCCGCCGGGCGATCATCAAATATGTGATCGTTTGCCGCTATCGCTCCCGATACCCGCTCACCAGGCACATCAGCAGGTGGGGGAAGATGTCCTGCGCCGACTGCGGTGCAGCACACGCTCTAAAAAACGATCCTTGGGAACTGTAACACCGTGTCAAACATCGGCGCGTTCGGCTGCCTGACAAGATGGCCGACGCTAGTGGACAACCGACAGACGAGCAGAGAGCCGGCAGCGTATAATCACCCTCCCGCCCCAGCGATGCCGCCACAGGGGTAAGGAACTGTTCCCTGAGCCATCCGATCTCGATATCTCGTCCCTTGCCCAAGCAGATGACCAGACGCTCCTGCTAAGTCCCCGCACAGGATGCCTGACAATATGGCGGCAGCCAGCACCGGACAGAAAAGACAGTCGACTTTTCCCCGGTAGACACGGACCCATCCCATTCCTGCTGCTCTGCCGGCGCGATACAGCGTTCACTGCTGCCTGAAGCGCTACTATACGGGCGCAATCGGAGTGCATACTGCACAGGCTGCGTGGAGAAAGCCGGTCTGCGTGAAATAGAAGAGGTCCCACAGCACGTGCCAGCAGCCCCAGGAGCGGTAAAACCCGGGTAGTAACCTGTGCACAAGCCTGACATCGACTGCCCCGGAGCCTGTACTAACGCTTGTCCGGTAACTAGCCACTTTGCGCCGCGCTGCGGCGTGTGTAAACCACCGGCGGTCTCCCCCATGGCCGCACGACTGGATGCCTAGCTGAGGTGGCCCCTTCCTACTCTGGGGTACAATATCGTAGGCGACTGCTGTGCACTAAGTGTGACACACCACGGCGACCGCAGCTAGAGTCACGAGGGCATCTGGGCCCACAAGCAAGAAGTCGACATCCCCAACCGCCAAAATGGGAAAGCCAGATAAGCAACAGCAGAAAATTTCGTTTGAGAACAAAAAGGCGACGAAACCCACGGGAGATGTGTTGGACGACAGCGAACATGCCGGGCCTGCTACAACCAACAACATAGAGCAGATTCTGTTAGCGATCCAGTCTAATTTGCAGGATATAAATGGCAAGCTAGATAATCTGACTTGCAGAATGGACAGCATTGCCGCTCGGCAGGAGAAGCATGGCAAACGTTTAGATGAGGCCGAAACAATAATATCCGCGGTCGAGGATGAAGCGCGGGCCTCCACCTCAAAGTGCGCAGGGATGGAACGTCTCCTGGAGGTGATCAAAGCGAAGGAGGAGGATTTGGAAGCACGCTCGAGGCGCAATAACGTACGCATCACAGGCCTGCCGGAGACTACCAACACAGGGAGGATGGAGACCTACGTTGAAAATCTGTGCAAAGATCTATTTGGAGCGGAGGCCTTTTCGCCACTTTTCATCGTGGAGCGTGCACATAGATCGCTGGCCCCGAAACCACCGCCTGGTGCCACACCGAGGCCGATAGTGGCACGGATCCTAAATTATCGGGACAGAGACACGATCCTTCGCCTTGCGAGGGAAAAGGGGAAAATTCAACATCAAGGTAACTCCTTAGAGTTCTATCCGGACCACACGGTGGCGGTCCAACAGGCCCGGAAGGAATACACCGCCGTTAAGGCCAAATTGCGTGACCTAAACATTGTGTACTCAATGTTATACCCAGCAAGACTCAGGGTGGTGTGGAAGGAGAAAGCGATTGTGCTGGCGACTCCAAAGACAGCCCAAGACTTCGTTAAAAAGGTGCAGCGCGAGATGAGAGACGGCTCACAAAATGACCAACATCGAGACTCGGATTGAACCCAGTGTCTAGATTCCACATCGACCAGCGGTGAGTTGTGTTGTGCTGTTCACCTATGTGTGTTATAACATGGCCGCTAGTATGAGCTCTGATAGAACAAGATGGCGCTGGGCTCCTCCGTACAGTGTTATAGAGATGGTGCTGTACTGTCTGGACACCTGGGTGGTAGGCGACTGTTGGGGCAGCCGGGACTGCTGTTCATTTGTATAGTGTTCATATTCACTATGGCTTATGGTTGCCCCACGTTGCCATGCCCCCCCTCACATTCCACTGGTCACTGGAGGAGGAGTGTCGGGACGCCACTTTACTGACTTGGAGCAGGCAGACTGGATCCCACCCTTCGCACTCATCGATATATCTTCTCATAATGCACACTGAGGTGGGACGACCATGTGAGCTCAATGCACTGTGGCTGTTGGACCTTGCGAACTGTAGGCCGGATACTATGCACCCGCTTCCGCACACCTAAAACTATGCTACTATTGCCGATCGCACATATACTATATGGGGTGATTGAGACACTGGGCGAGATGTGCACTATACTGCTTACTGCCGTCTGCTGAAATTGGTGTGTAATAGTTCTGCCATTAGCATAGTGATAATGTTGTAACACTGTTGGTGTGCTCTTGGGAGGGGTTGGGGGCGGCGGTGAATGATCACTTGAATTGCGTAACTACACTGTTACTATAGCATCGCCTGCACCCAACTATCGGGTGGAGAGTTGTGCTCCTAGCGGACCTCCGTGAGGGTAAAACCCACTAAGAGTTCTAATTTGGGCACTGTATTTATGGTTAATTGTTTTGGGGAATGGTGCACTGAAGGGATGAGGCTTCGGCAGGTTGGGGATGCTGGAGTGGGTGGGCTGTGGGGTGGAGAGTTGTTTACATGTATGCAAAGACCGGCAGACTTCGAGATATCTATCCTTTTTGTTCCCCCGGGGGTACGAGCTGCCATTGTAGTGCTTGGACCTTATGCTGAAGATCTGCTAGCAATCCTTGAAATGTTGAAATGGGTAAAACTGTCAAGTATTGTATTGTTCGGTATTGATGGGTTCTAGAGGCACAGGTAGGAGAAGCTTGAACATTATTACCTGGAACATTAGAGGGTTCTCCCAACCTCGTAAAATCAGACAAATTTTCGCAAGCCTGGAGAGGTGGAATGTAGACATAGCTTTCCTACAGAAATCACACCTAGCACCACGCACTCATACACAACTGGGGTCGAGGTGGGCGGAGGCGGCCTACAGGGCCTCATACTCCTCATACTCTAGAGGGGTGATCATATTGATTAAGCGGGGGGTTGGCTTCGAGACTCACCACGTTACACAAGATCCCTCTGGCAGGTTTGTGTTAGTATCAGGTACACTAAGGGGACAGCGGGTGACGTTGTTTAATGTGTATGGCCCAAACACTGACGCTCCAGACTTCTTTCGGGAAGTCTGGGATCACTTGCAAAAACATACTGGTACACACATATTATGCGGGGGTGACTGGAATGCGGCCCTACAGGACGGCTTGGACCGCTCATCTAATTCACTGGAACAACACAAGCAATCACGCCTACTGGTGGGGCACATGATGAAAGACCTAGCTTTGGTAGATCTCTGGAGGCTGAAACACTCTGACGCATCAGGGGCCACGCACATAACAGCATCACATAATAGCTGGTCCAGGTTAGATTACTGGTTGGGCTCTAAGGACCTGGCACTATGGGTTCGTCAACTGCAGGTACTACCCCGCACACTATCGGACCATAACCCGGTCCTGTTGCAACTGGAAATTCCACAGTACACGCCCCCTCCCTTTCAATGGCGCTTCAATTCACAGGCCCTCACAGACGCGGTATATGCAGACACCATTAAAAAAGCGAATAGGGACTACTTTGACATTAACGCACAGACAACTGATGACCCATGTCTCCTCTGGGAGGCATTTAAAGCCACGATCAGAGGGGTCTGCATTAGCACCACAATAGGGGTACTGAAGGATATTAGGGGCCAACTTCACCGATGCGAGCGACAGATGAGAGACTTGGAATCGATGTATGAGACAACTCAAGATGTTTCCCTTCTAGCTAAGTTGCGTGAAGTGCACACTGAACACGCGGACTTCCTGGAGTCCGAAATAAAGTACCGGGATCGCAAGCATGTGGCTAGATCCTTTGGAGAGGGGGGAAGGCCAGGGGCTGCACTAGCCCGTAAAATCTGTGAAGGTCGAGGTCCAACAACAATACTCAAAGTGAGGTCTAGGGAGGGCGTACAGCAAACACACGCTACAGACATATTGAAATGCTTCGTCGACTCCTTTGGGTCGCTATATCAGTCACAACCCACAGCACCAGCGGCAGAAACATATGACTACCTACACAATGTGGCGATTGGCTGGCTATCGGATGCACACAGGGAATACCTAGCTAGGCCCATCACGGTGGAGGAGGTGACCGAGGTGATAGATTCTCTTCCGAACGGTAAGGCGCCAGGCCCTGACGGGTACACCTCGGAATTCTATAAGCAGTATGCAGACATCCTTGCGCCACATTTGGTGGACATGTACGGCACCTCATTCGAAAAATCATTGCTCCCACCCACACTGCGCGAGGCCATGATAATCGCTCTCCTTAAACCATCCAAGGACCCGGAGGAGTGTGACTCATACAGACCACTATCTCTGATCAATGTGGACTCCAAAATCCTTGCGAAACTTATAGCGAGGCGGCTATCTCCCCTGATGACTTGTCTAGTGCTGCCGGACCAATCTGGCTTTGTGCCAACCAGATCAACCGCACATAACACCAGATCCCTGTTTGCACTCTCACACTATCTTCAACCCTCGGTTAAAGCGGTAGCTGTCATGCTCGACGCCGCAAAAGCGTTCGATTCCATTGAATGGCGCTATATGCTTACAGTCCTGAACAGAATGGGGTTTCCTAAACGGTTTGTGCAATGGGTCTCCTTGCTCTATACACAGCCGTGTGCCAGGGTTAAAATTAATGGCTATGTGTCGGACAAATTTGCAATTGAACGGGGTACGAGGCAGGGCTGTCCGCTCTCGCCTCTCTTGTTCGCGCTAGCACTGGAGCCACTGGCCTGTCTAGTACGTCAGAACTACAGAGAATCTGCACTGCAGTTTATAGCCAGACCGCTACACATATCGCTGTATGCGAACGATATGTTGCTTTATGTTCGTGACCCAGAGACTCATCTCAACCCATTGCTAAGGGAATACATCCGATTTGGCGGACACTCGGGGCTAGCGATCAATTGGGCTAAATCCTCTATTATACCCATTACAGACACCACCTCCCCCTTCGCTGTGGATTTCCCATTAGAGTGGCAACAGGACCCGATTAGATACCTGGGGGTTATGTATCACAGAGACCCAGAGGAGGTACTGCGAGCAAACTATGGTGTGGTACTCTCAAAGTTGGAGGACAGCATCCAACGCTGGATACATTTGCCACTGTCACTGGCCGATAGAATAGCTATTGTTAAAATGAACGTGTTGCCCAAATTGTTATACATGTTTAATAACATACCAATCACGCCACCGCAAGCAATATTCCGTCGCATAAACTCCCTGGTGAGGACCCTGATATGGGCAGGCAAACAGGCCCGGGTTGACCTGCAGACTCTGACACTCCCCTTTGCACAAGGCGGCTTCAGTGTGCCCGATTTCCTTCTATACTATCTCTGTGCACAGGCGCAATATGCGGCATACTGGTACCATACGGTCCCATACATCACACATGCGGCTATAGAGGAGAGCGATGCACATCCTGTACCCCTCTCAGCAATAATCTCACATACACGGCCCCCACTACATGTCAGGGATATAAACACGGTGGATACTACGATCAAAGCGTGGCACAGGCTTGGGCAGCTGGCGCATAAACTCCCACTGTACGCGCCGGCCATGCCATTACACCATCACCAGGCATTATCCGTTACAGGGGAGAGAGTCGGAATGTCCTTGCTGAGTAAGGCTGGAATTGACAAACTGGGGGATGTATTTCAAGAGGGCACATTCGTAAGTCCGGACCAACTTATATACAGAACCAAACCCCCATGTTTCGCTTTACATATTATAGGCTGACCAGAGCATTGAGGGAACATTACCCGACGTTTCCATCAGAACCAGAATGCCTTGCACCACTGCAATTATTGATCACGACTAACGACTTATCCCACTTGGTATCTAGGCTGTACTCAGCTGCACAAACGGAATTGGCAGGACGTGCACTGAAGGCCAAAGGGCGGTGGGATGCAATCTTAGACACACCATTGACGGATGAAGAGTGGACAAGCACTTGCGCCCTGACACAAATATTGACGCCTAACGGTAATTTAAGAATTATTCACTTCAAATTTCTCCACCAGATTTACTACACGCCAACGAAACTGCTTAGATTCGGGTTACAAGAAGAGGACAGGTGTAAAAGATGCAACAGGGAGGGAGCGGGCTTTACACATTTGGCCTGGGACTGTGCCAAAATAGCGAGGTATTGGGAGGAGGTCACTGCCACATTGTCTGTCATACTGGAGGAAGAGGTGCAGTGCACGCTCAAGGTCTGCTTACTGGGTATAGTGCCGCAATTTAGAGCATTGAAACGCAGGTTTTGTGCGATAGCCTTATTATTAGCAAAACGGCAGGTGGCACAATGCTGGCACAGTCGGAAGGTGCCGACAAGAAAAATATGGTTGCATGACCTGTCCACCTGTCGTGACAAACTACAAACTTATGAGGAGCAGTTGCCAGCAAAGTCCAGGCCCAAGAATATTTGGTGTTATTTAGAGGAATACCTCGCCGCGATACAGGATGTTGAGGAGGGTGAACACCTCGGTTGAATAAGTTAGGTATTGTGATGCTTGGTGCACGGGGTCGAAGCCCAGTGGCGGCGGTCTGCTGGTGGGACCTGGAATCAACGTCACAGTTGGAGTTTAGCTCGTAAGGGATAGCACTGTACGGTCTTAGTTGGGGTATGTTGTTTACTGTTTTTCTTACCTATAAAAGAAGAAAATGTAAGACTCACGTCTTGTGGTCAGCTAATAGCCGAACGAGAGGCACAGGGGGTGGCTCGACCTCACAGGGAAGAAATGTTATGTTCAACGCGTATACGCTCTGATGACTGTTCATACAAACGTAGCGAGCCGGCCCCCGGGTTGTAGGCTCATGCTGTGTAAACTACTTGTGTTAATAAAGGTCTTACACAAAAAAAAAAAAAAAGTACATAGAAAATGTAGTAGTGACTCTTCCCCTTGACCACAGAGACAACACTCCTTGGATGGCCATATTTGTTTCCATTTTGGGGTCAAATCCTTTGAAGGGAAAGACCCCATGCGTATCAAAGTCAGATAATGTTTTTTCTGATGGGAGAATTGTTCCAACAGGTATTGTTGCGGCTTCAGCCTCTGGTAATCCTTTATCACAGCCCAGGCTTGATGTTTTTTTGCAAAGGACGTTTTATCAGTCAATAAAGAGGTCAGTTTGATCGCGTTATTGACTAAGATTTTAAATCCGGATTACGTTGTGAGGGTGAACCAAGCATCCTCTAACTGTAATGCAGACAGGGATTCCTTCAGGGCTGCTGTGGTTGAGTTGGCCAGGTTCTTTCGGTTTTCAATCTCGACCCAACAATAGTGGGCCAGGGTGTGATCTTCTGCCTCCCTCATCCTCCAGTAGTATTTTACTAGGGCGCCTTGTCAGGCCATAATCTGATTTTTTAGACCATATTCTAGGCGGATTTGTGCTGTGAGGTGTGTAGCGGAATTGAAAACAGTCTCTTAAATAATATAGATTGTGCTGTATTTAGGACTGTTGCAATGGAACAGTCCAGACCGAACTGCCAAGCCAGGTCCTTACTGGACTGGAAACAGGCATCCAAGGACCGGTTTCAGACTTTCAGCCCTCATCAGCCTAGATAGTTTGATTCCAGTGGCATGGAGAGCACGGGACTCACGTCCGAGCATACCCGTCCCACTCGGGGTGACAAATGCAAAAACAACAGGTGATGGACAGAATGCAGAACAATGTCATACATTCACCCCAGTACAGAGATCTAGGCCTAAATCCATCGTTTTTTGCTCACCATGCCATTCCAGTTTGAACCCAGCCATATGCAAATCGGTCTTGACCCTGTGCCCCATGGGAACAGTCCAGACTGAACTGCCAAGCCAGGTCCTCACTGGACTGGAAACAAGCATCCAAGGACCGGTTTCGGGCTTTCAGCCCTCATCAGCCTAGATCGCTTGATTCCAGTGGCATGGAGAGCACGGGTACAGCATAGCTGTAGATATGCTGTGGAATCTTTGGTATTCAGAATTTCTGAGCCGTAAGAAATGGAAGGTAAAAATTTTGCAGCAATCACTTTAAGCAGGTGGGCGGTGTAGCATCCTATAAGTTTTTTCCTTAGGGTTTTAAAAGCGAACAACAGTTGTTTGGCTTTCATGCGACCTTGGTCCAAGTGTGATTTGAAGTTAAGCTTACAATCTAGCTGGAAGCCCAGGTATTTATAGCACATAACCCTAGTCAATTGATGCTCACCCAATTTCCAGGAAAAAGTTTGACTTTTCGATGTTGTGATAGATTTCGAGAAACACATAACTTTTGTTTTTTTATGGTTAATCGTGAGTTGGTTCGAGGTGGCATAGTCTCCTAATTCTGTAATCAGTTTCTGTAGGCCTATATGAGTTTGTGCTAGCAGGACGATGTCATCGGCATATTGGACGCAAGGGATCGTTTTTTTTCCCAATTTTGGAGGGTCGGCTTGGATTAACCTGTGGCGCTTATCGAGGTCGGAGGTGTAAATGTTAAATAGGCAGGATGCCAGTAGGCAACCCTGTTTTAGCCCATTGGATGTTGGAATTTTGCCAGTTAAACTGGACCCATCTCCTTTCTTGATTTGTACCCACGTGTTTGAGTATAGATTGATGATGGCCATCAGGAGTCGTGGCGGAACTCCCCAGTGTTGCATTTTTGCCCATAAGTTGGCACTTGAAACTTTATCGAAAGCTGCTTTTAGGTCGGTAAAGCAGGCGTACAAGGGCCTAGATTTTGCAAATGACTGATTGGCTATGAGAGTAACCGCTGAAATATTGGTGAGGGTGCCCATCCCTGCCCAAAATCCAGTTTGCGTGTAAGGTATTAAGTTTGATCTGCTGACCCAAGCCTCTAGCTCAACCAAAAGATTATATGCGTATAGTTTCGCCTCCACATCTATCAATGCGATTAATCTGTAATTGGAGGGATCCGAGCGGGAACCAGACTTGTGGATTGGGTTAAGGATACTTCCTCTCTAGGACTCAGGAATCAAACCGCATGTTATGGCTTTGTTAAAAAGGGAAGTCAGGAGGCGAGACCAAAATGGAGGGTCATGCCGAAACAGGGCATTTGGTAGTCCATTGGGGCCTGGAGCTTCCTCAGGTTTTAAGTTTTTTATTATCTTTAGTACTTTTTCAGCAGAAAAAGACTCTAGGTCTTGAGCCGGTTCATGGGTCAGCGTATTGTTGGCTTGTCCTCCGCCGCCTGCCCCATTTGCGGTTATTGTTCCGTTATTCGGGGCAATTGGAGATCGAGTTTCGTTGTATAGGTGTTCGATGTGGGCTCTCCAAGTTGTATCCATTACATCAGAGGTATGATGTCAATTCCTGCCGTTAGTTAACTGATTAATTTGATCCCAGAAACGCTTTGAGTCTCTTAGTTTACATGCATAGAGAAGTTTTGCCCAGATATGTTCATTGTACTCTTTTTTGGCCAATCTTATGTCCCTATTGTGCTCCATTCTTGCTTTTGAAATTATAATCAGGATTCCCTAACTGTATGAAATCATACATTAAAAAAACACACACAAAAGCATCTATATGCTGAACACCTAACAAAATGTTACAAAAGAGGCATCTGGCTTTGGTAATGGTGGTTGGTAATAACCAGCTACGGTCTGCACCACTGCTGCGTCATGTAAGATCAGACAAAGAAAAGTCAGCAGTAAACGTTGCTAGTACTTCTGCATGTTTTTTAGGGAACTAGTTCCACTTCTTCCAGAATAATCACTGCGGGTATAATTGACATCTCTGGCAAACAAAATCTCAATATATGTAATTTACTGATCTCAATGTTATGGTAGTCGCCATGGCTTTCAGTCATGTTCATGGCAGAACGACGATACCAGGTTTTTAATAATGTAATTCCAAGAGGTGTCTTTCCTGTATATTGAAACACATCGCCGAAGAGATGCTGTTAGCAAATGTGACATCATTTGCACAATTGTTTGTCATAGTGTCCCTTGATTTCAAGTTAAAATGTGAACGGCAAGTCTGACCTATTTGAACGTCTTTCAAAAATAAATCATTATTGTAATATAAATCTCTAACCTAATACTTTAATAGAAATTGCCTGAATCTTAATTAGATTAAAATCAATAAAATTCTGTACCACAACTAGACCTTGCAGGCACAGAAGATACTAAATAAGTTTATTAACACGATACCCCGAATTTTAGGACCCTTAAACCATGGAATGCGATTATTTCCAATACAGGTGCATTTCATCATTTGTTTGAATCAAGATACATTATATGAGTCAAAATATCGGAGGTGGACGCAGTGAGAGAAAGTAAGTGCTCCTAGGATTTAACTGCACATATGCATCAAGTAGGTGGATAAAAACTGCAAGCGGCTATTTATGTAAAAAATCAAATGCAAAAAATCTGCAATATGCTTTGTACATCCTCGGGGGGGGATCTAGCTTTGCAAGATGATGTTACTAATTTGTTCAACCAAAAAAAGAGAGAGTATGCTGTTCTTCAAGGGTTAACAAGATGAGAGAGGAGAGAGATATATGAATGCTTATCTGGAGAACAAAGTTCCACGACACCCTAAACCAATAGTGTTGGTCGGGGGGGGGGGGAATTATTCCTTCGGAACTAGGGCCCTCACACACCCAGCCAACCAGGTGTCATGCTTCATCATTGGGCCTGCTCCTCATTGGGTTGGCGCTGCAATACCAAACGGGCACCCAATGAGGGGCTCTTTGGAGGAGATCTTTTGTTCCTTGCCATTTGGTGTGATGTGAGTGAGGGGCCTAGAAAGTGTAGGTGTATGTGAAAAAGTGAATGTTAAAACAGGTTAGGTGGACCAATATAATTTTATTCACTCTGGTTCCTACCTGATTAAAAGAAAAAAAGGGAGCCAGCTTTATCTGACTTGATGAATCAGAAAAAAGTAGCGTTCTACTCAATTGGGTCAACATGTTTCTACATTGACAGCCATAAAGGGTCTATGTTCTATGGCAATTCATCAGGACCAAAAAAGTTATTGTGAAACTACCTTCAGACTGTGGTATAAGTGGATAACCTACCTACCACGTTATGGTATTGTTGAAAGTTGAATACCCATGAACGTTGAGTAATTCTGAAAAAGAAAGATTTAGAACATATACAGAAGTTGCAGCGTATACTTGCAATCACTCTCTTTCTCTCAGTGATAGAATATATACATGAAAACCCTTTGTAAAGAAAAGAAGTAATTAACCATATCAACATTGTGATTATAGTTAGAGGCAACTTCCATGATCTAATTGCCACAATCATAAAAATGAGAACAATGCTCATAGTAAAACATTAGCTCCTAGAAAAATGCAAACTCACCTATTTACTCTATAGAGCCTCGCCTCAACAGTGTCTGGTGGGCTGCGACACCAGCAGGTTTAGTGTCCTAGGAGATGCATATGGGTAGGGTAGTTAAGGCACACGCAGACAAAAATGCTCCAAAGTCTAGCCCCATGTATAATGATGATGGTGGCAAATGCGAGCACAGCATAGTTGTAGATATGCTGGAAATTAACCAAGGCAAATAATGACCGAAAGGAGGGCTACAAAGAGACTCTATCACCTGCCCACATACATATCAGACCCCCCAGAAAAGCAACAATACATAATGCAGGAGGGAATGTGCAATGGAGCCCAGGAGGGATAAAGTGCCTCACAGTGCATTACATGCGGTGTATGCCAATCACTGTTAAAGGCTACCAGCCATAAATACTGCAAGTGCAACCATAAGGGCTGGCTGTCAGGTACCCGTGTGGGAGCATGCAAAACCAAGGTGTGGGAGCCTGTACAAGTATGCGTACCTGCATTGAGGCAAAAACACTGCATAACCAAGCATTAGCAACCCCACAGGGAAAAAAAACGTAAACCTTAGGCTCACCACTAGCATTCCCGAAAGTTAAATTAAAGATGCCGATGGGTCCTACTGAAATGTACCCTACTTACCCAAAGCTGGTGTCAATGTACTTCCGACCTACCCATCCCCGTCGGAACCGGGTGATGGCGGCAGGTGTCTCTCATGCATAAATATACCGTCCCTAGTTCGTGCAAGGGAGAACGTGACGTCACGCATGTCAAACGCGTCTAGAATGATGGTATCTAGAACGCTACCCTGTCCAGGCTGAAATAGGTTGACTCAATAAGGATTCGAAACTGGCGGCCATATTCAAATGTGCAAATAGGTTCCGCAAGTTTATACACTATTCTCCTTATGTAATGAATTACTCTAAACCTGAAGGACTCATCCATTGCTAGTAGTTGGTAAAACATCAGCTATCTTATAAAAATATATTCAAGTGCCACATGCATATAAGGGATGTTCCTAAGGTACATACATATCTCGAGTGATGGAAATACACTTGCTCGGTGGCAATCGTAAGGAATTGTGTGTACATTTTTTCAGGAGCAATGTTCACGGAATGGAGTTTATTCAAAAAGGTTTTAATACAAGGATTAAAAAAGGGGAGCCAGAAGAGGCCATTTGCATCTCTGGTAACCTATACTCAAGTCCCACGGGGGTTGCCCGTGCATTATATGATCAACAAAGGGAGAGACCTAGGGCTTTTGGGGAGTTCCAGAGTATGCTGTTCCTCAAGGGTTACCATTATGAAAATGGGGTAGCCCATAAGGTATGGACCTGGGTAAATGTGATTGTAAACAAACAATGGTCCTGAACCTATAAATTACAGATTTTGAGCAAATCAAGAATAAATCAATAGTTAAATACAAAGCAACATCGATCTGTCTGCTACATGTAAAGACTATATTGTCTTTGAAAGAGAACCAACACCACGGTTAAAGAAAAATATATTCCTATTTAATTTTTGTATTCATATTTTTGCAATACTTTTTTACCAATAAAAACACAAAGGTTGCCCCAGAACAGGAGCGTGCAAAGGAAAGATGTGATCCAGAAAATTAAAGCAAGTGAAGGGGAGAAAAGTAACGAGATAGTGATTGAGAAGTAATTCACATTATTTTACAATCAATACTAGACACAATTTTTTTTCTTGTATTGAACACCTGGCCAACAACATAGTTTTTTTACATTCTAATCAAGAAACAGTGATACATGAACCTAAATATCATCAATTTTGCACTGTATACAATGCTAAACGAACAGTTGGTCCAAGGTGTATATATCCCTAATATATACACCTTGGACCAACTGTTCGTTTAGCATTGTATACAGTGCAAAATTGATGATATTTAGGTTCATGTATCACTATGTTTCTTGATTAGAATGTAAAAAAACTATGTTGTTGGCCAGGTGTTCAATACAAGAAAAAAAATTGTGTCTAGTATTGATTGTAAAATAATGTGAATTACTTCTCAATCACTATCTCGTTACTTTTCTCCCCTTCACTTGCTTTCATTTTCTGGATCACATCTTTCCTTTGCACGCTCCTGTTCTGGGGCAACCGTTGTGTTCCTCAAGGGTTAACAAGATGAGAGAGGAGAGAGATATGTGAATGATTATCTGGAGAACAACGCTCCATGACACCCTAAACCAATAGTGTAGGTCCAAGGGGGGAATTCTTCCTTCAGAACTAGGTCCCTCACTCACCCAGCCAACCAGGTGTCATGCTTCATCATTGGGTCTGCTCCAAAATTAAATGCGAAAAATCTGCAATATATGTTTTGCACATCCTCGGGGGAGGGGGGTAATCAGCTTTGCAAGATGATGTTACTAATTTGATGTCCTAGTTGTTCTCAACTAGTTTCTTGCTGTTTTCAAAGCACACTTTTGACAGACTGACGCAGAGAATTAAGTCTACAAGCTTTTAAAATATATATTAAAAATGTTTTAAGGGGGCGTGGCTAACCAACATCGCCGTTCAAACGTGAATCCGATCTGCTCCCTCCTAGGTCATGCTGCTGGGGAAAGAACAAGGCACCTCACCGGTTTGGTTAGAGCCGCTCTGCGATGCGGAGGTAGTGCTGCACCTGGGGATTTGGCCTGCGGTGCTTGGAGATCCGGCGGGTGACCGATCACGGCCCGAAGAGAAGTGTACGACGCAAGGGCACTAAGGGGAAATGGCGGCCGCCTCGGCGCGGACATCGGGAGCGCGATGCTGAAGTTCTCCTGCAGCATCAGGTGATAAACGAGCACAAAGAAGTATTGCAGCGAACGCTTGCAGGGGAATGCTGCCGCTGGTCTTGGATTCCTGGGAGCCCCGGTGCTACACCACAGAGGAAGGCGGGCCTGCTCCAGATCTGCTACGGAGCTCTGCAAAATGGCGGTCAGTGGTGATACGTAGGGAGCACTCGGGCAGGATCTGGCGTCCCATGTAATGCTGTCCGCTCCGGCCTCCATAGCAATACCCATCCAATTTCAGCAGCTTTCCATTGTACAGCAGAGCTGAGGCCAAAAGCGACAGACCCATCACGATTTGAATGAGTTTCTAATTCCAGGGGGTGTTTGACACTGATTAAAAGAGCTGCAAGCCTATATTTAACAGAGGCTGAATCCACATGAGGCTGGAGAGTGTCCAGGAAGCCATCTGAGGGAGTTATTTGCTCCACGCAGGGGCTGCACATGGGAGGATTACCTGACTTCAAGAAGGCGGACAGGAGGTCCTTCCTGGCTAATGTGTGATTTCCACAGGGTGGCGAAAGATCACTTGCCTAGATGGGAGAGCTGACAGAGCGTTCAGAGGTGATGGCTAGGTGTTATCATTGCTTGCTCATGCTGTTGTTCGTGGGTTGATAAGAGAGGCACTGATGGCGGACTTGGCCCCTGAAGAGGCAGAGCAGTGCGACTTCAAGTGCAGTGGAGTGAGTGAGGGAGTCCCTGCTACCGGCTACTGAGAAAGCGCAGATTCTGCATACCTGTGGGGCGGCCATGAGCTGACCGAGTGGAGGGCCCCTTATGCCACCCAAGAAGAACCTCAATAATAAAGTCTCTAACTATTTCACAGCGGCTGGGACGACGGAGGAAGGAGCAACCATGGCGTTGACACAAGAGGATCTCTTGGCCGCCCTACGTGACTTCAAACAAGAACTACGCACCGAGCTAAGGGCGGACATTAAGGCGGACATGGAAGCTTCCTTTGAAACCTTCTGCACGGAGGTGCACGAGAAATTAACTGCTGTCCAAGCAGATCTAGATTCCGTGGGCACACGCACACTTGATTTGGAAGCGCAACACCCGGAGGTGGTGGACAAGATTTCAACACTGGAAGAAAGCACAACAGACCTGAGCAAGTAACTTCGCGACTCCCTACTCAAGTGTGAAGATTTGGAAAATCGCTCTTGTCGCAATTACATAAGAGTTCGGGTCTTGAGGAAGATTGCGAGGGGCCAGACCTGAAGGCATTCATGGTTGGTCTCTTCTCCTCTGCCCAAAGAGAGGATGGCCCAGAGGTTCAGCTGGAGAGAGTTCATAGAGTACGCCCACACCTACCGCGGGAGAACCGCCGCCAAAGGGATGTTCAGGCCAAGTTCAGCTCGTTTAAGGTAAAATAACTAGTCCTACAAAAGGCTAGGACCTCCGACTCCATCTCCTTCCAGAACACCACGTGTACCCTATATCAAGATGTGGTCCAGGCCACTCTCCAGCGTCGACAGCAGTTCCGACCGGTCATCGAGCACCTAAGAGAGAAGAACGTCAGGTACAGATGGACCTACCCATTTGGGATAGCCTTCCTGTGGCAAAATAAACAGCAATATTGCGTGGACCTTGCGGTGGCGATGACTCTGCTGGGCTTGGAAATTTCCAAAACCTCGTCTGATCAAGGAGAAGGCCGACTGGATCGGTGCAACAACTAGCAATGGCGCAAAGTAGCAAGAAGAAACGCAAAAGCTCCAGAATGAGTCCACTGACAGAGAGCAGAGAGATCCCCAGCTCCTGGTAGGGTCGGATTGATGTCAGACTGGACACCCATTTGAAGGACACTATGGCCGTCTCGGGGGGGGTTGCCCTCACTCATCCCTCCCCTGTGCCCACGGAGGGGCCAGGCTGGGAATCCTGGGAGATTTGGATGGACCGGAGGACTTTCATCTACCGCATTTGGCAGGGCTTTGGGTTCCCGGAGGCCACCTGAGACTTTACTGCTGACGCCTGACATGGCCAACACATGGGCTCCCTGCCAAGCTGCAGTCAGGTCAGAGGGTGACTCATGTTTACACTGAGGGGGGTCCCAGGAGGAAGAGTCAGGATCGTTAGGACCTGCTCAACTTCATGAGTAGGAGCTGTTCTCTAGGAAAATTGGTGTGTTAACTCACTGCTTAGTTCAAATTGTCTTAGTTCATGAATAATCAGTTTGGGCTACTGTTTCACTATGCAAGGATTGCCTTGATTTTTGATGTGACAAGGGCTTGGGAAACGGGAAATGGTAATGTCCCTAGAGTGTAGTTTAGTTTCGGGATTCCCCTCTAGGAGGGGGACACCACACACTCATTTTATACTTTTGTTGCATTTTAAAAATTTGTTTAGATGTCATGGTGCCATTCTTTTTATCGGATTTAGGTGGGGGTGGTTCCCCAGGGTGGTCGATGTGGAGGGGGCTACCGTTTGTAGGGAGACTATCTTCCTCTTGTCATCATGGCGGTTAGAGAAGTTTCATGGAACGCTAGGGGGTTGATTTCCCCAAATAATCGCCAGCGATTTTTGAAATACATCCCTGATGAACATGTTCCGATTAACTCTCTTCATGAAACTCACCTAAAAAAATCTGATGACCAGAGATTACGCCATAAGGCTTACCCCAACATATTTCGGTCCTCGCATGTTTCAAAACAAAATGGGGTGGCAGTCCATGCACCTAACACGGGTCAACAAGACTTCATTCTCTCCTTCCTCATGACTTTAGAAAATTTCGCCCAGGGGGATATACTGCTCTTGGGGGACTTCAACTTAGTCTGGGATTTGGACAGAGACACATCACATTCCCACAGGGCTCCAGGGGGTGCATTTGGTTCTGCGCTGCGCTCACAACTTCAACACTTGGGGTTGGTGGATGTTTGGAGGGATGCCAATCCCACGACGAAAGACTTCTCGTACTTCTCACATTCCCACACAACGTACTCCCGTATTGATTATATTTTCCGGAGTCAGTCCCTGCTACTATCCGTTTTACATTCACAGTTTCACCCAATCTACATTTCGGACCATGCTCCCTTACAGATGACTATCACGTGGCCAAACCCACGCCCTAAACAAGCCCGATGGTACTTTCCCAACTTTCTATGTAGAGATAGACTCTCAGAGATGAAATTAGGAAGACTATTAAGGGGTATTTTGAGATGAACGACCCTGAGGACACTTCTCACTCTAATACTTGGGATGCACTTAAGGCAGTAATTCAGGGCAAGTGCATTGAAATGGCCACTACCTTGCGCTCCCAACAATGTGCGGAGCGTCTCCAGCTCGAAAGCGAACCTAAGTCCGCTGAACAAGCCCATAAGACCCAATCGTCCCTTCTGACCCTTCGGAAGGTTAAGTTCCTAAAGGGGAAATTACAGACCGTCTACACTAATAGAGCTGAAAAATCTATCTTGCGGTTGCTGGCCAGGGGCTATAAAAGTGTAAATAAGGTGGGAACCTTATTGGCGCGCCAATTACGGGCCAAACAGGAACGTGAGTACATAAAAACACATTATAGACGGCAATGGCATTTCTCAAAGATCAGGAGGGTAAGTAAGGCTGTAGCTTTCGAAGATTTTTACAGAGCCCTGTATACCTCGCAGTCCTCTGGTTCGAACGACCCCTCGGGCTACTTAGACACTCTGGACCTCCCTCAGGTAGGGGCGCGCACTAATATAGAGCTGTCGCAGCCTATCTCTGGCGAAGAAGTACAAAAGGCGATCGATTCCCTTTAACTCCAGAAAGCTCCCGGTCCGGATGGTTTTTCAGCCCACTTCTATCGTACTTTCGCACCAGAGCTTGTTCCCTTTTTAACTGCACTGTTTAATGTCATCGCTTCTACACACAAGGTCACCCCTTCCATGGGAGAGGCAATAGTGGTGGTACTTCCTAAACCTGGCAAGGATCCAGCACACTGCTCCTCCTATCGCCCGATCGCTCTGCTGAACTTTGATGCCAAAATGTATTCCAAAATCCTGGCTACACGTCTAGAAACTATCCTACCTGCTCTAGTGGATCAGGATCAATCTGGGTTTATTAAGGGGAGGCAAACGCATGACAACTTTAGGCGCATCATTCACATAATTGAAAAGGCGAACAAGAAGAATATTCCTGCAGCGCTTCTCTCACTAGACGCGGAGAAAGCTTTCGATCGCGTGGAATGGCCCTTCTTATTTAAAGTGCTCCAGCGCTTTGGCTTCAGCGAAGCCTTCATTGGGATGATTTGTGCTAATTATCACTCTCCTAGTTCTCGGGTCCTGGTCAACGGAGTAGCGTCTGATCCCCTTCCCTTAAAGCGAGGGACGAGGCAGGGGTGTCCCCTATCTCCCCTTCTCTTTGCCTTGAGCATTGAACCTCTGGCGCATAGGATCAGGGGTAATGAGGAGATTTGGGTGTTCAATTTTGGCATGGATGACCATAAGATATCGTTATTCGCCGCCGACGTGCTCTTTCCAGTGACGGACCCGCAGAATTCTCTCCCGGCTATCCAAGCTGAGCTGAAGTTGTTTGAAGGGATGGCAGGCTTCAAGGTTAACCTAACAAAATCCTTCCTACTGAATTTGACAATACCCAAAGGCGAATGGCGGCGGATCGAAGGGATGTCACCTTTTTGTTGTACATCGCGGGATGTTACCTATCTGGGAGTCAAACTTACCTCGCGGGTGCAGGACCTGTATGGGGCTAATATCCCTCCCCTCATGCATCAATTAAAGACCGATTTGGGCAAATGGAGCGCGGCTTACATCACCGGGCTAGGCAGGATTCATGCCATTAAGATGAATGTCCTCCCCCGTCTACTCTATCGCTTAAAGGGACTTCCCATTTCAGTTGAAAGAGAACTTTTTCAAGAATTGCGAACTATACCGACCAGATTTATCTGGCAGATGAAGAGTGCTAGCCTTCTGTATAAAGTGCTCATTAGACCACGCAAGGAGGGCGGTCTAGCGTTACCAGACTTTCAATCCTATTACAGAGCAGCGCAATTGCAAGTGATCACGGAGTCGTCACTGAGGGAATCGGAGAAGCATTGGCTTCATATATTCAAATTCAAATTCAAATATACTTTATTCGGCTTTTGAAAAACAAAACCATAAAAGTTCATGATAAATACAATTTACAATCTATATAAAAACATTTTAAATGACTAGAGTACAGTAAGGAAGGGTCCCTGACATAAAAAGTTATTTTCCGCTACAAGGTTATGGCAGTATCAAAGGAGTTTGTGGTTTAAACACAGGAGTTCATGATTAGCCTTTGTTACATGTCCAAATATTCAGGGGCGAAAGCCCGGGATTATGGGGTAAAAGTCATGTAGGTCCCATATTGATATTGGGCCGTCTCTTACTCGAGGCGGGCAGGTTTTCAAATAAGGTACTATGTTTCGGTCCCTAAATCTCACGAGTACCAGGTCCCCCGCAACGTCTTTGGGAAGAGAGCCCAGCCAACCAACCCTTCTGACACTCCTTATTACTCCGTATAGATTAGGAGGCAATGGTCTATTTTTTGACAGCCAGAATTTGGTTTTATTGACTAAATCATATTGTCTCTCAATTTTTCCCGGTGGAAGAAAAGGTACACCCGCAAGGATGCACACGTATGGGGCCGCTTCTGGAGGTAAATGGATAGAATTAATTTTATTTTGACCTACTCTCGGAGCGGTCAGCTGTGGGAGGGAAACTTTAGTGGGGAATTTAGGTGTTTGTTGCCCTGAAGCAGTAGGGCCAGTGGGTTTTATTTGATGCCTTTTATCCAGCACATATGGTTTTGAGCCTAGATGTGTAGGAGAAGTCTTAGGGCGATTGGGTGTAGCACTGTGTTTGCCAACCAGCGGATTTAAGAAAATGGCTTTCTCTATCTCGGAAAGCCGTTCCCCTAACAAGTTCATTTTTTCTAGTAAGGGTGCTATCATGGAACTAAGCAGTTGTTCGATAATGGGTATTATTTGCAGTTGGGAAGGGGGTGCTATGGCTTCTGGAAACTCCACAGACGGAGGGATCATTGGGGAGTTTGCAGTGGATGGACAGAGTTTTTGAATTTTAGGATTATTTCCACCTTTAGTGACCGATATTTTTCCTTTTTGTGGATGGGATCTGAGGGGACTCATTGCTTTGTGTATTCGGACTGCAGGATTTATTAACAAATATGGGAGAATCTAGAAGTGTAGCCTTGTGTGAAAGTAAACTCACATTTTTGGGCAAAAGGGGAGTTTCTAATGAGGCATATGTGGTTTTGCAAAGGAGGTTCAGGTCATCTAAGAGGGAGCACGTTTGCCCACTGCTGTCTTCGTAGGTAAAATGGTCCACCTTGGTGGTCATGATGGTATAGGAATGTAGGACCTTGATACGTGAAAGAGTCCACTAATAGGAACACAGAATACTTACAGAGGGTCTTTACCTATTATATAGTATGCCTAGAATGTGGCAACCAAGGGGGGTGGCCCGTCCCGTCCTTTTCCGGCCTTTTCCGGCCGTGGAGGGCCCGCCCTTTGCCCGGGCTTCGCCCCGGGCTATGTCCCGCGCGCGTCCTGCGTCGCGGGATTAGGAGCGAGATCTAAAACACTCCAGGCAGGGGGGCGGGAACGCCGAGGGAAGAGGCAGCAGCTGGTGAGCACAGAGACTGCTGGTCCTCGCAGTCCCTCGGCGTGTGCAGCAGTCTTTCCCCTGAAGTAGCCCCACTCGGATTTACAAGCGCTAGCAGAGCGTACAGGTCCCAGGTCGTCCCTTCAGGCCAGCAACCCTCCGTGAGCGGCACCCGCGAAGCGGGGGCCGCGATAGGTAAATGAATATCCAGGCAGGGGGGCGGGAACGCCGAGGGAAGAGGCAGCAGCTGGTGAGCACAGAGACTGCTGGTCCTCGCAGTCCCTCGGCGTGTGCAGCAGTCTTTCCCCTGAAGTAGCCCCACTCGGATTTACAAGCGCTAGCAGAGCGCACCGGTCCCACGTCGTCCCTTCAGGCCAGCAACCCTCCGTGAGCGGCACCCATTGGCTTCATATAGATAGGCAGGTAACTGGGCGCACCATTTGGGATCTCCTTTGGAAACCAAAACAAGATAGGCCACTCAATGCTTATATTAGCACTCCTACCTCCACCACACTCAAGGTATGGGACACCCTCACCTCCAAACTTCCACTTACGACCTTTCCATCACCTCACACGCCTATACACTTTAACGCTGCGTTCCCCCCTGCTTTACAGGACGGCCCCTTTGGCCCGTGGCGGTAGGGAGGTTGCCTCAAGATCTACACATGTTTCATAAGGAAGAGTTAACTCCTCATATTTCCCATTGAACTCCGTATGGAACCATCAGAAGTGAGATTCGGCCTTAAACATAAAACCTACCTTTTTCCACATACTTAATTATCTTCAGCTAGAATTTGCAATGTCTCTTAGCCTGGTGTTAACAGCTACTTAGGGGGTTGACAGCAATAATAGCGCGGGGACACACCGTGCTGAGTGTAACCAGGCGCTTTAGAAATGGTTTTATTATTACTATTATTATTATTTCAGGAATGTGAAAGCGCAATATGCAATAACTAATAGGGAAGAATACCACTACTTGCAGCTGAAACATAGGGTGCAGCAGCCCCTGGTGCGGATGGTCGCTACCAGGGAGTTGCTCCCCATTGAGAAGTTCGCGCAATCGGGGTCCTCTTCCAGGGGATGTATATCCTTCTTGTATGCTCTTATCCAAGTGCTGAGCCACAGAGCAACACCACGCTTCAAACATTTTTTGAATCATTTGTTGGATGCCCCTATGGTAGACAAGCAGTGGGAACACTTGGGTAGGGATATAGCGAAATTCAATTGTTCCATGTATCTCAGGGAGGCGCACTACAACATTATGTACAACTGGTACCTGTACCCCAAGAAGCTCTGCACGATTTTTCCGGGTACCTCTGATAGGTGTTGGAGGGGGTGTGGGTTGTTAGGCAATTTCAGACACATTTGGTGGGACTGTCCTGTCATCAAACCTTTTTGGAAGGAGTTCCTGTCTCAATTAAAACTCATCTTGGGCTTCCCCATTCCCGACTGTAATAAACAGGTCTTGCTGGGGGTCCGGGACCCACTCCTGAGAAGACAGACACAGAGTGACAAATCTGTACAATGGCTCTGCTTGGGGGCAGCGAAAATGGCAGTAGCTGCGGCTTGGAAAAAGCTGGAGGCCCCATCCCTGACCCAGTGGCATGCACGACTGTGGCGGGCTTTGGCTCTGGAGCGTATGACTGATATTGTCGGGGACACCAGCAAAGATTTCGATTACATCTTGTCTCCACTGGTCAGATACCGGTGAGATGGGCTCCCGTTGACAGCTTGCAATCCAAGGTTTAGGGCTCTCCATCTATTTCTAATCTAAATATCCACCACTGCAGAGGGCTAGGTCTGCTGCGCTGAACATCGGGGTGTACATCTCGTCTCCCCAATCCTCGCACCCATTTCTTTTCCATTTTCATTCGCACCAGGACATCTTAGTTTGATTTATTCTTTGTTTTCCTTCTCTTTTTTTCCTTTTTTCTCTTACTAATCAGTAAGTTTCCTTTTCTTGTTACTCTCATGGGAGGGTAGATGGTTATAAGCTTACATTACCAGGTTTGCGACTAGATATGATGAAACTGTGTAATTTATTAAACTTTATCCGTTTTGACATAAGGGGTAAAATGTAGCTATCCTGAATGATTTGTATACCTGGGCGGATGATACTTTTGCAACTTGTCACATTTGTAATGCTTTTGATGCACTCTCTGAGGAAAAGTGTTTCAATAAAAACATTTAGAAATTAAAAAAATTTAAAACAAAAAATATTGGCCCCCTCTACACACCCTTTCCCGGGAGATCATTTTTCTCAGCGCTGGCTACGCTTACATTAGCAAGCTTGCTAGCTTTTTTAATGTTAGGTGGAGCTTATTTTGTGTAAATGTATGAATTTTAGGATGTTATGTTCATAAAGGAAACAAACTTATAAAGCAGGAGTCTCCAACCATTTCTGTATTGAGAGCTACTTCAGAGCAGTGAAAATCGTCATCACCTACTGAAGGCCAAGTAACATGCGCATTGTTACAAAACACCCCGTCGCCCAGCTCCATTGACTTAGTTTAAAGAGACCCTTTTCTTTAAGTTGGACAAAATTACTTTATTTATTCTATTTATTTATATAAAGTTTTGTATAGCGCGAACAAGACCCCGAAGGGTATCGGAGCGCTTCACAGTAGAGGGGTGAGGAACAAAGTAAGGGGACGTTGAAGATCGGGTAGGGGAGGTTAGCAAGTTGAACTAATAAAATTGTAAAAAGAAGTGAACAAAACGTTACATAATAAGGTAAACACAGTAATGTGTGTTTAGTTGCTGCTAACATTGTGTCCGCTCAAAGATTACAGTATAGCCATTCATCCCAATCAAAAGCAAACACAAATAAAAATCCGACATAGCAATCAATGCATTCTACATCTCTGACCGAGTGCTAAATCATTGGTGGAAATGTTTTATTTGATTTTGACTGTGAAGACACTTTACCATTATAAAACTTTGTGGTATCTGATACCACACTAGCATTTTAGTGCTATTATATACATTTTAAATCTTGATATACAAACACCTGGATGTGGCTTGTAGGTATGAGCAGCAATTACCTGAAAATGGTTAAGAATATAGAATTGGTAAGTTCTGAATACCAAGAGCTCTAGGAAACCTGTAAATGATAAATATGAGACTATTTATTCCTACAAGTTGTAGCTCGAAGTAAAATATGATTGTCACTACTTGATCAAGGAAGGAAATAGGAAATCGGTAAAGTTATGCTACCACCATAAACTCTCAAATCCCATAAAGCCCACGTCTTCCACCCCAAACCTAGGCTCTTTGCCGGCACTCTGGTCTTGAAACGTTTTGTTTTTACAATACTAGCATTTGCGGGTATACACAAAAATGGGCACGAGCCCAGCTGCATAAGCAATCTCTCTGCACTCATAATGAGTCTCTAGGATCCTTTGAAGCCAAATGCATAAATATATGTGCGAAATCCCTCTCTCCCAATGCCCAGGACATATTCTTTGGGCTCGAAGACAACTTTACCCCTCTATGTTTCCCCTGTAGCACACATCATTTGGCTACCAATTCACAATGTGAGGAACTGTAGTGGAGAAGAGAACTGTCTGCTGCTAAGGCAAGCTATACATTTATGGGAGTAAGGTGGTCAGAATTTTTATATGGGTTATTAATGTAAAGCCTTTATAATTAAAGCGAGCACACAAAGGAAATGCAGTGAGCTCTCAACTTTCATTTTACAGTTGCATCAAAAGGCATGTACGCGCTTGCATCCATTTATAATGCCACACCTCCCCCAGTGCTCATTTATCACATGCAAATAGATGAAAAAGAATGAGAGCGAGATTAGTGACGGTTTACAAAAGTTTGCCCAAATACGATCAATTTGGAAAAAAACGATATTTTGCTGTACTAGCAATCACATTTTAAGAAAAACATTTTAACTCCATTTCTCTATGGCATCACCTCACACAAAAAGTTATAAGCATGCCAGTAATTAAAATGAAACATCATTGGAGAATCAGTGAGAAATCATTGAAGGCACCAAATAAAAAAATTATCTGGGAGCCTAATTTTTTTAAAGAGCGTTACAAAAGTGAACCCACTGTTCTGGGACCTTGTTTTGCTACATATTTTGACTTACAGGAATTTTTACAGCAGCCTACAGAAGTAAGCCTGCAAGCCTTACTCCTAGCAAACGTTTGCATGAGCAAACATACACATGTAAATTGGTTCATGTGAAAAGCAAGAGGGCAAGTGCAAATTCACTTGTATTTGTTTTTTCTCCAGTTGGATATATTTTCCTATTGGTGAATTTTCATTACCTACTCTTACTTCTTTTTTGGAGGAGGAGGTCTTGGCCCAACCTGGAAAACATTTTACTGCAGCCCTTGTCAAGGAGTAAATTGCACACATTTTACAGGCTGGAGAAGAGTTGGTGAATGCTGTTAAACAGGTATCGTTGCAAGAGAGAGCAAGCTGTTAGGACACTTACTTCACTGCCCACTTGCTTGCACATCTGCGAGATTTGTACACTTTAAAATCTACTTGCATTTAAATCTTTTTATGAGTGAAAGACAGATTTTGAATTTGTGAATCAAGATCACATGCGTAAATAGCTTTGAAAATAAGGCCTGTTGCATTTTGACTCTTACAATAATAGATGAACTCTACATTGTCTTGTAAAAGGTAAACTAGTCCTTAATCTAGTCCTCGGTATGTGTTTACGGTTATGGAAACATGACAAGTGAGGCATAGGGAGAGGAAGCGAGTTGTCCAAGACTTCTACTGTGTACTCAAGTGGAAAATGTGAGACTGAGCTTACTCGGAGTTTGAAACGTAACTGACCAACCAACTAATCGAACCAACGATTTGGCAGAGGACCACTAACATATTCCGGGTTTAACCCTTTCGATGCTATTGATGCAACGGTTCCGTCATGAGCGTTGGTTGGCCTGGGCTCATGACGGAACCGTTCCGTCATGAGCCCGTTGGCTCATTAGAACGTTCAGCACAGCGCAGGAATCTGCGCCGCGCTGATGAGGTTAATTACACTAACAAGCTGAGAAAACGATCGAATGCATAAAAGTAAGTTTATCAAAGCACTTCACAAGATGCTTTCTTCAGAAACTAAAGAAAGAGACAGGTAAGGTACAACTTGAAAATAGTAGAACCTGAACTCTGCAATAATCAGATAGCTGGTACAACAGAGTGCTGGGTATTAACACCCTCAGTGTGATCAAAAACCTACACTTAACCGAGGCCAAGCACAATCAGACTGAGGACCCGATTACAAGTATGGCGATCCAGGACCGCTGTGCCCATGTTCGTGGTCCGACCTCCCGATCACAAGGTTTGCAGTGGGACCACCGTAAGACCGCCACCTCTGCAAAAAGCTTAGCTCCCACGGTAGTGTGTAAAGCGGCGGGAAATGGCAGCGGTGCCGGAATTGGCACAGCCATGCTTATTCAGCTATGCCTTCCCGCCAAGCTTTTCATGGCGCGGACACATCCATGGCAAGGTTTGCAGAAAGGCAGGTTCGGGGTGCAATCATGTCTACAGGCCAAGTATGCCCTGGTGACATGTTCTAGCTGCATGCTGCTGCACGCTTATTCAGCTATGTCTTCCCGCCAAGCTTTTCATGGCGCGGACACATCCATGGCAAGGTTTGCAGAAAGGCAGGTTCGGGGTGCAATCATGTCTACAGGCTAAGTATGCCCTGGTGACAGGTTCTAGCTGCATGCTGCGTGAACCCACATACCCTGTTCACGGTGACCAGCACTGATTCTCGTGAACACCGCCCTGTTGGGAAACTGTGTACCCGACCGCCAGTAGGCTGCGCAGCATGGCAGACCGCGACTCTTTGCTGGAACCGCAGCATACCACCATCATGACTACGCTGCTCCAACACCGCAAGCCCCGGGGAACCGTTGTATTGCGGCGATCGGGATTCTGCCTGCTTGGCAGCATTAGGCCGACCGCCGCTGCTGTGGGCTGCTGGTGTCCCTGTCTAAGTCATAATGAGGCCAAAGTGTTCAAAGATTTGACAGAAATACTACACTGGAATGTATGCTCCGCATTCTGTATCATTAAAAAATGTGCCAAAATCACAGCATTATTAGAATCCAAGCCTTGTAGACTATGAGCTCTGGCATATTTTAAAGAAATTATCTGAGCTCTGATATCATGAAAACACTGCTATAATTAGTCACTGCATGCAATCAAATTGGACAAGTTTTTTTTTTATACAGGACAAGTATATTTCTGATGCATTCAATAACAGTTAAAAACTGGAGTGTATGACACTAACGCTATGCGAGTCTGATCTTTTTCTGTTTAATTGTTGATAAAGTATTCTATTCTATCTTTAATAAAAACAAGCATTGGAAATGCAATAGGTCTCGCATTAGAAAAGTTGGAGTTATTGGTATTGTAAATGACATATGTTATTTATTTGTTGGTTTTTAAAATTGCTAAATTGATGGCTTTGTCATTTACAATGCCAATAGTTATAACTTTTGCGAATGTGACACCTATAGCATTTGGAATGCAACATATTTTGTATTTACGTGACTTAGATGGCAGCTCTTGTCGTTAGGCCACATCTCTAGAGAGCAGGAGAGTGCAGCAGGGGAGAGAAGCACAGCAATGCAATAGGTCTTGCATTAGGAAAGTTTGAGCTATTGGTATTGTAAAGGACACATTTTTTATTTATGTGCTTGTTTTGAAAATAGCGAATTAATAGCTTTGTTATTTACAATGCCAATAGTTTTATCTTTTGCAAATGTGACACCTATTGTAACACAATATGTGTTGTGAGGGTGAGGGGTTGAGGGTGAGGTGTTGAGGGTGAGTGAGGGTGAGGTGTTGAGGGTGAGTGAGGGTGAGGTGTTGAGGGTGAGTGAGGCTGAGTGAGGGTGAGGGGTTAAGGGGGAGGGGTCGAGGGTGAGGGGTTGAGGGTGAGGGAGGGTGAGGGGTTGAGGGTGAGGGAGGGTGAGGGGTTGAGGGTGGGTGAGGGTGAGGGTGAGGCTGGGGGGTTGAGGTTGAGTGAGTGAGAGTGAGAGTGAGAGTGAGAGTGAGAGTGAGAGTGAGGGTGAGTGAGAGTGAGGGTGAGTGAGAGTGAGGGTGAGTGAGAGTGAGGGTGAGTGAGAGTGAGGGTGAGTGAGAGTGAGTGAGAGTGAGGGTGAGTGAGAGTGAGGGTGAGTGAGAGTGAGGGTGAGTGAGAGTGAGGGTGAGTGAGAGTGAGGGTGAGTGAGAGTGAGGGTGAGTGAGAGTGAGGGTGAGTGAGAGTGAGGGTGAGTGAGAGTGAGGGTGAGTGAGAGTGAGGGAGGGTGAGAGTGAGGGAGGGTGAGGGGTTGAGGGTGAGTGAGGGCGAGGGTGAGTGAGGGTGAGGTGTTGAGGGTGAGTGAGGGTGAGGTGTTGAGGGTGAGTGAGGGCGAGGGTGAGTGAGGGTGAGGTGTTGAGGGTGAGTGAGGGTGAGGTGTTGAGGGTGAGTGAGGGTGAGTTGTTGAGGGTGAGTGAGGGTGAGGTGTTGAGGGTGAGTGAGGGTGAGGGTGAGTGAGGGTGAGGGTGAGGCTGAGGGGTTGAGGGTGAGTGAGGGTGAGGGTGAGTGAGGGTGAGTGAGAGTGAGGGAGGGTGAGGGGTTGAGGGTGAGTGAGGGCGAGGGTGAGTGAGGGTGAGGTGTTGAGGGTGAGTGAGGGTGAGGTGTTGAGGGTGAGTGAGGGTGAGTTGTTGAGGGTGAGTGAGGGTGAGGTGTTGAGGGTGAGTGAGGGTGAGGGTGAGTGAGGGTGAGGGTGAGGCTGAGGGGTTGAGGGTGAGTGAGGGTGAGTGAGGGTGAGTGAGGGTGAGTGAGGGTGAGTGAGTGAGGGTGAGTGAGGGTGAGTGAGGGTGAGTGAGTGAGGGTGAGGGTGAGTGAGGGTGAGTGAGGGTGAGTGAGGGTGAGTGAGTGAGGGTGAGTGAGTGAGGGTGAGTGAGTGAGGGTGAGTGAGTGAGGGTGAGTGAGTGAGGGTGAGTGAGTGAGGGTGAGTGAGGGTGAGTGTGAGTGAGTGAGTGAGGGTGAGTGAGTGAGGGTGAGTGAGTGAGGGTGAGTGAGGGTGAGTGAGTGAGGGTGAGTGAGGGTGAGTGAGGGTGAGTGAGTGAGGGTGAGTGAGTGAGGGTGAGTGAGTGAGTGAGTGAGGGTGAGTGAGTGAGGGTGAGTGAGTGAGGGTGAGTGAGTGAGGGTGAGTGAGGGAGGTGAGTGAGGGTGAGTGAGGGGTGAGTGAGGGTGAGTGAGTGAGGGTGAGTGAGTGAGGGTGAGTGGTGAGGGTGAGGGTGAGTGAGGGTGAGTGAGGGTGAGTGAGGTGAGGGTGAGTGAGTGAGGGTGAGTGAGTGAGGGTGAGTGAGTGAGGGTGAGTGAGTGAGGGTGAGTGAGTGAGGGTGAGTGAGGGTGAGTGGGGTGTGTGGGGTGGGTGAGTGAGGGTGAGTGGTGAGGGTGAGTGTGGGTGAGTGTGTGAGGGTGAGTGAGTGAGGGTGAGTGAGTGAGGGTGAGTGAGTGAGGGTGAGTGAGTGGGGTGAGTGAGGGTGAGTGAGGGTGAGTGAGGGTGCGTGAGGGTGAGTGAGGGTGAGTGAAGGAGGGTGAGTGAGGGTGAGTGAGGGTGAGTGAGGTGAGTGAGGGTGAGTGAGGGTGAGTGAGTGTGGTGAGTGGGGGTGTGGGAGTGGGGTGAGTGAGTGAGGGTGAGTGAGTGAGGGTGAGTGAGTGAGGGTGAGTGAGTGAGGGTGTGTGAGTGAGGGTGAGTGAGTGAGGGTGAGTGAGGGTGAGTGAGGGTGAGTGAGGGTGAGTGAGGGTGAGTGAGGGTGCGTGAGGGTGCGTGAGGGTGCGTGAGGGTGCGTGAGGGTGAGTGAGGGTGAGTGAGGGTGAGTGAGTGAGGGTGAGTGAGTGAGGGTGAGTGAGTGAGGGTGAGTGAGTGAGGGTGAGTGAGTGAGGGTGAGTGAGTGAGGGTGAGTGAGTGAGGGTGAGTGAGTGAGGGTGAGTGAGTGAGGGTGAGTGAGTGAGGGTGAATGAGTGAGGGTGAGTGAGGGTGAGTGAAGGGTGAGTGAAGGTGAGTGAGGGTGAGTGAGGGTGAGTGAGGGTGAGTGAGGGTGAGTGAGGGTGAGTGAGGGTGAGTGAGGGTGAGTGAGGGTGAGTGAGGGTGAGTGATGGTGAGTGATGGTGAGGGGTTCAGGGTGAGTGAGGGTGAGGGGTTGAGGGTGAGTGAGGGTGAGTGAGGGTGAGTGAGGGTGAGGGATTAAGGGTGAGGGGTTGAGGGTGAGTGAGGGTGAGGGGTTGAGGGTGAGTGAGGGTGAGGGTGAGGGTGACTGAGGGTGAGGGATTGAGGGTGAGAGATTGAGGGTGAGGGGGTGAGGGTGAGTGAGGGTGAGGGTGAGTGAGGGTGAGTGAGTGAGGGTGAGTGAGGGTGAGTGTGTGAGGGTGAGTGAGGGTGAGTGAGGGTGAGTGAGTGGGTGAGTGAGTGAGGGTGAGTGAGTGAGTGAGGGTGAGTGAGTGAGGGTGAGTGAGTGAGGGTGAGTGAGTGAGGGTGAGTGAGTCAGGGTGAGTGAGTGAGGGTGAGTGAGTGAGGGTGAGTGAGTGAGGGTGAGTGAGTGAGGGTGCGTGAGGGTGAGTGAGGGTGAGTGAGGGTGAGTGAGGGTGAGTGAGGGTGAGTGAGGGTGAGTGAGGGTGAGTGATGGTGAGTGATGGTGAGTGATGGTGAGGGGTTCAGGGTGAGTGAGGGTGAGGGGTTGAGGGTGAGTGAGGGTGAGTGAGGGTGAGTGAGGGTGAGGGATTAAGGGTGAGGGGTTGAGGGTGAGGGGTTGAGGGTGAGGGGTTGAGGGTGAGGGGTTGAGGGTGAGGGAGGGTGAGGTGTGAGGGTGAGTGAGGGTGAGGGGTTGAGGGTGAGTGAGGGTGAGGGTTGAGGGTGAGTGAGGGTGAGGGTGAGTGAGGATGAGGGGTTGAGGGTGAGTGAGGGTGAGTGAGGGGTGAGGGTGAGTGAGGGTGAGGGTGAGTGAGGGTGAGGGTGAGTGAGGGTGAGTGAGGGTGAGGGTGAGTGAGGGTGAGTGAGGGTGAGGGTGAGTGAGGGTGAGTGAGGGTGAGGGTGGAGTGAGGGTGAGTGAGGGTGAGTGAGGGTGAGGGTGGGTGAGTGAGGGTGAGTGAGGGTGAGTGAGGGTGAGGGTGAATGTGAGTGAGGGTGAGTGAGGGTGAGGATGAGGGGTTGAGGGTGAGTGAGGGTGAGGGGTTGAGGGTGAGTGAGGGTGAGGGGTTGAGGGTGAGTGAGGGTGAGGGGTTGAGGGTGAGTGAGGGTGAGTGAGGGTGAGGGTGAGTGAGGTTGAGGGTGAGTGAGGGTGAGTGAGGTTGAGGGTGAGTGAGGGTGAGTGAGGGTGAGTGAGGGTGAGTGAGGGTGAGTGAGGGTGAGTGAGGGTGAGTGAGGGTGAGTGAGGGTGAGTGTGAGTGAGTGAGGGTGAGTGTGAGTGAGGGTGAGGATGAGGGGTTGAGGGTGAGTGAGGGTGAGGATGAGGGGTTGAGGGTGAGTGAGGGTGAGGGGTTGAGGGTGAGTGAGGGTGAGGGGTGAGGGTGAGTGAGGGTGAGGGTGAGTTAGGGTGAGGGTGAGTTAGGGTGAGGGGTTGTGGGTGGGTGAGGGTGAGTGAGGGTGAGGTGTTGAGGGTGAGTGAGGGTGAGTTAGAGTGAGGGTGAGTGAGGGGTTGAGGGTGAGGTGTTGAGGGTGAGTGAGGGTGAGGCATTGAGGGTGAGTGAGGTGAGGTGTTGAGGGTGAGTGAGGGCGAGTGAGGGCGAGTGAGGGCGAGTGAGGGCGAGTGAGGGCGAGTGAGGGCGAGTGAGGGCGAGTGAGGGCGAGTGAGGGCGAGTGAGGGCGAGTGAGGGCGAGTGAGGGCGAGTGAGGGCGAGTGAGGGCGAGTGAGGGCGAGTGAGGGCGAGTGAGGGCGAGTGAGGGCGAGTGAGGGCGAGTGAGGGCGAGTGAGGGCGAGTGAGGGTGAGTGAGGGTGAGTGAGGGTGAGTGAGGGTGAGTGAGGGTGAGTGATGGTGTGGGTGAGGGGTTGAGGGTGGGTGAGGGGGTTGAGGGTGAGTGAGGGTGAGGGTTGAGGGTGAGTGAGGGTGAGGGTGAGGGTGACTGAGGGTGAGGGATTGAGGGTGAGAGATTGAGGGTGAGGGGTTGAGGGTGGGTGAGGGTGAGTGAGGGTGAGGGTGAGTGAGGGTGAGGGGTTGAGGGTGAGTGAGGGTGAGGGGTTGAGGGTGAGTGAGGGTGAGGGGTTGAGGGTGGGTGAGGGTGAGTGAGGATGAGGGGTTGAGGGTGGGTGAGGGTGAGTGAGGTTGAGGGTGAGTGAGGGTGAGTGAGGGTGAGGGTGGGTGAGGGTGAGTGAGGGCGTGTGAGGGCGAGTGAGGGCGAGTGAGGGCGAGTGAGGGCGAGTGAGGGCGAGTGAGGGCGAGTGAGGGCGAGTGAGGGTGAGTGAGGGCGAGTGAGGGCGAGTGAGGGCGAGTGAGGGTGAGTGAGGGTGAGTGAGGGTGAGTGAGGGTGAGTGAGGGTGAGTGATGGTGAGTGATGGTGAGTGATGGTGAGGGGTTCAGGGTGAGTGAGGGTGAGGATGAGGGGTTGAGGGTGAGTGAGGGTGAGGGTGAGGGTGACTGAGGGTGAGGGATTGAGGGTGAGAGATTGAGGGTGAGGGGTTGAGGGTGGGTGAGGGTGAGTGAGGGTGAGGGTGAGTGAGGGTGAGGGGTTGAGGGTGAGTGAGGGTGAGGGGTTGAGGGTGAGTGAGGGTGAGGGGTTGAGGGTGGGTGAGGGTGAGTGAGGATGAGGGGTTGAGGGTGGGTGAGGGTGAGTGAGGTTGAGGGTGAGTGAGGGTGAGGGTGGGTGAGGGTGAGTGAGGGCGTGTGAGGGCGTGTGAGGGCGAGTGAGGGCGAGTGAGGGCGAGTGAGGGCGAGTGAGGGCGAGTGAGGGCGAGTGAGGGTGAGTGAGGGCGAGTGAGGGCGAGTGAGGGCGAGTGAGGGTGAGTGAGGGTGAGTGAGGGTGTGGGTGAGGGGTTGAGGGTGAGTGAGGGTGAGGGGTTGAGGGTGAGTGAGGGTGAGGGTGAGTGAGGGTGAGGTATTGAGGGTGAGGGGTTGAGGTTGGGTGAGGGTGAGTGAGGGTGAGGTATTGAGGGTGAGGGGTTGAGGGTGAGTGAGGGTGAGGGGTTGAGGGTGAGTGAGGGTGAGTGAGGGTGAGGGGTTGAGGGTGAGTGAGGGTGAGTGAGGATGAGGGGTTGAGGGTGGGTGAGGGTGAGTGAGGTTGAGGGTGAGTGAGGGTGAGTGAGGGTGAGTGAGGGTGAGTGAGGGTGAGTGAGGGTGAGTGAGGGTGAGTGAGGGTGAGTGAGGGTGAGTGAGGGTGAGTGAGGGTGAGTGAGGGTGAGTGAGGTTGAGGGTGAGTGAGGGTGAGTGAGGGTGAGTGAGGGTGAGTGAGGGTGAGTGAGGGTGAGTGAGGGTGAGTGAGGGTGAGTGAGGGTGAGTGAGGGTGAGTGAGGGTGAGTGAGGGTGAGTGAGGGTGAGTGAGTGAGGGTGAGTGAGGGTGAGTGAGGGTGAGGGTGAGTGAGGGTGAGGGGTTGAGGGTGAGTGAGGGTGAGGGGTTGAGGGTGAGTGAGGGTGAGTGAGGGTGAGGGTGAGGGGTTGAGGGTGAGTGAGGGTGAGGGGTTGAGGGTGAGTGAGGGTGAGGGGTTGAGGGTGAGTGAGGGTGAGGGTGAGTTAGGGTGAGGGGTTGAGGGTGGGTGAGGGTGAGTGAGGGTGAGGGGTTGAGGGTGAGTGAGGATGAGTGAGGGTGAGTGAGGGTGAGTGAGGATGAGTGAGGGTGAGTGAGGGGTTGAGGGTGAGTGAGGGTGAGGGGTTGAGGGTGAGTGAGGGTGAGGGGTTGAGGGTGAGTGAGGGTGAGGGTGAGTGAGGGTGGGTGAGTGAGGGTGAGTGAGGGTGAGGGTGAGTGAGGGTGAGGGTGAGTGAGGGTGAGTGCGGGTGAGTGAGGGTGAGGGTGAGTGAGGGTGAGGGTGAGGTGTTGAGGGTGAGTGAGGGTGAGTTAGAGTGAGGGTGAGTGAGGGGTTGAGGGTGAGGTGTTGAGGGTGAGTGAGGGTGAGGCATTGAGGGTGAGTGAGGGTGAGGTGTTGAGGGTGAGTGAGGGTGAGGGTAAGTGAGGGCGAGTGAGGGCGAGTGAGGGCGAGTGAGGGCGAGTGAGGGCGAGTGAGGGCGAGTGAGGGCGAGTGAGGGCGAGTGAGGGCGAGTGAGGGCGAGTGAGGGCGAGTGAGGGTGAGTGAGGGTGAGTGAGGGTGAGTGATGGTGTGGGTGAGGGGTTGAGGGTGGGTGAGGGGGTTGAGGGTGAGTGAGGGTGAGGGGTTGAGGGTGAGTGAGGGTGAGGGTGAGGGTGACTGAGGGTGAGGGATTGAGGGTGAGAGATTGAGGGTGAGGGGTTGAGGGTGGGTGAGGGTGAGTGAGGGTGAGGGTGAGTGAGGGTGAGGGGTTGAGGGTGAGTGAGGGTGAGGGGTTGAGGGTGAGTGAGGGTGAGGGGTTGAGGGTGGGTGAGGGTGAGTGAGGATGAGGGGTTGAGGGTGGGTGAGGGTGAGTGAGGTTGAGGGTGAGTGAGGGTGAGTGAGGGTGAGGGTGGGTGAGGGTGAGTGAGGGCGTGTGAGGGCGAGTGAGGGCGAGTGAGGGCGAGTGAGGGCGAGTGAGGGTGAGTGAGGGCGAGTGAGGGCGAGTGAGGGCGAGTGAGGGCGAGTGAGGGTGAGTGAGGGTGAGTGAGGGTGAGTGAGGGTGTGGGTGAGGGGTTGAGGGTGAGTGAGGGTGAGGGGTTGAGGGTGAGTGAGGGTGAGGGTGAGTGAGGGTGAGGTATTGAGGGTGAGGGGTTGAGGTTGGGTGAGGGTGAGTGAGGGTGAGGTATTGAGGGTGAGGGGTTGAGGTTGAGTGAGGGTGAGGGGTTGAGGGTGAGTGAGGGTGAGGGGTTGAGGGTGAGTGAGGGTGAGTGAGGATGAGGGGTTGAGGGTGGGTGAGGGTGAGTGAGGTTGAGGGTGAGTGAGGGTGAGTGAGGGTGAGTGAGGGTGAGTGAGGGTGAGTGAGGGTGAGTGAGGGTGAGTGAGGGTGAGTGTGAGTGAGGGTGAGTGAGGGTGAGGGGTTGAGGGTGAGTGAGGGTGAGGGGTTGAGGGTGAGTGAGGGTGAGTGAGGGTGAGGGGTTGAGGGTGAGTGAGGGTGAGGGGTTGAGGGTGAGTGAGGGTGAGGGGTTGAGGGTGAGTGAGGGTGAGGGTGAGTTAGGGTGAGGGGTTGAGGGTGGGTGAGGGTGAGTGAGGGTGAGGGGTTGAGGGTGAGTGAGGATGATTGAGGGTGAGTGAGGGGTTGAGGGTGAGTGAGGGTGAGGGGTTGAGGGTGAGTGAGGGTGAGGGGTTGAGGGTGAGTGAGGGTGAGGGTGAGTGAGGGTGAGTGGTTGAGGGTGAGTGAGGGTGAGTGAGGGTGAGGGTGAGTGAGGGTGAGGGTGAGTGAGGGTGAGTGCGGGTGAGTGAGGGTGAGGGTGAGTGAGGGTGAGGGTGAGGTGTTGAGGGTGAGTGAGGGTGAGTGAGGGTGAGGGTGAGTGAGGGTGAGTGGTTGAGGGTGAGTGAGGGTGAGTGAGGGTGAGTGAGGGTGAGTGAGGGTATGTATGTATGTATGTATGTTGAGTTTGAGGGTGAGTGAGGGTGAGGTGTTGAGGGTGAGTGAGGGTGAGGGTGAGGTGTTGAGGGTGAGTGAGGGTGGGTGAGTGAGGGTGAGTGAGGGTGAGGGGTTGAGGGTGAGTGAAGGTGAGTGAGGGTGAGGGGGTGAGGGGTTGAGGGTGAGTGAGGGTGAGTGAGGGTGGGTGAGGGTGGGTGAGGGTGAGGGGTTGAGGGTGAGTGAGGGTGAGGTGTTGAGGGTGAGTGAGGGTGAGTGAGGGTGAGGGTGAGGTGTTGAGGGTGAGTGAGGGTGGGTGAGGGTGAGTGAGGGTGAGTGAGGGTGAGGGTGAGGGTGAGGGTGAGTGAGGGTGAGGGGTTGAGGGTGAGGGGCTGAGGGTGAGTGAGGGTGAGGGGTTGAGGGTGAGTGAGGGTGAGTGAGGGTGAGGGGTTGAGGGTGAGTGAGGGTGAGTGAGGGTGAGGAGTTGAGGGTGAGTGAGGGTGAGGGGTTGAGGGTGAGTGAGGGTGAGGGGTTGAGGGTGAGTGAGGGTGAGGTGTTGAGGGTGAGGTGTTGAGGGTGAGGGTGGGTGAGCGTGAGGGTGAGTGAGGTGTTGAGGGTGAGGAGTTGAGGGTGAGTGAGGGGTTGAGGGTGAGTGAGGGTGAGGGGTTGAGGGTGAGTGAGGGTGAGGGGTTGAGGGTGAGTGAGGGTGAGGTGTTGAGGGTGAGTGAGGGTGAGGGTGGGTGAGCGTGAGGGAGGGGTTGAGGGTGAGGTGTTGAGGGTGAGTGAGGGTGTGGGTGAGGGGTTGAGGGTGAGGGGTTGAGGGTGAGTGAGGGTGAGTGAGGGTGGGTGAGGGGTTGAGGGTGAGTGAGGGCGAGGTGTTGAGGGTGAGTGAGGGTGAGTGAGGGTGAGGTGTTGAGGGTGAGTGAGGGTGGGTAAGTGAGGGTGAGTGAGGGTGAGGGGTTGAGGGTGAGTGAGGGTGAGGGTGAGTGAGGGTGAGGGGTTGAGGGTGAGGGGCTGAGGGTGAGTGAGGGTGAGGGGTTGAGGGTGAGTGAGGGTGAGGGGTTGAGGGTGAGTGAGGGTGAGAGGTTGAGGGTGAGGGGTTGAGGGTGATAGAGGATGAGTGAGAGTGAGGGTGAGTGAGAGGTTGAGGGTGAGGGGTTGAGGGTGAGTGAGGGTGAGGGGTTGAGGGTGAGTGAGGGTGAGGTGTTGAGGGTGAGGGTGGGTGAGCGTGAGGGTGAGCGTGGGGGTGAGTGAGGTGTTGAGGGTGAGGTGTTAAGGGTGAGTGAGGGTGAGGGGTTGAGGGTGAGTGAGGGTGAGGGTGAGGTGTTGAGGGTGAGTGAGGGTGGGTGAGGGTGAGTGAGGGTGAGGGTGAGGTGTTGAGGGTGAGTGAGGGTGGGTGAGGGTGAGTGAGGGTGGGTGAGGGGTTGAGGGTGAGTGAGGGTGAGGGTGAGTGAGGGTGAGGGGTTGAGGGTGAGGGGCTGAGGGTGAGTGAGGGTGAGGGGTTGAGGGTGAGTGAGGGTGAGAGGTTGAGGGTGAGTGAGGGTGAGGGGTTGAGGGTGATAGAGGATGAGTGAGAGTGAGGGTGAGTGAGGGGTTGAGGGTGAGATGTTGAGGGTGAGTGAGGGTGAGGGGTTGAGGGTGAGTGAGGGTGAGGTGTTGAGGGTGAGGGTGGGTGAGCGTGAGGGTGAGTGAGGTGTTGAGGGTGAGGAGTTGAGGGTGAGTGAGGGTGAGGGGTTGAGGGTGAGTGAGGGTGAGGGGTTGAGGGTGAGTGAGGGTGAGGGGTTGAGGGTGAGTGAGGGTGAGGTGTTGAGGGTAAGTGAGGGTGAGGGTGGGTGAGCGTGAGGGAGGGGTTGAGGGTGAGGTGTTGAGGGTGAGTGAGGGTGTGGGTGAGGGGTTGAGGGTGAGGGGTTGAGGGTGAGTGAGGGTGGGTGAGGGTGAGGGGTTGAGGGTGAGTGAGGGTGAGGTGTTGAGGATGAGTGAGGGTGAGTGAGGGTGAGGGTGAGGTGTTGAGGGTGAGTGAGGGTGGGTGAGTGAGGGTGAGTGAGGGTGAGGGGTTCAGGGTGAGTGAGGGTGAGGGGTTCAGGGTGAGTGAGGGTGAGGGGTTGAGGGTGAGGGGCTGAGGGTGAGTGAGGGTGAGGGGTTGAGGGTGAGTGAGGGTGAGGGGTTGAGGGTGAGTGAGGGTGAGGGGTTGAGGGTGAGTGAGGGTGAGAGGTTGAGGGTGAGGGGTTGAGGGTGATAGAGGATGAGTGAGAGTGAGTGAGGGGTTGAGGGTGAGGGGTTGAGGGTGAGTGAGGGTGAGGGGTTGAGGGTGAGTGAGGGTGAGGTGTTGAGGGTGAGGGTGGGTGAGCGTGAGGGTGAGCGTGGGGGTGAAAGAGGTGTTGAGGGTGAGGAGTTGAGGGTGAGTGAGGGTGAGGGGTTGAGGGTGAGTGAGGGTGAGGGTGAGGGGTTGAGGGTGAGTGAGGGTGAGGGGTTGAGGGTGAGTGAGGGTGAGGTGTTGAGGGTGAGTGAGGGTGAGGGTGGGTGAGCGTGAGGGAGGGGTTGAGGGTGAGGTGTTGAGGGTGAGTGAGGGTGTGGGTGAGGGGTTGAGGGTGAGTGAGGGTGAGGGGTTGAGGGTGAGTGAGGGTGTGACCATATCCATTCCAGACACTGATAATTAATTGGCGACAAAAGTTATTATTTGACGTGGCATATCTTAATTGCTAGGTTTTTTAATTACTAGTTGATGTTTAATTTTTGTAATCATTTTTTTAAGTATGCACCTCTTAAAAAATAAATATAAATATTGCTTGTTATGTATTTCCATTTGTAGACCTAGAATAGTTATGGTGCATTGTATGTAGCTTTAAAAAATAAAAATGTAGACTGCTCAATGTATTTCCGTGAATAGATGCAGGTTGCCTCTTTCTGTCAAATAATATCCCTTGTTCAACTTACTATAGTGGCGCGGCATACTATGAAGCAGAGGAGGACTGACTGTCAGAGCCTTGCTCTTTCCTCTCTTGCCAACAGGGCTTCTCCAGAATAAGACCACGAAAACCATAATTTGTGAAACATGGCCATTTGACTCGCAGCCCGGTCAGTGGAGGGGCTCCGCTTTCTGATCCGTAGAGGCTGATGCGCAGTCACTTTCTTGAAGAGGAAATGGGGAATAAAAACGTTACTTTTGCAGTGATGTCGATGAACCTGGCTTGATGTCACACTGCTGCATTGTGCTGATTTTCTAAGTAAAAACATGCATAGTGAGGAGCACTAATACGGGTTTGAGATGGTGGAAGAGCTGCTTATCTCTTATGGAGATAGATTATCTGGGGGGAGGAAGGGCTCCTAATGGGAAGTGTAGACGGGGAGAAATTGAGAAAAAAAAGCTGAGCAGGGAGGGTGTTATTGCGGCTATCTGTTTGCCCGAGGGGAGGAGAAATGCAGGCCTGAGGCAGAGCACACGCTGAGAAGCTTGTGGGAGGGGGGCTGGGCTGCCTTTGATCTGGTAATGAGAGGCAGGCAGGCAGGGGGCTGGTGGCATTGTGCACGCGCTTTTTAGGGCTTGCGCTTGCGCAATGACCTAAAAAGCACATGCACTTGAAGAAATCGCCAGTGGAATCGCCAGTGGTGGATCAACACTGGATAAGCCGTAATAGAGCTTCGCCAGCGATGCGCAGAAGCGCATCAGCAGGCGAGCCCTAAAAAAGAGTTGAAACAAATAAAACTGTGTGTGTTGACTGAAACACATGAAACCACTGAGATTCACCATTTAGGTTATGAAAGCACACAATGCACGCCATAATTAACAGCGTCCAACGTGCTTGTCCTTCAAACTGTTTATGTTTCTGAAAGTGTGCCAAGGATTAACTCCTTTTTTCTGTGAAACGTGCAATTGATATCCCACAACGTTACCAAACAGAATTATTCCATTGACAAGAGAACACATTGCCCTCATGCGGCCCCAGCCCCATCTACTGCACCAGTGGCAATACTGCATTCTCTACTAATGGTTGTACTAGTTTGGAAATCAATTAGAATACAGACGAAAGAAAAAAAGCAAAACAACTAATAAATGATCTAAAAAGGATTCCACAAGCTGTAATGAAAACAGTAAATTATCACTGAATCATGAGCCAGTTGTTTTTTACGACTGTTTCATAAAATGCTCCAAGATCAAAACCTTCAACACGAAGTCTCACTGCAAGTTCTCTTGCCCCAGTCGACCAGCCTGCCCTATCAACATATAGATTCCAGTGCTCGGGGCAAGAGAGCACCGGAGTAGGTGGGGCCTGGGTAATAGCCCCAACCCCGAGGGAGCCACGGGCACTGCTCTCCTTGTTCAGGAGGTCCCAAATATCCTGCTGGAGTCCAGGGTCACAAGGTCAGAACAACCCCTGCATAACTTTTGAATGCTAAGACAGAGACGTTTTAACCACATTGATGCTGATGACGAGCTGAGCTCATCATCAGCTACGGCGCTCGTATGCTGATGACGAGCTGAGCTCGTCATGTAACGCAGTAATTTGAAAAAAGCCGAACACAGCGGGAAAAGCCGCCGCAGCGATGTGGTTAAGGCATGGGCAAAGTGGGCTCTGGCCCTGGTCCCCGGCCTTTCAGGGGCCCACAGTTAGAGCCAGCTCTGTTCTGCAGAGTGTTTCCTGATGCCCTTGAAGAACTCTTATACAAATTGTTTAAATACTGTTCCCCTTCAATTTATTTTTAATGTGAGTGATGTGTAAGGGTCTACTACAGACATCTGGCAGAGAAATGTTGCGTTTATGTTTCATGCAACAGCTATAAAAAAGTTTCTTTTAGATTAAAACGGGACCTCACACATGAGAAATGGGAGTGTCACAGATTATTTGCAGTAGTTATTTAAAAAAAAAAAAAATATTTTTATTAGCAAAGTAAAGCTTGATAGTCAGTTCCCACAGGAGTGCAATTACACAGTGGTGAATTTACAATTCGTCATAAGAATATGTCTCAACTGGTGTCATTGTATACAAGGTGGTAACCATACATTAGTTTCTTACGGAGTCAGCGGTTCGTCAAGGGAGGGGACAAAGGGAGGTTCACACAGATTACCACGGTATTCATTCCATTTTGACCAAATTGTCATCCACTTCCGGGGTGCAACCCCGGGCCACATAGACTGTCTTTTCCTGCAGCATGCACCAGTCCATGTCTTTCTACCATGCACTGAGCGTTGGAGGTGGTGCTGCTCCCCATAGGTGTGCTATATTTCGTTTCGCAATAGTAAGTCCCAGCGTCACCCACAGTCTACCTTTCGCTGATAGATATGTGGGTTCCCAAATGTTCAAAAGGCACCTCTTGACTTCAGGCCTTAATTTACCCCCCAAACAATGTGTATACAGTTGTGCACCCGCTTCCAGTAGGCTTGTATTAGAGGGCACTCCCACAATATATGAAGGAACGTCCCCACCTCCCCACACTGTATCCTACAGAGACAGTCCTCACTTCTGCCCATCAATACTAATCTGGTACCCGAGATATAGACACGGTGTAATACTGTCAATTGTATCAATCTCAGTTTTGCCGAAATCGGTACTTCCCTGGGAGAGGAGAGTGCTTCTCTCCACTCTTCGTCGTCTATCTCAAGACCATCCGCCTCCCACTTTCTCCTAAGCGCAAGCAGAGGGTCTGGGGTGTGGTGTATATGTTGTTGGTATGTAAGGGAGATAGCCTTTTCTGGAAGGTGGCCGTCCTGTAATCTGTCATTTGCCCTTCCCACCCACCCCTCGGCTAAGCCCCCACTTCCTAAGAATGTCTGGGTCCGCGCTTGGGGGCGAGTAGACCCCGACAATTTATCCACCTTACTCACCGCTTCCTACCCCTCCCTACAAGGTCTATACACCTTCTCCCAGGTCACGGCCATTGATCAGTGGCTATCCTCAGGTTGCGACTCTATTGCCCCTCTGAAGCGGGTCACCTCAAAGCGGGAGAAGGATGCAAACCTGTGGTTCAATGAAGATCTTAAGACCACCAAATTAGCGGTACGCTGAGCGGAGCGTGCCTGGAGGAGAAACTACTGCCCCTTACTGCGATTGGAGTTCATTAACATCTTGACCCAATATAAAAAGGTTATCTTGGCGGCTAAAACAGCCTATTTTTCCTCAAAAGTTCTCGCAGCTGAGAACCAATCGAGGGAAATTTTCTCGATTGTGCATAACCTGGCATTCTCTGACAGAACTACTCTGAAGCCCACCCCTTCCCAGGAACTCTGTCACTCCCTAAACAACTTCTTCATTCAGAAAATCGCTACCATCAAAGCCAACATTCCTCTTCCTTCTCCTACTTTTGTGGATCCTCCGTGTCCTCCCCCCAAGGGACAACTCATTGCCCCCCCTTCCTTGACCAAGGAATCCCTGACTTCCATAATTCCCCTTGTCAAATCCGGCTCCCCTTTAGACCCCTGCCCCGCCCACATCCTCCGTCACATCTTTACCACTTGTCCAGACCCCCCCCTTCACCTCCTCAATAGCTCTCTCTCTCAGGGTGTTGTACCCAACCTACTTAAAACAGCAGTTATCGTCCCCATCCTGAAGAAGCCGGGCGCAGACCCCTCAGTCCCCGCCAACTTTCGCCCCATCTCCCTCCTGCCATTCTTGGCAAAAGTGCTTGAACGCCATGTCACCTGCGCTCTGAGCTCTTTTGTGGAGAAGTATGGGGTTCTTGCCCCCCGCCAGGCCGGTTTCCGCCCCGCACACTCTACGGAGTCCGTAGTTCTTTCGGTCCTTGACAACCTCAGGGAGGGAATGGACACTAACCAGACCCAGGCTTTGGTTCTCCTCGATCTCTCGGCCGCCTTTGACACGGTTGATCACACCATCTTGCTTTCCCGTGTCAAGGCGGCGGGGATCGGGGGCACCGCCCTGGTATGGTTATCCTCCTTCCTGAGGGACCGCACCCAGGCGGTTCGCCTGGGTGATTTTTCTGCGGACGTTCGGAAAGTTCAGTGCGGGGTCCCCCAAGGCTCCTCCCTTTCACCTCTTCTGTTTAATCTTTACATCGCCCCTCTTATTTTTTCACTGCAGCAAATGGAGGTCACCGTATATAATTATGCGGATGACCTCCAACTTGTTTTTAATCTGTCTTCTTCCCCTGCTTCTGTTCTTAATTTCCAATCTATCATGATTCATATCCGGGACTGGATGAACCACAACCATCTGAAACTCAACCCAGACAAGACTGAGCTGGTGTTGACGGGTGGTTCATCCAGTCCCTGGTCTTCTTTGTTTTGGCCCCCTTCCCTAGGCTCTCCACCTGTCCCTTCTACCTCAGTAAAAACATTAGGCATTAAACTCAATTCCCAGCTCACCCTTCACTCCCAGGTTAGTTCTGTGGTCTCTTCTTCCTTCCTTTCACTGCGCACTATACGCAAGGTGTCCCGTTTCTTTTCTTTTGACGCTCTGAAATTGATCACCCTGGCAATGGTCATCTCCCGCCTGGATTACGGCAACGCCCTATATGCAAGTATACCTGCATATAGCTTAAGGCGTTTGCAGCAGATCCAGAACCAGGCGGCGCGCCTGGTGTTTAAATTGCCAAAGTCCCACCACGTCACTCCCCTCCACAAGTCTCTACATTGGCTCCCAGTCCGTGAACGTGTCCAGTTTAAGCTTGCCTCTATCACCTTCCAAGCACGACTGGGCACGGCAACGGCTTTCATCTCATCTGAGATCATCCCCTATGTTCCCACTAGGGAACTGCGTTCATCCACTCAATCCCCTCACAGTCCCGCGGTTCCGGAGGAAGAAATGGGGAGGATCGAAATTTGCGACCCTTGCTCCACTCTTCTGGAATTCCCTGCCTCTAGAGCTTAGAGCCTTAACTCTTTATCCGCAATTCCGGAAACAGCTCAAAGCTCATTTGTTCACTAAATCTTTTAATTAGTCTACTAGCAGTCCTGTTTTCTTTTTAACTTAGCTTCGGCCACCCCCGCCCAGATATCTGTTAGTTGCAGCGCCATGAAACCGCTGGTGAACGTGCGCTTTATAAAAAAATTTAAATTCAAATTCAAATTCAATTCAAATCTGTCCTCAAGGGGGGAGGACTCCGGCAACACTGTCCCGGGTGGGATGTTCGCCTGGAGGGAGTGTCTGACTTGCATATATTGAAAATGTTCAGAATGTGCCAAGTTATACGTGTGTTGAAGTGAGGCGAACGTCACCACCCCAGTAGGTCCCCTTAGGTCTTTTATATGAGAGATCTCTATCAGTCCCAGTTTCGGAACCCTTTTGTGTGACCCAGTGTTCCCAGCTTTTCAGAGACCCAGAGCGGTGTGGCCAGTGTAAGTTTGTCAGCCCACCCTAGCTTACGATTAACTATGTGCCAGAGTTGGACAGAGTGTTTTGTGGGTCCCGTGAGGGGATACCTGCCAGGTTTTAGAGTAAAGTGCAGCCTCAAAATTCCCGCCCGGTAGGAGCCACCTGTTCATCCCATAACCGGGATCATCTCCACCACTGTATGTACCCTTGTTTATAGCAGAAAGATGTGCGGCCCAATAGTATTTCCGGATATCTGGAAGTGCTATTCCCCAGTCATACCACCCAAGTGTTAGTTTCTGGAGAGAGATCCGAGGCGTTCCGGACCATAGAAGGTCTCTCTGGGTGGCCTCGAGGTCCGCAAAGTATTTTTGTGGGACTAGGTCTGGGTAGTTTTGGAGGGCGTATAAGAAGCGTGGCAGTGCCATCATCTTGAAGAGCGCTGCCTGACTCAGCAGGGACAGTGGGAGCTTCTTCCAAACGGTTGTCTCTCCTTTGAAACGTTGCAAAGGGGACAGGAGGTTCCTCTCATAGCGAGTCGCCCTCTCCATAGAGATAAAAATTCCCAGGTAGGTGAACCCTTCCGTAGCCACCTTAATCGGGCAATCGCGCGGGATAGCCGGGGGTGCCCCATGCAGGACGTAGAGGAGTGACTTCCCCCAGTTAATGCTATAGCCTGAATTCTTTCCGAAACTGGTGAAGATGTCTAGGGTCTTGTAAGGGGACGCGAGGTATAGGAGGATGTCGTCCGCATAGAGCGAAATCCTGTCTTTCCACCCATCTGCCCATTTAAGCCCCTTTAAGGAGAGATCTTGTCGGATCCAGGCCGCAAGCGGTTCGAGCGAGAGGGCAAAAAGCAGGGGCGAAAGGGGGCAGCCCTGCCGCGTCCCTCTCTCCAAAGTAAAAATCTCCGAAATGTTATTGTTCACCACTACCTGGGCTAAAGGCTCAGTATAGAGGATGCGCACCCACCCAATAAAATTAGGGCCAAAGCCCAGCTTTTTGAGGACCGCTATCATGTATGACCATTCGAGCGTGTCGAATGCCATGGAAGCATTCAATGAGACCACAACCGCGTCCTCCTGGATCGTGTGGCAACGTCCTAGTACTCCATGGAGGCGGCGCAAGTTAAGTTCGGTGTTGTGGTGGGGCATGAAGCCGATTGGTCTGGGTGGACCAGTGTGGTGATTATCGGCTTGTTCCTGTTCGCTAGCACCTTCGCGAGGATTTTGGGCTCGGCGTTTAATAGTGAAATTGGCCTGTAAGAGGTGCACAATTCTCTTGGTTTCCCCTCTTTAGGAATGGCCACCAGCGTAGCGATGCATTGATCTCTCGGAGGTGTCCTCTGTTCCAACTATCCTCAAACATATATTTAAGGTGTTGACTAAAGCAGTCGGGTTTGAGCTTGTAGAGCTCAATAGGGAGACCATTGGGTCCTAGGGCTTTCCCCGTTCGTTAATTGCCCTGGCAAGCTCTTCAGTTGTGAGTGCACCTTCAAGAACCTCTCGATCAGCGTCGGAGAGGGTGGGCAACTTAATGTCGGCTAGTAGTGCAGAGGAATCTTCCTCCGACTATCCGACCCCCTGCTGTACACTTTTTGCAAAGGAGTTGCTAACTATCTCTTGTGGTCGGTAAGGAGGGTCCCAGATGCGGCCCTGAGCTGCGCCGGTTTCTTTTTTGTCTAACCAAGCTAATAATTTGCCCGCTTTGTCTCCCTGGTCGTACAAATGGCTGTCCTTGTCCCTTGCTAGGGTCTTTGCCGCGTCGGTGGCTAAGTCCTTATACTCAACTGCCTTAAGCTGCATCTGATGTAGGGTTCTCGGATTCCTGTCTCTGTGCTGCCCCCTCCAGAGCGAGAAGGTCGCTCTCAATAGCTAACATTTGTGCCTCCCTTTCTTTGCGTTGCCCTGCAATTGTGGAGAGGGCTTCCCCCCTCAACACAGTTTTTAATGCTTCCCAGAGGACGGCAGGGGATTCCACCGTAAAAAACCTTTTTCTCGAAAATATTGGTCGATTGCTCGGGAAACCTTCTTCTTGGTTTTAGAATCATGAAGGAACCAGGCATTTATGGGCGCAGCACATCCCACCATCCGGTCCCCAAAAGTGAGATGTGCCCATATAGTGGAGTGGTCTGAAATACCTGCGCCAAGTGTTTGATCTCACAAATAGATGTGTCCTGTTGCAGAGGTGCAAGGATATAATCTATCCTAGAAAAAGAGTGGTGTGGGCCCGAGAAGAATGTAAACTGTTGTAGATTCGGGTGGCACAAGCGCCAGAGATCAAAAAAACCAAAGGCCTCAAGGAGATTGGGGAGCCACAGTTGCCCAGGTGCAATGTCCCGAGGTGGGTGTCTATCCATTCCTCCCGACACTACTGCGTTAAAATCCCCTCCTATCAGGAGCTTCCCCTCAGGTAGGGAAAGGAGAAGCCCCCCCCAGGTCGTGATATGACCGAGTCTGGAGCCCAGGCGGAATGTAAATAGTCGCCAAATTAAGCCTGCGTCCCTCCCACTTCCCAGAGAGCGCTGCGAAGAGCCCCAGCGGGTCAGTTTCTGAATGCTCAATGACAAATGGAAAATTACAGCGCAGCAGAATACCCACCCCCCGGGACCCCGAAGTGAAGCCAGCATGGGTTGCCAATGTATATCCCCACCTGTTCTGCGTGTGACAAGTATTGCCCACAAGATGCGTCTCCTGCAGGAGGACAACATCCGGGAGGTGCCTCTTGACGAACTGAAGTACTATACTCCGCTTAAGCTTGTCCCCTAATCCGTTGACGTTCCAGCTAAGCATTTTAAGACTCTTATCCCACCTCATAGCCATCTGTGACTGTTATTCCAGCATGTTTCCTGGAGCTCCGGCTCTTGCGCACCAGTACACCATTACATGCCCTGTGTGACTAACTCAAACTCCCTCCCCCAAACTGTACCAAACATCATGAAATAACAATGAAACTGCTGTCCCCCCCCCACCCTGCTACCATGCCACATAGGTTTCTAACGACCCACATCCCCAACCAGCAGAGTGCCTTTCGCCCCAAACACCCCCAGACGAACCCCCCCCTGATAAACTGCTTAAAGGGGAAAAAGCGCTGGCCCCAGCTCCAGTCGCCTAGCGCCTGCCCCCAAAAGAAGGTAACTTATTAAGCATGTGCACTTATATTCCAATGAACCCTCATGGCACCCTTAGATCGCTCTCCTCTTCAACAAAATGCTCTACTCAGTGCCCCATTAATTGCCCATGCAGGACGAGTAGTCCAAGTCTTGCAGCCTCCCTGACCCTGGATCCCGCCTATTGCGGGTCCGGAGAGCATCTCGCCCGCCCAGATAGCCCCCCTGACCCCAATAACATACAAATCATGTATACATTACATTCCAACTTGTCTGGGTCCAAAGATGCAGTCCCTCAGGCAGCCTCAGTCTATTAGCGTCTCTGGTTGTCGACCCTGTTTGGGCTGTAAGACCTCGATCTCCATGAACACTGACTGGCTCTGTCCGTATCCGATCTAATATCAAAGAGTCTGGTGACCCAGCCCGAGTGTCTCTCCACTCGCCACCTGTAGCTGCAGTAGATGACTCCGATATTCCTCTGTCAAGCCAATCTTGTACCTCCGATGGCGTAGTGAAGAAGAGGGACCTGCCGCCAGCGATAATTTTGAGCTTGGCTGGAAAAAACATCATGTATTTGAAACCTTTACTTCGAAGCACCGCCTTCACACCGTCAAAGGAGCGTATTTCGCGTTGGACTTTGAGCGTAAAGTCTGGGAAGAACCGAACAGTTGCATTCTCGTAGTGTAGGTCTCCCAACTGCCTTGCAGCCTGCAGGATAGCGTCCCGGTCCCGAAAGTTAAGGATTTTTGCAATGATCGTCCTTGGTGGTGCTCCTGGCTTGGGCTTGGGAAGCAGCGCATGGTGTGCCCTTTCGATGGTGAATATGGTGGAGAGACATTTTGGTTTCAAATGATTTAGAATCAAGTCCTCAAGGAAAAGGTCCATACCGGGTCCCTCTGAACCTTCCGGAAAGCCCACCACACAGATGTTGTTCCGGCGGGCATTTCCTTCCTGATCTTCGAGCTTCAGGGCTACCTGGCGATGCTGGTGGACAAGTTCATTAACCCTCTGCTCGAGCTTATCGGACGAGGCCTGGAGCTCACGGATGTCTGTCTCATTGGCCCTGGCCTTGTCTGACGTTTTGCCGAGATCCGTGCGAATGAGGTTCATCTTGATTGACATCTTGTCGATTTTCGTCTCCAAGGTGGTCCCTAAAGTTTGGATTGCCGCCATGATGGACACCAAGGAGGGCTCAGCCGTCACGAGCGGGCCCCCCCGCCGCTCCCTCGGTCTGCGTGGTCGCCAATGGGACCACATATTTATCTAACTTGTTCGTCTGAGCAGCCGCCGCGCCCTTAGGTTTCATTTTGTTGTCTTCCTCGTTTGGGTCACCACCACAGTAATATTCTTGAGCTGTTGCTGTGTTACAATATTAAAAACATGCCACTATCCCTGAATATTAGATGTAACAACTTTATAAGTTTTCCTGTGCACTGTGAATTACCTGGCCAAAGAGGGCATGAAAGAGCTCAAATATGATAATAAACAGAAAAATCTTCAGAGTACATGGCTAAAGGATATTTGTATTTTGGCCTGGATGGGACAGTTCCGGCGAGGTGTTGGACGTAAGAAAAAGGCGGCGAAAGAGAATTAAAGGCACTAAGAAAACCACACCGCAAGTCTAAGGAGGAAGGAAAAGCTGAACTGTGAATCTAAAATCAGTTCTGGTAAAATGTTCAAAATCAGCCACACGCTGTACACAGCAAGCAAAGAGCATGGAGCAAGACCGGCCGAATATAGCAAGAGCTGAGACTCAATTTCCCGCCAAACACAGATTTGAAACATGGGTCCAAGCAGCTCATTTCTCGACACTTTTTCAAACATTAGGAAACCACCTACAGATTATAGAGGCCATTCAAAATATTCCTATTCTAGTAGTCTTCCTTAGCCCCCAGGAGCAAATGTAATCTACTTTTCTGGGTAGCTGTAAAAGATATGAGAACAATAAACCAGCTGTAATATCACCAGCATGGCTTGGGAGGTGCACTTGACTAATATTTATACTGCCATATCAGCAGGAAACAAACCCTCTATTGGCTCCTAGCTGCGGGGATGTGCTGTTAACCTTGAGTGAGGTTGAAGATGCCATAGGCGAGAGCATTGGCGGCAAGGCTCTTGGCCCAGACGGTGTACCAATGAAGCTTATTAACTACAACCCTGAATTCTGGGAATGTTTTTAACAGTCTGGTCCATTTTCCCTTACCAAGCACATGGGCAACATCCACTATAGTTCCTATTTTTTAAAAACGTTGATCGTTCGCAACCACGCTATCGACACCACATTAAAATCATGGGAAGAGGCCTATATAACAGGATCAAGAAGTGGGCAGTGTGGAAGTCCATCCTGCACCCTTGTCAAAACGGATTTAGGATCAGGGTCAGCACAGTTTGACAGTGGTTGAATCTTAATTTGATTATCGGGAAATATACTGAAGCCCAACAGTCCCCTTTATACTTGGCATTCATGGCTTTGACCTCAGCCTTTGATTGTGTTAACCGCTCAAAGCTGTGGTCAAACCTTTTAAGCATGCGGAATGGTAGAATAACAAGTGCACTTTTTAGCTATTTTGCACAGGGACAAGGAGGCCAGAATGAGAACAAATACTTAGGGAAATGTCTCTAAAGACATAGGCATCTTTCGGGAGTGAGACAAGGGTGTGTTTTAGCACTTCTTTAATCAATTTTTTATATTAATTATTTCCACCCTTTTTTTATAACTATCACTATAGATGTTCCAAAAGTCAAATACTCTTTTTTATTCTCCATGCTGTATGCACAGAACGCTGAGCGGATGGCACTTACACTAAAAGTACTGCGTCTTCTAGTACAAGAATTTGTGGATTTTAAAGGTCAAGCTAGATCTGCGCTCTAATTTTACAAAATCCTACATTATGGCCATGTGGTCCTAGGAAGCACAACAATTCGTCCACTTTTATTGCTGGAAATTATAGCTTAAAATGCACTAGCACTTTCACAAAAATGGGTTTAGTCTTTGCTAATAATGGATCATGGAAGTCACATATTGAACACTGCAGCAATAAATTATCCAAGGCTATAGGCTCATTGTTCAGACTAACGCATCCAGGAGGAGGAGGAGGGGAGGGGTGGGGCCTTATGCCCATCCAGCAAATTTTTAAATGCAATGTATTCCAATGGCAACAAGTGGGCAGAGGTATGGGGTATCTAACTATCCAGGTTGAAGAAAATAGGTTTTGATGAAAGGTTCTTCTCATTTTGTCCTAGTGAACTGAATTTACCCCATACTGAAGACTACATTAGACCCGGCCTACCCTTGTTATGGTTAGCAGTGTGGAAAAATAAGGAGGTGAGCCTTTCTAGAGATATTATCATGGACTGCTTTAGTTGCGATAAGGGCTTCATTAACCCATGGAAAGCAGGTGTAGAATCTTGTTTGCAAAAGATTGGTTACCAGCATGTTTTTGAGAACCCCGAGGGCAACAATACTGTTAGCAAAAAATAGGTACAGCAAGTCTTGTAGAAACTTCCTGTGGCAAAAGAATGGTCACAGAGATTAAGAAGACAAGCGTGGCAGCATACTTGAATATTAAAACAGACTTTCAAATTGCAGAGTACCTTACTAAACCATTGGGAACACAGCTTACGGTTCCGCTTTAGGGCTGGTACCGTCAAGTATTGTTGGACTTGGCCCTTTTTGCAGGTTCATCCCTAAACTTTTTGCATTTCTCCCAGCCTTTTTCTCTGTGTAGTGTTAGTGGTTTTAGGCCGCTGGGCACTTTAACCCTGTGGTCCAGTGTAACAAGCATGCGCTCTCTGTTACATTTAGTGGGAGTGAGAGTGGCCTGCCGTTCGATGGGAATGCATGGGGGATTCCCAGCTCAGTGTGTTTCAGTGGTAATTCCTGTTATGAGAGTATGGTCAAGTCTGGTATGTATGACATTGTGAGAATACATGCTGCACAATGGGGTGCCCAGATTTATTATGACTATGTGAGAAATGCCACTTTTAGACACTTGATATTATCCTTAAGAGTGCTAACAGGGCAAGGCACGTAACTCAGTGGGCACGCATTCTTCGTATTATATTGATAAAGATGGATCAAATGTCAAGCATGGTGTGCATTCCACCGCCGTCTGTTGAATAAACTTTTAGTAGTTGGCATTTCTGTGTGCTATGTGTCCGCCTGCATGATGCGAATTGCATGTCTGGTTTTGGTGGGACAGGGCAGGCTGAGCCAGATGTGGGTTGGATAGAGAGATCTGCAGTTGGAGTATGAGGAGGGGTGACCCTTTGATCTGAGCAGGGCTGTGCCTGGCAAGGTGAATGATGGCTCCACCTACCACTGTGTGGCTGATGGCAGACCCCCTCTTCCTCAAAGGCAGGATGCAGACTTGTAAACAAAGTGCTCCAGGACCACACCGAACTGATTCTGGCGGGGGAACAATCGACAGCAGGCAGCAGGTCCTACCTGATCACGGCACGGGGCAGCGGGACACCATACCGCCACTCAGCCGCTCTCACATCGCGGCCGGGGCTTGAACAGAACTACAGCCCCCAGCACGCTTGGCGGCGTCCACGCCCACTTCCCGGCAGTTTCGCGCCCGGAGGCACTTAAGCACAGGAGGCTCCCTCCGCGTCGCGGATGCGTGCGGGCGGCGCCGGGCTGAGCCCGGGCAGAGGGCGGGCCATCTGTGGCCATCAGGGGCCAGAGGAGGCCGGGCTGGGCCACCCCCCTAAGCTACAGACATGGGTAAGCGCAAACATTTGGGCAATGAGGGTCAAGGGGCCAAAAACGCTAAAGTTCCTCGTAAGGCTGATATATAATCTCCTACCTAACGTCTGCAGTCGGTGCTATCAATCAAAAAATCGCTAATGCAGAAAAGGAGCTTGAACTAGAAAGAGCAAATGAATCACCTACACTAGATCCACCATTTGTACCTACAGAGGTCTTATCTTAGGGCACACTCGTAGAAGTGCCAAACATCCAGGATTTTGCGCCTCACACTTCTTTGTTAGGACCCGTAGTGGGCCCCAGCTCTAGTGAACCCTTAAGCTCAGACAGACCAAAGACCAAAAAACGCGCTGGCAAAGCTAACCATCTGCACAATGAACAGGATCATGTCATTCTTACAAACTTGGGGGATAGGATGGAGGAACTGTTCAATGCACGTATAGAGCCTCTGTTGGTCGGTATTGGCAAAGACATTATTGACTGTATGAATACATGCGTAGCTGGTTTACTTAAGGAGGTGCGAAAGAATTGACTCTTTTATAAAAGAATATCGCAACCAAGAGCGTAACCCGATAATTGATCTGAAGACTGTTGGGAATCAAGATATAGAGCCCATGGTAAATCAGGGAGTCCGTGCCCTCATGTGTCTCACAAATCTCTGTCACCATCAAGAAACCTGGATACTGCAAGATCTGGCACCGGAAGTCTCTTGGTTCATTCAAGAGTTGCACCAGCTAAATTGACTATTCATAAGAAACAAGCTCTATTCCCTAACACCACCAATATTGTATTTAATCCTAGTGGCCCTAGGTTGCACCTTCCGCCGGATGCTGCCCCCTTTGTGGCAGTATTAACCGGGGTCCCGCCTCTTGAACACAATGGGATAGAGACAACTGAGGACCTCTTGGAGAAATCTAGGGAATGGTGCAGACATTATTCAAGCGGGGAAAGCGACATATCCCCCTCTATTATTATGGCCAGAAGGGTGGGGTGGGTAGGACACGGAGTCAAGAACATTACAGGGGACTGTATTGTTGTAAATTTCTGTGGGGGAGATGTTGCTGAAAGATTGTTCTGGGATGGGTCTGACCTTAAAAATACTGGAATCAGACCACTACCTCTTGTCTATTTTTATCCCCCTCGAGGTAGTCAGAAAACATGTTTCCGAACCCAGAGATTAACACTTAAAAGAGATACTCCCACTTTAGGACCGTGTGACTTCGCTAGGCACTTTGAGAGTACCGTCTCTGTTATTTCACCCCAGTATCCCCCCTCACTTCCCATAGCGTTGCAGATCCCCGAAGTTACACAGAGTGGGGGCTTGTCCTTGTCAAACCGTTTCTCACCCCTGCTTCAGTTAGAAAATTCTGATTGACTACAAACTCAATGTGGCACTACAAACTTGGTTGCTTCTAATCTACGCAATAGGGATTCTTGTAGAATCCTCAGTTGGAATACTGCAGGTAGCAGACTGAAAAGCCAGAATGAGAACTGGGTGGGTTTTGTTACACGTTATGATATAATAGCCCTACAAGAAACCTGGGACACAGCAAATAGCCTTTTCTTAGACGGGTACGTCCACTTTAGCATTCCTGCCAAACCTAGTTTAGCGGGGAGGGCGAAGGGAGGTCTGGCCCTACTAATTTATTTGAATATGAAAGGTACAGCAAAGCAGCTAGAGTCAGGTTCCCAACACTGCTTGGCAGTAGAACTGTTGGTCGCTAATTACCCTATTGTTTTACTCATTAATTTTTATAATTCACCAGATATTGTCAGTCCAAATCAACACTTAGAATCCCTTGGTAAATTTTTAGATATGTATAAAGCTTCACACAATAGCTTTGAGGTCATCCTTATGGGTGACTTAAATATACATCCATGCAGATTGGAGTGCGCTATGGATGATAACGGGGGGCCTCCTCACTCGCTGGCCACGCACTTTGAACATACGAAACAAGGGGAGACTTTGGAGAGCCTCCTGGCCTCCTTCAATCTTTATGAATCGGGCTGCTGCGTAGATGGGCCTAGACCCTTCACGTTTAAAGGAAAAGACACAGGATCAGTTATAGATTATATTTTTTTATCTTCTCCTGTTTTGCCTATGGTATTAAACTATAGGGTAGAAGATTCTACTTTTAGTGACCATAACCCGGTGACATTAGAAGTTGCCCTAGGGGGGTTATTGGATTTTAAAGACATTCATGCTTCTTGTGTAACGAACCTGATACCAAGAGATCAGGGCAGGAGGTTGAAATGGACCAAAGTGACCCCGGTCACTTTTTTACAAGATGTTTTGGCTAAGGTTGAAGTGGAGGTTGGTATTTGTTTAGATCATGATGGTCCAATATCAAGAAAGTTAACGCATTTAACAAAATATGCCAACAAGTGAATATAGACTTAACAGTTAAATCCAAACCAGGTGGGCTAAGTGAAAAAAGGTGGTTTGACTCAAACTGTACTAAGGCACACTCCGCTCTCTTAAAAGCACTTAAGGAAACACCTAGAAACAGAGCACACATAGCATTCCTTAGGAAGCAATATAAACAGACCATTCAGGTTCGTAAAACCCAGATTAAGGAACAGGCCTGGACCGACCTGCAGTTCTGTGGGACAGTTCTAAATTCTGGGCGGTTATAAATCAGCCCTATTTCTCGGGGGTGGAAAATCAAGGTGTGGAATGTATCATTCCAGATGAGCAGTGGCTAGCCCATTTTGGAAGTATCTATAGCCAGCCAAACCCGGGATCCACACAGGAGTCTATCTTTCGACCGTGTAGGGCCAGTTTTGGCCTTTGGGGAGGAAGATGTGGAAAAAGCTATAAATGAGACACTTAAAAATAAGGCCCCGGGCCCGGACTGGGTCCCTGCGGACTTATATAAGTGTGCACCAAAATTTTGGGCCAAGATATTGACCAATGTTTTTAATGCCTCAAGAGAAAACAACATTCCTGAGTCCTGGGCAAGGTCCACTATTATTCCAATCTTTAAACAAGCATTTACAATGCAATGGTTTTGCCTTTGTTAAAGTTAGAGCTATTGGCATTGCTCTTGACATTATTTGTATTTGTTTTTTTAAACATAAATAAATGGCATGGTCATTTACAATGCCAATAGCTTAATCTCTCGCAAATGACACACACAAACACCCACAGAGAGCCCCCCCACACACACACACACACCCACACAGAGCCCCCCACACACACACCCACACAGAGCCCCCCCACACACACACCCACACAGAGCCACACACACCCAGAGCCACACACACACCCAGAGTCACACACCCAGAGCCACACACACCCACACACCCAGAGCCACACACACCCACACCCACACACCCAGAGCCACACACCCAGAGCCACACACACCCGCACACCCAGAACAACCAAGGTCAGCCTCTTGTGCTAAAGAAATGGCCAGGAAGGACAATTTCAGATTCTTGCGTTTGTAACTCATTTACAGAGGTCCCATTTGCTGTGTTTACTTATCATGTCTTCACCTTCTGTTTTGTGACAAGCAAGTGGCAGATTAAATGATTATTAATGGTCCTTCTTAACTTTAATCAGTCTGGCGCCAGCACGCTCAAGCTGGTACAGTTGGTACTTCACTACACTCCTGTCATCACATGCTAGATCAACCAGGTACAAAGGAAATCTATTACTAGAAGTTAAAACACTTGCTAAAAGGCAGTCTTCACATGCTTAATTCTAAAGATGCTTCCCACTATGATCAGAAGGGGCACGTGCCTGCAAAAATGCAGAGGTTTAGGCAGAACTGCATCACAACCATATTACACGAACAGATGGAGTACGGGTGGCACTGAATGCTTCATGTTATTCCTTATTAGGAGAGCCTGCAACAGGATGTGCCACCCTTCTTCGTATATATAGTAACCTACTGCATCCAAAAAACTTCATGTTGAGGGTCACAGTTTTCGGGAGACTGCACCTTACGGTCGTAAAATGTATAAATGGACTAAGTACACACAAAACCTTCGTATACAATGAATGACTGCACAAGGTAGGGCTTTTGACATCCTGAAAATTAAACTCAATTTAAGTAGTCTGTATCACAAAATGTGCACGTGTCACCTTTTCTCATTAAGTATGTGTTCTATGAATCAAAAGCACGCCAAAGAAGCCATTCTAGGGAAATCAAGATATGTATTTTCAAAGGAATGTAAATATTGTTCATATGTTGCCTTCACAGATACGTTCCAAGGGTCTACTCAAGTGGCTCACGACACAATAAGACACCTCATTTTCTACCTTTAATCGCCTGAAGAGAATGTTACACAGGAGGTGATGAGGTTTGGTTACTATACTGTATAAAACATGAACTCTGGTATAATGAGCTAACGGAGGACCATTAAGTTGCATAACCGTCAATTCGTCCTCTTCTGGGTGGTATCATCTGCTTTTCAATTATATTCGCCGTCCTAAAAGTGAACTTTTTCTCGTGAACGCCAATAGGAAAAAGATTTTAGCAAATCTGTCAAATGTAAAACATGGCTTATGCTTCATTTAAACTATTAGGGCCACCCTGTTAATTAAAAACTTTACCCTCATTCACGAACCAGCAGGTTTAGGGTTATGAAGCTGGCAAACAGTAGAAGTCACTACATTGCCTAGAAGAAACAAGCTTCACTTACACACAGTGCAGGCAGCTGCATTGCAAGCTTCACTTACATACAGTCAACACAGGCAGCAGTAGTGCAAGATTAACTTACACACACAGGCGGTAGAGGCAAGAGCAGTGCAAGCATCACTTACACAACGGAGGCATAGGCAGCAGCAGTGCAAGTTTAAATAACACGTGCCGACCGGAGAGTCAGCAGCTGCAGCGTACACCTGAATTACAAACACAGAACACTTACAGCAGGAGCCAGAGAAGTGAAAGGTTACACTAAAAATCATTTGCTGCCTTGATATGATACATACACAGTAGCGACCCCTAAAACACAGATTTACCTTTATAAAGCATGCACTAGGATCACTCTGCCATCAGCGAGGAGGATAAAACTATCACCGAATGACGAACAGGAAATATTCAGAGAAGTACATTCGAATCACGTACTGTACCCGGCTTCCACGCCCAAAATGATGGGACTCAGAATGTAAGAGACATATTCAACATTGAATGTATGGAAAGCTAACTTCTGCACATAGTGCGCAGTAGTGTCTGACGTAGGCACTGTTTGAAATGCATGCTTATATAACATTCTCTCTGAGATGCACTCCCTGTACCACAATGCATACTGAATGGATAACAAATGCTTACATTAAATGGAACATCCTCGGTCTATTCGGTGTTTGCTGTAGCATAAAATAAGCACTTACTCATTGCTATATGCATAGCTGCCAAGGTTTCAGATTGCTATGTGTGACATTTCCATAATTTCAGAGTAATTATGAGTGACATTTCACTGACTATGAGTGACACTTTTTCTCACAGTAAAAGTCAAGCAGATAAAATGAGGGAAACAAATATCTGAAATTGCACCAATTTGAGAAACGTGACTGCGCGAGCAAAAAGACATTTTCATAGCATAGCAAGTCAGTGCAACAGTAGATCTTGACTAACACACTCTTCCTGTACTGGGCAACGTAGGTCTGAGACTGGCCAGATTCACCAAAGCACAGTAAGTAACTGTATGTGTTAGAATCTGACACACTGTAGAACCAGCACCCACTGACTGCAGGCAGCTACCTGATCATGGTCTGCCAAAAAGGAATTTGCGAATTAACACACACGCACGCACGAAAAGTGCAGGCAGATTTGTGAGAGAGTCGAGGGAGGGCGGAGAAGGCAGCCCGGCGGGGTGCAACAGCAGCATAAGGGAGTCTGGAGGGCTCACAGGCACTTTCCAAATTAATATAATTTGAACAACCTGCTCAGCTCAAGAGCCACAGAGTTTGCTGGGAACTGTATACTAGGGTACTTGGACGTTCGTTCCGAGCTTCGCTCCCCCACAGCAACTTTACTTGATTGATCCTACTTACAACAGGAAAAAAATAAAATTTTTACAGAAACAGTACCCTTCAGAGAAAGCAGTGCAATGGCAGTTTCTGCTAACACCTTGCAAAACGTAGGTTCAGAGAAGACATTCGCAAGCCTCGAAGATAATTAACACTTCCTTGTTTTGGAAGTTAGGCATCACACTGCGTTTCAGTTGATCAATTAGGAACACGCACTGGAAGCACTTCTTTTCAGCTGTAACACGCCCTCTGGTAGTCAGTGCCCACATCTGACTCTACCAGGCGGCCCCGCCCACGACAACATGGTTTCTCTGCATGATTTAAAGCTACGGGCTGCTGGTGTGCACTGTAGAGGCTGAGGCAGGCTGCAGCTGAGGATCAACCACTCCAGCGGCCAGGTTCACTCCGCTGGCTGTGTGGGTTCGACTCGGGTTATTAAATTTCCCCCAAAGGTGCGAGCGCCAAAACTTTTCTCTGGAACTGTGCTGACTGCACCTCGGGTGGCAGACGGGAGGACCCGACCCGCCTTAAAGTTGTATTCGAAATCCCGAGGTGCGTGCAGAAAAAAACAAACACTCACCTGGACAGCTTCCCGCAGATCTCTTGCTTCCCGCTCTCCACTCCTCTTCCCGATGACGCGGCGGAGGCTCGGCCGGCTGAGCCAATCCCAGCGCGGCCCTGGCTGGAGGCGGACGGCTGCTTCCTTCTGTGGAACTCGGCTTAGGGGCCGCGGCGGGGAAACAAAGGGACACTGCCGGGTGGGCACCGGCTTTAGAGGTCAGCAAAAGCGCTCCACGCGCTCTAAGCGAGGCTCCTTCTCACGGCCCCGAGCAGGAAGGCGGGTGCCGGCAATGCCGGACCAGATTCGGGGGCGTTCCCGAGATCGGCTTTCGGCTGACGTAGCCAAAAGCCAAAAAATCTCGGGGGCGCCCCCGAATCTGGTCCGGCATTGACGGACAGATGTGTCTTCCAATGGCTAGCCTCCATTTATGGAGCTAGCCAATGGAAGACAGGGGCGGATTCCCAGCTCCATACTATACTCATTAGGTTTTTCCTAGCACATGCGTACGCATTGGCTAGGCAAAACCTAAAAAGGCCAAAGGGGTGATCCTGCCTGCTATAGGCCTATTTCCCTAATAGACTCTGCCGTTAAAATATTGGGCAGAGTCATTTTAGGTAGACTGACATCTTGGCTAGAAGGCAGAGGAACCCTGTCTAATGCCCTGTATGGCTTTAGTGCTAAAAGGAGTACATTGGATCAATGCCTAAATCTTCAAATGCTTATCAGCAAATATACAATTGTGAAGGAGGGGTCCTTGTACATGGCCTTTATGGACCTCTCCTCAGCATTCGACTTGGTCAACAGGTCGAGGCCGTGGAGAGTCCTTTTGGACATGGGCATCGACCCACCACTGGTTGGTTTTTTAGCTGACCTTCACTGCGGTTTACAGGCTTCTGTCAGAGTCACTCGTGAGGGGAGGTGCACCAGCCACTTTAATTCGGAGAGGGGGGTGCGGCAAGGGTGCATCCTTGCCCCCCTCCTCTTCACATTATACATAAATGCCCTCGAGCCAGCCCTGGCTGTCTCAACGGTGGACGTTCCGCGTGCAGGGGAGACCAGTATTCCGGTCCTCTTGTACGCGGACGACGCCGTTCTCCTGGCACGCACAGGTGTGGCCCTTAATAGAATTTTGGCTTCCTTCGGAGACTTCATGAACTCATTAGACCTGAATACTCAAAAATCCCAGTTCATGATGGTCGGACCGACTAGCAGAAAAAGGAAACAAATGACTTTTTCTTGCACAGGTAAAGAAATAAAGAGGGTTCCAATTTGCACCTATCTGGGGGTCATCTTTGATGATAGAGGAACCTGGGGCCCACAACACAAGTCAAAAAGCAACGCAGTAGCACGTTCGGCTGCAGCCCGGTTAAGCTTTGCTAAAAGGATGGGGGCCCGACCAATGGAGGCTATCCTTAAAGTATATAAAGCCAAATGTTTGGCTATAGCCTCCTATGGTTCAGCTTTTTGGGGTTACAGCAAATCTGCTAACATCCAGAAGGTGGAGAACACATTTTTTAGATCTTTGCTCTCTGTTCCCCAGTCCACCCCCACTTTTACAATACATTCAGAGCTAGATATGGGGTTTGTGACAGACTTAATAAAATCCGCACCTGTAATTTGCTGGGTAAAAACATGGCTTAACCAGGAAATTTCCTTAAATCACCTGATTCTTAAAGACTGCCTTGCTCTGGACAGAGCCCATAGAGTCCCATGGTTGGTTTATGTTAAAGCAATGCTTATGAGTGTGGGGCGCATTGAGTTGTTTCATTTTCCAGAACGTATAAAAAAAAGAGGATGTCTTGGAGATAAAATGCGCACTGGTAAAATTTTTCATGGTAGAGCGGGAGGAGTTAGAGATGAGAAAACCACTTGTTAGAAGGAACTATGCACTTATAACTGTTCCAGGGCCTGAACCCTATCTTGTTTTTGTAACTAGACCATTTCATCGTTTTCTTCTAACTAGATTCCGTCTCAATTTGATACATTTTATGTTGGGATCTTATCCTAATTGGGATACTCCATCAAATGCTAATCCATGCGATTGCGATCACTTTTCTACACAGGACACACTCCATTTTATTATGTTCTGTGAACACTATGCACAGATTAGGAAAAAATATTTGTTACCTATCTTACGGGAGGCGGGCTTTCTACAGGTCAGGCCAGCACTCCTGTTTTTACAACTTTTATCTAGTGCGCACATAACATTTCACGTGGCAAGCTTCTTAGTGGCAGCTGTTCTAATTAATAAGAAGCGTTCTAATCTACGACCCAGACTCATTGCAATCAATTGATCTTAGATCTAAATTTACATCTCTGCACTGCCGAAACCCATAACTTAATACACAGATGAGCTGTGAAACTGTGTACTAGTTAAATGCTCGCACTGGTTTAAAAAAAAAAAAAAAAAAAATGGTTCCTTGGCCAGCTTTCAGTGGACATCCTCAGGCACCAGTGAGCAGAATTGATTTAATTGGCTCCTCATCTGTTTGAGCTTCTAAAAATCCTAAATCCTCCTGGCTGCAACGTGACCGCTTTCATCACTTGTGTCACGAAGGTTTTCTTGGAAGAGTTTCAGAGTTTTAAAAAAAATGTGTTTCTACAGAAGTGTTAATGAAAAACAATATGCAGATCATCAAGTTTGCAAAGAGTCTGCCCTTCTCGAGTTAGGACCAACCTTGTTTGTACACTGCTCAACACTACAGTTTTTGATGTTTCTATGCGTTTTAGCCAGTAAATATTACCAATATCCAATTTAACAGCACTCCATTTATCGGCTTCGCATGAAAGGACGGCAGAGTTGGGCTTGACACAATTCAAATATTTGGCCCATTGGTCACATCCAATGCTAGGGAACGATAGCCTGATCAGTCCTTTTCCTTCATCAAAACCTGGTTCTCTAACTAAATTAATTAAATATATTTATAAAAAATACATAGTTGGGCTACAGACTTGGGCTACAGACTTGGCTAACGTATCTTGGATCTGTACTGCAGCTCAATTGACCATTTACATTTTTTATGTATAACACCAATAATCTATCTCCTATATAAATACATTTTTAAAAGGGGGGTGAACGGTAAGGAACATTATGGTTCATAAAGATATAGAACTAAAAATCTCTGAAATTGGCCTCTTATAGTGACCACTTGCACCAGAACGCTCCCCAAATACTTGCTTATTTCCATTTGAGTAGGACAATGAGGGCATTATTGTAACATATCCACTTAATATTCCAGGAATGAAGACCGCAGACACAAAGCGATTCAAAGGTAAATCCAAGTGTATTCTTCCAAACAAATAGAGAAGTCTTGCAGGCGGGGTCAAGTAACTCAATCCCACCAACCGTCAAGACACGTAACTATATACAATGCGCTACTCACTTGAAAATACACTCCCACATCACCACGAGCACAAGCTCGTTATCAACAGAAAAGGCAATTTATGAAAAAGACATAATTGCCACTCAACCGCTTCACACTCGTGTCCACTTCATAATGGCACTACAAATGTGAAAGAAAACACAGACGCACGAGTACAGAAGGTTACACTTGAGTGCATGCAACAATTATGGTGCGGGTGGGGATTAGATATGGCCAATTCCTTAGGATTGTAATGTTAGTAAGACAACCATGCCACTTTATTATCAAGGATATTTTCTGACTTTTGTAATGCTAAATAATGCAACACCAATAGCTCAAACTTTAATAATGCAAGACCTATTGCATTGCAAATGCTTGTTTGTTTTCTCATGGTGCCCACGAGATGAAGTGCATTAGTGTAAGTTGGTTTCCTTAAGGGAGAGGATGTGGCGTAACAGCCAGAGCTGCTGACTTTGGAGCTGGGGAACCAGTTTCGAGTCTCTGCATCAGCTCCACATACTGTGATTCTGGGCAAATCACTTTATCTCCCTGTGCCTACCAAAAATGAATGTGTCACTGTGCAATGTAACTGGTGCTCCAATATCTTTGTGTCTTGTTCACGCTATATAAACTGCAAAATGGAAAAAAAAAGCAATGCCAGATGCATGCATGTTTGTGTGCTCGGTTTATCGCCTGGGGTAAATTTGATATGCTGGCATGTCCATTACACTTGTTCGCGCTTTGTTATTTCTTGTAAGCACTTTGTAAAAAAACAAAAAACACTTGTTAGGTCTCGCTTGTCAATGCGCTTGCGCATTTCTGGCGAGATTATAGTAAGGGCAAAAGAACAGTCTACCAACGGCGGATTAGACACAGTTCATGTGAGGCAGGCGCGTGCACGAGGCCAGTCACACCACCATTTGTCTGTGCCTCGCATCGGACTTCAAAGGCTGCCGCTCCCCCCCCCAATCACACTTCAAAGGCTGCCGCTCCCCCGTGTGCATATCACACACCAACTCAACTACTTCCCCTCCCACGGCCGCTCTTCCAATTTACGCGCTCCGCAGGTCACCATTTGCCAGCATGCGGCCGCTAGCGCTTTCATCCCTATCACTCCCCCCCTCCTACTTCCCCTCCCACCTCCCAAACAGCATCGAGCTGCGAAGACTTGTTTTTAATCTTGCCTCCCCCTGCGATCCTCATGCACCCTTGGATCTTAATTAATGCACTCAGGCGCCGTGCTGCCTCTAGCACAGCGCCTGGTTCCATGGTTTTTTTTTTTCAATTAATGTGCTTGGGTGCCGTGCTCCCTAGCATGGCGCCCGGTTTTATGTCTTTTTTCAAAATTAATGTGCTAGGGCGCTGCACCTCCTAGCACGGCGCACGGTTTCCTGTAAATTTTTTAATTTAATGTGCTCAGACACTGCACTGCCTAGTTAAATGCTTCTATCTACATAGATGGAGCTACATGCTGCAATCCGTGCGTTGTCCTACTCCGTGTGGGGCCCTCCCCCAGACATTACCTCATGTTGCTGTTTTAAAAAAATGCTTTTCTCGACATACATGCAGCTACACTTTGGGCTTGCCCTACTCCGTGCTGTGCTCTTCTCTCCCTATGCTGTGACGCCGGACCGACCGCCATATTCCGCCTGTCACTGCTAGTTTTTAAATGCTTCTATCAACATGCATGCAGCTACACGCTGCACTCCCTGCGGTGGCCTACTCCGTGCGGGGCCCTCCCCAAAGCATTACCTCATGTTGCTGTTTTAAAAAAAATGCTTTTCTCAACATACTTGCAGCTACACGCTGCAATTCGTGCGGGAGGGCACAGCACGAAGTGCAGCGCGTAACTGCATTTATGTCGAGAAAAGCATTTTTTTGACCCGCCGCCATTCACAGCACTCCGTGCTGTCCTCTTCTCCACCATTACGTCAGATTGCATTTTTTACATGCTTTTCTCAACAGAAATGCAGCTACGCGCTGCCCTCCGTGCAGTGCCCACTACCACCATTGCCTTATGTTGCTGGTTTACAATAAAAAATGCTTCTGTTGACATAGCTGCAATTACGCGCTGCACTCAGTGCTCAATTATATAGCTGTGGTGGCCCAATTTGTTAAAAATGATGTGCCATGCGTGATCAACCACATTGTTTATCGGACTATTCTGTGTAAAAGAGCAGCACTGTAATATTGGCTAACTCTTCATATTGTACGGGCCATATCTACATGCAGGGTGTGGCGTAACAGCTAGGGCGGCCGACTCTGAAGCGGAGGAAGCGGGTTCAAGTCTGGTGGGAGGCTCAATCATCCTGGAATTCTGGGCGAATCACTTAATCCTTAATCAATTAATTACCTAATTCCAGTTGCTAATGCAAAGACGTGTGAGATCAGTTTTTAATTACTTATATAGCTTATTATTACTTATTATTTGCAGAAAGTATGCGAGTTACTATTTGGAAACACTTCCGCAGTGATAAAAGTAAAAAGGCTGTTATCTGTCTGTCGCAAAGCCCAACAGGAAACAATTGCACAAGTTCTAAAATTAGAAGCAACTAAATATAAACCTGCTGTGCTCCTATATTGCTTCCATCCTGTCTACCCACAGTCTTCTGTCCTTTTTGTTCTCCCTCTCCACCCAGGTTAACTTCTACCCTTCTGTGCTCTCTGCCATATCCTGACCTCACAGTACTCTTGTGCTCTCTGCCCTATCCTGACTTCTGACTGCACTCTTGTGCTCGGTGCCCTATCCTGACTTCTTGCAGTACTGTCATGCTCTCTGCCACATAATTACGTGCAACATTATTACAAAGTACTCAATGCAACATACACTTCAAATCCCACTCAGTGCCACATAATTACACGCCACATAATTACACTGCACTCAATGCAACATACACTCCAAATCCCACTCAGTGCCACATAATTACATGCCACATAATTACACTGCACTCAATGCAACATACGCTCCAAATCACACTCACTGCCACATAATTACACGCCATATAATTACACTGCTCTCAATGCAACATACACTCCAAATACCACTCAGTGCCACATAATTACACACCACATATTTACACTGCACTCAATGCAACATACACTCCAAATACCACTCAGTACCCAACACACACAACCCCCCCACACACACAACCCCCCCACACACACACACAACCCCACACACACACACACAACCCGCCCACACACACACACAACCCCCCCCACACACACACACACACACACACACACAACCCCCCCACACACGTGTGCGATCACCCACAGGCAGCCATTCTATTTTTAATAACTGTGACAGGGTGATTTTCAGAAGCCGAAAAATCCCCACCACAGAAGCATCCCTGGGTTGCATTTTCCTCTGTTCTGCTGCAATACGCTTGTTTTTCTGATTTTTTTTCCTGAGCCCTCTTCTCTCTCACTCCATTTATGTCACGGGAGGAGGGGCAGATGGAGGAGCCGGTCCAGGAAGCGAGCTGCCAGGTACCCAGTGGAAAGCTAGGACAGGCAGAGAGGTGAGCGCGCGCCAGGCGGCCACCCTTGAAGACACTGCCCCCGCACCTCTGGCGTTCATCTCCCACTGTAATATACATGCATCACAGCGCTATGAAGTTGCTTCCATGGTTCACGATGGCACTATACGAAGCAAAAGAATACTTGGTGAATATTGAAATAACGCTTTAAAGGCGGTATGTCCTATTGATGGATATTTCTTGACAACCCCCCACACCCCTTCAGAAGCAATCCCACTGTCCTCATTTCCGGGTTGACAATGGGCAAAACTCCTTGTAAGCAAACGTTCCCATGGAGTCCGTGAACAACGTACCACCCACTTGCGACGTCTGAAAAAATACTTTCCGGTGGACCCCCCCAAAATGTGATGGGAGCATGATTTAAACTAGTGGTGCACCCGGCGCACCACTGCAAGCGATCTGGTTTCAATTATCGCGCCCATGTCTAGGCACGATAATTGAAAACAGATGTCGGTGTGCGGGTAACAGACGCCAATAGGCCATGGGCGGAGCAATGCGACCGTCTTTGGCCAATTGGTGCTGTTTTTCTAAAAAATACGCCCTCTAACTCCAATATCGTGGCTCGAAAAAAATCGCACACACACGAATGTGCGCGATTCTAGGGTTCGTTTTGGAACCCTCCACAAAACTGCTGCGCGGTGCAACGCAGGGCACGAGCCCTAAAAATCTGCACTTGGTTTACTGATTTGGACAAACCAATTATCTAACTATGCATGGTCATTTTGACTTTTTTCTATAAAACCAGCTATTTACTTCACCCAATGGTCTCTCCTAGAGCTGTCCCTCGGGTTGCGGTGTAGTCACCTTAAACCCAAATGGCCACAACATTTTTTTAATAGATATTCAAAAACAAACAAAGCTGGTTCTCAGACAACAAATTACTTCCAAGAGTTTCTTCAACTTAGTCTACGTGCTTGGATATTAGGCTCTGGACAAATAGTTTTATATATATATATTTTGAAGACTGCTCGCTGATAGTTGCCTTTGATAATGGGTGTACTAAAAAGGTTGGACAAACTGAGATTCACACTACAAAACTTTATAGCAAAACAATAATGTCTTACATGGCCAGGTTATTTGCTATCCCCCAGGCTAAGAACAGTTTGATTTGTATCCAATGACTGTACCGCAAACACTCCATCCAATGCAACCGAACTGTCGTTCCTGCAGTTACCAGGCCTGAAGTTGAACTGATGCATACGATTTACTGGCATGCACTGCCCACGAACAGAGAGGCCCAACACTACAGAGCACCCAAAAAGGCATAGATCTGGTACAGAGCTCCCCACCCAGTAACACCCGGGGCAAATTCCATTAATTAAGAAGATATAAAGAGAGCCGCTTAGAGACAGACACAAAGTAGCTAATATCTTGCTACAGACCTCAGAGTGTGCTCGAGATGCATTTCCATTTGGCGTAGTAAAGAGACGGACCCGGTCTGTGTGTTTATTCGTCAGCGCCCTCTTTGTGATGAATTTCTTTTGGGGGGCTTGACTAGCGATTCCAAACTTGCATCTCTGATCGATGTGGAAGCACGCTTTAACGTTACAAGTAGTTGTGTTTTAGAAAACGCAGGTGATATTTCGACTTTTTTTATAAAGTGTGGTTTTGCGATACTCTTTGCACTAAATTTCCCTCTGCCATTTGTAATCATTTGTTTGTTTCTGGGGACGAGCAGTATTGTAGGGTTCTTCCCAATTTATGAGTTCCATTGATACCTTCCACTTGCCCCTATATGCATTCTCTTGAAGTATTCCCTTACTTTGGGTCTCTTTGCCCCAACTAATCGGTGTCTCCATTACATACACTAGTTTGTCCTCATGATGACCATGTACTAAATCATTGTGTTTAAAGGTTGAAACGTCGACATTAATATATGTGTAGAGTGTCCAGGGCACAGCTCAGAAGACCACATGTTCTACGCCATGATGCTCCTCTCTACAACGTGACTTCAATCTACAGCCCAGCTGCAGATTAGATGAAACACAGAACTTTACATTCTGCAGAGAGCTGCCTCAGAATCAGGAGCTCACAGTGCCAGCAGTCTGACCTCTTCGGACTGGCAGATGTCTGTATCACATCACAGTCTGCAGTGAAAGTGGCTCCACAGACTGCTGCTACAGCAACCAGGTTGAGCAGCAGTAGGTACTATTTTCCCAGCACTGTCCAGTGACTCAGTTGGTAAGTCAAAGACAACACGTTGTTTATTGTACCTGCTGGAAAGAGATCAGAGTTTTTTCTAGTACAAGTTGTGGCTCACCAGCAGCGCAGAGTGTTAGTGTGCATCCTGAAAAGAAGGTGTATCATGCATTGCACAGAACCCATGCATTCTTATTAGTAAAGCCAAACCCAACCACTGTGGCATGTTTAAAATTCTGATTTTGTGCTTCTCCAGACCAAATGCTCTAACAATATACTGCCTACTAATACGGCTGACATGTGATTCCTACACTTTGCAATCCTCATTGTCTGATGTCACATTTCCAAGACTGATTTAGACAGGCTGGAGCCGTGGTGATGGACATTTTGCGATTCTGACAATGTTGCGATCCTGGGACGGTTTAAACAGCAGACATTATACCCTACTGTATTCATGTTCAACCACTTACCGTGAAGCAAGCAGTTAATCTCACTGGGGGCCATGACTCTGGTATGCACAGACAAGCATCTGTAAATAATGGGGTAGCAATTAGAATACCTTCTGCTACTTGCAGGTGTCTTCAAGGCACACTGAAGGTCTGTTACAATGTGCAACCTAAACCGAATTTATTACAAGGTACGTTTTCTCACCTCTCGGATCAAGCACACGAAATGCAACTATCATATCCTAAACCTGCTGTAGATAAACTGCTTCCTCGCATGCCTTGTTACTACGAGAGCGCCATTGTGAATCGCGCATTTGTTGTATTTTGACCGTCTTTCTTCAACGGGCTGCAAAGGCCTGTCTTTTCTAGCCAGCACGGGAAGATTACAGAGTTAGAACATCAAGAACACAAATGTCAGCGGGGGCCACTATGAACTGGAATGGTGTAAAGAAAACGGCAGTACATTCAGAGGGAACTGGAACCTGCATTGGTTTTCATATATGTGTGATAATGACATGCCCCATTCTGTTCCACATAAATACCCAGTTGATTCTACCAACAGAACCGTGGGGTAATTTCTGTACGCTTTATTGCATGCCCCCTACGTAATTAAGGACAAAAGGTTCACTACCATTTTATGATTTATGGTGTTCGTGCCTGTATGACAACCCTGCTCTAAAAAGGTAAAAAAAAATTAAAAACTATTTCAGCGCTGGAAGGCTGAAAAAAGTTTAGGCAGTTGGAAAAAAAGGACACGACTCCACTAATTTAATACCAGAGTGATGGATATACTTATGCAAATTTGCAATGTATTTTCTCTCGCCCTATCTCTCTCCGCGAAATGTAACACTAAGTTAATGTTCCTCGGCGATAAGCAGAAGCCCACAGTGGTCTGGTTAATGGCTTCGGTATTAGCTGGCCCAAACGATGCATACAAACACAAGCGTCTCTGTGGGCTGTGAGCAAGATTTATGGCGCAGGGTCCGGCTGGAGCTGTAAACAAGGAGAAAGGGCACAACTCGGCTGCTCTGCGCCACTTCCTACTTCAGGGGAGCTTTTAAAAACAAGACAAGTAACAGATGGCCCACCCTAAAGATAAGAAAATGCTTCACTACAGCCGTGAAGCAGACAATCCTGTCCGAATGGGCCTTCTAAAAAAGAGAAAGGGCAGCGACAAAAACAGTGACGCAAGCCAATGGAAATGAGGGGCGGGGCTTCGAGCCCCCTTCTAAAATCTCTTCTCTAAGTATAGGTCTCGCCCAGCGAGCAACGCATGTGCTGAAACGCTAGGCGAGACCTAAAAACTAAGCTTCACTCCTGCAGTGGTTGGGTTGGGCGGGGGTCATAGATGGATAAAATATTAAAGGCTGAGACTTTCTGAGCCCTATAACCATTCTGCATGAACGCTTGATTGCTGGTCTAGCCGCGGCACTCAAGTCCAAGAGAACCAAGACTAGCACATACATGAACAGAAACAGTGTAAAGCCACATCCATCAGCCAAAGCAGCTGGAGAACCTAGGAGCCCACTGTACTTGAGAATCTATACAGAAAATTTAATTTTTTGTTACATCTGCTGTACTGCCTTCAACACTTAGTAACTGATCCAGCGCTTCTAATGAAAAACTCTCACAAACGCTACTCATCTCCACAATCCTCACCATTAATCATGAATCACTAACAAGGCCCATAGACTAACGAGACAATTTTTGAGCGACTGAATCATGAGACCTAATTAATCAGAACTATTCACAAACTATTTACAACATTATATACAACTGCAGTTTATCATTTCTTACCATGGTTTTTTAATCATATGACATTTAATTAAGTCACTAAGGCGAATGGATCTAATAATGATAACTAGACCATGAATAAACAAGACCATCTTGTCGTTTCAAAAATCTAATTTTATTAGCTTTATTTATTCAAAGAAAGAGCATTTTATTCAAAAATCATTAATTTATTAGCAAAGTGAAAGCATCATTCAAGGAAAAGGCTTATTAGACTGACATTTTAAAGGCAAATCAAATAGCATGAATTAAAGCAAAATATAAGTTTCCATTCCCTAAATTCTATCTCTGTCTAAAAACTCTCTTCACCTAAAAGAATATTCATTAAAGACTGCTGTCCTTACGTACGCCAAAGAGTCCAACAGCACGTCACGCCCTTCAGGAATCAGAAAACGAGGAGAGATTCCCTCCTCCCCGTGAGCCAGGTTTTATACCTTTCTAACTAGCTAAAGTAACTAAATTCTGCATTCTTATCCATAAATCCAAACTTGTCATTGGCTGAGCCGTGTCAGTCCACCAGCATGTCGTAACTATCTCCAGACCAAGAACGGGTTTTTCTTTAGCCCTATTGTCTTTTGCTTACATGTCATTTCGCTTCCTCAAAATTGTAACCAAGTTCGAGCTACAGTTCATGACTTCCTTGCCTTGGCAATCCTGCCACTTCCTGTCCTTGGACAAACTGCATGAGCACATTATGCACAACTTATTCAACAGCATTTTCTGACAAAATTGTCGACGTGGTAAAACTTTCCACTTCTCGTGTGTGCAAGGCTCCTCTCTGGACAGGTTTCAAAAACGCCATCTTTTGTAGGCCTAAAGGCTTCTCATGAAAACTAGCATTTAAACAAACACAAAACAGTAATTAATTAGAGAATTGAGACCCATTCTGTTACCCACCCCCTTTGCTAATTATTACCCCATTAATTTATGTTACCTAGCTAAGCACATAGAGCAGCATTTATATTAACCTTCTTCTTTTAGGCCATAAGGATTCTCCACGAGCTTTTGCCACAGAAAAGACATAACATTACATATGCACACGAATAGACACATACCATTAATTAACACCTTAGGTGCTGCGCACGTTCGGCGGCCGACGGCACCACTACCTCAGGAGTGCTGCCGTCGGCAGTTGAACGTTCTTATTGCACCTGCGCAATGGAACGTCCAGCACTGGAGCTGGACGTTCCATAGCTGCTAAGGTGTTAAACAGCCGCATTTAATACTGACAAAGACAATAGACAAGGTTAGTTTATTATTTTTCCACATACTTACAATTGCAACATAGAGCATAATAATTAGCCCCACATGTTTTTCTGTGTATATGCATTTTTAAAACTAATATTGATTAATAAATTCAACTCATGCTTACTAATAAAATTACGTTTGTTATGGAAGTTTAAGTATGAACAAAAACTTATTCAACAGCTCGCTCCATCAACTCCCTCATCTGGTGATTTCATGATCACCAAACCACACCCAAAAATTTTAGCAAAATTTTAACTATACTAACATGTTTTGAACATTCACTGTATTAGTTTTTCTAAACCTTTGATTCAGCAGTTTGTCTGCAACTCTCATATTGGGCTCTACGAAACTCTTCTATTTCTATTTCCTTCTCTCGTTCTTTTCTGAGCTTATAAATTCTTTTCTTTTCCTTTAAATATTTCTTTCTCTTGTGTATCATGCAACTAATGTTTAGCAAAAGTGTCACTATAACTATAACTATTACAGGATAAAGTATTTTACCAATGATTGAACTACCAATCTCTTGAAACCAGTTTCTGATTGCTGCAAATCTTTTACTCAAACGTTCTGAAAAATTATCATCTTCTAAGGGTTTTATCTCAGAATGTAATTCAGTAATATTTCTGATAAACATCTCTATGTTCTGGCTCTTATCTGAAATATATGTACAGCAATGCTGGACATGTAAAATTCCACAAACTCCTCCTTCCTTCGCGAGCAGAATGTCTAGAGCAAGACGGTTCTGCATAACCATTGATCTCATAGCAATGAGCTCTGTATCAACTAATTGAAATCCCCTTGCATTATCTGTTGACAATCTGTCGACAATTGTAGACACTTTTCTGATTTTATTTGCATTCAGGGTTATTCCCACCATAGGTATAATTGCACCAAATATATCTCCCAATATTTCTGAAAAACTTTCCCTCCTGAACCTATTCAGGTGTTTGCCAATTTCAAATGAGCCTTCTGAATTTCTATCTATGTGAAAAATCTTTGGAAAAACTAAACCAATATAGCAAGTCCCATACCAGTGGTCTGGGAGACTGAAGTAAGCTTTGTTCCCACAAACAAAATAAATTCCAGGAAAAATTGGATCTTGGTCTCCTTTAAATCCCCACCCTCCTAAGATACGATAGGTATCTTCACATTGACTAGCACCCACAAAATAGTTATCGAATTGAGTGTTCTCTCCTTATGCACAGTTTTCCACTAACAGGTTTATCTATGTGTATTGCAACATTTTCCTTTCTACCATTATTTTCATTCTCCCTCTGCCAAAACTTAGATTTGGTTTGTTTCAGCATCGTTTCTTTTTATAAATCGCTCTGCTCTCTTCAACCATGTTTAAAAGAGACTTTTCTTCCGTTCTCAATTTGCACGTTAAATTGTTCCTAAAAGCGTACTCGTATGTAAGTTCATTAGTCGCTATAAAAAATTCCCTCATCTGTTTAGCATGTTTCAGTTTATTTAGACTATTGTCAATCTTTAAATTTGCAAAAATCTCATCATAATCAGAGTAATAATACTCCAGATGTCCAGTTTTATAAAACAAACTAGCTATTACACTACAAGTAATGCCATAAGTGAGAGGAAGCATATTATAGGTTACTTCTTCCGAAACAGAAGCAGGTAGTTTCACACAGATGTAACAATCTTTCACATTCATTACCTTAACATATTCAGATAAAAGCCTAGAAAAAGTATTACTAGAAAAATCACCAACAGATCTATCTTGGTGGATCTCTGGTTTGTGCTCAATGACTCTATTAGTCTTATCTACTACATCATGAATAACTTGTTTAGCTTCAACTTTACTAGTCATATTAGCTTTGTACATTTCTTTGTCAATTCCAAAAGGGAAAATGACCGCTAAAATTAGCCAAACCAAAATTATTAAAATCACACAAATAGAAGACATTTTGCAACATCTTCTTAAAATAGAGCATCTTGAATTATTGTTAGAATTAGGCATCTTTTACTTGAGACAAGAGCCTTTCAGAAAAAACAAAACAAAAATGTAACCCCTTCCATGCTGATGACGGCCCCCATCCGTCATGCATCACGGTGCTCGTGTGCTCATGACGGCTGGGGGCCGTCATAAAGCCATTCATTCTTTACAAGCCTAGCACACGAGCAGAATCGGCCCAGCATGGAAGGGGTTAAAAATCACTAAATATACACTCCCCTTATTTACTTTTTTTTTTAAAGAATCCTCTAACAACTTTTCTTCAACCTTACGTCTTACATCAATGTGTTTTTCCAGCTAACACAATTTCTTCGACCTTGTGTCACCTAACACAATTTCTTCGACCTTATGTCACCTACAACCTTTAACCTTATATGAAAACAAATTTAATCAATGTCACTTGTGTCATTTATATCTTCTTGGCTACTACTGCTCACTCCCACTGGTGGAATAATTATGTAGGTCCACTCAGGTGACTTATACTTTTGATTAGGCTTTAACGCTCTCTTTGTTCTACTGCTAATCACTTCTATTTTCATTCCTGCTTGATTTTTCTTGTCTAAATCACTTTTCTGACTTGAAATCTCATTAATCTGTTCTTTTGATTTATTCACTAATTTGAATTTCAGGCCCTCATTTTCATTTGGCCAATTATCTCCTTTTCTTGGGAGTTTCTTCTTTGGCTCAGTTTGATTGCACTCAACTCTCCAGGCTCTTTTTCTTGATTTTCTCACATTACTTTCATCTGTTTCACTCTCTGTGATATCAGCTTTAGATTCAGGCACTTCTTTACTCGGCAGTTTCACTCTGTTAGGAACATCATTCTTATAGCTGGTACTTGGTAATTCGTCGTCTTCTTCTTCAATTACTTCCAATCCACCAGTTTCAGAATTTTCGTTCCTTCTTCCAAAGCTTCTAGTCCGCTTTTCAATACTCTCCTGATCTTGATTCACTTCTTGATCAGACTCTTTCTGCTTCTTTTTCTAGCAAATCTTCTTCATTTTCAAAGTCTGCTATCACAATTTCTAGATCTTTTTCATTCAATGCCTCATTTGCATTTGAATCTTCCAGATGTCAACTTTCTTGTCGTTCTTCAGGATTTGGATTTCTTTCAGGTTCTTCTTCAGAATCTGAATCAGTTGTTGCATCACCTTCTTAGTCAGGATTCTCAGGTGGTGGTACTCGAATGGTATGACTTGCATGTATCCACCTTTTCAGACCTCTACACTTTACTGCATTTGTTGTGACAAGAATCACCTGTCTTGCTTTCTGCCACCTGGGTACCAGACAATTTCTCCTTCGATGAACTTTTGTCCTCACCCAATTTCCTGGCAAAAGATCATGAGCCTGTTATTTTTCCTTTGTAAGTACTTCAGTTCCTACCTGATGGAACACAGAAGTCACCACGTCAGAAAGGTTTTTACAATAGTCCATAATTGCACTATCATTTATACTTAGTACTTTATCAACTGGAACAATGCTGGTCTCATTACTCTGGCCATCAATATTTCATGTGGGCTTAAACCAGTTTTTCTATCTGGAGTACTTCTCAAAGACATCCAGACAAGTGGAAGTGCATCTGTCCACTTCATTCCTGTAGCCAAACACATTTTCGCAAGCCTATTCTTGATTGTACCATTGACTTGCTCAACAACACCTGATGCTTCTGGTCTGTAAGCACAGTGTAGCTTTTGTTTTATACAGAGTGCTTCACAAATCATCTGTAACAGTCTGTTTTCAAAATGTGTGCCACGATCAGTTTCGACCGTCACCGGAAATCCATACCTAGGTATGATTTCTCTCAAAAGCAATTTTGCCACAGTAACTGAATCATTATGACGAGTCGGGAACGCTTCCACCCACCTTGAAAACAGACAGATTATCACCAAGACATATCTTAATCTGTTATGTGGAGGCATATCAATGAAATCCATCTGTAACCTTGTAAAAGGAACACCCTCCCGTCCTATGGTTCCCAAGCTTACAACTGTTTTTCTGTTTATATTGATCTTTTGGCAGATCAAGCATCTCTGGCAAAATGATTCTGCGATTATCCTGAATTTTGGATTATACCATGTCTGTCTAAACAACCTAATCATTGAATCTCTTCCTAAATGTCCTGGACCATGGTACATTCAGGCCATGTCAGCAATCATACAGTTTGGCATTACTGGTCTGTCATCTTTGTAAACCCAAATTTCATCTTCTTCTCGCTGTCTGCAACCTGCTTTTAAACATGTGTCTTTTTCCTCATCATCTGCCTCATCTTGTAAATCTTTCACTCCTGGCCATGTTTCAACTACAGAGGTTAGCATAAGTGAGTTCAAAACATGTTCATTGTCTTTTTCCCGATTAATGGACATATTATTCTTCTTCACGCAAAACGTTGCGATTTCATCAGCATATGCACTACCCTTCGTCATATAGTCATCCCCCTTCTTGTGTGCTGTACATTTTACCACAGCAATTTTCTCTGGCAGCTGAATGCCATCGATCAGCCTTTTGATCAATTTTGCATTTCTGATCGGTGTTCCCGCAGAAGTTAAATAACCTCTTCGAGACCAGAGTTGGGCATAGTCATGGACTACGCCATACCCATACTGACTATCAGTCACTATGGTAATTTTCAACCCTGTTGCTCTTTCACATGCACAAATCAAAGCAATCAATTCTGCTATTTGAGCTGAACGAATTCCTTTGAGACAAGAAGCTTCAACCACATCTGCAACTGTACAGACTGAGTATGCTGCACTCAGAATGCCTTCATCTGTCCTCAAGCATGAACCATCAACAAAATAAACAAAATCTGATTCAGTCAGCGGAACATCTTTAATGTCCTGCCTAGGTTTGGTGCAATATTCTAAAACATCCAGACATTCATGATCAATGTCATTTTCATTTCTGATTTCTGTCACAGTACCATCAGGCAACAATGTGGAAGGATTTAAATTCACACATCTCGCAATAGATACGTTATCTGATCCCAGAATAACTTTTTCATATTTTGTCAATCTGTTACTCGTCAAATGTTGAGTTTTGCTTCTGGTAAGGAGAATCTCAACTGAATGGGGCACATATACATTTACAGGAAACCCCATTATTATCCCTTCACTTTGTTCCAGACTCACACTTGTTGCAGCCACTGCTTTTAAGCAACCTGGTAATGCTTTTGCAACAGGATCAAAAACAGCTGAGAAATAGGCTATAGGCTTTCTCAGTTTCCCATGTCTTTGAATCAAAACTGATAATGCACATCCTTCCCTTTCACTGCAATACAGCTCAAATTCCTTCTCATAATCTGGCATTCCCAATGCTGGAGCTTCACACAAACTTCTTTTTAACTGCTCAAAAGCCTCTAACTCAGTTTCTGTTAAGGTAATCAGGTCTTTTATGTCTGCTTTTGTCAGACTCTGCAATGGTTTCGCAATCACTGAAAATCCGCTACTCCATTGACGACAATAACCTACCATTCCTAGAAACATTCTGACGGGTCTCTGTGTTTTTGGAGGTTGCATTGCTTGGATCATTTTTATTCTTTCAATTGTCACTTGCCTAATTCCTTTTGCAATCCTGTGCCCAAGATATTTTACTTCTTGTTTACAAAACTGTAATTTTGCAGGAGACACTTTATGTCCCTCATCTGCCAAATGATTCAAAAGAGTAATGGTATCTGTCACACAGTTGTCTCGTGTTTTTGCAGCAACAAGGAGATCATCAATGTATTGCACTAATGTCGATTTTCCAGGCAAATCTAGATTTTCCAAGGATTTCTTTAGCAACTGGTTAAAAATAGATGGACTTTCTGTATACCCTTGAGGGATACGACACCATGCTAGAATACGCTCTTGGAATCTGAACGCAAATATTTGTTGACTTTCTGGATGTAATGGAACAGTAAAGAATGCATTACAAAGGTCTATAACTGTATACCATTCTGCATCATGCGGAATCTGATATAGAATTACCGCTGGGTTTGGTACGACTGGGCAACATAGGACAACTATTTGATTAACCTTTCTCAGGTCCTGAACAATCCTGAAAGTTCCGTTTGGCTTTTTGATTCCCATAATTGGTGAATTACATGGACTTCTCTCAATTTCTTTTAAAACACCTTGTTTTATACATTTTTCAATTACAGGTATGACACCTTCAATGACTTCTGCTTTCATTTTATACTGAGGAATGTTGGGATAATTTGCTCCTTGTCTCACTGTTATTTTTACTGGGTCTACATGTTTCATTAAACCCATTTCGGCTCCAGATAAATCCCAAATTTTTGTATTGACTGTCTCTTAATTCTTCAGGTAAATCATTTTTGTCAAAAGCAGGAAATAATTTACTTTCTTCTGCTTCAACCATTAACATTGTTAATTTATAAAGGCCATCTTCTTCTTCTGGAGTTTGAAGCTCAATACCATCCAGTGAGCAATATATTTTGCAATTCATTTTACAAAGGATGTCCCTTCCTAACAAGTTTACAGGACTACTATCACAGACTACAAATCTATGTTTGTCTTTAAATTTACCAATTTCAACTTTAACTGGTTCTGTTAAATCTGTTTAAATCTGTTGAATAGCTACGCCAACTACTTGGATGGTGTCCCCAGAGAGAGGTAGGTTTTCCATTTCCACTGATCTAACAGTAGAACGGGTAGCACCTGTGTCCACTAGAAAAGTGATTTCTACATCATTCACTTTACCATTTACAAACGGACCAGACTGATCTACCTCAAGAGTGGCTCCAAGCACACACTCTTCCTCCTCTCTCAGGCACTGTCATAAGTAATCCTCAGATTCGCTTCCATCATTTTCTTTCAACCAATATTGTTGGGAAACATTCGACACATTCACTCTTGGCGATCTGTTTACCTGTTCACCTCCGCAGAATCCTGTTTCTGTATTGTATCTCTGCACATTAACACAATTTGGAAGTGGCGGTTGTGGAATCTGACTGCTGATTCACTACCTGTCGCTGTAGCTGTTGCTGCTGATTTCTCATTCTGCATCTGTGGATTTAATGAAGTATCTTTAAAATTTCTGGGCGGATTCTTACATTCACGCTTCCAGTGTCCAATTTCGCAGCAATTAAAACATAGGAGTTTCTGCTTTAATTCTTCAATATTACCCATCAATTTTGGCTTATTAAAATTACCCTTAAATTTCCCTTGATTCTGGTGAACATTTTTATTTTCTAAAGTTGCAATTTGTTGTCCAGCTACTTTCACCTGTACCCACATTGCTTTTTCTTTCGGCTTCTTTTGTTTAGCATCTATCTCATCACTGCAGTATTTTGCTTTTCTCAGAATGTCATCAACTGTGAGTGATTGCCAACCAACTATTCCTGATCTGATCATCTCACCAATTTCAGGTCTCAAGCCATAAACAAATCTGTATATAAAATGGCTCATATCCTTTTCACTCAATTTCTCGTAACCACTGTATTGTTTAAATACCAGCAGTAGTCTTTCATAGAATGAATGTACTGATTCTTTTGGTTCCTGATTTGTTCTGTCAATTTTAACCCAATCTACTTCTTTTGGGGGAATCTTGTTTTTTAACCATACAATCATCTTATCACACAGATTTAAAACATCAGGTGAAGGTGCACCTGTTACTTTATCTCAAGCAGGTTCTTCTTTGGGCCAATCTATAGAAATTTTACATTCTGTCCAAAGATCTGAAGGAACAACAATGTCAAAGAATCCATCAAGATCAATCCACAGAACTTTTGAAACCTTAACAAATCTTTCTACCTGTCGATACCATTCCACAGGTTTTTCTCTCAGTCAGGGAAAATCATTTGTAAACAGCAAAATGTCCTGTCATGTCCATGGAACATGAACATACCCTCCACCAGCTATTTCTCTCATAGGAAACTCAGTTGCTATTTCCCCTCTCTCTTTTGTCTTCCTCTCTTTTCTTTGTCCATTTTACTCTCCATTTGCTTAATTCACCTAATCTTTTTAGAAACACTTAATTCTTTTATATGAATTATCCTTCCTGTGGTGTTCATGTTTTCGATATATTTTTCAGAGAAATCCACTCTGTAATGTTTCTGCAAATTTTTCTGTCTACTCAAATCTATTTCTAATTCAGCAGCCATTTCTTCTAACTGATCATATTTGGTTTTAGTTTTCCATTATATACTTTTACAAATAAACAATAATTCATCATCCTGATATAGCTTTAAACTGTCAGGTCCAATTGTGCCAATAATCAATTCCTCTAAATCCGCCTTCAATTTTGCAACATCAAGTAATTTAAATTCTGGGGGCTGTGGTGTCTGTGTTATATCTATTTTATTTATGCTCTTTTCTGAAGTTCCAGAATCAGATCCTGCAGGAGTTGGAGTTTGACCATTTGAAAAGCTTGGATTAAAAGTTAAATCTGGCATCTTTTTCTCTCTGTGAATTTCTGTTAAATCTGAATAAAATTTTTCAGCCACTTTCTGAATTTCTGCATTTAATGGGACAGTCAGAGCTGAATGTCTAATTTCTTTTTGATCAAAAACTGGAAGAACAAGTCCAATTGTTACTGGTACCGTTACTGCTTCCATGCCTTTTAGTTAACTGCTGTATTAATTCTTCTTTTGATCGAAGGTATTCTGCATTTGGTATATCCCCACATCTTTCTGTTCCCATTGCATTTCTTGGAATTCTGTTTCCTTGAACTGGAGTTTCAGCATAATTTCTACTTTCTCCAGATGTACTAGAATTAGTTCTTGTTTCTACTCTCTCAGGAAATTTTGCATTATTCTGATTTAATCTAAGTGGAGACATCATTAATTTCTCTAGGAGGAGCACTTGGAGAAGTTCCTTAAGGAATTCTCGGGGTTGACCATGAACAAACTGGTTGATAAGGTGGAGGTTTTGATTTTGTGATGTAAATCTCTTCTAAAACTGAATCTTCTAATTCACTATCTTCACCAATATTATTTTTCTTTGTAGAACTCTTTTGACCTGCTTCCTCACTAAATCTTGCTGGGTACAAACCACTGCACATTTCTGCTTGTCTCCAACGATGCATTCTATCTTCATGAGTTTCTCGATTAATGTCTAATCTAGTGCCTCTTGTTACACCTCTGTTTTCACGTTCTAATTCAAACATCTCATCCTCCCATTCAGCTAAAGCCTCAAGTTGTGTAGGTCTAGGTTTTGGCACGAGAGTCATCATTTTTTCTCTCAAGTTTTTCAACACCTTAATGTTAAATGACCCATCTTCCGGCCATGCCAGTACACCATCATTTGCGGTATATTCCATCCAATTCTCCATCCAAAGGCAAGTATGACAACCATATTCACCTGACATGTAAGCTGCGGGTGTTTTGTACTTATGAAGTAATCTTCCACCTCGCGTTGCAATTTTGTCACTTTTGAAAATATTTTTCAATTTCTGAAACCATGAAGGCTTCTTTTCCTCTTTCATGTAATAATAATCCATGTTTTTAAACAATTCGGCTTACTACAAAAAGATCGTAAATATTTTCTTGTATTCCGCTACACCAGCCAATCCGTGCGTGAAACTCACCAACAAGCCAATCAGGTTAAGCCACGTCACTACTCTGTTCAGCCAATGGGATTACTGAATTTCAGAATGAGCCAATCAGGTACAAGCCTGCCTAGTCACATGAGCCAATCAGTGCGCAAATACAGTGACGTATGCTAGTCAATCACAGCGCGAACCCTATGACGTATGCTGCAGCTGCAGCTTCGCGGTCCTCGCTCTGCTCTGAGACCGACACCTCCTTTACAAAATATTTTCAGAGCGCCATTTTTACAAAACTCTCAATGGAATTCGGTTAGTAATTTCACAAAAACAAACCATTTGTCTGTTTCGCTAAAATAAAGTGATAGCTTTTTCAATCATTCAAGTATTCTTTCACGTGAAATAGACGACGCTATTTTCACAGAATATTTAAATTCGTTGATAAAACAAGTAGTCACGTTCTACCCTTCTAACACATGCAATCATAAGGAAACAATCCCTAATCATTCATACATTAAATTTTTGGTAGGACTTTAACCCGCCAATAAAAATCCTCACTCGTCAGTAAGAATAGACAGCGCTTCCTGGAATGGATCTAATAATGATAACTAGACCATGAATAAACAAGACCATCTTGTTTCAAAAATCTAATTTTATTAACTTTATTTATTCAAAGAAAGAGCATTTTTATTCAAAAATCATTAATTTATTAGCAAAGTGAAAGCATCATTCAAGGAAAATATAAGTTTCCATTCCCTAAATTCTATCTCTCTGTCTAAAAACTCTCTTCACCTAAAAGAATATTCATTAAAGACTGCTGTCCTTACGTGCGCCAAAGATTCCAACAGCACGTCACCCCCTTCAGGAATCAGAAAACGAGGAAAGATTCCCTCCTCCCTGTGAGCCAGGTTTTATACCTTTCTAACTAGCTAAAGTAACTAAATTCTGCATTCTTTTCCATAAATCCAAACTTGTAATTGGCTGAGCCGTGTCAGTCCACCTGCATGTCGTAACTATCTCCAGACCAAGAACGGGTTTTTCTTTAGCCCTATTGTCTTTTGCTTACATGTCATTTCGCTTCCTCGAAATTGTAACCAAGTTCGAGCTACAGTTCATGACTTCCTTGCCTTGGCAATCCTGCCGCTTCCTGTCCTTGGACAAACTGCATGAGCACATTATGCACAACTTATTCAACAGCATTTTCTGACAAAATTGTCGACGTGGTAAACTTGCAGACACTTCTCGTGTCTGCAAGGCTCCTCTCTGGACAGGTTTCAAAAACGCCATCTTTTGTAGGCCTAAAGGTCTCTCACGAAAACTAGTATTTAAGCAAACACAAAACAGTAATTAATTAGAGAATTGAGACCCATTCTGTTACCCACCCCTTCGCTAAGTATTACCCCATTAATTTAGGTTACCTAGCTAAGCATATAGAGCAGCATTTATATTAACCTTCTTCTTCCTTAAGGCCATAAGGATTCTCCACAAACTTTTGCCACAGAAAAGACATAACATTACATATGCACACGAATAGGCACATGTCATTATTAAACAGCCGCATTTAATACTGACAAAGACAATAGACAAGGTTAGTTTATTATTTTTCCACATACTTGCAATTGCAACATAGAGCATAACAATTAGTCCCACATGTTTTTCTGTGTATATGCATTTTTAAAACTAATGTTGATTAATAAATTCAACTCATGCTTATTAATAAAATTACATTTGTTATGGAAGTTTAACTTCGCGACTATGAACAAAAACGTGTTCAACAGCTCGCTCCATCGTAACCTAATAACTGCGATCTGGAACAGTGTTTTCAATGAAAGCCTTACAAAATGCTTTGTAGTAAATGAAAAAATCTGCAGTACCTTATTTTCATATTCTGTGCCAATAAGATTATAAATATTTTGGTGCACACAGTAGGTTACCATTTAACCTTATTAATAGAGGAGTTGTAATTAAGTTTGTCAAGTTACTTTATATATCTATGTAATCAATTTAATTGCAAGGCAGTCAACTAAAAAGTACAGTAGATTCAATTTATTTGAAGGGTCTCCTGGATCTTTAAATTACAAAATCAAACATGTATGTCAAGCAACACTAATCTTAACTCTTTGGCAGATAAAAACGTATTTAAATGAGTGAAATCTCTGTCCACAGAACACCAACCCCGACTAAGTGGGAAGCAAATAGGATAAGTTGGAAATGGAAATGGTGCATACCAAAAGAGAACAATTCCCTCTTCATCGCTTCTATCCTCAAAGAAAGATCTGAAAATGCCATCTTTAAGCCTTTTATATCACATTTTACTACTAATGCTCTGCAAGAAAGGATCTTGATGTCTAATATTGAGATTGTGTACTTAAATGCATGCATGCATACCATACTATCTCCCTAGGAAAGAAGACAATTTTGTTACAGCATCAGTCATGTATCTAACTGTTGTCAGTCAGGTAATAAGTCAGTATAATCAGGGTAGTCACCCCACATGAAATGAGTGTGTCCCCACCACATTCATCCACAAGCCTAATTCATGTAAGCTCCAGAGAAGAGTAGAAGCACTGCAGGAGAAAGCAACTACAGCAGGTCACGGTGGGCCTACCTCAGGCCAAGCGCACAGCACAGCAAAGGAGTTTGTCTCACTTCTACAGCCTTACACACAAATACTGGAAGGGAACACCAGAGGAAATATAGTGCCCATGCAACAACCCTGTTAATGCCTGCGTATGACGGCAGCCTGTTGCGTTTGCAGTCAGCGGCAGGCACTCAGAAGACTTCCGTGTGGTCAGCCGCAGCAGCACTTCACATTCGCCAGAGCATTAAGGCATTCCTCAACAGTTTGGCAGCTCTGCTGCTTGTGCTTCACCTACATCTACATTTTAAAGGCACTCCAGCTCCGGAAGACCCCTGCCCCCCCCTCCTTCCTCCAACCATGTTTTAGCAGTGACAGCACATTCAGGTATCAAATGATACTGGGCCTTTACCCACAACTAAACGCTATTTGCAGTGTATTGGAGCTGCCTGCAGATTGCCAAACAATGAAAATGCTACTCTCAACTGCTCTGGTACTTCAATTTAAAATGGTCCATTATGCCAGTGCTAGTCTGATTGATACTGTAATTATATAAACTGCCCCTTCACTTCATTCTCAGAACATATGCTACATAATTTCAAGTTGTGGACACTGGGGGTTCTTGCACTAGAATCCACGATCTACCAATGTGATCACAAACACAAACTATACACAAAATCATTTGAAATTATCTTACAAAACTACACTCCAATCGTGCAGTCTGCAAATTGCTGCTGTGTATGTGCACAGGTACCCAATATAACTGTTACAGTGAGATTATGGTGGCATATTTAGATACCCTCTTTAAGCATTAGTATGCCAACCACCTAAAATGGGAGTCAATAATTCACAAATAAAAAATATAATGGACTGAGAGACTGAAACTTTTGGTTGGTGTCAAGTGCTTTTTTATTATGTTGGTGGATGAAAGTAATTCACCAATCATCCAACCAGATTTCTCAAATAAAATTTTGCTACTATGTTTTCTTACTGCAAAAGGGTTAAGGAATTTGAGATGCCATGCCTGCCCCCCACGAAAAATCACTTCAAGGTAAATGATCTAGCTACTGAAACTAGACCACAAAACATTACCATTTAAGATTTCGGTAGAAGTCCTTCATTCCACTAACTCTTTGTCAGAACTGGTGGTCATACCGAAAAATGTCACCAATTAAAAATGGTATATCTTATAACGGAAGATGAAAACAGGCTATGTTCACTCCAATCAGTGCATGGTTTTCCTAAAGAATTTGCTTTTACAGTCCCTATCATTGTGATGTATCTACAGAGGAATCCAAAATTAGCCTTGTATGGCCGGGATGCCTGTTACCCCCTCCCAACACAATCCCCCAAGGATGGGAAGACGGACGCAGTTCTAAACTTTTGGAAGGCGGGAGGGAGTGACCCCCCCGGCCGTATTTATTAAAATATGAAACAAAATTAAAACATTAAAATAATAGTTTCATATCATGTACAATTTTCATTTATTACATTTTGATGAAGACATGTTCTTTGGCTAACCTTAACAAATCTCTAGTACAAAGGTTTTCCTAGCCGAGTCTAACATCCTGCAAATGCATACTTTCTAAATTAAAATTGTACATCCTAGCATTACGGGCCAACGGCAAGGTCACAACCGGTGTCAGATCCCTACTACCAGAACTCTCCCCCTCACGGTGTGAGGGCGGCCGCGCAGAGGACTGTGCCCTCTGTGCCAACTCCAATTTCCCTTGTCTTGCGGGGGCCCCCATTTAACTCGACGCCATCTTAAAGGTCGTCCGAGGACCCGTGTGGGGTGTCTTTAAGAAGGCAGCGTGGACCCCCCTCCCACCCCACACTGTCTATCACATCCGCCGTCGCGGATATCCGGGCCCCGGGAAATTCGTAGGAGGGGCATGTAGCCGCCTCCTCCCCTGGAAGGGGCCTATGGCCGTCTTCCCTTAGGCGACCCATACTTAGTGGGTGCCGCCTCCCCGTGGGAGGGGCCAATGGCCACCTCCCCCCCGGGCGCTCCCATCCTCTAGGGACCTTGAAATTACTGCTCACCGATCATGACCTTACCGCCCGACCAAAAAATAAATACGACATTTGTTTACCTACTAAGGAAGAAAATTTATACTGTATATTGCACTATTTGTCAATACTACTAGATATTCCTCACATCACTAAACTAGATCGTTATCATTTCGCTCAATCGAGGACGAAGACGTTACCAAGCAAATACTTTATTGCAGTACTAACATTGCCATGTTGTTTACCACTAAATAAAAAAGGGGGGAAAAAAGGCTGTTATCTACGCAAATCACTTTATTGCAGTACTAACGCTGTCATCAGGGGCTGGTGGGTGGGTCAAAATTGCTCCTTGTTCCGTCGAGGGCTCACGTGCAACGAGTGGGTGCAGCTTCCAAGCACAGGAACAAGAGGATGCTTCTTCGGATTCCTGCTCTCTTTATTCCTCCTCGGGAGGGCGTGTACCCTCCTCCGGTACGCCTACTGGGCGTGGCAAATGGTGTAGGTGTCTAGGACAACCCCTCTTGGGCGGGAAAAAGGCGCGCCCCAGCTACGCCGCTTCAGGCATACCAGCCGTGACACGCCCCCCGCCCAAAATGGTTTCCCGGGGGGATCCGGGCCCCCTACCATACGTTCGGGGGGACCGAGTGGTCGCCCCTTTCCATTCGCGCTATACAAAACTTTATATAGAAGTAAAAGTTGACCATTTTTACAAAACTCTTCCAAACCATTTCTTTAAAAAGAAGTGACTTTTTAATCTCTGCATTCACCGAACAAATTGCCAAGATAGGGTTTTAATGGGAAACAGCCATTTGCAATTCATCTCTCTCCTAGCTCTGCTCCTTTAACACTCAGTTGGCACTTCTGTGGCTGCAAGAACATCAAATCAGTTGTGTGGAAGAAGGTCTTGATGCCAATCACAAAGTTATCAACAATAGAATAGACACAAGCAAGAACATAATGTACAACGTAAGTGTGATCTTTAAAGAAAAGACTGAAAGAGTGGCTGGTATGCACCCTATTTAGGACACGGTGTGTGGTGCACACATCTGCATCAAAGTGGTAGCTATTTCAATTAAGTGAAAAAGAAAAAGTGGTAGTCTACCTTTTTCAAGTAGCGAAAGTATTATAGCCCAAGCCCGAATGGTCTCCTGCTGGAATCCTGACACTTTGTCTAAATATTTTCTTTTGTTCCGGTCATTTTGCTCTGCTGACCACATTATAGTAAGTATTCATTTAACGGACTTTTGCCTTCTACTCTTACTTGATAGTGAGGCAGGCTTTTAGCAAAAGCACTACTTTGAAAGCTGGAAAAATAAATGCTGGAAAAGAAAATACTCCATAGAGAGCAAAATAATTTAAGAGCTGGAATCAGAACTTGGATAACCAATGGCCATGTGTAAGGCATCAAGACTACCAGACACCCAACACACCTTTGCAGAATAGAGTATGGTGACTTTGCGTTGTAGGACATGGATTTTACTAAATGTTGGTTTTGGTTCTCATGCTGATTACGTAGACCGTTATTAGGAGCATAATCAACTCACTGATCTTAAAATAAGGTCAGAAGAGTAAACTGAAAAAGCGTTTTAAATAGATGGTGACTAATATTACCTTGGACTCAGCTACAGTTTAATAAATTCCACTGTGTTCAATAACTTTTGTCGTTTTATAGCCAATTGTCCCCAGAAAGACATATCCTAAAGTGGTGGAACCAGAGTTTCAGCACATGTTTAATAAATTCAGGAAACCCTTCTTTGTAACCGTCGTGCTTTAAAAATGTATAGAACATAACAGTGTTCGACTCATCAGTGGCTAGACAGGGACTCAAAATTAACTAAAATGCTGCTGATTATGTGGCATAGCCAGTTTAATATGTTACACAATTATTTCTTGGATTAGCAGGCGAAAGAAAAGTGGCATCTGAAGATGTATTTTTTGGCTGAAAGCATCACTACTGCTGGGGAGGATATGAACTACAGGTTTTTAAGTTGCTGCAACTCCGAATCTGCAGCAGGTTAGTGCATATTGCAACACTGGCTGGCCCGTTCGACTTTGTCCGTATGCGCAGATCTAGGAGAGGACCTCTAGGAATCCCCCTGGACTTTTCACTCTCGTGCGTGTGACTTTTTTTTCCGGCATTATTTCAATAGGGCTTTGATTGCATCTTTCCAAAAAGACAGCACGCAATTAGGCAAAGGCGGTACATGTCTCACCTTTCCCAGTAAATGTATCCGCCCACGGCCTACAGTTTGCGTGAGCGAGCAGCGGCGCCATCTTTTCGGGATCATGTTTCCAATTAGCACGGGCGTGCTTGCTTTTGCTTCCATTATAATCCCTGCCATTGTTTCTCTCTTTTGATCTCTTCCCCTTGTGTTTATTTAATTATATGATTTCATTTCCTCCATCAAATATTTTCCTTGCCTTCTCTGTGTGTATGCATTAATTTATTCGCCCTTTATTTCATATGTTATTAATCTTTGCATTAAGCGCTCTTTTCTGCCCGTCTGTACTCGCGCTGCAGTAGCCCGCTGCAATACAACAAATGCAATAAGTGTTAGGTAATTTAAACTCAGAGTTGAGTTGGGCTTCCCCTTGAATCGTACCCCCTAACTCACCCCGAAAAAAGATCCGCTGCTTTAGCCATACGCTGCTGCTCAGGCGGAGTTTTGTCCGCGAAAACAGCCGAACTTCAGGTTTTCGAGGAGCTACAAAATTTGCGCAACACCAGGACTGTCTCACTCGTATGTTTTGCTGCAGCACTGCATGTGGTAGCACACTAAAGCCAGTCGCCGTGCGGTGCGCCCGAAAGATGGCTGAGTTGCTGCGCATCTGCATGATTTTGGCATCGGCTGTTTCTCCATTTCCAGGTAACACGTTGTTAGACCTGACATCATTGGCTTGAGTCTCTCCTCCATTTTTTCTGTTTGCCTCTACTGTTTTACGATGTTTTGCTGGTATATGCTTTGGGCGCCGTGTCACTGCTGATCAGTGCCATAGCGCAAGTGCTCCCTCTGTTAAAATGATGTATCTATTGTATCCATGTTTGGCTTATTTGGTTTACTGTCAGTCCCTAGTCTAGTGCACCAGGAGTGCCGGGGCTTGTAAATACAAATACCGCTCGTGGGCTTGCAGCACGTGTTGTGCCACCCACAGGAGCGGCCTTGTAAACGAATGTCTACGGGTCGGTCATTGCGAGACCCACGTGCAGTCTTGCACTGTCACGTCGGCTGCGCAGGTATACCTACCTGCCAGCCCCTTCAACCTTCCCTTAGCTTCATGTTAGTCACCCCTATGGTAGGCCCGTGGGCAGGGTGCATTGTAAGTGTAAGGTAGGACAAGCCTGACCAAGTTGGCATGTCCTGGTAGTGAAGTACCGCCATCTTCGTGCTTCACTATTGCGAGGTAGCCTGCTCTCCATTGATTAGAATGGGCCGCCGGGATTATTAATGCGATGATCCTAGCTGGCTCGGAGAGCACGGTGCAATGTCGAGTTTGGTATCCCTGAACTCGGGGTTTAATTACGCATCCGTTGGTGTGGATGGTTTTTGGACTCTGGGTTCGAAAATAGCACTTTTAGAAAGTGTCTATTTTCTTGCCTAACCATATCTGGTTTCTGCTGGTCTTGCGTGTGTGTGACAGGCGCTGGGTGGCTCCAGAGGTCTGGATGAGTCAGTGTGGGATGAGTGGGACATTTACGTTGAGAGTAGGGGGAGAGTAGCTGTTGATAGCCTGCCTTGCCTGATACAATGCTGGCTCCACCTCCTGCCAAGCGACTGATGGCTCTGTGCCTGCCATGGACGATCCTAGCCCCACCTCCTGCCAGGAGGGCGATAGCTCTGCTCCTGCCAGTATCAATGCTGGCTCCACCTCCTGCGGGGCGTCTGAGGACTCTGCCCGGCTCAATGAATAGGCCAGGCGCTACTGCCTAGCTCCACCCACCACAGACCCAGGATGTTGGGAAAGCCCCCGGCATAGACAAAGGGATCAAAGACGAAAAGGGGTATAAGAGAAGGACCCCTGAACTAGGAAATCAGATCACTTCTGACAAGGAACCCTGTAACCAAGGACAAGAAGCCTGTTGATCTAAAGGACTGCCTACCCCTTCTGCCAGTGTGCTGTTGTTGGGGGAATCCTGCAGTGCTTCTTTATTTTTGCCAAGGAACCAGGAGAGAGGAACTGTGTGTGTACTCTCACGCTTGCTAAGAAAATCTCCAAGGACTGGAAGAGTGCCAGTCTCCTGCTGAAGTCACAGGGCTAAAGGACTTCATCTGCTAAAAGTGCTATTTGCTGGAAGTGTGAATCCAGCACCTCTGAAAGGAACAGCAGTCACGACGACCGGACGCTGGGCCCAACCGACGCCAGCAGCAACGCCAGTGAGTAGGAGTACGGCTCTAACTCCAGAGGACCTCGTGTCTGCCCCGCTGCTGATCGCATTCAACCGTGTGCCCTTCGACGCCGTGAGCGCTGCTCACTCTGTGCAACTGCATCATCGACAACGCCTGCTGAGGCCTGATCGACACCGAAGACGCGACGCCGGATTGCTCGACGCCGCTGATCATCGTGTGCTTCATTTTCCTAAGGTACTGTGTTGTTGGGGGTCCGTGTGGCTCCAGGCCCGACGCAGCGCTCCTCGCGGTCGCCGCCGAACCTTTGGATTAACTTTGCCTCGACGTTGTGTAACTCCCGTGTGGGTTACCCTGTTGCTAAGAACTGTGTTTCCAAGAAGAAGATTTGCTCGTTGCTAAAAGACTGTTGTGCTAAAGAAGAAACTACCTTTGAACTATCCTTTTTCCTTCCCGAACGTATTTATTCCGATTGTGTACAGTTTTACCGTTATTTGGTCTTGTGCTAAGTCTTATATAAAAATACTTATTTTTATAATACTACGGTGTCGTGTCCATTTGTAGTGCATTCACTGTGTTACTGTATGTGGTCATAATTGCTTAACGCACAGCCTCTGAGATAAGCCTGTTCTGCTCTGCCAAGCTACCAAGGGGGTGAGCAGGGGTTATCGAAGGGTGTGATCCCCTTGCCCTGACTAGAAAAGGAGTGTCCCTATTTGTCAGAAGTGTATACCTCTGCCAACTAGAGACAGCCGGTTCTAACATTGGTGGCAGCGGTGGGATTTGGACCTTGCATTTATGACCCATGTACAGTGATTAGTGTGCGCTACGTAGTGAAAGCAGACCATAACGCAGTTACAATCTGATTCGGAAGGATCCTATTTTTTCTCCGCTTTCCTGAAACTTGATTTTCTGAACACTACCAGTTTAACCATGAGTGACAACGGAGTCACTGCCCCTGCTATCGTTGTTGTGGAGGAGTTCGAGAGGAGTAAGCTAAAAAGATACAAGAAAGATGAGCTGAAACACTTTTGCAACCAGTTTGAAGTTCCTACCACCGGCCTCTCGAGAAAAGATGATTTTTATAAAGCATTGCAGGCCTGGTGGGAGTCCAGAAATCCCTCTGATGTGGTGGTGGTACCCACAGAGGAAGGGGATGAGGAGGTGCCAGTGAATGGACCTGTACCCTCTCCCGGAAGCAGTGTTTCCTCCAAAGGTCTTTCCCCTGAAGAAAGAGAAGAAAGGGCGAAAGAGCGAGCTTACAACATGGAGATGGCAAGGCTAAAGATAAATGGGCAGTTGGAGTTAGAAAATGCAAGAGGTAGAAGGGAAGCTGATTTAGAGATCAAAAAGTTGGAGTTTGAGCGGGAGAAGTTAGCTTTGGAGCGTGAAGCCAGGTTGAGGGAACTGGATATCCAGGCTAAAAAGTTAGAGTTGAATCCCTCTGGTGGCAGCATTCCATCCGAGCCTGCAGAAAGTAAGTTTTACTTCCCGAAAGATGTGATCAAAGATTACAATAAGAATGAAGATATTGGTCAATGGTTTAAAGCATATGAGTTAGCATTGTTGGCCCACCAGGTCCCTGAGAAGAATTGGGGAGCGGGGTTGTGGGGTCGCTTTGTGAATGAGGGAAGAGATACCCTGTTAGACATGCCTGTTGCGGATAGGATGTCGTATGCTCATATGAAGGATGCTTTAATGTTGCGATATGGTTTAACCCCCGAGCAGTACAGACAAGCTTTTAGAGAATGTAAGAAATTGCCTGGTACGACGTGGGTTGAATATGTGTCTTATTTTTGCAGAGCCATGGATGGTTGGGTAAAGGGCAGCAAAGTGGAAAGTTATGAAGCTCTCTATGATTTGTTTGCGTGGGAGCACTTGTCTAATAACTGTTTTCCAGAGCTGCGCCAGCACCTGATTGATAGCAAGATATCTAACCCTAGAAAACTTGCTGAGGAGGCGGACCGCTGGGTCAGTACCAGGGTCCACAAGGGTCCAGTGGGAGACTCAGCCAAAGGTGGGCAGGGTCCCCAGCAGAAGAGTGGGGGGGACAAGGGTAAACAGAAGGAGTCTCAGAAAGGGCCCCAAAGTAATCCCCAAGGGAACCAAGGGAAGGGTTCCCAGCCTCCCCCTGAGAAGAAGTCAGGGGCCCCGACGGGTAAACCTGTTCATAGGGGCCCCCTAACCTGCTACGGTTGTGGGCAGGTGGGACACCGGTTTTATGACCCCCAGTGTCCCAAGAAGGATTCGAATGCACCGCCGCGTGCACCCCCTCGTCAGTTGGCAAGTGTAGCCTTGGGAGGGGAGGAGATGGTTGTCCATGGTGGGAGGGGTCCCGCAGAAATGTCCCTGGTCTCGCTAGGAGACATGCAAATGGTCCCTCCACCCCCTCTGCCTCGTAACACTAGTAAATATAGGCAGTGGGTGACCATTAATGGCCATAGAGTGGAAGCCCTCAGAGACACCGGAGCGAGTGTGACAGCTGTCAAGTGTCACTTGGTGTCCAGAGAGCAGGTGGTTCCCCACGCATTCTACCCCGTGATAGCTGCCGATAACTCCCAGAAAGAGTGTGAGGTGGCTCAGGTTTCCTTTGAATGGGGGGGAGTTTCAGGTACTCTTCAAGTTGCTGTGAGGCCCGCCATGCATGTCGACTGTCTCCTGGGCAATGATTTGGAAGACTCCCCTTGGGCTAAGGTGGAGAGAGCGGCGCACTTGAAAATGTTGGGTGTGCCAGAGTGGGTGTGTGCAACCACTCGATCCATGACAGCGAGTAAGGGTGTTGATGGGGTCCCGGAGCCTGAAAGGACGGCCCAGGACCCAGCTGTGAAGAGAAGAGGCAGGAGGCGCGGGAAACCGGCCCCCGTTGTTCCCGTGGTCCAGAAGGAGGTAGACCCTGAGGGGGATGCCCTGGAGCCCACCGGGGAACAAATTGCCGAACTGGGAGATCTGCCCGAGCTGACCCACTGGCAGCAGGATGGTGGTCCCTCCAGGGAGGAATTCTGTGCGGAACAGAAAGAGTGCCCTTCTCTTGTGGGCATGAGGCAGCAGGCCTCAGCCCAATCCTCAGGCGATCAGTCAGGGTCACATTTTGTGTACTGGGAGAACGACCTCCTGTATAGCGAGCCTAAGGCTGCTGAGCCTGGGTCAGCCCGTGTGCTGGTGGTACCCCAGCGTTTCAGAGCCTTCCTACTGGGTTTGGCTCATGACGTACCGTTAGCTGGACATCTGGGGCAGGACAAGACCTATGACAGGCTTGTCACCCATTTTTATTGGCCTCAGATGCGTAGGGATGTAGACATCCATTGCAAGACTTGTCGCACTTGCCAGGCAAGTGGGAAAAGTGGAAGGAAGCAGAAGGCTCCCCTCCAACCTTTTCCAGTGGTCAGCACCCCCTTTGACCGGGTGGGTATTGACATTGTTGGGCCCCTGGACCCCAAGACAGCCCTGGGCAACAGGTTCATCCTGGTCTTGGTGGACCATGCCACAAGGTACCCGGAAGCCATCCCTCTCAGGACAGTGACGGCCCCCGTGGTGGGACGGGCACTGATGGGTGTTTTCTCCCGAATGGGGTTCCCCAGAGAGGTGGTGTCCGACCGAGGCACCAACTTCATTTCGAACTATATGAAGTCCCTGTGGAAGGAGTGTGGGGTAACCTACAAGTTCACCACTCCTTACCACCCTCAAGGAAATGGGCTGGTTGAGAGATTCAACCGGACCCTGAAAGGCATGATTAGGGGTCTTGAAGAACCAATGAGGCGGAAATGGGACGTCCTCTTGCCATGCCTGTTGTTTGCTTACCGTGAGGTGCCACAGAAGGCTCTAGGGTTCAGCCCCTTTGAGCTCTTATACGGTCACCCGGTAAGAGGACCTTTGAGTCTGGTCAAGGAAGGCTGGGAGCAATCTCCCAGGAAACCTCCCCAGGATGTATACAGCTACATGCTGGCCTTTCGGAACCAGACTCGGCGCTTCAGAGAACTTGCTCAGGCAAATCTGGAGGCCAGCCAGGAGGAGATGAAGCGATGGTACGACCGGAATGCCACTCTGGTAGAGCTTCAGCCTGGTCAGGAAGTGTGGGTCATGTCCCCTGTGGAACCTTGTGCGCTCAAGGACAGGTGGACTGGACCGTTTAAGGTTGTGGAGAAGAAGAGCGATGTCACCTACCTGGTGGACTTGAAATCTCCCAGGAACCCCTTGCGGGTCCTGCATGTCAACCGTTTGAAGCCCCACTTAGAAAGGTCCGAAGTGGGCATGCTCTTAGCGACAGATGATGGAACGGAGGAGGAGAGTGAGCCTCTTCCTGACCTCCTGTATGCTAAGGAGCAAGACGGGTCAGTGGATGGTGTGGTCCTCTCTGACACACTGACCCTTGAGCAGAAACAGGATTGTCGCCACCTGTTGGGACAATTCCCGGATCTGTTTTCCTTGGTTCCGGGTGTCACGCATTGGGGTGTCCATGACGTTGACACCGGAGACAGCCCTCCTGTGAAGCACAAGGCTTACAGGGTGACTGACAAGGTCCGAGCGTACATTAAGGAGGAGGTCTCCAAAATGTTCGCGTTGGGGGTGATTGAGTCCTCTAGCAGTCCTTGGGCCAGCCCAGTGGTCTTGGTCCCGAAGGCTGCAGCGCCTGGTGCTTCACCAGAACTCCGGTTCTGCGTAGACTACCGAGGGCTCAATTCAGTCACGAAGACTGACGCGCACCCAATCCCCAGAGCTGATGAGCTCATCGATCGGTTGGGGGCTGCCCGGTACCTTAGTACGTTCGACTTAACGTCTGGGTACTGGCAGATCGCCTTGACTGATGGGGCAAAAGAGAGGTCAGCATTCGCCACACCAGATGGGCTATACCAGTTCCGGGTGATGCCCTTTGGGATGAAGAATGCCCCCGCCACCTTCCAGAGGTTGGTCAACCAGGTCTTGGCTGGACTGGAGGAATTCAGCGCCGCCTACCTGGACGACATCGCAGTGTTCAGCGCCAGCTGGGAGGAACACTTGCGTCACCTCCAGGAAGTGTTGTTGGCCCTGCGCGGAGCAGGCCTCACAATCAAGGCTAGTAAGTGCCAGATTGGGCAGGGTTCTGTGGTGTACTTGGGGCACCAAGTAGGGAGCGGCAAGGTTGCCCCCCTGCAACCCAAGATTGATACCATCCTGGCTTGGGCACCGCCCAAAACCCAAACACAGGTGAGAGCCTTCTTAGGACTCACGGGTTATTACAGGAGGTTTGTCAAGGATTACGGTAACATTGTGCACCCCTTGACTTCGCTGACTTCCAGGAAGCAGCCACGAAACGTGATCTGGACTGATGCCTGTCAGACGGCCTTTGACACCCTGAAAACTGCAATGTGCACAGCACCTATACTCCAAGCACCCAACTTTTCGAAAGAATTCATTGTTCAGACGGACGCTTCAGAGCATGGCGTGGGGGCTGTTCTAGCTCAGGTGAATGAAGAGGGCCGAGACTTGCCTGTAGCCTTCATCAGTAGGAGGTTACTTCCCAGGGAAACAAGGTGGAGTGCGATAGAGAGAGAAGCATTTGCTGTGGTCTGGGCGCTGAAGAAGCTAAGACCCTACCTGTTTGGGACTCACTTCCGGGTTCAGACAGACCACAGGCCCCTCAGATGGTTAATGCAAATGAGGGGTGAGAATCCAAAACTGTTGAGGTGGTCCATTGCTCTACAGGGGATGGACTTTACGGTGGAACACCGCCCTGGCACAGATCACGCCAATGCTGATGGTCTGTCCAGATTTTTCCGCCTTAGTGATGAGGACTCCCTAGGTTAAGGGTAGTTCTCCCCACATTTCAGCTGGAGGGGACACGTGTCAGACCTGACATCATTGGCTTGAGTCTCTCCTCCATTTTTTCTGTTTGCCTCTACTGTTTTACGATGTTTTGCTGGTATATGCTTTGGGCGCCGTGTCACTGCTGATCAGTGCCATAGCGCAAGTGCTCCCTCTGTTAAAATGATGTATCTATTGTATCCATGTTTGGCTTATTTGGTTTACTGTCAGTCCCTAGTCTAGTGCACCAGGAGTGCCGGGGCTTGTAAATACAAATACCGCTCGTGGGCTTGCAGCACGTGTTGTGCCACCCACAGGAGCGGCCTTGTAAACGAATGTCTACGGGTCGGTCATTGCGAGACCCACGTGCAGTCTTGCACTGTCACGTCGGCTGCGCAGGTATACCTACCTGCCAGCCCCTTCAACCTTCCCTTAGCTTCATGTTAGTCACCCCTATGGTAGGCCCGTGGGCAGGGTGCATTGTAAGTGTAAGGTAGGACAAGCCTGACCAAGTTGGCATGTCCTGGTAGTGAAGTACCGCCATCTTCGTGCTTCACTATTGCGAGGTAGCCTGCTCTCCATTGATTAGAATGGGCCGCCGGGATTATTAATGCGATGATCCTAGCTGGCTCGGAGAGCACGGTGCAATGTCGAGTTTGGTATCCCTGAACTCGGGGTTTAATTACGCATCCGTTGGTGTGGATGGTTTTTGGACTCTGGGTTCGAAAATAGCACTTTTAGAAAGTGTCTATTTTCTTGCCTAACCATATCTGGTTTCTGCTGGTCTTGCGTGTGTGTGACAGGCGCTGGGTGGCTCCAGAGGTCTGGATGAGTCAGTGTGGGATGAGTGGGACATTTACGTTGAGAGTAGGGGGAGAGTAGCTGTTGATAGCCTGCCTTGCCTGATACAATGCTGGCTCCACCTCCTGCCAAGCGACTGATGGCTCTGTGCCTGCCATGGACGATCCTAGCCCCACCTCCTGCCAGGAGGGCGATAGCTCTGCTCCTGCCAGTATCAATGCTGGCTCCACCTCCTGCGGGGCGTCTGAGGACTCTGCCCGGCTCAATGAATAGGCCAGGCGCTACTGCCTAGCTCCACCCACCACAGACCCAGGATGTTGGGAAAGCCCCCGGCATAGACAAAGGGATCAAAGACGAAAAGGGGTATAAGAGAAGGACCCCTGAACTAGGAAATCAGATCACTTCTGACAAGGAACCCTGTAACCAAGGACAAGAAGCCTGTTGATCTAAAGGACTGCCTACCCCTTCTGCCAGTGTGCTGTTGTTGGGGGAATCCTGCAGTGCTTCTTTATTTTTGCCAAGGAACCAGGAGAGAGGAACTGTGTGTGTACTCTCACGCTTGCTAAGAAAATCTCCAAGGACTGGAAGAGTGCCAGTCTCCTGCTGAAGTCACAGGGCTAAAGGACTTCATCTGCTAAAAGTGCTATTTGCTGGAAGTGTGAATCCAGCACCTCTGAAAGGAACAGCAGTCACGACGACCGGACGCTGGGCCCAACCGACGCCAGCAGCAACGCCAGTGAGTAGGAGTACGGCTCTAACTCCAGAGGACCTCGTGTCTGCCCCGCTGCTGATCGCATTCAACCGTGTGCCCTTCGACGCCGTGAGCGCTGCTCACTCTGTGCAACTGCATCATCGACAACGCCTGCTGAGGCCTGATCGACACCGAAGACGCGACGCCGGATTGCTCGACGCCGCTGATCATCGTGTGCTTCATTTTCCTAAGGTACTGTGTTGTTGGGGGTCCGTGTGGCTCCAGGCCCGACGCAGCGCTCCTCGCGGTCGCCGCCGAACCTTTGGATTAACTTTGCCTCGACGTTGTGTAACTCCCGTGTGGGTTACCCTGTTGCTAAGAACTGTGTTTCCAAGAAGAAGATTTGCTCGTTGCTAAAAGACTGTTGTGCTAAAGAAGAAACTACCTTTGAACTATCCTTTTTCCTTCCCGAACGTATTTATTCCGATTGTGTACAGTTTTACCGTTATTTGGTCTTGTGCTAAGTCTTATATAAAAATACTTATTTTTATAATACTACGGTGTCGTGTCCATTTGTAGTGCATTCACTGTGTTACTGTATGTGGTCATAATTGCTTAACGCACAGCCTCTGAGATAAGCCTGTTCTGCTCTGCCAAGCTACCAAGGGGGTGAGCAGGGGTTATCGAAGGGTGTGATCCCCTTGCCCTGACTAGAAAAGGAGTGTCCCTATTTGTCAGAAGTGTATACCTCTGCCAACTAGAGACAGCCGGTTCTAACACGTTCATCCATTTTCTGTTCAGTAATGTTGAGCAATGTACAAATATTTCGCAGATTCATGTTGCACAAGTTGGCTGGTTGTATAACAGTTTTTCTTGGGTCACTGCTGGTGTTTCAAATAGTTTTCTCATTTCAGTTCATGCTTAGCTACCAAAGTTTGAGATTGCTAATGTGTGTCATTTTCAGAGTGTCGGTGTATTTATGAGTGAAATTCAACGACCAATGTGTGACACTTGGATTGACACTTTCTCGCGAGTAAAATCAAGCAATAAAGTCCATGGAAACTTATCCTTACCAGAAGCTACACCCAGGGCTTTAAGTGGGATGAAGAATCTGAAAGGGGGGGGGGGGGGGGTGGCTTAAAACACGTAAGCAAAAAATCTGTGCTTAGCGTAGAGTGTGCCGCCCGACTTGTATTTTGCTGTTTCTGTTGTTGCATTCAGATATATGACAGCACAGCTGCCAGGGTAATACACTTAATACTAAACACATATGCAGGGTAATATGCTGCATGTCTAAACACTTATAACGCCCCATTGGCTATACAAATGCTTCTTTCACAAGGTCACCGAATCCAATGAATGTAAAGCAGTAGGATACCTGTCAAAGGTTTCATACATTAGAGCAAAACAACTAAAAAAGATATTGTTTCCTTAAGTGTTGACATGTTCCCTTCATAGTACTCCACACATGACACTAAAAGAGTGACTCGTTTCTCATCTGGACCAGACTGTTTCACCCTCAATCAGTGGTCCATACAGATCATGCACTAAATAAATACAAGTGTATAGATATAATTGTGACAAGTCAGTGCCTTGTAATCAACTGTGCAGCTGCCATATCCACTTTGAAATGGCGATGAAGTACACTTTGTCTCAGATTTCTGATGTTGGGAGGTGAAGGCCACACCACAACTTCCTGTTAATATACAGTGATCTGGAAATGCTTATGGAAGTATAAATTGGGACAGTACATACACATTAATTATATAACCAGAAAGGGGAGTGAAAAGCTACATAAAGATGCAACCCTCAGCCTCCCAGTCTGCTACAAATAACTACACTTGAGCAGGTTAACTAGGTTATCATAACCTCTTTAGATCGAGTTATCAGTTGCGTGGACCGTAGCATATCCCTAGAGAATTAGGGATCCGTACACTGGTAAATTAATGAGATCAGGGCCTCTCTTGGATATTTTTGCAGGATCCTCACCCAAAAGTACCACCTGTGGCATGCTTCATAATCGTATCCTCACTCTCTGGACCTAGTGTGATTTGGTGGCGCTCATCACAGTTTGTAAACTGAGCTTATACCATGAACGAGGGTAATATGAGTGAATTAAAAATGCCTTCTAGGTCCTAGCTAGTTTTTTTATTAAGGTCCTTTGAGGGAGTTAAAAACAGTGAGATGTTTCGTGGATAGGATAGCTCCTCATGTTTCAGCCTGTGATATGCCACCAAGGGTCAGTAGGCTTTCTTCAGGACCAAGAGATATATTGAATCCCTAGGATTGGTGGTTGATATTTCCAACTTTAGGCTAGTGCAATCAGACAAACAAGATGAAGCATGCACGCAAACATACAGACAATAAGGGGTCTTTTTCCTCTTTATGGACTCTACTAGGAAAGGGATTTATACACACTTATATTTCTGTCAGTTAGACCCCTTCACATAGTCTTGCCTTCTGATTTGGCACAATATGCCTATTTCATGCGACAAGGCATGCAAACATGTGTGGTCACCCCTCCATCACGCCAACAAGGTTCAACCTGTACATAAATATACAATTAAAAGCACACTCAACATAAGAAAAATTATATTAAATGAACATAAAATGACGGACAGTGTACAGCATACACACACAAGTGTAAAGAAAAAGGTATCATCTGTGTACTCACACATTGGGGAGAGAAGAGAAAGATGACAATTTCCTCATTTGGTGTGCGCTTGTTACTGCATTTCCAGGCAAAATACCCCCTTCACTTACTTCGTCAAGGTACATTGTCAGTAATTTTACCTATTTGGCTCCCTTCACTCCTTGCATGTTAGCTGTACTCGAACATGCAATGTTTTAGTAGAATGCTGGGCAGGTCACGTGACACAGGAGTGTCCCGTGCTGGCGGGCAGCAAAGATTACTTACTGGGTGTGAGGCATAGACTCATTGAAGCCACCTCGTCCTGTATGGTGAAGTGGTAAGGTCTTTAAGTATAGTCCTGCATCCCGCAATATACGTGATGCAAACTTCTCGCTCCCAGTTAGTGATGAAGGCAGAGAGGTCGGGAATTGTAGTTCGGATCCAGGAGACATTTTTAATTTACTCATAATCCCTCGTTTTTAGTACAAGAGCTCTGCATACAAACTGCATTGAGCCCACCCACTCACACTAAGTGCAGTGGGTGAGGATCCAATGATGTGGCATGCCACAGCTAGAACTTGTGGGTGAGGATCCTACAAAACTATCAAAGAGATATTTACCTAGGTGTGCATCCCTCATTCTCTAGGGATATACTAAGAATCACACAACTTATCTGAAGAGATCACTATAACTTAGGCCAACCCTCTCAAGTGTACGTATTCATAAAAATATGAACTCATGCTGCCATAAGTTACTGATCCTCCTACTGGGGAAGGTTGGTCAGGAGAAGGCTGGTTACATGGGAAGACCAGGTGGCCAGCTATGGTGCCACCTAAAGGGGTCCTGGGCTGCCAATCAAGCCACATTTGGAAAAACACGTCTGTGAGGGCGAACATTTACTTAACCCAGAGATCAAAAATCTTTGTACTGGGACTGCTCTCCAGGCAGAGGAAATAAGAGTGCAAAAGCACAGACACAACTTAACTGTAATCATGTTTTGGGGTCCCAGGATGAAGAGCAACACAAAGTGAAGATTGGTAGCTATCCTACGAGTTGGAGTGTGCAAGATACAAGACAGAAAAAAAACACATGGATGGGTCAACCAGGAATCCCCAATGCATATCTCCAAACTTGGGAAAGGTGACAAGAGCATTTTGCATCCAAATAGTAATAAGGATTTTATTTAAAAAATAAACTTCTGTGAGGCCAGGGATGTGAGTGAACAAATCTAGAGAAAACTAGACATTTTTATAAGGTTTTGACAGATAGATGACAAGGTCATAGAACTTTTCCCCCCAAAAATGATTAAAAAGTCAGTTAAGAGTTAAAGTTGGATCAATTGGAAAAGTTTCAACTAGACAAAATAATGTATTTAATTTTTCAATGAATATTCAAAGTAAAGGAAAGGGATGCTGTGATGAGTTCAAAATGCCAGCAGTTTATTCAGCATACAATGACTTCAAATAAAAGTAAACATTGGAAACACATTTTGAAAGAATCCTTCAACACACTGGTAGCACACAGGCAGTCCACATCTCTTTGAACTCGGAAGAGTCTGACCAAAGAGGACTGTGGAATGTCAAAAATCATATAATTATAGACACAGTTTCCTGAAATCGTTACAACTACTCTAGAACACAAAACAATAGACAAGGTAAACTTAAAATTATATTTAAAAAACTTGGCTTTTAAATAAATGCCAATTTTGGCAAATATGTAGATGTAGTAAATGTAGCCACTGCATACGTACAGCTTACGCAGATGGTGTAGCAAATGTCTCAATATGGTTAAACCGAGCAGCGGGCATTAAAACCTTTTGCTCCTGGTCCCACAGGCAAAAATTTCAGAGCTGAATAAATGAAGCATGCATAGTTAAAACTTTTCCTTATTACAGTCTCCTTGAAAAAAAAATTCAAAACATGGTCTATTGTTTACTCAGCAACATTTTCATTTGAATAGAAAAAGCAAAACATGAACTTCAAGAAAAAGTATTGTGTTTCAACTGCCTTGAGCCAGGGAGAGGCAGTACACACCTCTTGGAAAGGGAAAGGTATCTGGTGAGAAGCAGAGCACTGTCATGCTAACATACAGCAGTAGCAGATCGCACACATGTACACAATGTCTACATTTCAGAGAACAGGCGTATATACACAGTATGTGCAGAACACACACGTATATTCTGCAGAGTGCAAAGTCCATATTCATAAAGCATGCAAGTAATACACAAGCGCATTGTGTATAGAATACAGAGAAAACGTGTTTAGATTCAATATGCGCAGATCACAGATGGGTTTAAGGTGCACAGAACGCATGTTTACATACAGTATAAGCAACATGACGGGAAGAAGAAAAAAATAGTATCTCAATCAAAGCGCCAGGAGCAAATGGACCCTAATCAAGCTGAAGCAATCTGAACTCGGTCCATGCTCCAGACGAAAGAAGAGTAAATTAAGCCAGAACACACTGCCCAATTAGAAGGCAGAAAATAAGAGTGACAATGATGCCAACAAACGGTAAGTAAAGGTTGGGTCCCAAGCACATTGTTGTATAGAATACCTTTTAAAAGTGAGAGGGCATGTGCTGTCACAGTGGAGACCAAAGAATTAGACTAGAAAATGTAAGTGTACAAAGCCATGGAAGAAAAAAAAAACAAAGGAGTGAGAACAGAAAATATGGAAAAGAGAATTCAGGAAACTAAAAGAAGGATGAGAGTTCAATGACCAGCTGGTGTTAACTTTGTTGCCAACCACGAGTTGCTCCGCCTTCATTGTGTTTCTTAAGAAAGAATATCAGAAAAGCTTTCTGAAGTGTTTATCATCATTAGAAGTTACTCCGGTTGGTTTGTGAACATATACGTCTGCTGAGAGCATTGATCACCACTAAGCAACATCACTGAAGTGGTCTACGAACTGTCAAGAAGGTGCAAAACCTCAAGCATCATGTACTTTGTATATAACAACTGAATAGTGTAAGCATCATGAGCTCCATTCAACTCGAAAAATTCTACAGATTCAAATGGTTGCAACACTTTCCTCACCAACTCTACCTCTCAGACACTGTGGACAAGGAGCTCAATTTACAAACAGGAGATTGCAACAAATGCATACATCTGAAAACTCAGATTAACCCTTAACCTCATTTCTACATAGTGATTTCTTCAAAACAAGGTACCTTTTTGGCTAGATGCTTCGTGGAAAAGCTAAACTAACAAGGAAATTGGAATATTTCTATGCTGTTCCAGCCCTATCCCCAAATTACAAGTGTATCTAGGGAACTTTTATTTCCAACAGCCCCATCTACTGGGTAGGATACCTTTAACACGAAGCATTTACCATGTGGGACCTTTACAATGCAACGGGCCGGCATGGAAGGGACAGTGCACATACAGTTCGCAAATCAGGGGGAACCATTGTTAAACACAGCAAGCCGCCTACAACCCAGCACGGGCCGGCCGCGTCATAAGCAAGATGGAAACGCTAGAAGTCCCCACAGATGTGTTGCCGGACTAGCACCACTGGGGCAGGCACAGGCCAATCACCCTCACCAAATCCCTAGGAGCAATCCTGCCGCTCCCCCGGAACAAAACTTCTGCCGTACAACCCCCCAGCCAGCCTAGGCTAAATATGCAACCCTGCCAGTTGGAGTGAACTAAGAAAATTAACCCCACGAACAAACACCCTCCGCACCCAGAACACAACAACCCCCCACATCCGCGCCCTTAGCCCTCGCCCTCCCCACCCACACCGCCCCCCTAGTCCATGGTCCTCGCCTACCCCCCCTGATGTCCTTACCCTTTTTCGGAACCCAATTCGTCCTCCTCTCTTCCTCCCCCACGTCCGTCAGTCTCAGTAATCGGAGATATTTAGGACAAGTCACCTCTATGAACTCAAACGCCAGCAAGGACAAGAAGGGCTGCCACAATTCCGCATACTTAGCTCCCTCACCTGCCCTAGATAACGAGAGCTTTTCCATTCCGAGTATCATCCAAAGGCGGTGGAGCCAGCCCTGGTAGGTGGGAATCTGCGCAGAACGCCAATGCGCCAGTATGTTCTGCATTGCAGACCCTAACGCTATAGCAATCAGGCGACCCCTCCGAGACCTCAACGGGTAGGTCAGTGCATTAGGAAGCCCCAGGAGGACATAGGAGGGAAAGCGTGGGATCTCTGTGTCAAAGTGAGCGTCTATATCCGCTAGAATCTGGCTCCAGTACTCCTGTAGGAACTTACACCCCCAGAGTATGTGAACTAGTGTGCCAACTTGACAGCAGCTGCGCCAACATAGAGGATCGTTGGCTCGGTCCATCTCGTACAGGCGCTCAGGGGTGTAGTACCAGTAGGTCGCTACCTTCGTAAGGGTGTCAGTAAGTCCCATGTGGTATGCCAAATGTCGCGCCCTATAGTATATCCCCTCCCATTCCTTGTGTGTAAGTGACCTCCCCAGCTCCCACTCACATCGCGCCCTGTCTGAGTTATAGGTGTACGTGTGTTTGTGCATGAGCATTTTATAGAGGTCCGAGATCAGCTGTTCATCTGTATTGCAGGTAATCAACCAACGTTCGAATGGTGTCAAACGTCTATCCGCCGAGGATCGCACACTATCATTGAGCGACCAGTGCCTCACCTGCAGATATCGGAGTCTTTCCGATTCCGGTAGTCCGAACTCCTGACGAAACTGCAGAAAGGGGATGATGCCCTCCGGGCCATACATATGGTAGAGAGCTCGGAAGCCGGCAGGCTTTCAGCGTGCAAAGGTCCGCTCGTCCATTCCTGGCTGGAAATCTGGGTTCCCCACAATGGGGGTAAGGGGCGATGGGAGAGTAGTGAGGTCCTGACTAACCCCCACTCGGTCCCAGATCTCCATTGGTACCAGTGTAATAAATGAAGCATAGAGATTAGGGGGCCTGTGTTCTCTACGCATAAAGGGAATCTCCTGCACGGTTCTCCCCGCGACGGCTTGGCCTTGGAACAACCAATGTTTCCCGGACTCCCACGTAGTCCACTCCACCAGGAAACGCAGTTGTGTCGCTTGAAAATATGTAGCCAGATCTGGGACCCCTATCCCGCCGTGTTCCGGGGCCAACATCGCCAGGCGCGGCTTCCTCCCGTTCCATATAAACTGCGACAACTCAGATTGTACCAGTTTTATCCAGCCCTGCGGGGGCCTAAGAGGAATCGTGCGGAAGAGGTATATGATTTGAGGGAGGACTCATCTTGACCGCCGCAACTCTACACAGCCAGGACAGCGGATAATATTTCCACTGCCCCAGCTCGCGCCTAATTTTCTGTCGCAATTGGTAATAGTTGATGTCTACTGAGGTCGCGAGGGAAGGAGCCAGCTGTATCCCGAGGTAGGGCACCGCCTCTGAGGCCCACTGAATGGGAAACGCCTCCTGCAGGCAGGCCCGAGTTGGGCACCTCCAGCGACAAATCGAGAGCCACCGATGTGGTCATGTTAACCTTGAAGCCCGAGAACCGGCCAAATTTCGCAAGGTCTTCAAAGCACTCCGGGAGGGAGTCCTTAGGGTTGGAAAGCGATATCAGTACATCATCCGCATACAGGCTTATGGTATGGACATTGCCCCCAAACTTGATTCCCCGCACATTCGAGTCCAACCGCAGTAGCTGTGCAAGAGGTTCCATGTAGAGGGCGAATAGTAGGTGGGGACAACAGACATCCCTGTCTTGTACCCCGTTCAATCGCAAATCGAGGGGATGTACATCCATTGACCCGGACCGTGGCCAAGGGGAACTTATAGCAGTTCATCCCCCGGGTCCGAAATTTCGGTCCCACACCCGCCTTCTCTAGAACCTTCTCCAGGTAGGGCCAGTGGACAATATCTAATGCCTTCTCGGCATCGATGGCCAGCATCATATATTCGTCCTCTGTACGAGCGGCCTTTTCGAGGAGGTGGAAGGCCCTTTTGGTATTATCAGAGGTCTGGCGTTCCGGGATGAACCCAGACTGGTCCAGTTCAACCGCCCCCCCCCCCATGTATGGGCCCAAACTTGAGGCCAGGATCCTGGTATAAAGCTTAAGATCCACGTTTAGGAGAGAGATAGGTCTGTATGTAGAGAGTGGAATTCAAGAGTCTGTGTACAGCCCATAAGGTCATCTATGGTAAGGCTCCGGCCTATATCAAGGAGCGCCTACAACTGTACTGCCCGACGAGATCACTTCGGTCCTCGGACTTGCAGTTGTTGACTTGCTCTCGGTACAGGCTAGTGACGAAGGGAGGCAGAGCCTTCTCGGTATTGGTTCCCCAGCTGTGGAACAACTTGCCTGGAGGGCTACGTGAGGAAGGAAACCTCTTAAAATTTCGAAAGTGTCTGAAAACGCTACTGTTCAGGAGAAGCCTGAGCATGGCTTAATCCAATGCGATCTTTTGTTCTGACCTTGTTGTGTTATTGTCCTATTCCATCTTTCCGGGCGCTTAGAGGCCTGCAGGTGATTAGGCGCGGTATAAAATTAAAATAACAATAACAATAACAATAACAATAACAATGCTCCGAACTCGGTATGATCCTTGCCCGGTTCGGGTATCACAGCGATAGAAGCCTCTAGCAAATCTCCCGTTATCGCCCCCCCTTCCGAAAAGGAGGTGAAGAGGCGAGCAAGCAGCGGGACCACCTGGGCACAGAATGTCTTGTAGAAACTCGCTGGGAAGCAATCCGGCCCAGGAGCTTTAGCTACCTTGAGGCGAGAGATGGCAGAGATAACCTCCGGTCGGATGTCTCGCTCCAGACACTCCATCTGATACCACCATAGTGCTGGCAGGGGAACAGAAGCCAGGAAATCTGCTTCTGCCACGGGTGCCGGGGGATCGGCAGAGTATAACTCTGCATAGAATGAGCTAAAAGAACTAGCTATAGCATGATCTTCAGTGACCCGACTGCCATCTCTCCTGCGTATCTCCCGAAACTCCGGTCGCGGTGTAACTTCTCGTAGTTTATGCGCCAGTAGGCGCCTGCATCTATCCCCTCCAGTATAGTATGCATGACGTAACCGCAGGGCCGCGAATTCCGCCCGGTCTAAGTCTAAAGCCACGAGTTGCTGGCGCGCCGCTTTCAGCTGTCTCCAGATCCTCGGGCCCCCGTCCTATGTATTTGTTCCAACTCCCTGGTCTGTTGTGAGAGCTCATCCCTTTTAGCCAGACGCTCCACGTTCTCCGCTGTCAAGATGGAGATGTACTCCCCCCCCAAAAACTGCCTTCAAAGAGGCCCACTGCGTAGCCAGCGTAGTTTCAGCATTGCTGGTATGGGAAAGGTAGTCCGCTATTGCACGCTGAATTTTAGAGACCACCTCCTTCCTGTACAGCAATGACTCCCGTAACCGCCAAACCCTGCGTGAGCAATGCGCTGCAGGTATAGAGAGGACCGCCGTAACCGGAACGTGGTCGGAAAGAGAGGCCGTGCCTATGTCAACACTAGTGACGTGTGCCCGAGTGGGTGTAGAGACAAGCAGGTAATCTAAACGCACGCATGTTTCATGTGCAGAGGAGAAGTACGTGTAGTCCCTCTCCCCTGGGTGGAACACGCGCCACAAATCAATGAGGCCCAGGTCCGTCAAGCGGGCCAAGCCCTCAGGTGTGAGAGCACCCACCTGCGAGGTACGCTGACAGGACCTATCCAGTACGTTGTCGAAGACTAAATTCAAATCTCCACCCAGCAGTACGTATCGGTCAGTCGTGTCTGTGACTTCGGTGAGTGCCCTGTGCAGAAACTTTTCCTGACCGTCATTGGGTCCATATACTGTGCCAATCGTGTAAGTAGTGTCCCCCCTTGCAAACCTGTACACCAACAGCCTCCCCTTAATTTCAGCTGCTTTACCTAACACCTTGTCCCTGAACTTTTGGGCCACTAAAATTGCCACCCCCGCTTTTTTAGTGGGGCACGAGGAGAAAAATTGAAAGGGGAACTTACAGGACCAAAGCCGTTGACAATCCTTAGTGAGGAGATGTGTCTCCTGGAGGAGGCAACTATCTGCTTGGGACTGCTCTAAGCAAAGCAGGACCGCTTTACGTTTGACTGGGTTATTCAGTCCCCTTACATTAAGTGTGAGGACTACCAAATCATCTGTCGGCATCTAACTGGTGCAACCATGTACCAGCCATCGCAGCGACCCAGGGGTCCCCTGCTCCAGCATTCCAAAACCCCACCATCCCCACAAGCTCCAAATCACAGGACCAAACACAATCCCACACAATGGGTGAACCATGGACCATACCTCCCCCCCCACCCGACCCCCAACCCCCCCCCCCCCGAACTTCACACACAAGTAGTCCTTCATCCAAAGACGAAAGTAGCACGGGTAGTCCAACGAGTCTATCCGGGAACTCCCTCCCGCCGATGGCCTAGTATCCAAAACGGGCAATCAGGGCCACCATGAAGCTCCAGGCCCCTCACCCCGTAGGATCCGCACCGCCGTCTATGTCGACAGCCTCCACCGCTGCCCGTTGGCCCGCTGCAATCGCTGCCGCCTCCGTTGCTGGCGCCATTGGGGCTTGAGCTCGTCCGTCTCCGCCATAGCCCTCTGGCCCTCCTCTTCCTCCTCGGGTGGCTCAATTCCCAGCAACCGGCAGGCCTCCGAGACCGACCGCAGCTGGTACTGTTTGTTCTCCATCTTGAAGATCAGTCGGAAAGGGTGTCCCCAACTATAGGGAATGTTCTTCTGCAGATGAGACGCGACAGGCTTGAAGAGGCGGTGTTTGTGCAGCGTTAGAGCCGCCAGATCTTGAAACAAAAGCGGCGACGTTCCCTGAAAAGAAAGTGGGTGCATCTGCGTCGCCCTCTGCAGAATATCCTCCTTGGTACGGTAGTCTTGGACGCAGACCAGGATGTCCAGGGCGGGGCGCCGGCGATGCCCTCAGGGGGGCTGCCCAATGCCCCCTGTCAAGACGGAGGTCTGAGTCCAGCGGGCGCCCCAACACGTGATTAAAAAGCTCCCTGGCACATCGAAACGGGTCCCTGGTGGCCTCGGACACTGCGACGTTCCGAATGCATATGTTATGTCTTCTGGAGCTGTTCTCCAGATTCTCCATGTGCAGCTGGAGGTCCACCTGCTGATCATGGAGGCGGATGATTTCCTGCTGCAGGGCCGCAAGCTCAGTGTCTTTGTTATCACTTTTGTTCTCCGGGTCCGCCACTCGCTCACCTATCCCGTCCACCTCTCGCTGCACCTCCTTGATTTCACTAGCAAAGTCAGCTTTTAAGGTTTGTATGTCTTCCCTCAAGGATGTGAAGAGGGACTCCAAAAACGCCTTCGTGATGGGTTCCGAACCAGCCTCTGCTTCCGGCCCCATCTTCCTCGAGACCGGCGTCCTAGTGTCCTTGGTCTGGGCGGCCTGCGTCTCCGCAAAAAAGTTCCTTCACTGTCTTGCCCCCGCGGCCTCTGGTAGTGGACATCCCCTGTGGCGATTATCAGACCAATCCGTTCACCACGATGGCCGGACACGGACATTCTCTGTACCCCAGGCCAGGGAACTCCCCTTCTGTCTGCGCGGTTCTGATCGGGTCTGCAGCGATGCAGTTAGCTTGATCCCACGTAAGCTGGAGTAGCCTCTTCCCGTCCACCTTTGCCGCCAAGTCGACCACAGTCCTCTAGTGAGGGGCCCCTTCCGCTCACCGTGCTGCAGGCAACCTTCTGCTTGCTGCCGCTGGGTTACGCAGATGGCCTTGCCTCCCCGCGGCTGTGATTGCACGCCTCCCCAGTCCAGGCCGATAGTCCAGTGTCGTCCTCCTCACCTCAACACAGCCTCCGGTCTCAGCCCTCGCACTCCTGGTCGTCGCCTCCGTCGGTCGTCCGGCTCCCCCTCTGCCAGAGCGTGGAGAGCAGGCTCTGCCCGTTAGGCCGGGCGGCAACGTGGTGTCTCACAGGCACCTCCAAAATGGTGTTGAAGCCCTCACCGGGACGGTCGGGTGGGAGCCCCCGGTCTCCTCCACCAGCTCGTCGTCCTCCCCGCGACACAGCCCACCTGAGAGACTCTTCGTCCCCAGGCACCCTGCCACCAGGCCCACAGATCGCTGCTCCACCGGGTAGCCTCAGGTGCCCGCAATGCCTCAGTCGGTCACCATTCGGCCACCACTGCTCCGCCACCTAGCTCCGCACCTCACCAGACGTCCCATTGTTCACTTCTCCTCCCGTTTAGAAACTCCGGCCTTCCACGGCATTCAGGACCGTCTGCCAACCTCTCCGGTCCGTTGGGGCTCCCGCCCAGCGCCGCCATAGGCCCTGTAGGGGATGGGTGCGTCGGTGGTCACGCGCTAAGCCCCACACGGCTGTCGCAACAGGACCAGCGGCTGCCCCCCTCCGGGCCTCGGGAGTCTACCGTCTGGTGTCCTCTCCCAGGAACAGCTCCGGGCCTTGGTCTCGGCCCTGTGGGGGAAGGGCGCTCCGCAGGTCGCGACCCCAGCCCGGCCCGTCCATCGCGGTGCAAAACTCCTGGCCGGCTCTTCTGCTTCGATCTGCTATTCCCACAGTCCGGGCAGTCCCCAGACCCGATTCAATGGGCCCAGGAACGACAGAACCAGTGCTAAAGAACGGCCGTCGGCGGGAGCAGTGAGACCACACGTCTGCTCACGCCGCCATCTTGGCCACCTGTTCCCTCATTTTAGAAGAAAAAATATACCTTTTTACATTACAAAGAGGGGTGGTGGTCTCTACCCCTCCCCCCATTTAAGTAGGTGGAATGAATATATACAAACAAACACACACACAAACACAGACTGCATTTCTGAGTGGAGACGAAGTTAATTGATTTAAGTGAGGCCACTGTTGGAAAATAGGAGGTCTGCCCGGTTGCTGTTGATTTTGAAAACATGTTGAGGCGGCCACGGTTTGCATGAGTATTGAATTGACACTTGCACATGCCAGAATGGAGATACTATTGACTATTGGTGAGGGTGTGTTTAAATGATGGAAAGTCAGATTTTTAACAACAAGCTTAGAACTGCAGAATTATCGTCTTCTATATTGCACAGGATACTGTATCATTCTAGCCAACATGAAATTGATTTCCTTAGGCAAAATGAGGATATGTACTTGTGGGATTACTGAAAGAAACGAGATTCTGCAAAAGGCTAAAATGTAAGGATTGTGTCGATGAAAGAACTGTGCAATCACAAACCATGCATTATGGATACTGTGGTCCGCAAAACGATATTGCGATATATCAGTGACAATGACTTTGATAATGCCGATTAGTGGAGGTATTTTTTAGGTCTCGCCTAGACGAAAGCAAAGCGAAGCTTTGCTGTCTAGGGAGACAACTAATGTTGTCACTTTCCGGGGAATGTGGACTGCAGACTGTGACGAGCTTGTCCTCCTGGAGATTGTAGCTCGTGAGCGCGCACGTCGCCGTGCCTGATATTCCCATGCACAGAAAGGCTCCCGCATGCATGCGCACATACACACACTGCATACACACACACGCACCCCCCCTTAAAGAAAGGCTCACGCACGCATGCGCACATACACACACTGCATACACACACACACGCACCCCCCCTTAGACACACGCGCAGACAGACACACGCACGCTCAGACACGCGCACGCTCAGACACACTACAACAGACACACGCGCACACCCCACCCCCCACTCACCCCACCCCCACTCACCCCTCCTCTCCCTCAACACACTCACCTGTTCTGGCGGTGCTCGGCGGCGGTTCTGCCTCTCGGGCGGCGGTAGCGCTTTGCGGGGCTCTCACCACATGAGAGCCCCGCCTTCCCCATGCGCCCGGCCGCTCTTCACCCGGTCCCCCATCTCGGGACCGGGACTCGATCAGGAGCCCTCGGGGCTCCTCGGACAGTGGCTTTTCTCTCGCGCCGCGATGGGGGCGGGACTTCCGGTTGGGGCCGCGCTGCGATTGGCCGGCTGCCCAACCGCTTCCGGGTCGTCGCAGGCAGCGCGGCGGCCCGGCGGGAACTTGAAGAAACTCGAGGGTCAGCCTGGAGTGCTGCATATTAAGTGTGTATAGGTGTTCCAAGTTTGGCAAAGTAGTGAGCAGGTTTCTAAATTTGCCCTTTGTCAACTATAGTGACTCAGCTTCTGTCCAGGTAACGTCACCGTTGCATGTTTTGTTAGTTTAGATTAACATAAATTACAGGTGTTTTTCATGATAGTCGTCGTTATGTTATATGAAGTGATTATTCTAGGTTATTCTGTGTTATGGTGACTGGCGTGTTGTTTTATGTCATATAATAGTATATATTGCATCACTGGGTTGATGGAGTCCCAGTATAATGCCTGGTGTGGTCATGGCCTGTTATTAGGAAAGTCTTGCAAGGTACCAAACACAGCTCTCCAGTGGTGCAGTCTTTAAGGGCTGCCCTGATCTGTAACTCTTTCATGAATAGGAATGTAACTGCGACTTGACATAGCCGGTGGCTCGCGACAAGAGCTCCCTTCCTGCTGTGTTTCAATCCCTTGGCCTTTCTGTGGTGCCAGGTAAATAAAACATGTCTGTGGTGGTAAGTTAAGGCAGTGTTTGCTTTTACCGCCATTTAATAAAAACCGGATCCAGAAGGTAGTATTGTGTGGTAGGAATGTTGGTGCACATTTGTTGTACGGCACCTAATTGTGGTGATTTTTTCTGTGTTATGTAACTTTGTATAAATTGGTTTATGTTCTGCTGTTTGCTTTGGAAAGGTCAAAAAATGCTTCTGTATTTCCAGCTAATAACAGCATATCTCCAGAAAGTGCCTGTGGCATGCGACCAATCACTGTCCATGGTGGTAAAATAATGGCGCTCCAGTTCTTCAAATACTCAAGACACAGGTCAGACCAGGGGTGTGACAGCGGCTTCCTTAATTTAGCGCCTTGCTGCCCAAACACCGGACCTTTTTTCTATGCTCGGCTTTTAGGCCACCTGTCCGTCTCCCTGAATCCAAATACCATTCCCCAAAGGACTCCCCGAGACGAGGAGGGGGCGGGTCCGTGTTGTGTATATTAGTACGTCACTTCCAACAGGTGCGTGAGATTTCCGCATCCTGCTGTCACCTTGGTGAGATGTTCGCACGTCACGAAGAAGAAAAGTGGTGGCCAGAAGCAACAGGAGAGCTCCCCCACCCCCCTATCTCCGGAAGGAGGGGATTATTTAGTCAAGGAACTGCGAGCCACTCCTGATCTGCCAAAATGCAAATGAACAGCAAACATGTTTTATAAGGATGGAATAATGAAACCGACAAATGTGTTTAACTCTACCCCAAATATACTGACCATTCAAAGGGTAAAAAAACAAGGATTTATTTGAACGGCTTGGAATACCTTTAAAACACATGCTCACTTAAATCACACCATTATACAAATATCTATGTTTTAATGCAAATATTATGACATAGCCAGTGTGCCAATGTCCCTAGAAAGAAAGCCTCCACCCACCCACCCCACCCCCCAAAAAAATCTCGCCCGTTGTCTGAGCTGTGAAATATAGCAATACTCCGTGTTCAGGGGGCTCCGGTGCCGCTGCACCCGCCGTACCAATGGCAGGTGCTGGTAATCTGCAGGGGGGGGGGGTGGAGGTGGCTAGAAAAGTTGGAAAAGATGAATGAGTCTGAGTGGTTTCGCCTTCTTCCTCCCTTATAGCCCCCCCAGGCGCCCCCTCTCATGAGGCAACATTGAATATCCCACAAAGAGGCCAGGCAGGGATAGTATATGCAGACAAGTGCCATCAACATGATTAAGTGACAAGACACATAATGATGCCCGCACAGTATAACTTAGACAATAAACACTCACCCACCATATACATCAGGTAAGGAGCAGATAGGCACAATTTCTCATCCTCGCAAAGCATCAAGTAAGAGCATCAAGTCCTCAACAAGACAAACAAGTGTTTGCAATGCAATAGGCCTTTCAGTTACACAAGTTTAAGCTATTGGCATTGTAAATTACAATGCCTTTTATTTACGTTTTTAAAGAAAACAAAAATGAAAGGCATTGTTATTTGCAATGCCAATAGCTCAAACTCGTGTCAATGCGAGACCTATTGCATTGTAAATGCTTGCGATTCATAGAGATCGAAGTACTAATCATTGTAAACCTTCACAGATTACAAATGTATTTATGAGCCATCACAACATATTTATTTTCATTGTGGCTAACCGAATCAATTTGAAGTCCCTCTTTAGTGTCGATGCACCCTATATTGAAAAGGAGAGAAACTGACCACTCTACATTTACATATGATTAAGACCCAGAGGGGTTCTTCACGCATCACGGTTGATGATGGACTCTCTGCAATAAAGGATATTTACTTTTAACTGACTGGTGGGCTCATGATAGATAGATATTCTCCAGTGCCTGAATGAACTAGAATGCTAAAAATGTTTTACTTATGACAAATCAAAGCTGTAAAACCTAAAAAGCCTTTTCTTTGAAAATGAGTAAAATTAGGTGGTTTGTTTTGTCAAAGAAATTATGGTTATGGCTCAAGAAAGCAAATGAAGGACACATTGTCTAAGTCTTCTCAAATATCTTTCTCATTCATTTCTGTAAAACATTCCGACATGGAGAGTGAAACATGAAACTTTCACCAGCAGCAGCAACCTGTCAGACAACTCCCTACTAGTCAACAGCAGTGTCCAACAGTGGTCTAATGAACATCTGAAGATCTAACATTCTGTATTTATAACAAACATCTGGCACACCTGAAGCCATCCTAATGGAACCAAAGTTGTAAAACGTGAAGTATTGCCATTATAAACTAACCGAAATTATGGTTAGTTCTCTAGAAAGCTATAACTAGGTCACATTTTCGTTGTGTTCACAAATATCTTCCTCATTTATTTCAGTAAAATATTCTGACATGCAAAGTCAGACATATTTCTAGCAGTAGTCTGTTAGTTAACTCCCTAGTTATCAACTTCAGTGTTGCCACAGAGTTCTTATGAACAAGTAGATCGCTAACATTTTGTATTCAGGACAAAAGGGAGGCACTCTTTAATGCCATGTTAAATTACATCATTGATGACTTCTGAAACAGGGAGTCGCGCAAGTTCCAGTCCCAGCCAAAGAATGGGCCAACCATGCCCAACTTTCCAAACTCTGAGACAGTTTGTAGGGTTGAACAAGTGCCGTTCTCCACCTGATGCCATTACTCCTTTCCGTTACCTAGCCCTTTGGTACATTGGAGTGCTCTCCTAGGTAGCGCTGCTTAGAAGCGTAGCCACAGCTAATTTTGAGGAGCCTACTACAGGCTGTGACTAAGTCAGAGGTAATGTCAAACACATGGAGTACTTCTCGCGTGGCTCATCACATCCCAGCACCCCAACATTTCCCCTCAAAGCTCCTATGATACAACAGAGCAATGTAGGCATCAACATTGCATGTATGCACACCAGAGGGTGACCAGAGAAGGCAAAGATTGCCCCTCTGCGTGGCGGAGGCCAGGTAGAAGGGGGGTATGTTTCAAGTATTTCTCTACATCTGAAGTACTGGTCATCCTGCTTGGAGTGGGCACACAGTATTCAGGTAGGCAGCTCAACTACTTTAATCACCAATGTAGGACTAGCTTGGTAGTCCTTGATTTTTAACAGGATAACTGTCGCAGTTACAAAGAAGAAAGGGATTAGGCCACCATTCTCAAGTCAGATTGTGTGGAAGACATCAAAGTGACAAGTACATCCAGTAGGAGAGGGCCATGGTATTAAGAGAATGGAGCTTTCCTTCTCTCTCAAGGATTGGCTATGCCCATCCTCAAAACATGTTGAGGGGGCAATACATGCAGCTTTAAGGACCGATCTAGAGATTTTCTGCGAGGACCCTCTGCTGACAGAAGGGACCTGCTGCTGCAGGTTTAACCCTCAATCATTATCTGCATCAGGATGAGCAGTATGGAGTCTAACAAGGGACAGGACCTTCCCTGCCTGCAAAGTCACACCTGTCACTGCGCACTGCTCTACGAGGCATTCCATTGCCCCTTGATCTTAGAATCAACCAGCATACAACTGCTGATGCGCATTAAACTGCATGCTCTTCAGCCCTTTTTCCACTTCTAACAGGGATAACCTTAGGGATGAGTAAAGTGACATTCCCAATGGGCTTGACCACGGCAAAAGGTAAACTTGGCAATGCAGAAAAGGGGTGTCACTGCACTCTATTCTGCATCACTCAAATCTACGCCACTTAATTCGACTCCTGTCTACTCTAGATCGCTCTACTCTATGCCAATGCACTCTACCCCACACTACTCTTCTATGTACCGCTGCACTCATCGCCACTGCACTCTACACTACTCTGAAACAATCTACTCTACACAACTCTATTCCGCTCTGCAACATTCCACTCCATGCCACTGCATTCTACCCTGCGCCACTCCACTGCAGTCTACACCACTCTACTCTATTGCACTAAACACCACTTTACTCAAAACCAATACACTCAACGCCAATCTAAACTACTGTTCACCACTGAACTCTATGGCTCCACACTCTACACCTCTACTCTGCACCACTCTACTTTATGCCTGTGCACTCTACTATGTGCCTCTGCACAACGCCTCTACTGTGCACCACGCTATTCCATGCCAGTGTATTCTACTATGCGCCTCTGCACTCTACACGTCTGCACCACTCCATTCTACCCCAATTGCACACGGTCACTCTACTCTGCAAGACTGCACTCTACTCTACTCTACCGTGCACCACTCCTCTCTACGTCACTGCACTCTACCCCCAATGGACTCTACACCACTTTACTCAAAGCCAATGTATTATATGCCAATCTACTCGGCAACACTGTACTTTACACCACTTAACTAATGTCCACTCTGCGACACTCCACTGCATTCTAAAATGCTCTCCTCCATTAAACTCTGTTTAACTTACTGTATGACACTCTACTGCACACCACTCCACAACACTACTCCACTCTATGCCTTTCGACACTACTCCACTCTACGACGCTCTACGCCACTACACTGCACTTTATTCTACAACACACTACACCACTTTACTACACCGCTCTACGCCACTATGACATTCCACTCTCATACACTACTCCACTCTATGCCACTGCACAATTTACTCAATTTCAATTTCAAAGTGCTTTATCCGGTTTGTAAAGAAAATACAACCATATAGCAACAAACATAAAAATGTACACAATACTAAAGCAAGTTACCATGATTATAAAAACATAATGCATCAGGATAGATCTCATAGTAGTAAAAACCCTATACAGTTAATTCTGTATCTAATATACATTTGGCAGCATTTATAGAACATAAACCTTAAAACATTTGACAAATGCATTTAACTGTAATATTGACAATTATACGACCTTTAGTTATGTGCAAATATGCAGTTAAAGTGCCAAGTTTCGACGCTATGTGCAATTTAGCAAATCAAGAGAAAGGTTCGGCAACATCCTTCCTAAAGTGCAATATGCAATTAGCAGCACTTAATCTAACTAAACACAGAAAAAATAAAAATAGATAAAAATAGATAAAACAGAGTGCAAGTGCTATGCCATTCCAACAGTGCATATTATACAATAGAAGCAATTAATCCAACATACATGTATGTGCAAATTAGCATAATAAAGTGCATGATGTCAACAACAGCTTATTTTAAAGTGCACAGTACATTTAGCAGCTAGAAAATTCATATAATTATTGATTTTCTTGCAAAAATACATTTTAAAATATAAGTGCACAATTTACTCCACTCTGTGTCACTCTAATCCACAATCCTCTAGTCCACTCTATATTACTCAACTCTACGCCCTTCCACTTTATGACACTCTACTCACTCCACAACACTTTACACCACTTTACGCCCGCCACTCCATGACACTATACTTCATGACACTCAACTCTATACCACTCTACGGCTCTCTATGCCGCTCCATAACACTCTTCTCTTTCACTTTACGACACCCTGCTCCACTATCATTTACCCCACTAACTTTAACCATGCTGAACAGCAGCCACACTGGTGTACAACAGGGCTAAGATATACTCGCAAAGTGACTAGCTCCTCCATAGGCGAAATCCAATAGCTTTGCCAATGCGTGTTTCCTTCAAGCATGTTCCTAGTCAAGAGCTCTGCCTCACAGCCCAGCCCATACCTTCTCTTTCACAGCAGAGAGCACACCCAACAATTTACCAGTTCCACAGGGTTTGTGAGCAGCTATTCTCAAAACTCCGCTAGAGGTACCTTATTTAGGTACACCATATTTTAGCTCTGGACTCCTTGCCCTAATGGTGCCTATTACTCTCACTGCAACTAAACCATGAGGCTGTCATGCTGGTAAAGGAGGAGCACCAACCATCCTATACCCTCTGACAGGGAAGTTTCTTTACTAAACATAGCTGAAACATATAAACAGATTATTCTGACAAAGTTGTAGAGTGATGAAGATGTGTTGGTAGGGAAGAGGTTTACTGAGAAAGCAAGGAGGAGGTGCTCTTCTGCCTCCCAGTACTGCTTACAACTGTCAACCTTCTAACCACCTTACATCTAGAACTAACTCCATGCCAACCAGCTAACCTGAATACCACAAATCCTCCCTCTTAATAATGCATTATACATAATACAGCAGAAAATTACACAAACTCTAGAATAAAATAAAAAGACAATAATAATAAAAATATTATCACAAAGATCAATCGTCACAAAACTATGGAGCATGTAACTACGCCCCCCCCACCCCATTACAAAATCTTGAAACTTCTACGATAGAACAGTAGATGTCTCCAGGCGAGTGAAGACCCCAGGTTTTGCAGGCAAATCAATGAACCCATTATTGCTCGACTAAGCAAAGCTTCCAACAGGTTATCCATCACCGGACTATAGTCATGGTTTTCCCCATCTTCACACTCATTACTGGGTACAATATCATCACTATGAATCTCAATATACCCAGACAACCCGGCATCCTTCAGCACATGTTCATTTTCCTGGCACAACCACACATAAGATTTAGTAATATATTCATGAAAAGTCACATCAAGTTTCTAAGTCAAAACCTTATTACATCTCAACAGTCTTCTAAAGTGTCAAACCTTTCTATCACTCACCGCTGACTTTGAGTAAACTTTCTTCACTTTAAGTGGGTCAGAGTGATTACTTCAACCTTTATTAGTTTGAATATCAAGTCTGACCCTTATCCAAACACCTGGTACCAAGCGTACGTGTTTCACATCATGTTTCTTGTTGTAAAACTCTTTATACACGCTTTTCACCTTCACTAAGTTACCCTTGACAACAGAGGGAGACCCTTTGCTCTGTACCTTCATATTCATCCATGCAGTGGTGTCCTTGGTAAATGGTTCTCTTCCCCTCAAAGTCCTTAAGATTGTAACCAGTCACGGTAGGAGTGATTCTGTACGCCCATATTACGCTTCCCAACTCTTTTCCCCAATCCAGGCCAGATTTAGTGATAGCTTGCACACTACCCATCATCACTATTAAATTGTTCTACAGAACAATTTCGGGCAGGATGATAAAGCAGAGTCTGTTTGCCTATAAAGCCATTTCTGGACAGAAAGGTCACCAACTTGTCAGCAATAAATTGTGGACCCTTGTCACTCAACAAGGATATGGGACTTCCCTCCCTCAAGAACATTTTCTCTAGGAAGGAAACTACTGTAGTCATATTTACCTTATTGCAAACTTCAAACCACAGCCATTTGGAGTACAGGTCCAAGAGAACAATTACGTATTTAGACACACCCCACAAGTCTTAAATTGGCCGAAGCACATCAATTCCCTACTCATCCCAGGGATTTTCCAGACACTTGTCATTTCCTAGAGAAGGTCAGAAAACTGACAGATATTTATACGAATTAACACAATAAGCATTAGCTCTTGCAAACCTATATGCATCTACAACTGGCCACCAATATGAGGTCTTCACTCTTCTCTTCAATTTGACTAGCCCAAAACATTTCCTTCTCAATCACAGAAAAGTTCTGCTCAGCAGGATACAAGAAATGAGACGCCTATGCCACAGTACATTTAGAGGGATTAGCAGAAATCTGTGTCAATACAGCACTTAGTCCCGTGCCACTGGCATCAGTCGTCACAACACTGCAGGTACTAGTATCAAACCCTTGTAAAAGGACTGTAGCACAAATAACCTGTTTAATAGTCTCAAAGTCCTTATGCAATTCTTCACTCCACTTAAACTCTTGCCGCTCTTCCAATAATTGCCTAAATCCTCACACATTTGGAATAAAATTCTAATAATCAAAAAAATCTGATCTGACCTCCTCCTTGGAAGATGGTATTGATGTGTTGCTAATCGACTTATTGATGTTCCTTTTTGGAAAAATACCCTCTCTACCAACTTTACAGACCGAATGGCGTACTTGCACTTCCTCGGTTCAGCAGTCAACCCCCTTAGCAGCTAGTCTTTCTAAAACAAACTTCAACCTGTGGTCATGTTCTTGTTTGTCTCTACCATTAATGAGTATATTATCTTGTAAGTAAGTTACACCTTTGAGGTCCTTAAATAATAAATACATTAGTATAAATACATCCAATGATTATGCCTAAATACTCCGTGGACATGGTGGTGGCAGGGTTCAAGTAGTTTGATAACAAACCTGGTCCGGCAGGCTGATATGTGCCCAAGATGGAGCAAAAATCCCTTGAAAACATCTGGTACATTTGTCTTGAGCTGGGGAAGGTCCCTACTCAGTACTTAAAGGACACACAAGGTGGTCGGTGCTTTATTTTCTTTCTCTGGAACAAGGGATGGCAAATGAGGACACAAAAAAAAAAATAATAATAATAAATAAATAAATAAATAAAAAATACATTTGACACTGGAACACAGCTGCAGTCAACGCAAGACCGAATGCTATGCACACAAATCAGTAACACCCAAATGGTGTGATGAATGAGGGTAAACTTCTGCTAGCCTGGTGAAGTGGAATCTGGTGATAAGCAGACGTTAGACCGATTGTGGAAAGCCACTAGACACCTTTAGTTGTTGCCAAAAGCTCATTGATCCAGAAAGTGGACACTCATCCACCACAATGTTTTAGTTGAGATCCCTAAGATCAATGCACAATCTTATCTGCTTGTTGGACTTTCGAGTCACAACCAAGGGTGCCAACTATTCTGCACTTTCCACTGGTTCAATAATTCCATTTCTCTCCAATGTATCTCACTTTTCCATCACAACCTCTCTCAAACTCGGGGTACATTTCTCACTTTATGAGACACTGGTTCCGCATACTCCAACACGATCCTCTGCGTAAATCCATCCCACACAGAACACTGCACAATAGCATACAATGAACCTGAGTACGCAACAATTTGTATACCCACTCCGCCAATCCTCATCCAACATGATGATTTCTTCGTAGCAATGCTATCAATTTCCATCAATGCTCAGGATGCTGTCATCACACAGCAACTCGTTCTCCACCTCATGCTCCATATCAGGAATATCCATCACAAGTTTCATAGTGGCACTTCCATTCCTTTTCCTACATACCTCCGCCAAATGACTGGTGAGCCAACAATAGAACATTTGGACCTTAACGCCTGGCAGTTTTTGTCTAGTTAAATATCTCTTATTGCAACCCCTGAAACAAGTTGGGCGTTTGTCACTTTTAGAATTGTCATTTACAGATTAGTGACAAAGCTCTTTCCAGGTGGTTTCCAGTTCATCTCCCCACCCGATGGACTTGAAACATTACTGAAACACATTCTACTTCCTCCTTGCTATAATGCAGCTTTAGCACCCTTTTTGGACATCTCTGCCTTCTTGAAAATGGCAATAATTTCATGTAATAAAGCATCACCACACATCCAGAACTTCTCTTGAATACTAGAATTATTAGCATGCATAATGATTTGGTCCCGAATTAGTTTGTCATGCAAGGGAACAAACTTGCATGAAATTGTGAACTTCCTTAGTGCAGATCAGGCCCAGTTCTAGCGGGTGGGCCGGGTGGGCCAGGCCCACCCAAAGATGAGCCTGGCCCACCCAAACAGGAGCCTTGGCCCTCGCAGTGAGGGCTTGAAGGCAGGCGTGCAACGCACAGGTCTTGTGTGTCTGCCCGGGGAGACAGCTTCCCGGGCGCACACACACACACACAGACAGTTTAAGATTATTGCAGCATGGTGAAAGGGCACAAATCCTTTCTTTGACAAAGGTAACCTTTGATAACCTTTGCCTACGGCCCTGCTGCGTTGATATTTCTTTTTCTGTACTGCGCAGGGGAAAAGTGGTCTGTTTGTTCCTAGTCACACCCTGACCCCTGCAGCTGCTTATCACACCAGGCTGTGACACAAAGTTTGACTAATGGAGTAGGTAAGAGAATGTGTTACAAAAAAAATTCTTTTTCAAATCTGACAGCCCCAGCAGGACACATACTTCGTATGTGCTTCATTTAAACAGTTTTTATCATTTCATCATAGCCGATGCTGGTCAACAACAAAACAATACAAAATGCCCAGATAAAGCTGGTGATTAATGATCCTGCTTTAGAGCAATCGTTTGTCTGTTAGTATTTTTTAAATGCAGATGCACTGTATTTTATGTGGATAGCTCAGTGGGTTACTGCCTTTGTCACAGAGATCCTTGTGTTACTTCAGAAGTTACAATCCTGACAAAAGGCAGTGAACAATGAACTGCAACCAAAGAGCTGCAAACAAACATGAATGGTATAATTAGAACTTCGCTTTTTAGGTCTCGCGACCTATCAATGCGCGCAAGCACATTGAGCAGAGCGAGAATTCAAGTGCTCGAAATCCTCGTCAAACCAAGGGATTCTTGCGCTGTTGTTTTCATTAAGTTCGCGTGAATCATGTGACCAAACAAGCATGCGCATTCACGGCCGCACAGCACATCAAAGGGCTTCGCCCAGCGTGTGCTGTGCGGCTTCTCCTCCCCTAATTACCAGCTTCCCCCATGTCTCCCTTGTGTGCTTCTCTCGTAGGCTCTCCCGCCCCCATCCGGCTTCCCTCCGGCCATTTGCCACACTCCTTGCCTCTGTCTTGCCTCCCCCTCCATTCTCCTCCCCTCTCTCGCATTCCCGCCCCCATCCGGCTTCCCTCCGGCCACAGTACTGGCACTTTAATTTTAATCTCATCTCTAACGTGAGACTTGTTTGAATAGAACACGAGGGTAAAAGGAATCTATCCAAACCTCCCATTCAGATTCCATTCAAATCACTCCAGATCCCGTAACCAGTATCTTTAAACAACCAGTGCAGCGCTTTTCACGTTTCTTCAGCTGCCGCCACCGGCGCCGCTATGATGCCATATCTCCCTTGTGTGCTTCTCTCGTAGGCTCTCCCGCCCCCATCCGGCTTCCCTACGGCCATTTGCCACACTCAAACACTCACACCCAGTCATAAGCACTTTTAAAAAGTATCTTGAAAAGAGGACACTCCTTTCGGGATCAGAGGTGTGAGATGCTGCATCACTATGGCAAGAGTGCTTTGTGCATGACCCTGAATCCATTCCCAAAACTGTGGTTTTCTGCATCCATGGCACACAGGGATATTTCAACAGCTGAAATGTCCATTAGAACTGTTATTTTATATTGTGGCTTGTATCAAACCGCTGCTCTGCAAGGCGCCACGTTCTGCACAAAGCAAGAACTAATTGCCAGCTTATGAACCTCCTACACAAGATTCTCTTAGCAAACACACCACAGACTACACGTATATGGGTTTTAGGGATGCCTGCAGACCTAATCACCTCACAATTATCCCATATTTACATACGCCTTACCAAGCCTGCGCCAATGGCAGCAGAGAGATATAGCACATACGTGTAGACTGATCACACAGATGTGTGCATAAAACAGTAGAGACGTCCTACTACACAGACATGAAAGCCTCAGGCATGAGATAGCAGAGTTACCTTTCTGGCTACACTGTTCGTAAGACAGGAAGGTTATCCCTCAAGTTACACTGACCTTACAGGCTCAAGTGTGAGGCAGCAGAGCTCTCACTGAGTTTATGCAGCTATTTCAAACTCAGGGCTAAAACAGTGGCACTATCTGTGAGGGTTATACAGATATTTAAGACTCGGCCTTCAGACAGCAGAGCTGTCCTTGAAGTCACATATAGCAGACAGCAGAACTATCTCTTAGGTTACACCCATTTTCCATGCTCAGGCCTGCGGCTGCTGACTACCCCATGGTGCACAGATCGGTTAGGTTTAGGCCTGGGCCAGCACACTCCGCTTCAGACAGGAGATCTACAAATCAGGTTACAGAGATTTCACCGGCTCGGGTCACGTCAGGTCACAGTTATCCCTAAAGTTATGCAGAACTTGTATGCGTGAACCTAAGGCAGCAGAGCTGCCCTTCATATTATACCGATCCGATGGGCTTATTCTCAAACGACACCTTTGATCCAGGTGAAAAGATATGAAAAGGTTTAAATACTAGATGTATAGCTGCCTATGCTGCAGGGGTCCAAGGGGATTAGGCTATAGACCGCAAGCCTATCCCTCAATATTACACGGACAGAGTGCAGAATCCCTGCTAGGCAGATCTACTCTTCAGGTTACACAGATCTTGCTGAATCATGCTTTAGGTAGCCAAGATACTCCAGGTCACAGATCTTGCTGACTAAGCACCTTTCTGCAGCACTGGAGACGCCTGGAAAGATTACAAGACACCTGTGTGATTTTGGACACGGTAGTAGCCGAGCGCTATAAAAGACCCGAATAACATAACATAACATAACAGTCCATGGTCAGGTGGAGGTAGTAATGAAGAGGGATTCTCCCTGAGGGCTCGCACAAAGGGAGCCCGAGAAGTGTCACTTGCCTGATACTCCCACCTCAGAAACCTCCTCTTCCCATCAAAGGAACATTACACGGAAAAAACACTTTTTGTGAGTGATAATATTAAAAAGAGATTTGGAAAAGAGTGAGTTTTACTGGGCCTTGTAAGACTAAGAAGAGATAAAGGAGGGCACTTAAGCAGGCCTGCCTAGACATATATGCGACAAATCGAGCCCGCAGTGGCCCACCCAAATGCGTCCTTGGCCCACCCAATTAAAAATTCCTGGAACCGGGCCTAGTGCAGATGTGTACCCTCACACTGTTTCAGTTTTTACTTTGCTTCTGTTGAGAAAAAAGTTTATCTGTCAATGGCTGTGCAGACAGAAAGTTGGTAGTAGCAGTCTAAATCCTATAACGTATCCTTAAACACATCTGTTTCTGCACATATTCTTGTCTTCTTTTCCATCTGACTAAATACACATAAACCTTCAGGACCCAAAATGAGCAATAAACTTTTTTTCACATGGGGTTTGTGATTAGAGCGTTCCGATGAGCGTGTGCGCATCACCAATGGATAAGCTGAAGAGTTCCGATGAGGGTGTGCGCAACACCAAGGGATAAGCTGAAGAGTTCCAATGAGGGTGTGTGCATCACCGATAGATACGCCTCAGAGGTGCCACAGCCGCAACCCCTGTGGAGTGCAAGTCTCTGTTGCTGTTGTGTTCACTGAAGAACATATTGTACTAGAAAGAGCATTAACAAACAGCCAAGTCCAGAGAGGAACGTATTGTACAAGGCAGCAGTTTTAACAAGCGGATGGGCCTCAATTGTGTACCATGCGGACTTTTATCGCGGGATCCTTCAGTTGAGGATCACGAGGAACGAGCTCACTGAGGCTTGCGGAACGTGCACTAAGCAGTTGTCACTGGAAATGGGCGGGTCATTTGACGTGCATGTGCTGAGTGGCCTACAACCCCCACTCCAAGGCCAAAACTTTGCCCGAACTCACATTCAACCAAAATTCTTTCGGTACACTCGGGCTCGCCAAGGGGTGCTGGCACAGTCAAAATCCCCCACTCTTCCCTCCTGCAACACCGGCGTCCTCCTCGCTTACTCTCTCACCATGGACACCACACAGATTCTTCAGTGAATGGCAGGAACAAAGGTACGATCCTTGTCACCAAATTTGTAAAGTGATGAAACCATATTGGTAGGAAATATGTTTATTGAAAGAGCAAGCAGGAGGCGCCGTTATGCCTCCCAGTACTGCTTACAACTGTCAACCTTCTAACCAAATTACATTCTAAAACCAACACCGTGGCAACCAGTTGTCCTGGATAAAGGTAGCAATTGTGGACACAGTAAGTATCAGTATCACAGCATTTTGAAAAATCATTAAACATCCAAAACTCAGAAACCAAGAAAACCCAACGAAAGTAGTTTATATAAATATTCAGCATGTGGCAAGCAGGCAGTTGCAAAGATTCTCAGAATCTCACACCTTTCTGTGGCTAGGAGTAAGTGCCAAGATAATGTTTACAACAGGGGACTCGATGTACAAAAGTGTGTACGCTAAGAAATTATTTCAACAAGGAATAATCAATAGCTACGCTCCCTTGCCAAATCTGAGATTTGTAAGCAAGCACCTTCTAATAGTAACCGAAACAGGAAACTCACAATAAGGGACGAGGTACGCAAGGTATAGTGACTGTGAATGCGGAACACAAATAATCATATTTACAAAAAAGTTGTAGTTTTAATTTGCCTCTCTGACATTTTTCATCCCAAAGAGTACTTAGAAAGCTCAGGGTTTTAGCGTTTCTTAACTACCTAAACACGTGTTATTTCTTTGTATTGACTGAAAAGCAAAGCCGTAAAATAACACTTATTCTCTCCTGAGCATCTACTACCGTTTTCCACTGCCTTGTGCATCCAAAAAAAATAAGGGGATCTTCAAGAAGCCGATTTTGTTGTTCTTACATACATAGGCTGGTTTGGCAAAACTCAACGCCGAAGCGCAGACCCCACCGCCTCTCAAAAATGGCCTGTTTACAGCCAGCTGATACGGTTTGTTTACTTTCCTTGGTACTTAAAAGGAACAGCAAAGTCTTAAATAACGTCATAACATATACACGGCAACCACTTCCAGCGTTCTGCCATTTGAGCGGACAGGCCTGAAACGAAGCACCCCATTTGAAGTGGCAACCAGAAGTATACCTTACAAACTAGGACATCCCGTGATCTGCCTTCAAATGCTATGCGGTGAGAAGGCGTCCACCCATTTAAGGGCCCGGCCCTCTTTATGCCCTGCCTTACCAAATGAGGCTGGCTGAAGCCGAATCGAAGAGGACTGGCCAACAAAAGTAGAATTAGCCCCTTCAAAAAGTTGGACTGATGCCCTACAAACTGGAAAAAATACACCTCCTATTCATACCCGGAGGAGGGCGGGGTATAGTTAAATGCAGGCTATATCCTGGGGCGTGATGTTTATCTAAAGACATGGGCATATGTGCGAACTGGTTACTTACATTAATTGAGGTTAGCCTTCCATAGAGACAAATCAAAATTTAGATGAGAGAATTGCTAACTTCCATTTTAGGGAGAAGGGAGTAAGAAGTCTGCTTACATGGTAAATTCCGGGGCTGTCAAAATCAACGTTCGAATTTAGAAGTTTAATGAAAATTAATAGGCTTTTCTACCTTCTCTTTTTTAGTTTTTGGAGGTCCCAAAGCTTTGAAACGGATCCAATGTAGGATGCAATGTATGCCTACGAACATTGTGCTTTTTGAAACAAATGGCTTGAGTATGTACATTAGGCCTCTCATGAATGAGTTGTCAAAGACTGAGTACTGTTTAAAAACAAAACGTAAGTTATCTGTTAATTAATTACAGTTACCGTACTTCTCTCTGGTAAAAGATTCAGGTGCACCCTTCAAAGGACACAAAACAGCCTTTCTTCAAACTAACAGCCTTTCTTCAAGCTATCTTAACGAGAAACAGACTTGTCATTTCTTAGCCTGAAAACAATACCTGTAAAACTTGACTGGAGAAACAATTTTTAATAGTATAATTGTACGAGACAAGTGGCGGACAAAGGAGGGGGTACCAAGTAGGACACTAGAACTCAAGACGTTTGTCCGCCAGATCAAGGGAATCCGCTTAGCCTTTGCCACTGGACTGTAGTAATGAACCAGAGAGAGATAACTACTCTCAGTGTGGACTGTGAGGGGTATCCACTGACCCTGGGTCAGGCAATGCAGGACGAAGGTGTGGAGAGCCACCCACTGTACCTGTGACAACACTTGACTAGATTAGGGCCAGAGATCAGCCCACTGGACACACCCCCAATAGTGCACCCCCCCACCATCAAAAAGTTCGCCGAGACTCTCGCTAACACTGACAGCCCACCACAATGGCAGTTCACACCTGCTGTAATAGTCCCTGAGTTGCAGCAGCTAAGCGAGCGCCTCTACCGCAAGGACGAGCAGTGAGCAGTCCCTTACCTGCCCGCGGCCCCTGCAATCCTCTCCGAAGATGGCGGCAGCCCGTCTAAGCAGTTCCCGGGGTGGAGCAGGGCAAGAGACAGCCGACAACAACCGGAACACCGCGCACGCGCATCACAGAAGGTTAAGGTGCGTGCGACATCGGAGACTACCAATACACTCCCAGCTTTCTGACTAACCACGTGACCGGAAACGAACTGTGCATCTGTCATCCTTGGCATTCACGTGACATTGCATGGGACTACACTTCCCAGCAGCATATGTGATAAGAAGTGGAATGCAGAAATACGACTGCATAGTGTTTGGTTCCCCGATAGCGAAGCATCTTTTGGGCGTTCTTCGCAGCAACGCGTCCTGACGGCCACATGCAAAGTTTGTATTCTATTGGGTAATTGCGCCTCGATTTGCAAGCTACCGTTTTGGAGCGTGACCGGCAGTGTGTACACTAAAAGTCCTAAAAGAAAGGGGGGGACTAACCAATTTCGGCATTATGCTGAATGATATAATGGCACGTGACATCATCACAAGAAGTGACATCGCCTCTTAAGACCTCACACATATGTTTATTTTTTTTTTTTTCATGGTTAACATCTCTGTAATTTTTTATTGTATATAAAAAAAATATATATTTACATGGAGCATACATGAGTGGCGGAAAGGAAGAGGAGAAAAAGAAAAGAGAAAAAAAGAAGGCGCGGGGGGGGGGGTATAGTGATATTGTCCCGCAGTAGTTCGTTCCTTGCCATGGTGCGTGGGGTCGCGTGGGGTCGGATAGTTCTACTGGTCCAAAAAGGAATAAGAAGTCCGTTATCCGAGTCATGCTTGGCGTTGTCTTCTTTCCCCCCTTTGATCTGCCTGGTGGGTATAGCACCCCGGACGATAGAGAGGGTAGAGAGTGATAGAGGTAGGAGATAGGAGGAGAGTGTTCTTCCTAGCCGGTTTCTCTTGTTGGAGTGTCGGTCCCTGTGGTGTGTCCCTCGGTGGCTGTGTAGTGTCTGGTGTCTGCGCCTAGGGGGGTTTGTGTGATGAAAGGTAGAGGTCTAAGGGCCTCCACATGTTTGATTGCCTGTGTGTTTTCGGTGTATATTTCGCTGTAATGTTGTCTGCCCCTCTTAGGAAAGTGACCCAGTTGAGCCACGCCTGTGGTGTCGCTTTTGTGGTGTCTTTCCAGTTACTTAGGATTATTTTGACTGCAGCCGTCAACAGTAGGTCAATGAGGTCGCGGTCTTCTGTCGTTGTGATGGACGGGGATGCAAAGCCCAGGACTAGACTTGGAAAATCTATGTGTATGGCTACACCAGTGATGTCATTGATAAGCTTCCCCGTTCTATTCCAGAAATCCTTGATCTGAGGGCAGCTGAGTAAGAGATGCTCTAAATCCCCTCTACCTTCGTTACAGTTCCAGCATGTGTCGCTCTCTCGGATCCCCAGGGTGGATAGGCGGGCCGGTGTCCAGTAAGCCTTGTGCACTAACCAGTATTTGGTCTGATTCAGTGAAGCAGTTACCTTTTTCCTAGTGGTAGATCTCCACAATTCGGCCTTTTCTGTTTCGCCTAGTTCCTTCCCTGCTACAGTCCCCCAGAAGTTTGTGACCTTGTCATTGAGTTTGGTGTATTTGGGGCGTAGGGCTCTGTAGAGGTGTGCTATTTGGTGTCCTGTTTTGTTGAGATTGGCTGCAAGCTGTGAGAGCGAAGGTGTCTGGCTTGTGAGGTTTGCCTTCCTAATAGCTACTTTTATTTTCAGGAAGTTGTATAGTTCTATGTTTTGTAGGTTGTGCGCTTCCTTGAGTGTGTCAAACGTTGTGTTCTCGCCTTGCCTTAGAAGGTCGTGGGCCGTGGAAATTCCCTGTCCGTACCACACAGGCATGTCCAGAACCTTATCCCTGTATTTTAAGGTGGGGTTGTGCCAGAGGGATTCAAATTGGCCTCCCCTGATGCTTGTTGGCAGTGTTCTGTCGACGCTCAGTAGAGCTGTCTTTGTGTTCTTGAGGACGGGGTTCTCCCTCACTGCTGGGTGGCGTGTGGCTGTCAGGAGTGTTATGGGGTTCATGCCTTTTAGTAGGCCACGCTCAAAAGATAGCCATGCTGGGGTGTATTCCTTTCTTGGGTCTAGCCAGTGTAGTCCCTGTCTAGCTATGCATGCCGTCTGGAATCGCTTGAAATTCGTTATGTTCAGGCCGCCTTGTTCTTTAGATAGCCTTAGCTTGTGTAGGCTTATTCTTGGTTTCTTCCCCCTCCAAAGGAAGCTGTTTAGTATCTTGTCAAGTGTCTTGTGGAAGCTCTCTGTGTTAGTCAGTGGGAGCATTGTTAGCATATAGTTGACCATCGGTGAGAGCATCATTTTGATTGCTTCTATCCTTCCCCACCATGTTGTAAACTTGGGGGACCACCCTTCTACTTTGTCCTTGATTTTCTGTATCGTTGCGTGCTCGTTGTGTTCCAGTGTCATTCTTAGGTCCCTCTCGAAGAGGATGCCCAGATATTTTATAGGTTTTGGTTGCCATGTTAGTCCTGATGTTCCTAATACTGTTCTTGTTGCGTGGATGTTTAAAGGTTTGCATTCAGATTTGTCTCTGTTAAGTTTGTACCCAGAGACCTTGGCGTAGTTGTCGATGGTGTCAGTCAGTGCTTTTATGGATCTCTCTGGGTCTTCCGTGACTATTAGTACGTCATCTGCGTACGCCGCTAGCTTGAAAGTCTCTCCCCCTATTGGTATCCCTACAATGTCCACATTAGTTCTGATCATCGTTAGGAGCGGTTCTATGGCTAGCAGGAATAGGGCTGGTGACAGGGGGCATCCTTGTCTAGTTCCCCTTCCCAAGTTGAGTATGTTTGATGTGCCTCCGTTGATCACCACCCTTGCTTTGGGGTTCTCATATAAGGCCATCACCATCTTCCTATAGTTTGGACCTAGCCTGAATTTCCCCATACACTGATCCAAGAAGGGCCATGAGACTCTATCGAAGGCTTTCTCAGCATCTAAGGCTATCATGACTGCTGCGTTGTCGCTACGTGAGGAGTGGTTAATTACGTGGCATAGGAGTCTCGTGTTGTCATGTGACATGCGGTTTTTAAGATAGCCTACTTGCGAGTTGTGTATGAGTTTCGGAAGGTATGCGTTGAGTCTATTGGCTAGTATTTTTGCGTAGATTTTGCAGTCTACATTGATGAGGGAGATCGGTCTAAAGTTCTTCGCCTCTGTTGTGTCTTTCCCTTCCTTGGGTATCACTATTATATTTGCCTCCGCCATTGAGGGTGTCATGTGTCCACTCTGGGCGCATGCTGTGAATACCTCCCTCATTGTGGGTTTGAGTATGTTCAGGTATTGCTTATAGAAGCCAGCTGTGAAACCGTCTGGCCCCGGTGCCTTGTTATCTTTGAGGCTTTGCGTGGCTCTCTCTATCTCATCCTCCGTTATGGGCATTTCCAGGATGTCTCGTTCTTGGTCTGTCAGTGTGGGTGTGGCTATGTTCGCTAGTAGTTCTTCCCCCCCATCATTTTGCAGTGTATCATCTTTTGTGTACAGTCCCTCGTAGAAGTCCCTGAAGACTTCTAGGATTTCTTTGTTTGAGGTCTGGGATATGCCGTGTTTGTCTTTGACGGCTCCTATCGTGTGGTGTCTCTGCTTTCCTCTCAGGTAGGACGCTAGGTTTTTGCCCGCTTTGTTTGCGGTACATAGATTAATTGATTTATATTTATTGATCCAAGTGCCCGCCCTCTCGCTCAGTATTCTGTTCAGTTCGTACTTTAATTTAGTTAGGTTTGTGAGTGTGTTCCTGTCCTCTATTCTGGCTATGTGGCTGTTCTCAAGTTTTTTAATTTCCTTCTCTAGGTCTGCAACTTTCTTGTTCCTGTCTTTGTTCATCCTTCCTTTGACTGTCATGACTGTTCCCCGGATGGTGGCCTTCAGGGCGTCCCATAGGACTTCCCTGCTTGTGTTTGGTTTATCGTTTAGTAGTAGGTATTCTTTTATTGCCTCCTCTATTTTGGCTCTCGCTGGGGCGTTTTGGAGCAGACTGTCATCGAATCGCCATCTGCGGGTCGGCTCGTCGTTGTGTCTGCCCGATAGTGTTAGGCTTATGTGTGAGTGGTCTGATATAGTTCTGGGTCCTATTTCCGTGTGGTCTATGAGGTGAGTATGTGTTTCTGACATCAGAATGTAATCGATTCGGCTGTATGAGTTGTGTGGGTTGGAGTAGAAAGTATACTCCCTGGCGTCTGGGTTACTTATGCGCCAAGGGTCTCTTAGACTTAGTTTGGAGCAGAGATTCTTAAGGATGTGGGGATTGTTTGTTGATTGGCTTGGTCTGTATGGATGCTTATCAATTGCTGGGTCTAGGACTTGGTTCATATCCCCCGCCACGATCAGCAGGTCTCCTAGAGGTAGTGAGTACAGTTGTGCGCCCACCCCCTCCCAAAAAGTTTTGTCGTCACTGTTGGGACCATATATGTTAGCTACATGGAATGTCTCCCCCGTCCTTCTGAGTGTCGTGATAAGCATTCTCCCTTGCGTGTCTGCTTGACAGTCTACCACTTCTATTTTGGAGTGTTTGCTTATAATTGTTACTACCCCATTCTTCTTATTCTGTGCTGGTGAGCCCTGCACCTCACCTATCCAATTGGCCCCTATGCGGCTGATGTCCTCTGCTTGCAATCTTGTTTCTTGGAGTATATATATGTCGCTCTTAAGTTTCCTAAGGTGTTCGAGTACTTTCCTCCTTTTCACCGGGCTATTCAGACCCTTGACGTTTAGGGACACTATCTTGATGTCAGACGCAATGCTACTCTTGTTGCTGTTTATCATTTACAATGCTCTGGTTTTCGCATTTGCAGTGGCCTTTCTCTGCGTCTTTTCGGTCTGTGTGTGGGGCCATCCCCCTTCTCCTGCGTGTACTTCTCCCCCGTGTGAGTATAAAGAGAAAGATAGAAGGATAGAAAGATAGAGTACAGATGATAGTGAGTAGACCCATGTATGTGCTCCCCGCTCCCCCCGTTCTTTCCCCCCCTCTCCCCCGATTGTCCCTCCCCCCCTCCCTTACTTGCTGAGTGGGTGTGCGACGACAAAGTTCCTTTGCTCCGCGTCTTTTCCCTGAGGTAGTGTCGGTTTTCTTCCTTGATGTAGCTTGATTGAGGTGGAAATGGTACCAAGGACAGAGCCTGGCACCCTGCTCTGCTGCGGCTTGATTGTCTCGTTTAGATAGTGCCATGGTTGACCTTGGATTTGATGTACTAGCTGCCGCTCTTCATTCTAATTATAGTACTTTTTATTTCCCGCTGCGGGTTTTAATGAGGTAGGTATTTCCCGTATGGGTTTAATGAGGTAGATATGTTCCTTGTGCCATTGGTGATTTTATTCCTTTTCTTTTTACTTCGGCGTTTAACGCGTTCACCTATTCAGATTGTCCATTCTCATCCGGTGAGGCGCTTCTTTTCGCTGCTCCTGGGCTTCTGTTATCCTCCATCTCTTCCACGGGTGGGCCTTGCAGGTATCTCCTTAGTTCCTCCGGGCTATCAAAAATCATTGTCTTCCACTTGTCCATTACTTTGAATCTGGCAGGACCAACGAAGCTGAAGGTGGCTCCTCTTCTGCGTAGTGTTTCTCTGAGGGCCAGGAATCCCTTTCTTGACTCTACCGTGGGTTTGGAGTAGTCTTGGGTTAGAACGATCTTGCTGCCTTCCCACTTCAGGTTCTGGTTCTTTCTAGCAAAGGCGAAGATGGCGTCTGTTTGGCTTAGTCTAAGCGGGCTGCATATTATTGCTCTCGGCCCCTTTCCTGTTGTGGGCTTTCCTGCTGGTATTCTGTATGCCTTTTGCACCTCGAACCTTCTGTCGAATGTGATGCCGGTGAGTTTGGGGATCATCTCCTCTAGCATTGCTGCGCATGATCCCGCTTTGTCTTCTGTCCCCTCCGGCACTCCTAGGATCCTTACGTTGCCTCTTCTTGCTCTATCGTCCTTCTCAGCAAGCTGTTTTTGAATGGCTTTCGTGGTTTTCTGCAGCTCGGCTATGGCTTTGGTGTTGTCCCTTGTTTCATCCTCCACTGCACTTATTCTGCCTTCTGTCGCTTCGATTCTTGTAGTGGCTTTGTGGAGGTCCGCTCTTATAGCCGCCATCTCGAGCTGCATGTTCTCCACCTTGAGTTTTGTATCTTTTCCCACTTCGATCCCTTCATTTACTCTCCGCAGGATCGTTTCTAGGGTGGCCGTCTCACCCCTGTTGTTTTTCAGAGGCGACCCTTGGTTGTCTATCTTCGGTTTTTTTTGGTCACCAGCTGCTTTCCCTTCGTTGCCTGCCATTGTTATAATGCCCCTCCTTGATAGGATGCTGCCTAGCCTCCCTTCCGCTACGGTAGTCTTGGGCAGTCCTGTCGCCTTTGATGTTGTCTCTGAGATGCCTTGCAGTCTGTATCTGCTCGGTTCCCGGATGTGCCTTGTTCTGGTCTTTGCCTTAAGACCTGCCAGCGTGTGCCTTGTCTCGTTCGTGTTCTGTCTTGCTGCTTTGCCAACTGGGCGCTGGGGCTGCGTGCTTACGTCTGGCGCTCAGGGGGGGTAGGCTGGATGTTATGTTTGTTTTAACTGGCCCTGCCTGATGCCTTTAATGTGTGCTGCGCACTTGCTCTGCTCTGTGTGCCTTTAAGGGTCTTGGTCCTGCCCTTGCTGTGACGTTGTCTTTGGCCTCTCGCTGACCCCTCTGACCTCTTCTCGGCTCAAATTTGCGTTGTTTGTACCTTTTTTAATATGTTCTCGCCCTTGCTTAACTTCATGTGCTCCTTGGCGTACTCTTTTGGTGTCCGGCTTCTCTTGCTGCAGCTGATTGCGTCCTGGCCTGCTGACTGCTACTGCTTACTGCTGCTGCAGTTTTGCTGTGTGGCTGCGTGCCCCTCGTTAAGTCTCCGGACCCCGCTGTGAGTGCCGCGCCTCCTGGTTTTAATTAACTATACAATAAAGTTTCTTCTTCAGTCCTGGTGCAGTTTGCGCTGTGCAGTGAGCAGTCCCTTACCTGCCCGCGGCCCCTGCAATCCTCTCCGAAGATGGCGGCAGCCCGTCTAAGCAGTTCCCGGGCTGGAGCAGGGCAAGAGACAGCCGACAACAACCGGAACACCGCGCACGCGCATCACAGAAGGTTAAGGTGCGTGCGACATCGGAGACTACCAATACACTCCCAGCTTTCTGACTAACCACGTGACCGGAAACGAACTGTGCATCTGTCATCCTTGGCATTCACGTGACATTGCATGGGACTACACTTCCCAGCAGCATATGTGATAAGAAGTGGAATGCAGAAATACGACTGCATAGTGTTTGGTTCCCCGATAGCGAAGCATCTTTTGGGCGTTCTTCGCAGCAACGTGTCCTGACGGCCACATGCAAAGTTTGTATTCTATTGGGTAATTGCGCCTCGATTTGCAAGCTACCGTTTTGGAGCGTGACCGGCAGTGTGTACACTAAAAGTCCTAAAAGAAAGGGGGGGACTAACCAATTTCGGCATTATGCTGAATGATATAATGGCACGTGACATCATCACAAGAAGTGACATCGGCTCTTAAGACCTCACACATATGTTTAACATGGCTATCATGAATACACTTGAGTTGTGCCTGATTTAGCATTTGTTTCGTTACTTTTTTTTGGCACATCCTGAAGCAAAATCTCATTTGTTAAATATTGTAATATATTTAACAAATTAGATTTTGCTTCGGGATGCGCCAAAAAAGTAACGAAATCCCGATGCAAAATCAGGGCTTTAACTTATACATTTATTTTCATAACGCTGCCTCAAAGAAATTGGCAACAAGGAGACTCATAGCTGTAAATCTGTTCTGCTTAATTGGTGTCAACGTCTGCATTTTAAAATATCCTATGGGATTTAGACTCCTGCTGCAGAGATCTTTGTGAGCCTGGTCAATCTCAAGGAGTAATAATGGTAAGATAACTCTGGAGATAGAGAGATCTGTGTTTTGTCTAGTCCCAGTTTTAAATCAAAGTAGCATAGAGGGGTACTTTGTATCCTGCAAACCATATTATGTTACACGCAGGTGACAGATTTTCATTTTATGTAAATGGGCATGTAAGTAAGTGCTTTTAACAGAGATCCTTTTGTGACTTGCAGTTCATAAATTGTTATCATTCTAATATGGCAAAATGAGCTATGAAGGCTACTACATTTCATTCATTTCATAAATCTTTATTTCGGTAATATTATCACCATAAAAGATACACAATATACAATTCATAGTTGTTAAAAAAATAAAACATTTAAAACGTCACAATTCATCCTGATGTGAGCAAAATTGACAATTTACAAGGTTCCAGGTTTTACAGTACACTTAATGACCAGCCTTGAGGCTCTGTATCCTCAGCGTCCACATTGCACCTAAATATTTAGCTACAGCGAAAACAATGTGGTCAGTCATGTCTGTCTTTAATACTCTGAACGCGGCCAAGCACTCCGCAAACCCCATGTTCCTACATATAGGGACAATCCATGTTTTGCGGGGAGCCTCGTAAGCCGGACAAAACAAGAACATGTGGAGCTCTGATTCGCTAGCCACTCTGCAAGCCGGGCATAGTGGATGGGTCTCTCCACTTACTAGTAAGAGCTCTTAATTGGAGGGTCCCATGCCTCCACTGCAGGTAGAGTTTTCTAAGTAAGACAGGATAGATTTTTTCCAAGGCTGGTTCAAAACTGTAATGATCCTTAATAAATAAAAATGAATCCGTAAGTGTCCCCAGTGTTGGCTGGCGACAGAGTTCCGCTAATTTACTATCGTAATAGATCTTTGCCAGCCTTTTTCTGGAAATTAATGGGCATATGGTCGAGGGATCAGACCAGAGTGCCGCTAGACCTAAGCCCTCTAGTTCAGTTTTAATGAATTTTAGCCATTTGATTTTCCCAACATTCGGGATGGCTAGGACCTCTTGTAAACCCTGCCTGTAGCTGATCAATTCCGGGACTGCCCACAACCCCCGCCAATAAACTAAGGGACGCAGCGCCAATTCCTCGCTTAGGGGTCGCAGCCCCAGATCTAGCCTTAGTGGGACAAGGGGTGTACAGGGCGGGAGTCCGGTCAACAGCCTAATGAACTTGTTCTCCTATTTCACTAGGTCTGAGGAGACTACATGGCCCCATAACTCACAACCATACATAGCGGCCCCCCTTGCCTGTGCCTTGTAGATCTGGAGTGGTGGGCCGACGGGTTTGATAGATGACCTATTGTTCCCTATTAACTTCAAAACCCCTCCCGAGTACTGGGTCAATTTAAGTAGTGCTTTCTGTTGGTGTGAGCACCAAGTCATTTTTTTCATTTATCATGACCCCAAGATACTCAAAGGTGTGAACCCTTTCAAGACTGGTCTGACCGATGGTAGGTGTAAAGTGTAGTTTAGGTGGGGGATTAAAGACCATAAATTTGGTCTTTAAGGTGTTGATTTCTAAGCCATGTTCCCCACAAAAATCTACAAAACCGTTTAAGACACGCTGTATCCCCATTGGAGACTTTGAGAGTAGCAGGGTGTCATCGGCAAACATGATCGCTGGCACCCTGCTACCTGCCAGCTTGGGAGCATCTAAGTTGGCAATTCCATTGAGGTGAGCGAATACCCCGTTGACGTAGAGGCAGAACAGGGTCGGTGCAAGCACACAACCCTGCCTTACCTCCCTGTCAACGGGGAATCGGTTAGATAGCGCCCCGTCCTTACCGCACCTCACCTGGGCAAAGTTGGCCGTATGGAGACGAATAATCATCTCTAACAGGCCCCTCGGGACCCCCAGTTTGGCCAGCACCTCCCAGAGTTTTCTGCGGGGGACCAGGTCGAAGGCCGCCCTCAGGTCCACGAATACAGTGTAGAGGCTGCCACCCTCCAGCTGTACCATTTTCCAGAAAATGAGGGCGAACCGAAAGACCTGGTCTATGGTGGAGATCTTCCTTCTGAATCCCGCCTGGAGTGGGCTCAGAATTTCGTGATCCAAGATCCAATCCGACAAACGATCCAAAAGTAGCCTGGCAAAGAGTTTCTGAGAAACATCTATCAGGCTTATTGGCCTATAGTTGGCTGGAAGCAGAGGCGAACCCTTCTTAAATATAGGCACGATCTCTGCCCCCAGCCAAGTTGGGGGGATCATGCCGTTCAAGATTGCATTGAACAGCATCCTCAAGTACTGGGCCCAGATCTAAACTTCGTGCCTATAAAGGTCTCCTGGGAGCTTGTCCAGGCCTGGCGCCTTTTCGGCCGCGAGACCCAGAATTGCTATTTTGAGTTCATCCAGGGTAAAACCATCCATCTGGGGTGGAATTTCAGGGGTTTGGTCCAATGCTCGTTCGGGTGGGTTCCCCACTTGGCTCTGGTCGGGCGTGCTATACAGGGATTTAAAGTGGTCCTCCCACACTGTGGCAGAAATGTTTGCATTTACTGCCGCTAATGGTTCAGCTGATCCATGCTTGACGATCTGCCAGAATTTGCGGGCATCATGGACTACCAGGGCAACCGTCATTTCCGACCAGTTATCCTGGTCCCATTCTATTTTGGCTGTAGGAATGATGGAATTGTAAGCCATCCGTTTATCCCTGATCTTGCTAGGAGTTTCTCGTGTTTTAAGAGACTCCAAAAGGGCAGCCTTTGCTCTTCTCAGGCAGCATTGAACCAGAAGGCTCTTTTCCCCTTGACCTTTTTCGTCCTAACCTCCGGGTTCAGTACTTTTGCTAGATTGGTACAGAGCTCGGAGTGAATATCCCCAAGCGCACTGAACTTATCGGGGGTGGGTGACTGTGGAAGGAGATCCCTGGCCTTTTCAAGGGCGGGGACCACTGCCTCATATAGCCTCTGAATATTTTGTGGGTTCTGCACTAATGTTGGCCATCTAATTCTACGTCTGTTGCTGGCTGCAACTAGGCCCTCCGTGGATGTTGAGTTTAAATCTGTGTTTGCTATCGGGACACCCTGTACCACTAGTCTCAGTGGCAATGCATTATGGTCACTGTCGGTCCTACTAAGTATAGTAAAGTCCCTCACTTTGGCCCAATCCTTTATCGGCACCAGGATATAATCTATCCGCGATTCATGTCCTGGTCTGTTAAAGGTGTGCTGGGGTGGGATATCTCCCTTAACCCGCCCGTTGCAAGCCCTCAACGAGTGGGATAGGGTAAAGGATAGTATTTGGGTAACTAAGGGTGACCATGCTTTTACAGGTGGACCCGGCACCGTGGGTATCTCCCAAAGATCGTCCTCTTCATTGGTTACCCCTTCCATATGATCCGGGAGGGGCTCAAACTGTATGTTAAAATCCCCCCCAATTACAAGTGATGGGCAGAGGGTAGTGGAATCAATAAACGCAGATGAGTCCTCGATAGTTCCCAAGGTGCCCGTAATGGCAACTGGTCTGGAGTATACGTTTATTAATGCTACTCTCGCACCAGATGACCACTCTAGGACAACACACTGCAAATCCGGTGAGTTAGTTTCGAGGTTTCTTGCCCTGCATCCGAGATGGGAACCCACCCAGGTCGACAGACCACCCGACGGTCGGCCCTTCCCGCCCCATTTAGCCACTGTCTCGAAGGTTGCATAACCTAAATGGGAGTGTTGTTCTCTAGCCCACGTTTCCTGAAACAGGCAAATATCATATTCCTCAATGAATTCCGCCCACTCCTCGGAATCCAACTTGTTGGCCAACCCAGCCACATTCCAAGACAGTATCGAAAGTGTACTCGGTGCCCGCCGCTCCTCAATAGGTTTTGGAGGATGTCTGCGCCTACTTGTCCTAGACTGGCTGTGGTTTGAAAAGGGCAAAGCTTCTGGTGCCGAAAGAGAAGTTACGTTGAGCACCTCAAGGCAGGCTTTGTCCTTGTCAGTATAACCAGCTAGGCATGTGTTGGTGGTACCATCTTTGTCTTTCGCATGCTCAGTGGGTATGCCCCCCTCAGAATTATCATCGGCCTGCTCCTTCATGTACTTAGCAACACCCGTGATTTGTTTACAGTCTCCGGGGAGATACGGTGCTGATGGTGTTGTTAAGCATGACAGGGAGCAATGTGACTGTGCCAATGTATCAATACTCCTATGTGCTATTGGTGATACGGGGACAAAACAAGGTGAGGGGTCAAACAAAGAGCTGTGGGGATCTAGCGAGAACAAAGTGTCAATTACACTATGTGGAAGTCAGTCCACATCCTCGAGGCATCCAAATCTATTGTGGGTAGGGACCCCATTCCACCCTCCATATGTGCCTTGCCAGAAGTTTGGTATCCCGCCCTGCGCACAATTTCGAGACGGCATCGTGCTCCAATTCCAATTTCCCCCGTTTGAGATTGAAGACGCGGGGGATAGAAATAGGTTAGTGATCTAGTTGCAATGGGAGAATTGGCTACTTGGTTGGTCCATGACTGTATAAAATGTGCAGTATTGGGATCTTCAAATGAAACTATGACACAATCACCTGAGATAGATTTGTGCGATGTGCCTATCCAGGGGACACGTCGCACCATGAGAATTTTACTTCTCAGGTGATTGGGTAATGGTCTATTCACATTGAGCCAATGAATGACCTTGTTTTATAAAGACCCAAAATCCTCCTGCTGGTGGTACTGAATTTCTGGCACCCCTGTAAGCACTACTACGTATGGTCTAACATCTGGGGGAAGATCAACGTAACCCCTATGACGATTTTTAGAATATTTTTGTCTCTGTGTATAGGTATCGTGATCTTTAACCCTCGGGGTAGCCAGTACTTCCGGAGCTAATACAGGAGGAGGAGGCGGCAACTTGTTTACTCTTCCCGCTACTCTATTGTCATTGGTGGTTGCAGGAACCTTATGCCGGGGCTTTGGGACAGGTTAGTTACCGGTGGTACTGGCGGGGTGACAACCACTACTGGAGGAATATTGGTCACTGCTGGTTGGCTAGATGGTTTATTACCAGGCATGGTCAGGGTGGCAAGGTTTAGGATGCTTTTTTCAGTCTCGAGGAGCTGGGTTTCTATACGGGAAAGTCTAAGTTCTAAAGGAGTTAACAGTTTTTTTAACGTTTCCCACACAATCGTTAAAAATTCAACATCCTTCCCTTCAATCGTACATAGTGGTACCCCACCTTTTTCATTTTCAATTACAAGATTCTCGTGTTCCCCCATCAACTTCACTGGACTAGAACCAAGGACTGGGGGGTGACTATTTACCTCAGGAGCGGGTAGGTGGGATGGCTGGGCTATTACCTGAGAGGGCAACTGGGCCTTTGCAACCTTAGCCTTTTTCCTAGAATAGGCGGTAGTGGTATTGCGCTTTCGTTTTTGGTTAGAGCCCTTTGGGGGATTAAGGGGGGTTCTCACACTCTTACCCTTACATTCTGCATTTGATGGTGTTTCCGTGGGCAGCCCGTCTACCCCTCCCACCCTGGGTAGTAGTGTGGGGGCTTCCTGTTGCGATCCGGCCTCCAATACTAAGACTGTGGGAGGCGAGGCAGGTTGATGGTGGATAACTGCTTGTATTAAGTTCGTTGCTGGACCCATTGTGCGGTCCGGTGTTTTCGCAAAAGCAAAGTGACCCAGAGAGGATTTCTTAGCATTGGCCATCTCCTGGGATAGCCTTCTAGCTGCATCAAGTTCAATGGAGACCCTATGCTGCATCTTATTAATCTCCTTGTCTATTGCAATGTTGGTTCTGGTGATGAAGTCATAGAGTGTTCCATTTTGCAACTTCCCCTTAGCTGCCCTGCTTCTGTACTCACGTGTAGACATCACGCTTTAACCTCTTCGTACACCACTAGCAAGTGTGATCCCTGCAGCGATGAAAGTGGGGCCAATGGGTGTAGCCAAGACCGGACTCTCCCGTACTCGAACGGCCTCAAACGGCCCGCTCTTTGCCCGGTCTTCGCCCGCGCTTCCGTCCGCGCACGTCCCGCGTACGCGTCAGGAGGCGGGGCTAAATAGGAGGAGGAGGGGGGCGGGAAGAGGCACCAGGTGCGCGCGATGAGCAGGCGCTAGCACCTCTGGGCCTCGCAGTCCCGCTGGGTGATTAGGCGTCTCTCTCCCTCAGCAGAGCGTGAAAACCAGGGATGGAGCACACGGGCTCAGAGTTCCTCTCGCTATTCTCCAGATCAGGGCAATGTCCACAATGATCCCACAGAGTCCTGCACAGAAACGACTGCGAGGGGCTCCCGCGGAGCGGGGGCCGTGAGTCGTAGTTAAAGCCTTCAGGAAGGAGGGGGCGGGAAGAGGCACCAGGTGCGCGCGATGAGCAGGCGCTAGCACCTCTGGGCCTCGCAGTCCCGCTCCCGCTGGGTGATTAGGCGTCTCTCTCCCTCAGCAGAGCGTGAAAACCAGGGATGGAGTACACGGGCTCAGAGTTCCTCTCGCTATTCTCCAGATCAGGGCAATGTCCACATTGATCCCACAGAGTCCTGCACAGAAACGACTGCGAGTGGCTCCCGCGGAGCGGGGGCCGCGAGTCGTAGTTAAAGCCTTCAGGGAGGAGGGGGCGGGAAGAGGCACCAGGTGCGCGCGATGAGCAGGCGCTAGCACCTCTGGGCCTCGCAGTCCCGCTCCCGCTGGGTGATTAGGCGTCTCTCTCCCTCAGCAGAGCGTGAAAACCAGGGATGGAGCACAAGGGCTCAGAGTTCCTCTCGCTATTCTCCAGATCAGGGCAATGTCCACAATGATCCCACAGAGTCCTGCAGAGAAACGACTGCGAGCGGCTCCCGCGGAGCGGGGGCCGCGAGTCGTAGTTAAAGCTTTCAGGGAGGAGGGGGCGGGAAGAGGCACCAGGTGCGCGCGATGAGCAGGCGCTAGCACCTCTGGGCCTCGCAGTCCCGCTCCCGCTGGGTGATTAGGCGTCTCTCTCCCTCAGCAGAGCGTGAAAACCAGGGATGGAGCACACAGGCTCAGAGTTCCTCTCGCTATTCTCCAGATCAGGGCTATGTCCACAATGATCCCACAGAGTCCTGCACAGAAACGACTGCGAGCGGCTCCCGCGGAGCGGGGGCCGCTCGCTCGCTCGCTCGCTGGGCATATCCTTCCCACACAGGGTGAACAGCAAAACACACAAGATGATGGATAGAATGTTGCACAATGGCAAAACACTCACCCCCAGTCACAGATCTGGGTTTAGTCCATCATTATTTTGCTCACCAAGCCACCCCAGTTCAGACATGGCCATATGCAAATCAGTCTTGACCCTGTGCCTCATGCGAACAGTCCAGCCCGAACTGCCAAGCCATGTCTTCCGTGGACCGGAATCAAGCATCCTAGGACCGGTTAATGGCTATCAGCTATCTTCATCCAGGATGAGAACAGATCCTGTGCACACGCAATGTTCTCATTCCAGTAGGTCTAGGCTTGCCTGGATCATTTCAGGGGCCTTTTTCCTGAAGGGTTTGTGTTCCCCTGTCCTGTTTTGTACCGCGTGCCTACTGCACACCGATCTCAGCGACAATATCATACTGCTCAGAGCGCCACTACTTCCTACTCTCTAACACAAACCCTGTCTCCTACCGAAATTCTGTATCTTCAGCCAGGATAGCTTGACTCCAGTGGCTTAGTGAGCACAGGACTCAACGTCTGAGCTTACCCTGGCAACTTGGCAGTTCGGGCTGGACTGTTCCCATGAGGCACAGGTTCAAGACTGATTTGCATATGACATATGGCCATGTCTGAACTGGGGTGGCTTGGTGACCAAAAGAACGATGGATTAAACCCAGATCTGTGACTGGGGGTGAGTTGTTTGCCATTGTGCAACATTCCATCCTTCAATATGTGTATTTTGCTGTTCACCCTGTGTGGGAAGGGTATGCCCAGACGTGGGTCCTGTGCTCACTAAGCCACTGGAGTCAAGCTATCCTGGCAGAAGACGGCTGATAGCCAGAAACCGGTCCTAGGATGCTTGATTCCGGTCCAGGGAAGACATGGCTTGGCAGTTCGGGCTGGACTGTTCCCATGAGGCACAGGGTCAAGACTGATTTGTACGTGGCCATGTCTGAACTGGGGTGGCTTGGTGAGCAAAATAACGATGGATTAAACCCAGATCTGTGACTGGGGGTGAGTGTTTAGCCATTGTGCAACATTCCATCCATCATCTTGTGTGTTTTGCTGTTCACCCTATGTGGGAAGGGTAAGCCCAGACGTGGGTCCTGTGCTCACTAAGCCACTGGAGTCAAGTGAGTGTTTGATTGGTTCAGATTCTCCGTCCATCACCACCCCCTTTTGTACCGCTTTGTTATGTGCCCAGCTGGAATCTGTGAGAAGTTAGCCTGGCATATGATCTCCACTAGTTCTAGTGGGCACCTTGCACCAGTCTAATCGACCCTTATTGATGGTGGTTGTAAAGTCACCCTTATAGAAAGCTATCCTAGGGGTAGCAGTGACGAGCAGTCTTCAGGCTAAGACTTCAGAGAGCGAATTAAGCGATTTGTTTTACCAATTATAATCCCTTGAGTACCAAATGAAAGCACACTAAACAGGGTATATATCAAATATATATGTATTTATTCTAAAAACAACCCCTCTGCACTCTTTATGAGGTCAGAGGTAAAAGTACAATACAAGTTACTTAATTAGCATACGATAAGTTGCACAGTATACGTTTTGCCCTAGAGGCCTCACAAACCATATACTAAAATAGTGGTATAAGAACCACGTGAGAATTAGAAAGCGGCCTGGGACCTGTGGAATTGCTGGGGCTACCCTAAACAACCAAAGGTCAGGATGTAGGAGGCCCACGGGAGCCACGTGCAGTGTCTAAACACAGCCGCGGGTTACCATTGACTTTCTATGGCAAACAAACAAGTTGCACATTTACGATTTAAGGACACTTCTAAATAAACTACGATGGAACCCTTTTGGACTTAGAAACTAGGAGGGCCTATACCCTCGAGACTACCAGAGTACTCGTGTAACCTCACCCACGGAAGCCGGGTGCATGTGTCTCTTTTTGGTGTCGGGTTTCGTCGTCGATTTCAATGGAGATCTGGAAAGAAGTGCTGCAGGGGACCAGAGGAAAACTGTCCAGGTGGATCGAAGATCTGTAGAACCTGAAAGCAGAAGGGACAGAGTCTGGGTCACTTGCCAGTGACCAGGGCGGCGATAGGAAGATGCCACCAGATGTCAGGTGATTTCAGGTGAGAAGGTGAAGCTTGTCCCTTCAGCCACGATGACCAGGAGGCGTCGAGGACGACCAGGAGCTGGATTCGGACTGTCTCACGAAGGATCTAGTTGACTGCGGTGTCGGTATCTGGATTGGACCCAACAAGCTTTGGCAAACGCAACCCACGCAGGAAGTTGAGATGGGCTTCGGTGCAGACCGGCAAAGGTCTGAGTAACTTGTCCTTTGCAGGGAAGTTGGAGCAACCAGGAAAGCAAGTTAGATTCAAAGAAAAGTCTTCAGGGGGCTCACTATCCAACGGGCAAGGAACCGCGAAGACGCGTCGAGCTGAAATGCAAAAGCGGGGCCCACGAGACACTCGTGGAGTGGGGGCCTCTAAGCTTTGGTGCAAATGGTGCTCGGTTCTGGAGCTTCAAGCACCCCAATGCACATTTTCAAGATACCTCGTGAAGTAGGTGCAGCTTGCAAAATGCAGGAGGTCCAAGAGTTCCAGTCCCACGTCTCTCGTGTCCGCCACGGGTCTCAGCTTTGCTGTGAGCGAAGGTCGGGGTCAGATATGTCTGGAAGTCCGTGTCCTGTGTCGCAGATTCTTCGGGATCTGGGGGGAGCCTCGAAAATGCAGACCGGCAAAGTTGCTGTTGGTGCCTGTTTGAACAGGGTGGTCACAATAACATAAACAAGGGGACCCCCACTCGGAATACTTAAAGCCAGGGAAAAGAGGGGAAGATATAAACACAACAATAATAAATTCCCTCATGGCCTATATACTTTGTACATTGAAACATAGTTTATTTCACTTTCTATGACCTCCAAAACACAGCAATAACAATTTCTTTGATTGTACTTTCAAATGTTTATTTCTTGGAGGAGGCGCTACGCGGGCATCCAAGATGGTCGCGTGAGCAGAGGGCTCCCGAGACCCGCGCCGCCCTCTTGCAAATATCCTTGTAATATCCTGAATTCCTATATGGGCTTTTGAAGTTCTACTCTCGCTGATCCTAATATACTTCCAAGAACTGAAATCGGACTTCGGGAACCATTTTTACATCGTCTTCAATTTTCTGGCCTGCCCCCGGACGGGACCGGGGTCTCTATTGCTGGGACTGGCCAAGACGCAAGTCAACAACAGCGGTCAAGGGACATCCTTTCCACCGGTGCCATTGCCACTTTCAGTTTCGGTTTCTCCTCGACCTCATAATTGACTGTTCTTAAAGTGCTCCTGATTTCGAACTGCGGTGGCCTGACCCGCTGTGCTTTCCGGCCATATCCCTGGTCTCACCAGTTACGATTTTGGACGGAAACTTTGCTTTGGTGGCCTAACGATATCTGCCATTTACACCAGGTCCAGAGGGGCCCTTCGGGGCGCGGCTTCCATTATGGCGACCAAACCTGAGGCCGAGAAGCGCAAGACGAAGGTGCCGACCCGTGGGGGATCCATCCAAACTAACATTATGGACCGATATACACAACCAAAGGGTTCCCCCGGTGGTACTGGCTGTAGTCTTGAAGACCCAAGGACGGACCATGTGGCGTCATCGGAGGTCTCACTCCAGGATCTAATGTGTGCCATCACTGGGATGAAGACTGATATGGGGCTACAATACGAGGCCATTGTCTCCAAGATCGACACGGTGGCCGTTGATGTTACCCTTATTAGAGCGGACTTGGCTAAGACCAACAAGAGGGTCAAAGCCTTGGACCTTAAGACCTCCAGTCTTGTCACTGACATGGTGGATGGTCAGTCGGAGATTGGCAACCTGCGATCGGCCAGACGTCTAGACGAGTATGAAAACAGGGCCCGGCGTAACAACATTCGCTTAGTCGGGGTGCCTGAGAGCCATGGTGCCACTACTGTTGACCTACTAGTGGAGGATCTAATCGTCACTCATCTCGCTCCTGCCGGACTTAGTAAGTTCTTCGCGGTTGAGCGTGCGTACCGTTTCCCGGGTGGACAGACTAAACCGGGGGCTCCCCCGAGGCCTATTATCGCTAGGCTCTTCCACTTTCGGGATCGGGACGCTGTCCTCCAGGCTTCACGTAGGCACGGCCCATTGAAGTATGAGAATAGTTCAGTTTCTATATATCCTGATTTCACTCCTCAAGTCCAGCGACAGCGGATGGGATTCCAGGGAGTGAAACAGCGCTTGCGGGACTTGGGACTCAAGTATGCGATGCTATTTCCGGCTCGACTTCGCATCGAGATCAGGAGCGTACTTTCTTTTTTGACCGACCGGACAGTGCTGGCGACTGGCTAGACTCGCTGCCGAAGATGGACGATGGGAGCGGAGGCCCTGGTGGAGCGGGCGGAGGTGCATCGGCACAGGAGTGACATTTTGGTTCTTGGTGTCTGGTTGTGGTTCGCATTCACCGGCTGAGTTTTGCTATTATTTGCTCATTGTTGCTATAGGGCCCGAGGGTGGTGCAGGGTGGGGCAGTCTCTCTTTCCTCCTCTGGGGTTCTTTGTGTAGTGTATTATGAAGGCGCGACATGCACACTGCAGATTGGGGTGGCTTTTTAGTCGTACGCAGGGGTGGAAGGGGTGGGGGTGTTGTAACGGGCAAATTGTTTGGGGGTGGAGGGGAGGTTTGTTTGTTGTTTTTTGTATTTGTTCTTTTCACATGGCGACAATGAGTATTGCTGTTATCCTGTTGCTCTTGGGTTCGGAGGGGGGGGTTGTGGTGCTTGCGGGGATGGTGGGTGGTGATTTGAAATTATTGTCTTGGAACGTTAATGGTCTGGGTGACAAGATAAAACGTGGTGTTGTACTCCAGTTTCTCAGACGTCCACTCCCCCGACATAGTCCTGTTACAGGAGACCCATCTGATAGGAAATGCATGTAGGGCCCTGGATAGACGTGGCTATAGGTTGGTAGCCATGCCTGGATTCACATCTGGCTCTAGAGGGGTCGGCATAATGGTCAAATCCTCCCTGCCCCTTGAAATAGACGAAGTTGTGCTTGATGATAGGGGTCGGTATGCCGCTGTCTCTGGGCGGTGGGAGTGGAAGGTGCTCACAGTTGTCAGTGTATATATTCCCCCGGGTCTTCAGGCTACCACCTACGCCGATTTAAGACGGACTCTCCTAGGGCTTCCAGATGGTATCCTTGTACTGGGTGGGGATTTTAACTCTGTGGTCTCAGGTGAGTGTGACCGATTACCCCCCAGAGTCCTGTCGGCGTCCCAGTTGTGGCTTTCTGAGTTGCTTGAGACTTTTGGATTGGTGGATGTCTGGCGGATGTTACACCCTACGCACATGCAATATACGTTCCACTCTGGAGCACACGGTAGTCTTTCTAGGATCGACTATTTTCTGTTGTTGTCTGCTCACACTCCCTTCGTACGTGAGGTCCGCCATCTTCCCAGGGGCATTTCTGATCATTCACCCTTGTTGCTTGAGGTCTCGGTGGGTTTCTGTAGTGAGAGCAGGGTTGCCCCCATCCATCCTTGGCACCTAAGGAATCCCAAGCTGCGCTCCGAGCTTCTCAAGGTTATTGATTGTTATTGCAATGAAAATGTGGGGTCTGTCCCTTCTTCTGTTTCCTTGTGGGAGGCTTTTAAAACTGTGATACGGGGTTCCGCATTGTCATTGATCGCTGCCAATAAGAAGGCCAAACAGGATGACTTAGTGCGCCTCGAGGAAGAAATCACTTCGCTTGAGAGCGAATTGGGTGGTAATGATACTCCTGCAGTCCTGCACTCCTTGGCACTAAAGCAGGCTGATTATAGAGCCCTGGTGACCGACGTTGCTAAACTTATGAACAGGAACCAGCTGGGCGACTCTATGATGTGGGTGATAAGGCGAGTAAGCTTCTGGCGTGGTTGGATAAATCTGAGAAAATGAATCGTGTGGTGCCAGTGATTAAACGGTTGACTGGTGAGTGTGTGTCTGACCCAGGTGAGATTGTGGATTGCTTTGTAGACCATTTTCGGACGGTTTACCGATCGGTGAGTGATAGGGATGAGTCTGATTCCCCTTTACTCTTGCGTGATATCGCGCTACCCTGTATTTGGGATGAGGATAGATCCATTTTGGACGCGCCTATAACGGTGGATGAGGTCGCTATCGCTATACGATCCCTTCGTTCGGGTAAGGCTATGGGGCCAAATGGTCTGCCCATCGAGCTCTACAAGGTGCGCCCTGACAAGATGGCGGCGTATCTGCGCAACATGTTCATGGAGTCCTTCGAAACCGGCCTCCTCCCCCTCGATCAGCGTTTGGCCACTATTGTTGTCATTTACAAGGACGGTAAACCTCGTGACCAGTGCACCTCCTATCGCCCCATTTCTTTGCTTAATGCTGAGCCCAAGATCCTGGCCAAACTACTTGCGAATAGTTTGCTAACGGTAATATGCGACCTGATCCATCCGAATCAGTCCGGTTTTATTCCCCATCGGAATACTGCACTCAATCTTCGGAGGCTTCACGGAGTTCTCATGAGAGCTGTGACGCTGACCGAACTCGCCATCTTAGCTTCTCTCGATGCTACTATGGCTTTTGACACCATCGAGTGGTCTTACCTTTGGGCGGCTCTTTCAAAGTTCGGCTTCGGCCCCAATTTTATTGCCTGGGTTAATCTCCTTTATGAACAACCACTGGCCCAGGTGGTGGTCAATGGCAGAGTGTCTGGTTCGTTCCCGCTTGGGCGTGGCACCCAACAGGGATGTCCACTCTCCCCCCTCCTTTTTGCTTTAGCATTGGAGCCGTTGGCGGAGTGGCTCCGGTGGGAGCCCTCGATTAGGGGCATCCCGTGGGCCCCCGATCTTGAAGATCGTGTCTCGCTATACGCCGATGACATTCTCCTTTACTTTACTTCACCCCAGAAGTCACTCAATGTGCTCTTCGATGTCCTCACCTCCTTCGGGAAGAATTCGGGTCTCGTCATCAACTGGACTAAATCATGTATTTATGTCATAGCGGGGGAGCTCCCTCCACTGCCTCGTAGATTCCCGATCCAGGTGGTTGAGACTGGCTTTAAGTACCTGGGAATTCATGTCTCCTTGGACCCCTCTGTCCGCTATGACCGCAACTAGTGTGCTCCTCTCCGGCGACTTAAATTGGATGTCCAGCGGTGGCGCCGCTTGCCCCTATCTCCATTGGGGCTTGCGGCTCTATTTAAGATGATGTCCCTCCCTAGATTTTTGTACGCTCTGCGAAACTTTTTTGATCCAGTACCCTCTGGATATTTCCGTGAGGTCGAGAGCCTCCAGAGACAACTTATCTGGGACGGGCGGGCGCGTATCTCCATACCCAAACTTACTTTGCCATGGTACGATGGCGGCATAGCCCTCCCAGACATCAGGCGCTACTACTGGGCCTCTCAGTTGAGTGCGGTTAATCATGTAACGTACTAATGGAAGCGCGCCCTGGAATACATCAAAAAAGTGTCCAGAAAAGCGAGATTTAAAAACATACAATTCAACATCCTCCACCGTGCCTATCTCACGCCAGATAAGCTACAACGTTACTAGCCGGACACCCAATTCCAATGCCCGCGGTGTGGCCTACCGGCAGCACCATTCAAGCACATATTCTGGGATTGCCCCACCCTGGGCCAATACTGGACCAGGATACATCAGACTCTCCGCACGTTAGTCAACCTACCACAAATAGAATCCTGGGAGGTCAGTGCGCTGGGAATCTATAGCAGGAAGAAATCTGAGAAGCTGCAATGGAGGTTCGCCTCCTTTGCACTCCTGTTGGCAAAAAGAGCGATCGCCATGCACTGGAGAGCTCCCTCAGGCCCTAGGAAACAGCCTGGATAGGGGCGGTATGCAAATGGGGAGCAGCGGAAGAGGAGCTCCTACGAGAAGAGGAAGTGAGGGGAATACGGAAGAACCCCATCTCCCTAGAATGGGCCCAGCTGCTCTTCCAATTCAAACAAGAAACAACCCCGGAGGTCGTACCAGACCTGCCCCCCTCGCGCTCCCAGGCCTCCCCGAGGCCCCCCTCACATGTACCGGACCCTTGAACCCCCCACCCGGAAGGCGAGAGGGAACGGCCATACGCCCCCCCATGACTAGGTCATTTCACCCCGTTGACTGAAACCCCACCTCGCCTCGGACGCCCCAGTGCGCCACTCTCGCTGACCCGGACCACTGAGTCACACGCACCTAACACTACACGATACACTAGGAGACGTTTTCCCCGCACCCCCATGACCTCCCCATTGTTTCCAACCGTCGGTTCTGAGGCCGGTACAAGTTTCCTTTTCTCTTCTCCTCACCAGGGTTGATCATGAGATTACAGGCCAGAGACACCCACCTATGCCTCTACGGACACCCATTTCAGGGAATACGAACGAACCTATAGGCCCTTGTACTCTCCACCCGAAATTCCCCTCACCGTGTTCATGTTCCCATTGGACATAGCTCAGTCAAATGAGGCTACAGCTTCCTGACACATGACAATCACTATATGTACATCTATGTTTGGTTTTGATACCCTCTGCTTATGTTAAAATGTGTAATGATCTTGTGCCTTGCCCCCCTCGGGGGCGTATTATTAGAAAATCTAATAAAAAGATTTCAACCAAAAAAAGGTATACTGTCCAGCAGAGAGAAACTCTGCCTAGATGAAAACCACAGAATGTTTTGTGGCGTTCCACCCCAGGTCAAGGGTCAGACTGATTTGCATATGGCCATGTCTGAACTGGGGTGGATGAGTGAGCTAAAGAATGGTGATGGATTAAACCCAGATCAGTTGACTGGGTTGAGTGTTTGATTTGCTCAAACGCCATAAGTTTGGCAGGGTATGCTCAGACGTGAGTCCCTTGCTCACTTTGCCACTGGATTCAAGCAAGCCGGGCTGAAGACGGCTGGAATGCCAGAAAACGGTCCTCGGAAGCTTGTTTCTGGTCCAGGGAAGACATGGCTTGGCAGTTCGGGCTGGACTGTTCCCATGAGGCACAGGGTCAGACTGATTTGCATATAGCCATGTCTGAACTGGGGTGGCAGAGTGGGCTAAAGAACGGTGATGGATTAAACCCAGATCTTTTGACTGGGTGTGAGTGTTTGATTGATTCAGATGCTCCGTCCATCACCACCTCCTTTTGTATGGCTATAGCATAGAACAGATATAAGGAGATCGTTCCGAAAGCTGCAGAGGGGCTCAGCTCATGCTAGGGCACCCTCACACATAAAACCAAGCACTCTGCCTCTAGGATTGTTAAGGCCTGCCATAGGAGTGACTTACAGGTGTATATGTGTCTATATGTATATATAGATATAGGTATACTATATCGAAGTAAGGGGTGATTACGCCACCTTATCCTGGCTGTGTGAACAGACCTGTAGTGTCAGTTTGGAAGGCAAACCAGGGGTGGCACAATACATGCTGCAGCCCCTGGTAGACCTAGGGTGCACCTATGCCCTGGGTACCTAGGGTACTCGATACAGGGGCTCTCAAGGGTGACCAAGTAACCAATCTGGTATGTACCTAAAGTACATGGTATCAATTTAGAGAGAGAACAGCTGGGCTGTGGGCCTGATTAGCAGGTCCACAGCCACACTAAAGTAAAAAAAAACAGAGAATCCCAGCAAAAAGTGGGGGTAACCATAGGAAGTAGACTCTACTCTCCTGAACAACCCCCCCCCCCCGCAAAAAAAAAACGCAGGGACATTAAACTAACCTTGACCAGTTGAGTCTTCATGTTCTAAGTGGAAATATCTGGAGAGTCCATCTGCATTGGCATGGTCACTCCCAGGTCTATGTTCCACTGTAAAGTCCATCCCCTGCAGGGAAATGGACCACCCGAGGAGTTTGGGATTTTCACCCTTTATCTGTTTTAGCCACAAGAGGGGCTTATGGTCTGTCTGAACTTTGAAGTGAGTACCAAACAAGTATAACTCGAGCTTCTTCAGGGCCCAAACCACAGCAAAGGCCTCCCTCTCAATAGCTGACCAATGTTTCTCTCTAGGGGTCAGCCTTCTGCTAATAAAAGCTACTGTGTGGTCTAGACCCTCATTATTCAATTGTGATAGTACAGCCCTTACCCCCAACTCAGAAGCATCTGTTTGAACAATGAATACTTTGGAGTAGCCAGGACTTTGCAGAATTGGTGCAGTGCACATGGCCTGCTTCAGGTTATCAAATGCCTTTTGACAGCTGACTGTCCACTGAACTTTCTTAGGCATTTTCTTGGAAGTTAAGTCATTAAGGGGTGTCACTATGGAACCATATCCATTGACAAATATCCTGTAATACCCAGTCAGGCCCAAGAAAGCTCTGACCTGAGTCTGCGTGGTTGGAGCAGTCCATTCCATTATGGTCTGGATTTTGCTCTGCAATGGTTGAACCTAGCCTCCACCTACACGGTGGCCCAGGTATACAACCTGACTCTGCCCTATCGGGCACTTGGTAGCCTTGATCGTTAGGCCTGCCCTTTGCAGAGCATCCAAAACATTTTTCAGATGGATCAGGTGATCTTCCCAGGTGAAGCTAAAGACAGCAATATCATCTAGATAAGCTGCACAGTAGTCACCCAGGTCTGAGAGGACTTGGTTCACCAACCTTTGAAATGTGGCAGGGGCATTTTGCAGGCCAAAGGGCATTACCACAAATGGATAATGTCCGCCAGGGGTTGAAAATGCTGTCTTTGGCTTTGCATCATCAGCTAGTCTGATCTGCCAGTAGACAGCTGTCAGGTCAAATGTGCTCAGAAACTTGGCAGATGCCAATCTGTCTATGAGCTCATCTGCCCTTGGTATTGGATGGGCATCTCTCCTAGTGACAGCATTGAGACCTCTGTAGTCCACACAAAACCTCATCTCTCTCTTACCACCCTGGGTGTGAGGTTTAGGCACAAGGACTACTGGGCTGGCCCAAGGGCTCTCTGAGTGTTCAATGACTCCGAATTCCAACATCTTCTGTGCTTCTGGCCTGATACAGTCCCTGACATGATCAGGTTGCCTGTAAATCTTACTTTTAACAGGCAGGCTGTCCCCAGTGTCCTGTAGGCCCGCAGAACTTGTCTGCAGTCATTCTGCTGTTGGTCAGTGAGGCTGCCTGCCAAGGCTACACCATCAACTGAACCAACATCAGGGTTCTGAGAGAGCAGATCTTGTAGAGGGCCACTCTCTTCCTCCTGTCCTTCATCAGTAGTCATGAGCAAGCCCATGTCTGCTTCATGCCAACATATGGTTTCAGTCTGTTGACATGAAGTACCATGTGGGGGCTCCTGTGATTTGTTCAAGATCAACCAAATAGGTGACTTCTCCCTTCTGTTTAACAATAGTGTGGGGTCCACTCCACTTGTCCTGGAGAGCTGCTGGGGACACAGGCTCCAACACCCACACTTTCTGTCCTGGCTGGAAAACAGTTAGTACAGCCTTTTGGACATGCCAGGCCTTTTGCAATTCATTTTTGGATGCCTTTTTCATGCACTCTGCCATCCGGGAGCGGAGACCAAGTGCTTAGTCCACAATGTCTTGTTTGGGAAGTTTGAGAGGTAACTCCCATCCTTCCTTCACCAGACAAAGGGTTCCTCTTACAGGATGCCCAAACAGAAGTTCAAAAGGGCTGTAGCCTACCCCCTTCCGTGGGCAAATAAAAGTCAGGGCAGTAGGATGTCCCATCTCCGCCTGAGCTTTTCAGAGAGACCCTTAATCATGCCCTTTAAGGTCTTGTTGAACCTTTCAACTCGACCATTGCATTGTGGGTGATAGGGTGTGGTAAACTTGTAGTTCACTCCACACTCCTTCCACATTGCAGTCAAGTAACTAGACATGAAGTTTGTACCTCTATCTGATACAACCTCCTTAGGGAAACCCACTCTTGAGAAAACTCCCAGGAGGGCTCTTGCCACAACAGGTGCTGTAGTGGTCCTGAGGGGAATAGCTTCTGGGTATCTGGTGGCATGATCCACTACCACCAGAATAAGCCTGTGCCCAGAGGCTGTTTGGGGGTCCGTTGGTCCAACAATGTCAACTCCTACTCTTTCAAAGGGAACCCCCACCACAGGTAGTGGTATAAGGGGGGCCTTTGTATTGCCACCTGATTTGCCACTGGCTTGGCGGGTGACACAGGAGCGACAAAACTCCTCGGTGTCTTCTGACATGTGGGGCCAGTGAAAGTGAGGGACAAGCCTGTCCCAAGTCTTGTTCTGGCCAAGATGTCCTGCAGGGGGAATATCATTGGCTAGTGTCAAAAGGAAGCCCCTGAATGCCAAAGGTATGACCAACCTCCTGGAAGCACCAGGCTTGGGGTCTCTAGCCTCTGAATACAGGAGCCCTTCATCCCAGTAAACCTTATGGGTTCCACTAGCATTCCCTGCAGCCTCAGCAGCAGCTTGCTGTCTGAGGGGTTCAAGATAAGGGCAGTCCAATTGTGCCTGCCTCAGATCTGCCCTGGAAGGTCCCCCTGTCCCAAGAAACTCAACCTGATCAGGCTCAAGCTCTTCTAGGACAGTTCCTTCTTCAGGCTCACAGTCAGCTTCCTCAGAAGGCTGATCCTCATCTTGAGGCAGGGGGGAAGGCACTGCCTTATTCCTACTGCTCCTTTTCCTGGTAGGCAACTGGTCCATTATTCCAGAATCCAGTGCCTGCTCAGTGTTGCAATTTTTGACCTGTGACCTAGTCACAGCAAGCACATGTGCTGAGATGCCTAGCATTTCTGCTTGTGTCCTATACTCCACTTCAGACCAGGCTGAAGTCTCTAGGTTATTGCCAAGCAAACATTCTACACGGAGGTGTGAGCTAACAACAACCTTCTTAATGCCAGTTAACCCTCCCCAGGAGAAATTAACAACTGCCATCTCATGTGTGGTAGTGACATTGCCAGCATTGGTCACTAGGTAATTTTCACCTAGTATGATCTGTCCAGGGTCCACAAAGCTGGGTGTCACCATTGTGACACTAGCACATGTGTCCCTGTAGGCCTGAGCCACTTTATCATTAATCAAAGGAGTTTGTCTGTACTTTCACAAGTTAATGGGACTCACAGTAGAGGACATGGCTATGTCCCCATCACAGATCAAAACAGCTTGAGTTGGTACTCTGACTAGGCCAGAGTCCATCTCAGTTCCCAGGGTTAACCCTACTACACCCTTCTGTTTTGAACCACCACTTGGAGCTGAACTAGGGGGAACAGTTGCCTTAGGGGCAAGGGTGGCTGGAGCTGTCTCCTTTTTGGTGCATTCATTGGTCCAGTGCGAATTTACTTTACAACCTTCGCAACAGGGTTTTCTAGGACCTTCTTTCTTTTTGGAATGTTGGGAACCCCCACCATTAGAAGCTTTTTGGGGACCTTGAGAAGACTTCTGGGGCCAGATGTAGGTAAATATCATTTACCGATTCTAAAATACCGAATTTTAACGATTCGGTATTTTAGAATCAGTAAATGATATGTAGCTAATGATTCGGTAAATTTTACTGCATCTGTAAAATTCGGTAAATACTGATTCGGTATTTACCGAATCGGTACTCCCCATTTATTCCTATGGGCCTGGAGGCCCATGGGAATGAATGAGAATTACAGATAATAAGGGGTAGACCTACAAGTGTGGCAGGGTGTCACATTGACACCCTGTTGCACCCCTGTATAGTGCATGGGTGCACATGTGGCACTGAATAAAAAGCTAAACATTGCTTTTTGAAAGGTATTCGGAATTTACCACCAACTAATAGATGGTGGTAAATAACTAATCCTTAAATGTAAAAAGCACTCACTTGAGTGCTCTCTACATTAAGGATTCAGTAATTTACCGAATCGATATGTTAAGAATTCGGTAATTTACCGATTCCTTAAGTTACCGATTCAGTAAATTACCGAATCCTACAATTTGGCCACCTACATCTGAAAAGCCGAATTCTGGTCGGTAATGGCCGAAATTCGGTAATTTCGGCCGTTACCGACCGGAATTAGGCTTCCTACATCTAGCCCCTGGTCTTTTGCTTTCTCCCCACCCTTTTGGTCTTGCTTCTTCTGGTCACCACCTTGGCTCTGTACCTTCTGCTTCACCCTGGTTCTGACCCATTTGTCTGCTTTCTTACCCAATTCTTGGGGAGAGGTCAAATCAGAGTCGACCAGGTGTTGATGCAATAGCTGGTTCTGACAGTTATTAAGAATCTGTTTTCTCATTATACGGTTATACAATCCTGTATAGTCACTTACTTTACTGCCCAGTAACCAACCTTCCAGAGCCTTAGCAGCACAATCTACAAAATCTGTCTAGTCCTGAGTCTGTGTCTTCTGGGTGTCTCTGAACAGCAACCTGTACTACTCAGTGGTTAGGCCAAACCCATCTATCAGAGCACTCTTCCGGACAGTGTAGTTGTCAGCATCCTCTTCTGTAACAGTGACGAGCTTGTCTCTTCCTTTGTCTGCAAAGGAAAGCCACATGATTGCTGCCCACTGACTTTGGGGTACCTGCTGTACTTTGCTGGCCCTCTCCAAAGCAGCTATCCACTTGTGGATGTCATCCCCAATCTGAAAGGGAGGGACAATCTTGCTCAGGTTTCTATGGTCATGAGACCTCTCCCTACCACTAGGGTTGTTGCTGCCACCAGTGGGCTCTACCCCACACAATTTTCTCCCTCTTTCAAGAGCCAGGGTCTCTTTGGCCAGGGCAATTTCTTGCCTCCTGATCCTAAGCTTGACTTCTTTCATTCTAGCTTTGTGCTCTCTTCTCTGAGGGGAAGTCATTCTCCTTTGAGCTGAGGCAGAGGACCCTACTGATGAGTCAGAATGTCCAGATTCTAGGCCTACATGGAGGGATAGAGGGAGTCCTTCCTAGGTCCTCTCTACCCTCAGGTAGTCCTTGTCGTCTAGCAGAGGCACACTAGACCCCGCTTTTAAAGCCATGCCTAGTGAGGTGTGGTGTGGGCACCTACCTCCACTACTTATTTTCCTACTTTAACCTCTCTAGAAGTTGTAGTCAGGGTGTGCTAAGCCCTTAACACCTACAACTGCTAAGTTCAGTAGAATGTATGTATTATAAGACTTGATTCATATGTACCTACAGGTACCTTGATGTGATTTTTCAAATGATATTCTCAAGATTATTTGGTAAAACAATGCAAGTTCTTATCCCATCGCTGCTTACCAATGTGAGAAGTTAGCCTGGCATATGATGCCCACTAGTTTAGTGGGCACCTTGCACCAGTCTAATCGACCCTTATTGATGGTGGTTGTAAAGTCAACCTTATAGAAAGCTATCCTAGGCGTAGCAGTGACGCGCAGTCTTCAGGCTAAGAGTTCAGAGAGCGAATTAAGCGAGTTGTTATACCAATTATAATCCCTTGAGTACCAAATAAAAGCACACCACACAATGTGTATATCAAATATATATGTATTTAGTCTAAACACAACCCCTCTGCACTCTTTATGAGGTCAGAGGTAAAAGTATAATACAAGTTACTTAATTAGCATACGATAAGTTGCACAGTATACGTTTTGTCATAGGGGCCTCACAAACCGTATAATAAAATAGCGGTATAAGAACCACGTGAGAGTTAGAAAGCAGGCCTGGGGCCTGTGGAATCGCTGGGGCTACTTTAAATATCCAAAGGTCAGGATGTAGGAGGCCCACGGGAGCCTCGTGCAGTGTCTAAACACAGTTGTGGGTTACCATTGACTTTCTATGGGAAACAAACAAGTTGCAAATTTAAAATTTAAGGACACTTCTAAATAAACTACGATGGAACCCTTTTGGACTTAGACACTAGGAGGACCAATACCCTCGAAACTACCAGAGTACTCGTGTTACCTCACCCACGGAAGCCGGGTGCATAGGTCTCTTTTGGTGTCCGGTTTCGTCGTCGATTTCAGTGGAGATCTGCAAACAAGAGCTGCAGGCGACCAGAGGAAAAGTGTCCGGGTGGATCCAAGGGTGGATCGAAGATCTGTAGAACCTGAAAGCAGAAGGGACAGAGTCTGGGTCACTTGCCAGTGACCAGGGCGGCGATAGGAAGATGCCACCAGATGTCGGGGGATTTCAGGTGAGAAGATGAAGCTTGTCTTCAGCCACTAGGACCAGGCAATGTCGACGAAGACCAGGAGCTGGATTTGGGCTGTCTCACAAAGGATCTAGTCGACTGTGGTGTCGGTATCCGGATTGGACCCAACAAGCCTTGGCAAACGCAACCCATGCAGGAAGTAGAGATGCTCTTGGGTGCAGCCCAGCAAGGTCTGAGGAACTTCTCCTTTGCAGGGAAGTTGGAGCAAGCCTGGAGCAACCAGAAAAGCAAGTTAGATTCAAAGAAAAGTCTTCGGGGGGCTCACTATCCAATGGGCAAGGAACCGCAAAGACGCGTCAAGCTGAAATGCAAAAGCGGGGCCCACGGGACACTCGTGAAGTGGGGGACTCTGAGCTTCAGTGCAAATGGTGCTCGGGTCTGGGGCATAAAGCACCACAATGCACAAATTCAAAATACTTCGTGAAGTAGGTGCAGCTTGCAAAATGCAGGATGTCCAGGAGTTCCGGTCCCACGTCTCTCGTGTCCGCCACGGGTCTCAGCTTTGCTGTGAGCAAAGGTCAGGGTCAGAGATGTCTGGAAGTCCATGTCCTGTGTCGCAGATTCTTCGGGATCTGGCGGGAGCCTCGAAAATGCAGACCGGCAAAGTTGCTGTTGGTACCTGTTTTAACAAGGTGGTCACTCCTTGACCACAAGGGAGATATCTTCTGTCTTCCAGTCAAAATGGAATGTCGAAGGTCCAGGATATATTTTTCAGAGTTTCGTCCAGGGTAATCTAAAGTCCTAGGGACTGGGTTCCTATACTTATACTAAGTTTAGGGGCTGGACTACCTTTAAGGTCCCTCCTATGGGTGGACCTGGGAAGGGGGTGGTTACACTCCTTTCCCTTTGTCCAGTTTCGCGCCAGAGCTGGGGCAGAGTGCCCCAGCAACCGGTTTGAACTGGGAAATGCATGGAGCACCTTGTGTGCCCCAGGCAGTGTCTGGAAAGCATTCACTGAATGCAGCCCTCCCTGCCCCAATACACTAAAGCCTGTCTGGGGAGGTGCCAGCACCTCCCTGGGCAGGAAACCTATTGTCCAGGCCTCCCCTGCCTGAGTTTCGTCCAGCAGCAGGAGGGAAGTCTTGTGTCTGTGGCATCAGCATCCATTTTGTGATGCTGAGGCTCTGTTTAACTTTAAGTGAAAAAGGAGAGGTACCCCTTAACTGAAATCAAGGGAAATGGGGTTCACCAACCAATATAAAACAGAGATTCCCTTGAACAAGGTCATGTACATAAGCACCATAAGTGGAAAAAAGCAATAACTATAACAAGTAAATCTAGAGTAAAAAACTGACAAAATTTATTGTATACAGTAAAATTAAAAAAGCAGAAAACATAGTAAGCTGCTTGACATAGGTTAAAATAATTATAATAATAAAATAACAATCCCACATTCAATATTGACCAGCAATATTGCTAAGAACAGACAGAAAAATAGTAAGACATACAATTTGTGCAATACAAGGTGTGTGTTCTGATATTCATTTTAAGGCACCGGTGTTATGCACTTTAAGATTGTACTGTGTCAACAACAGTGTCTGAGCCTCGAATCACACTGTACTAGGGCGTCGACGCGTTTCGGTGGTTTGTTGAAATTCTATCCACCTTTATCAAGGCAAAGAATCAGTTTCTGTCGTAGTGTATATATGTTCCTCTTAGGTGCGAAGGACCAATCTATAGTGATAGTGCAGACGTCCTCTGTAATGACGTTATTTCTCAAACCACGGATGTTCATGAACAATTTTCAAGCTTGGTCTATATTAATGTTCCTTATCCGTAAAATGTTAAAAATTTACAGCAGACTGAGCCGAGTTTGGTATGACATATGATTCCTTCTGTCCCTTCTGTAGTGGCTTCTATTTGTGCCTCGCTGATAAGTCTACCTGTTAAATTGGGTGGCAGTATAGTGCCGAACTTTCTTGCTACACAACGCTTTACTTTCAATTGCGTTGTGTGGGACCAGAGGCGCCTAAGTCATGCCCCAGAGACGTGAGTATTCGTTCCCTCTACGTCTACTGTCGGCTGCACGCTTCTCTGGTCGTAATCATACCAACCCCTTTTGTACCGCTTTTGGCCACCATAAGTGTGGCAGGGTATGCTCAGACGTGAGTCCCTTGCTCACTTTGCCACTGGATTCAAGCAAGCCGGGCTGAAGACGGCTGGAATGCCAGAAACCGGTCCTCAGAAGCTTGTTTCTGGTCCAGGGAAGACATGGCTTGGCAGTTCGGGCTGGACTGTTCCCATGAGGCACAGGGTCAGACTGATTTGCATATAGCCATGTCTGAACTGGGGTGGCATAGTGGGCTAAAGAACGGTGATGGATTAAACCCAGATCTTTTGACTGGGTGTGAGAGTTTGATTGATTCAGATGCTCCGTCCATCACCACCCCCTTTTGAACCGCATTTTTAGGTCAGAGCATACCAGAGTGCTCAAACGTCTTGGAGTTGTTCTGAAAGTTGGCTCAAGAATGCATTCCGCCTATTGCTTACCATTGGCTTTGTGGTTTGTAACTCACATTTGCCTGCTTTCTATTTCATGGCTGTATTTGTTTTAGGCTGTCCAACATGTTTTTGTCCCTCCCCTGCAGCATAGTATGTTTATTGTACTCTTCCATGGTCACTATCAGTATAGAGGCCTTTGCCTTTTGTTGTTATCTTGTCACAGTTGCTGTGCATTCGAAGACAGAGGTCAAATGTCAGGCTCTGTCTTCTGAAGAAGCTTGCTGTTTACTGTTCATTCTCAGACTTCAAAGTGAGAGGATTTATCTGACAATCAGGGGCGCTTGAAAGCAAAAGCTTTTTCCTAGCTGACAACTAAATTTGAATGTGTGCAAATGAACTGTGCAAATATTTCAGAAAAAATCTGATTTAGAAAAGCACAAATGAAGCTAATGTTTTGTAAAAATTATCAAAACAAATCAATACACCCAGTGATGCCATTTTCACACATTATTGTTTGTGCGCCATATAGTTTTATCAGTAAAACTGTATGTAAGTGCAAATGTAATGGTTGTTTCAATTGGAAATGTGCTGTCTGTAATGGGAGTGCACTACCATGACTTGCATACTCCACTCTATGCCACCTCTCTTTACTCCACTGTACTCCACTCTACACCCTCCCACTGTACGTCACTCTGCTATATTCCACTTTACTCCACTTTATGCTTCTCTACTACACACCACATTATGCCACTCCACTCTACGAAACACCACTGTGTGATACTCCTCTCTACGACACTATACTCCTCTCCACTCTATGATAATCTCTGTCATTTAATTCTAGTCCACTCCTCTATACAACTCTTCACATCATTCTACGAGTTATGGCACTCTATGCCATTCTACAACACTCTATGCCACTCCACTCTTCGACACTCTATGCCACGCCACTCTACTAAAATCTATGCCAATGTACTCCCATCTATGCCCCTCCACTCTGTACCTTTCCACTCTACACTGTTCCACTCTACCACACTCTGCTCTCCTCGACTCTTTGACATTACACTACCCTCCACTCTACGGTCCTTCACCCTGACACTCTACAATCCTCCACTCTATGATACTCCTCTGTACGACTCTGCACAAAACTCTATTTTACTAAACTCTTCTCTACACCTCTCTACGACACTCCACAACACTTCACTCTATGACACTCCTCTTCACTCTATGCCACACCATAACCCTCCTCTCCATTCTATGCCACTCCACAACACTCTACGCCACTCTACTCTATTCCGTGCCACTCTCTTCTATGCCATTACCTTTTAGCCATGCTGAACAGCAGCCACACTGGTGTACAACATGTCTAAAACCTAACTCATCCTCTCACTCACCGACGACCCTACCTACATCAGAACCAACTTCCACATATGCATGACAAACGTCACTGGCTGGATGAAGAACAACTGCCTACAGCTGAACACAGATCAGATGGAAGAACGTATCTTTTGCAACAGCAGCAACACTTGGACCTACTCCTGGTGGCCATCAGACCCACTCCCTTCTACCACACAGAAATCTCAGAATCATTATTGACAACAAGCTCACCATGAAATCACAGATCAACACCATCTCCAACTTCCACCTGGAGAACAACAAGGACCACAACACCGCCGCCCTGCTGGAAAACCTCGCCAACCTCGGACTCAAGCAACTGGTCAACACCCCCACCCACTACGCCGGCCACACGCTTGATCCCGTCTTCTCTTCCAGCAAGCACATTACCTTCAGCCACGCCACAGGACTCCACTGGACCGACCACAGCTGCGTCCACTTCAGCTTCAGAAGAACCACGACACACCACCACCCGCAACAGGTTCCTCACAAGAGCTGGAGCAAGATCACCGCCGACCAGCTCACCACCTCCCTTAGCCAGAGCCCACCCGCCAGCACAACGGACCCCAACGAAGCAGCCCGCAACTTCACACAGTGGCTGACCACCTGCGCCGACGACCTCGCACCACTGAAGAACCCTCCCAGCAGACCCAGAAGCAAGAAGGCCTCCTGGTTCACCGGCAAACTCAAGGACTCCAAGAAGAACTACCGCACCCTCGAGAAAGCCTGGCTCCTCGACCAGACCACAGACAACATGACCGCCCTCAAACAAGCCACCCACAAGCACCACCAGCTCATCTGCACCACCAAGAAGAAATCACTGAAGGAACGACTGGACAACAACGCCCACGACAGCAAGGAACTCTTCAGCATCGTCAAGGAGTTCTCCAACCCCTGCACCGGCAACAACGACATCACTCCTTCACAAGATCTCTGCGACTCTCTCGACTCGTCCTTCCACCGCAAGATCGCCGACATCCACAACAGCTTCGGCGCACCATCCACGCACCCAACCGTCGAACCAACGCCCCCCACCGCCACCCTCTGCACCTGGATCACGGTGACCACCGAAGACACAGCCCGCACGATGAACACCATCCACTCCGGATCTCCGACCGACCCCTGCCCCCACCACGTCTTCAACAAGGCCGACTCCACCATCGCACCCCAACTCCGGACATCATCAACACCTCCTTCAACACGGCCACCTTCCCGGAGAGCTGGAAGCATGCCGAGCTCAGCGCCCTACTGAAGAAACCAACAGCGGACCCCACCAACCTCAAGAACTTCCGCCCCATCTCGCTCCTCCCTTTTCCTGCGAAAGTCATCGAGAAGATCGTCACCAGACAGCTGGCCACCTTCCTCGAGATGAACGGATCCCTCGACCCCTCGCAATCCGGTTTCAGAGCCAACCACAGCACCGAGACCGCCCTGATCGCAGCCACTGACAACATCCGAGCCCTGCTCGACAACGAGGAAACAGCGGCACTCATCCTCCTGGACCTCTCCGCAGCGTTCGACACGGTCTGCCACCGCACCCTAGTTCAACGCCTCAGCAACATCGGCATCCAAGAGAAGGCACTGGAGTGGATCATCTCGTTCCTCGCCGGAAGAACAAAGAGAGTTCGCCTCCCCCCGTTTCAATCCGGGGCCACCGAAGTCATCTGCGGCGTACCACAAGGATCATCACTCAGCCCCACCCTCTTCAACGTCTACATGAGACCTCTTGCAGCCATCGCACGCCAACACAACCTCAACATCATCTCCTACGCCGACGACACCCAGCTGATCCTCTCCCTCACCAGGGACCCTGACACCGCCAGAACCAGCCTACACGAAGGGATGAAAGTCGTCGCCGAGTGGATGAAGAACAGCCACCTGAAACTGAACTCGGACAAGACGGAAGTCCTCATCCTGGGACCATCGCCCTCCGCCTGGGACGACTCCTGGTGGCGTCCCGCCCTGGGCACCGCTCCCAAACCAACAGACCACGCACGCAACCTGGGCTTCATCCTGGACTCTTCCCTCTCGATGACCAGACAAGTCAACGCCGTCTCCTCATCGTGCTTCAACACCCTACGCATGCTCCGCAAGATCTTCAGATGGACCCCGACCAAAACCAGGAAGACGGTCACCCAGGCACTCATCACCAGCCGACTGGACTACGGAAACACCCTCTACGCTGGAACCACAGCCAAGCTACAAAGGAGACTCCAACGCATCCAGAACGCCTCCGCCCGACTCATCCTGAACATTCCCCGACGCAGCCACATCTCCGGCCACCTGAGGGACCTGCACTGGCTCCCCATCAACAAGAGGATCACGTTCAGGCTCCTCACCCACGCACACAAGTCTCTCCACGGCCTGGGCCCCAAGTACCTCAACGACCGACTGACCTTCTACACGCCCACCCGCCAGCTACGATCTACCAGTCTCGCCCTCGCCGCCGTACCACGCATCCGAAGAGCCACCGCCGGAGGCAGATCCTTCTCTTACCTGGCGGCCAAGACATGGAACTCCCTCCCCATCCACCTTCGACTGACCCACGACCATCTCGCCTTCAGGAGACAACTCAAGACCTGGCTGTTCGAGCAGTAGCGGACCCCCTCCCCCAAGCGCCTTGAGACCCTCCCGGGTGAGTAGCGTGTTATACAAGTGTTATGATTGATTGATTGATTGATTGATTGCCTGCTTCCCACCTCTATGTATGCTATGTAAGATCTTCAAGTGGCTACCACTACACACGAGATACACCGTGACGCTAGCCCTCATCACTGGCTGACTGGACTACGGCAATGCCCTCTCCGTAGCACTCGCCACACATCTTCTATGGAGACTTTGGACCATACAGAACGCCGCAGCCAGACTCATCCTCAGCCTTCCCTGATGAATCCACATCAAACCCCACCTCAGGAAACTCCACTTGATCCCCATACAGAAGAGATGGCAAGGCAAGCTGCTGACCCACGCACAGAAGGCTTTACACAACCAAGCACCCGCCTACATTAACCACTGCCTGAACTTCCACCAACCATCGAGAAGACTACGCTCCGCCTTCCTTTCCCTTGCCCATAATCCCTGCATCTACCGAAACAGAAGTGGAGGACGGTCCTTCCCCCCACATCATAGCAAAGTCCTAGAACATCCTCACCATGCACATCTGGACTATCACCACATTTCCGGAATCCCAAATCACCCTCAAGACCTGCCTGTTTGAATGAGCCTCTGGGGCCTGCAAGCGCCTGGATACCCTATCGGGTGATTAGCCATGCTTTATAAATCCTGATTGATTGATTGAAGCACATTGGCACAGTCAATAGCTTTAGCATACAAGAGACCTATCGCATTTGACAATTCTTGTTCATATTTCCATTCTGCTTATGTTTGACACTTCAATGTCATATGTGTGACACTTTAAGTGACACTTTCTCTTGAGTGTGTTGTGGCAATGCGGTGTGACCCATAGTCTCTTCTATTCACTTTTTCTCGTACCTGTTTTTCAATCGTTATTATGGTTCATGGGCTCTCTGCTATGCTTAACTCATCAAATAAACCTACCTATTGAGTCTGTTTCCAGCATTCTTGGTCATAATTTTGTCTTGCTTCAATATATTTGTGTCAAGGTTTGAAGCTTCTAAGGGGGCCCCCTAACAATTCTTTGGACCTGACTTTGACTTCCAGAAGCACGGCATTGGATCTTGTGTACAGCCGGCATGCCATGATCAGATCACTTCACAGTGGGGACACTGTGAGCCACCCAAGATTTTGCCTGCTTAAAATGCTTCTATCATACAACCGACTTGTTAAGGCACTTTAATTTCGGGGAATTCATTCTGACAGTTGGTATATTGAGCACAGCACTTAATTAGAACATTGCCTCGGGCCATAAAGTATTCAAAAGCTGGATCGCGGCCTGCCCGTCATCCTTTGCTTTCTTCTTCCTTGTGCCATTTGCTTTACTGGTTAGCACGCATGATTGCGTATGACTGCTGGGCATTCATTTTGTATTAGTTTGGGCCCATTTTTAACGCAATACAGAGCAGGTCTCAATTGAGACAGCAGTGTGACATTGGCTTTTCTCATAAGCAGCAAGATCGTTATATGCTGGTCTTTGTCTCATTCACTTCCTGGACATCATTTCATTGGTGGCATTTCACTGAGGTAACTTTATTGTTTTTGTTCTGGGGTGAATCATGTGGGCTTTTCATTCAGTATTATAATTTATCGACTGGAATTATTATCTTATTTGACTAACAGCACTGCAAGGTTTGTGGCCATCACTTGATACCACTATGGCAACAGCACAACAGGTTATGCAAACATCGCCATTTTAACATTTACCTCATAAACTAAGTATTGAATGGAAACAAGGACTACTAATTTTTAAAAATTACTTAGTTGCAATTGAATCTGTGAAATAGGATCATCTTTTTGAAAAAAAAACGTGTTTTATTGACATCAGGCAATGCAGTTGTGGCAAACAAAACAAATACATACATGAATCAAATTTGGTGAACAGCTGGACCTAACAAGAGGTAAGTTAAACAATGACATAGGGCAGAGAAAAGGAAAAGCCAAGGATAATTCATGGGAAAACAGCAACTCAACAATAAAAAACTTATGTGGGTAATGGGCCCACAGTGCCTATTTTAACCATTCCTCCACAGAGGCCCAGATCTTACAAGCATGCTTCTGCTTCCTCCTACCCTTTAGTGTAAACACAGAAAACTCCAAATTATAGATAGCAAGTAACCTAACTCTCCAATTAGTAAATACGTGTGGATCCGGAGATAACCATTGTGAAGTAATACACAAACGGATCACAGACATGGCTATGAAAAAAAATGCAGTGACATACTGAGAGTTTCTTGCCCGTGATGAACCTTCAAAACCCATTATAACCATCTCTGGAGACAAAGTGCAAGGGATATTAAGCATGCCATCAATAAAACGCTCCACATTAAGCATGAAGTTGCGAAGGCTCGGGCATAAATAGAACATATGAATAGAGTCAGTTGTGTATACCCCACACCTGGCGCAATGATCCCCCTTCCTACAACCCCATTGCGCTGTTTTTGCAGGCGTATGTTAAAGATCAAAAACAGCCTTGTAACTTTGAGTCCGCACACTGGCAGAAACAAAGGCCTCACTGGTTAGCTCCAAAGCAGGTCTCAGATAAATCCCAATTTTGCCAAGTTTAGCCTCCCACTTCAGATTTTGCACCTCTAAATCACCTGGGGAAGTTAACCAATAAATGTTGGTACAACATCCCTATTCTGGCTTTTTTGTATTAATTGAAATATGTCAAACTTAACTAACATTGAAGCGATTTGGTTAAGACGTTTATGAATAAAACTTCTGATCTGCAAGTATTTTAAAAAATCATGCGTATTTAGCTTAAACTTATCCTTAAGAGACGAAAAAGAATGTATTTGCCCAGCACACACTAAATCCCCGAGATCAAAAGAGAAGCCAGAAATTTCTATGAAGAACTATATCAGGAGAAGATCAGGGGGCCGTAGAGAGAACTGGATAATTGGTGGGCCTTAATAGAACAGCCTCAGATAAATTACCTTGATAAAGCTTTTTTATCTACTGAGATAACGGAGGGAGAGGTTAGATTACAACTGAAGAAGATGGCTAGAAATAAGGCCTCTGGCCCCGATGGACTCCCGACAGAAGTATACAAAGATAACTTGGAAGAAATCTTGGTCCCACTACAGAGACTCTTTAATAAAATTTTCATTCAGGGAGAGCAAATTCCTTCCTCCTGGTTAGATGCCACAATTTCATTGATAGCCAAACCAAACAAAGATCCAGAAAAGATTGAGTCATACCGGCTAATTTCACTTTTAAATTCAGATTTAAAAATTTACTCTGGTATCCTGGCATCAAGGCTTGCAGTAGTTAAGACAGTTATTCACCCAGATTAGCGGGGAATCATACCGGGTCGCCAATTGAATGAATTGACTTTCCAAGTGATTGGAGCAATAGACATCGCAATTGAAAGGAAAGCACCACTTACCATTGTAGCTATAGACGCGGCCAAGGCATTTGACCAGGTGAATTGGCCTTTTCTCTGGAAATCAATGATACATTTTGGCTTCCCAGAGATATTTATCAAGGGAATTGAAACTTTGTATAGGGGCCCAAGAGCTAAGATTTTGGTTAAAGGTAGTCTCACCGACTGGTTGAGTATTTCTAGGGGGACAAGGCAGAGCTGCCCTCTATCTCCCCTTCTTTTCGATATTTATATTGAACCCTTCGTATGTTCCTTAAGACAAGATCCAGAAATAAAACCATTCAAAATAGGAGATCTAGAACTTAAGACAGCTCTCTACGCTGATGATTTACTCCTATATACCTCTAATCCAGAAGAAGCAATATCAAAACTATTTAGACTGGCCGAAGACTTTGGTTCAATATCAGGGTACAGTATTAACAGGGACAACACTGATATAATGAGCTGGAATAACCCTGTCCCTATTGCAGAAGCAAAATCTAAAATTAGATATTTGGGGGTCTATCTCACCCAAAATCTGGATGACACTCCCAAGACCAGCTCGTTAACAGTTGTAAAAGAGATCAGAAAACTCTTGACTAGATGGAACAGCCTTCCTTTAAATATATTTGGTAGGGTGAATTTAGTTAAAATGATAATTCTCCCAAAAGTTACCTTTTTGTTTAACTCTATTCCTTTAATTTTTAATAAAAAGGATATCTCTAACCTGCAAGGTAGAATTGGTACTTTTATTTGGGCTACTAAATCCCCCAGAATAGCCTGGAAGAAGCTCAGAAGAGGATTAAAACTTGGCGGATTGGCACTTCCGGATTTACTTTCGTATTGCTACGCCTTCCAATTTAAGAACTTTAGACTTTTAGCCAACAAATTTGATTCTACTTCACACGGCAGACTTTTTCAAGCTATGCTATCAGACCTTCCATATAGTGCAGATTTTTTTTTGTTTAAGTTTGGTGACCAAAAGTTTTTTAAAAAGATTCGACTAAAGCTTCTACGGACTGCCTTAGATAATTTGTGAAGTAGTGTGGCTCACTGGTTAGAGGCGGCAGACCCGAGAGCAGAGGACGGCCCGGGACCAGGGTTCGATTCCCGGCGCAGCAGGTTTCTGGACCAGGGTCAGCGGACTCGATAATTCTCTCGCCTCGGTGCCCACTCTGATCAGCGATCACACTCGGCAACTCTGGGCATTAGCTTGCCTCATCTTCACTAACGGCCCCACCAGACCGCCGGGGATGCCTGGTCTCACCCTGGAGATACCCATTAAGGGACCATCACTCAGGGAAACCAGGAAGGGTTTCGCAGCGGTCGAAGCGCCTTGGGACCCTACGGGTAAGTAGTGCGCTATATAAATGCCAATACATACATACATACATAATTTGCAATGGATGCGGAAAATTATAGGTATCCCTTATTATCACTCTCAAGCCCCAATTCGGGACTCTCCTGGTACTCCAGGATGTCTATTGGACCAATTAGCTCTACCTCTGAAGAAAGCTGGCCTTAAAAAATGGGGGGACCTCCGCGACGTTTCAAGATTATTAAGTTGGGAAACACTTTTACGTTTAACAGAGGGTGCCATCACAAGGTTTAAGTTTTACCAACTGTCTACATGGTGGGGAAGCCAGAATTGGAACACGGAAGAGGAGAGCCTCCCGCTTGACTTAATAACTAGGCAGAGAGGATGGAAGGGTGAGACTGCTGAATGGTATAAAATCATAGTGGGAAGTAAAGATAAAGATAACCTGGAGGCTGAAATAACTAAATTATGGGATACCTCCGCAGTACAGATCTCGAATGATATAACAAAAGTCTGGTCAGATTCTTTTACAATGTCTCAGAAAGTTATTAAACCATCGAACCTGAGAAGAAATCATCTGTTCACAATGTACAGGGCTTATTGGACTCCGGAGAAACTTTCCAAAATATCAACAGTACAGTACTTTTGTCCAAGGTGCAAGTTTTCTGTAGCTGACGACATCCACATGTTTGTCGAATGCCCTGAATTAGGTGGTTTTTGGAGACAGGTGTGTGGATTTCTGGAAGAGGTACTGTTATCTCCTATAATATGCACTCCCAGACTAGTTCTTTTTGGTTTTTTATCTGACTAGGACATAAATAGCTGTATATCACAGTTTATCTTCTATGTAGTGTGAAGTAGTGTGGCTCACTGGTTAGAGGCGGCAGACCCGAGAGCAGAGAACGGCCCGGGACCAGGGTTCGATTCCCGGCGCGGCAGGTTTCTGGACCAGGGTCAGCGGACTCGATAATTCTCTCGCCTCGGTGCCCACTCTGATCAGCGATCACACTCGGCAACTCTGGGCATTAGCTTGCCTCATCTTCACTAACGGCCCCACCAGACCGCCGGGGATGCCTGGTCTCACCCTGGAGATACCCATTAAGGGACCATCACTCAGGGAAACCAGGAAGGGTTTCGCAGCGGTCGAAGCGCCTTGGGACCCTACGGGTAAGTAGTGCGCTATATAAATGCTTATACATTTACATTTACATTTACGTAGTTGTCATCACTAGAAGAGAGATCTGCAAAGAATGGAAATCAGAACTCTCTCCAAAATTTTCTGATTGCCTCAAGAACATCATGGCGGTGAGTAGATTAGATTTACTATGCGGAGGAGTAAAGTCTGCTAAGCTTTGGTCTGCTTTGAAAACATGTTGTGAAAAATAACAACAAAAAGTCCAATGATTATGCCAGAGGTTAAATGGTCTCGTCCTCCCTTAGTAGCAAGTAACATCGGGAAAGGGAGTTATATTGGAATTAACCTTACCTCTGGGCTATCTTCACTGGCTATCCACAATCACAAGGGCGGTTAAGGAAGGTTTGTGTCAGTGGCCTGAAGTACGTCTATCTAGAGCTAACATCTACTGGTGGCATTTATGAGGACAACAAAAAAAAAGAAAAAAAAAAAAGATTTTGCACCTCTAAACCACCCGGGAAGTTAACCAATAAATGTTGGTACAACATCCCTATTCTGGCTTTTTTTGTATTAATTGAAATATGTCAAACTTAACTAACATTGAAGCGATTTGGTTAAGACGTTTATGAATAAAACTTCTGATCTGCAAGTATTTTAAAAAATCATGCGTATTTAGCTTAAACTTATCCTTAAGAGACGAAAAAGAATGTATTTGCCCAGCACACACTAAATCCCCGATGGTCTGAATACCTAAGGCATGCCATGTAAAAAAAGTATAATCCTGAAAAATGGGAGGAAGGAGACGAGCAGCTTTTAGTGGAGTGTAAATATTGATATTGGGGATGCCCAATTTCCGCCGTATTTTCTGCCAAATATGGAACTGTGGCGTGGTACCAGAAAGGGTCCGGGACTATATTGACGTAAGTATGGTTTTATTTTTGTTAAGGTTTTTTATATCGTGTTGTAAGTCTGTCCCTCTGAAATCCCCCGGGATCCGTGGTGGCTTAAGGCACAGTCCATGCTCCAATGGTAACTATACTGGAACCGTCTTCTTGGGTCACTCAGGGCTCCGGAAAGTCTTCTGGGCTCGGATGCCGTCCGGACACACCCCATGCAGAGAGAAAGAAACAGACTGTCAGGAACGTGACTCTCTATCTACTTGCCCAAAGGGAAAACGGGGAAGGGACGGGCTTAGCACATTAGGCCCAAACATACACTATTAATAAAGGAAACATAAACAGATGTTAATTTCTCAAATATTTGATAGTTATATTGATTCACTGTTCACCACCCACTTCTACTCTATCCCATGTTAAATTCTCATTCTTTAAGCAAAAGCGTTAGCAGCAACAGTTTCTTTTCAAATTCAGGCAAGCATATGTCAGGCACACAGTGCCTCAAGACCTACAGTTAGTAACTCTTGCACATGTGTCAGAGTTTTCCCTCTCAAACGGGTTAGTCACTTGGTTATTTACGTAGTTCTGGTTTGCTCAAGCGCAAAAGCGGTTTTCAGTTTCATGCGGGATTCAGCCAGGTTGCAAATTATTCATTGTTATTTAAGGGTGCTTAAAGCTCTTTTCCCCATATATGAATGTTGTGTTCATGTTATTTTTCATTTATTTTCTATTTCTAGTGATTAGTTCCTGTTAATGAGAGATTGATCCGAGCAAGTTTTGTTTTCTTGAATCCTTGCTCCATCAATCCCCCCTCTGATGGCATTTTAAAGCCCTCATAAAATACCCATTATTGCCAAGTACCAACTTTATCATTTAGTCTTGGTATCTACATTGTTCCCTCTGCATTCTTTTTTCTATCTTTTGTGTTCATTTCTTTCAACTTGCCATTCAGATTATCTCTCATTTCCTCTAGCTCGATTTCCTCCCTTTTTCTCTTTCTTCCCATCTTTCTATTCTTGATTTCAATCATTTATCCAGTTCTCATTTTTCCCTTGCAACATTTATCGGTCATTATTATCATTAATATCATCAATGCTATTGAAAGTATAGGGATTAAGATTTTCCCTAATAAACTACTTCCAAAAGTGGAACACCAGCTACCTATAGTGGAAAGACTTTTACTAAGTCTTTCCCAAACACGGTCTACCTCCAGTTGGGTTAAATCTTTATGATTCTTCATAAATATTCTTGATATATCCCTCAATACTTATACTTTTGTCTGGGATATTTGTAAAGCAGTGTTGAACTTTCAACATGCCTCAGACTCCACCCTCTTTTCCCAATAGTATATCAAGGGCAAGTCTATTTTGCAAAACCATATATTTGATCGCAACCATTTCAGTATTGAACATTAAGAACCTTCCAGCAGTATCTGTTGGTAAACGATCAACCACTGTGGACAATTGACCTATCTTACACAAATTTCATACAACTTCAACTGACGGTATCAGTGCACCAAATAGATAACCTAATATTTCTGAAAAACAGGCTCTTTTATTTCTTGTTAGACCTTTACTTATTTTATTCATTTAATTGTTCTTAGTGATGTGGTATACCTTCAGAAATACAATGACAATGTAACAACTGCCATACCATCGTGCCGGTAACCTATATTAGACATTTTTACCGCACACATAATAAATTCTTGGGCATACATGATCTTTTTTCCCTTTTAGTCCCCATCCCCCCATAATTAGGAAGGTATGTTCACATTCGCTAGTACCAATGAAGGCACTATTATATTCAGTCCTTAATCTATGTAGACAGAATTTCCCCAATTTTGACAAGTTTAGGGACATTGCAGCATGAGTCTCGCCTTTCTTATAGTCCCCTTCTAAAGCAGCCCAAGGAGGTATATGTGACTTTTGCTCAACAGCTTTCTTTTGGAAATCCTGCCTTCTTTCTTCTACCACGTTTAAAAAGTATTTTTCTTCATCGCGCAAAAGACATGCCAGCTTATTTCTATGAGCATGAGCTATGTCTATTGGATTCGTTGTTAGGAAAAATTCACCCATAAATTCTGCATTCTTACTACTAAGTACAGGATTTAAATTTCTACGAATAGGGATTTCTGAAAAGACTAGATCCATGTTACTATAGTAGTATTGCAACTTACCAGTAACATAAAACAAACTAGACATAACACTACAAGTCACTCCATAAGTTAATGGAAGATGGTGATAGGTTATGCCTTCTGAGACAGAAGTAGGTAGCTTCATGCAGACATAACAATCACTCACATCCATTGTATCTACGTAATGATAAAGGAGTTTAGTAAATACATTTAATGACGAATCACTACTTGATTTGTCATGATAATACATGCGTTTATCCATTTGTTCTAAATCTGTAGTAGTAGTCCTCTTAGTAACCGCACCCAGTCTTTCACTAGTATTGCTGTTATTTTGATCATTAGTTACCAGTAGGACAGGTATCACGACTTTTAACAATAACCACATCAATATTGGTATTGTAATACTACATCAGCAACATTTAACACATCTCCACTTTAAGCTAGATTTCGGCTGTTCAGCCATTTTCACTTCTGCCATTTTAGTAAATTTGGGCCCATGTAGGTAATATGAAATACCGAATTCTTAATAAAGAATTTTACCGTTTCGGCATTAAGAAATTGGTATTTCAGATGTTGTTAAGAATTCGGTAAAAAATACTGAATCCTTAATATTCGTTATTACGTAATCGGTAATTGAGATTCGGTAATAACGAATACCTACTTATTCATTCCTATGGGCTTGGAGGCCCATAGGAATGAATGTGAAGACATTCGATATTACCAATTCGGTATTACTGAATCGGTAATACCGGGAGGTATTCCAAGGGTGCCAGGGTGTCCAAAAGAAACCCTGTTGCACCCCTGAAATGTACATGTGTGCACATGTGGCACACATGCATGCCCTAAGGGCATGGATGTGTGCCACATGGCACTTCAAAAAAAGCAAGAAAGCTTTTTTAAAGGAATTCCGTAATTACCACCAACTTGAAGTTGGTGGTAATTACCGATTCCTTTAGGCCCAAAAGCACTCTTTTATGTGCTTTCCACATTGCATTTAAGGAATCTTGATTACCGATTCCTTAAATGCAAGGCCAATAAGGAATCAGTATTAAGGAATCTGTATTTACCGATTCCTTATTACCGATTCCTTCCCTACATCAGGAATGGCTAAATACCGGTCAGTAACGGTGAAATTGACAGAATTTCACCGTTACCGACCGGTATTTGGCCACCTACATCGGGCCCCTAATTTCTACATTTATTTTCTTCCAAAAAATTGTAAAATTGTAAAAAGGTAAAATGTTTGTGTTAGACCTGGCACCATTGGCGTGGGTCTCCCTTCCATTTTTTCACTTTTTGTCTCCTCTGTGTTTCTGGTGTTAGAGGCTCTGGGCGCTGTGACACTGCCATTCAGTGCCACAACGCGAATACTCCCTATTGTAAAGTGACTGCATGAATTGATATTCCCATAATTGGCTCATTTGATTTACCTGTTAGTCCCTAGCAAAGTGCACCGTGCGTGCCCAGGGCGGGTAGACCAAATTCTGTTGGTGGGCCTGCAGCGACGATTGCGCTACCCACCGAAGAAGCTTGTAAAGTGGATATTAGAATTTAGTATTCTGAGCTCAGAATATTAAAGTACATCTTTTAATGAGGATTATTTTTATATTCTGTGTTTGAAAATACCACTTTTAGAAAGTTGGTATTTTCTTGCCTAAGCCTTTCAGTGTGCTCTGCTGTTATGTGTATTGGCTGTCTGGTTTTGGAGGGGCAGAGCAGGCTGAGCCCGACCTGGATTGGGTAGAGAGATATGCAGTTGGAGGGAGGACCCTTTGATCTGAGCAGGGCTGTGCCTGGCAAGGTGAATGATGGCTCCACCTCCCACTGTGCGTCTGATGGCAAACCCCCTCTTCCTGAAAGGCAAGCTTCAGCCTTGTAAGCAAAGTGCTCCAGGACGACACCAAATTGGTCCTGGCTCGGTTCAGGGGTTTTGGGACTTTTGAGAACAAAGACTTTTTCAGGTATAAGTATCTGTGCAAAACCCCCTACACAGTGTGTTACTTCTGGATATCAAGACAAACCTCTGTCTGTGTAACTAGAGGGAAAGGACTTTGTAACTTTTATCTATCTTGCTGAAGCAACTACCCAAGGGCCTGATTTGAGCTTGCCTTCTGTTGAAGTCTCAGGGACATTAGACTTCACCCATCAGCCATTTGGATTCCTGATTGAGGGAGATTCTACTCACAGGTGAGGCCTCTGTTGAGGATTCCAGGGCCTCTGGTTCTAGTGCGGGGAACGCGGGCTGAAAGTCATTGTATCGCTATTGTGGGCCGCCGTACCTGAGAAGCTGTTGCCGCTGAGTGCCAGCATTTGCCTATGTTACCAAAGTCATTGTTAGCGCTATTGTGGGGTGCTGCAGCTGAGGAGCTGTGCCGCTGACTGCCCGCATTTGCCTGTGTTACCAAAGCCTTGAGCGCTTTTAGCTTTGTGCTTCATGTTCAGTCTATATAAAGATAACTATTTTTCTATAACTACTGATGGTGTCCGTTTGTAATGTCTCTCCTGCGTTATTGTGTATGGTCATAAATGCTTCACACACTGCCTCTGAGATAGGCCTGTCTGCTCATGCTACGTTCCCACAGGGTTGAGCAGGGGTTATCAAAGGGTGTAGCACCCTTACTCTGACTTAGGAAGAAGGATCCCTATTTGGACCTCGGTGCCAACTAGAGATCCCCATTTCTAACATTGGCGGTCATCGGTGAGGATCAGGACTTGCATTTGTAATCCACATACAATAACTCGTGTACGCTACTAGTGAGTGTAGGCTTAGGCGCAACCACATGCGATTTAATTTTGGTCTATTGTTGATTGCATTTGCCAATTATGTCTACAACTGGTAGGCCAACGTTCAATGCTTCGGAGGATCTCATCTTTGAGGAAGAGAGGTTAGAAACCTACACTGCCAAACAGCTAAAGTCTTTTTGCAAGAGATTCACAGTCCCTGTTGCAGGTCTCTTTAGGAAGGAGGAGTATCAGAAGGCCCTTAAGGCCTGGTTAGAAGCGAGAGAGTCCGCTAGGAATGAGGGAGAGAATGCTGGAGGGCGGCAGGATGACGAAGTTGATTTAGTGGGAGGTAAATCCCTTTCCAATCCAGGTACTAGTGTGTCCTCAAAGTGTCGATCTCCAGAAGAGATGGAGGACAGGGAGAGAGATAGGAGGCATAGTTTGGAGAGGGCCAAATTAAAACATCAGAAGGATCTATAAAGTAAACAATTGGATATTGAGAATAACAGGTTGGCATTTGAGCTGGAGAAAATTAAACTTTAGCATCAGAGAGTATTGAGGGCGTTTGATATCAAGGCTAAGAGTTTAGAGATCTCACCCTCTGGTGGCAGTATACCTTTAGTACCTACCGAGAATAGAGTTTACATGCCCAAGGATGCCATCAAGGATTTCCATTAGAGTCACGATATTGGGCAAAGGATTGGGCAGTGGGATTGTGGGTACGCTTTATGAGTGATGGGAGGGATACCCTGTTGGATCTGCCTGAAGAGAGCAGGATGGTGTATGCCCATATGAAAGAGGCCTTGATGACGTGATATGGTTTGACCCCAGAAATGTACAGGCAGAGATTTAGAACCTGTAAGAAGTTAGAGGGTACCACTTGGGTCGAATATGTGTCTTTTTTTTGCAGAGCAATGGATCGCTGGGTAAACGGTAGCAAAGTGGAAACTTTTGAGCAACTGTATGATTTGTTTGCAAGGGAGCATTTACCTGGTAACAGTTTTCCTGGGCTACATCAGCACCTTATTGATAGAAAGCTAACTAACCATGGAAAGCTTGCTGAGGAGGCGGACCGCTGGGTGAGCACCCGGGTTTGCAAGGGTCGTGTGGGAGACTTCTCCAAAGGTGGGCAGGGTCCCCAGCAGAGAAGTGGGGAGGACAGGGGTAAAAAGAGGGAGTTCCAGAGAGGCCTCCAAAGTAATTCCCCAGGGAACCAAGGAGTGGTGTCCCAGCCTCACTCTGAGAAGAAGTCAGTGCCCCCGACAGGTAGGCCTGTTCAGAGGGGGCCTCTTACTTGTTTTAAGTGTGGTCAAGTGGGCCACCGGTTTTACAATCCCCAGTGTCCCCAGAGTGACTTCAATGCACCACCCGTGCGCCCCCGCCAGATTGCTAGTGTAGCCCTTGGAGGTGAGGAGATGGGTGCACAAGGTGGGTGGGATCCCGTAAAATTGACCCTTGTCTCGCTAGTAGACTTTGAGAAGGTTCCTAACCCCACGCCTCCTGATAACACTAAGAAGTACAAGCAGTGGGTGACCATCAATGGCCATAGGGTGGAGGCTCTGAGGGACACAGGAGCTAGTGTGACTGCTGTCAGCTCCTGGTTGGTGTCCAAAGAGCAGGTTGTCCCCATGCATTCTGCCCAGTAGTGTCAGACAACTCTGAGAGCCAGTGTGAGGTGGCTCAAGTTCCCTTTGAGTGGGGGGGTCCCAGGAACTCTTCACGTAGCTGTGAGACCAGCCATGCTGGTAGACTGTCTGTTGGATAATGATTTAGAGAACTCCCCATGGGCTACGGTGGAGAGGAAATCTCACTTGGAAATGTTGGTTCTACCTGAGTGGGCATGCGCGACCACTCGCTCCATGGCAGCCAGTAAGGATGTTCAGAAGGACCTGGAGCCTGAAAGTATGGCCCAGGCCCCTGTCTTAAAGAGAAGGGGTAGGGGACTTGTGAAACCGGCCCCCATAGTTCCCGTGGTCCAGGAGGGAGCAGACCTTTAGTGGGATGCCCTGGAGCCTACAGGGGAACAATTTGCCGAACTGGGGGACCTGCCTGAGCTGACCCATTGGCAGCAGGAAGGAGGTCCCACCAGGGAGGAATTTTGTGAACAACAGAGAACGTGCCCTTCTCTTGAGTGGTTGCGGCGACAGGCTGCAACCCAGGCAGCAGGTGACCAGTCAGGATCACATCTGATCTATTAGGAGAATTACCTCCTGTACAGTGAGCCTAAGGTTGCTGAGCCTGGGTCATCCCATGTGCTGGTGGTACCCCAGTGCTTCAGAGCCTTCCTACTGGGGTTGGCTCATGATGTGCCATTGGCCGGGCATAAGGGGCGGACCAAGACGTTTGAGAGGCTGGTCACCCACTTTCATTGGCCCCAGATGCGCAGGAGCTCCGATGCTCACTGCAGGACATGTGAAACTTGCCAGGCAAGTGGGAAGAGTGGGGGGAAGATCAAAGCCCCACTCCAGCCCTTTCCAGTTGTCAGAACCCAATTTGAGCAAGTGGGCATTGACATTGTGGGGTCCCTCCACCCCAAGACAGCCATGGGCAACAGGTTCATCCTGGTCTTTGTGGACCACGCCACCCGGTACCCTGAAGCCCTCCCGTGAAGCCATCCTGCTCAGGACAGTGACGGCCCCCATGGTGGGACAGGCACTGATGAGGATCTTCTCCCGGGCGGGGTTCCCCAGAGAGGTGGTGTCCGACAGGGAAACCAACTTCATTTCCAAATACATGAAGTCTCTGTGGGAGGAGTGTGGGGTAACTTACAAGTTTACGACTCCTTACCACCCCCAAGGTAATGAGCTAGTTGAGAGATTCAACGGGACCCTTAAGGGTATGATTATGGGTCTAGAGGAGCCCATGAGGCATAAGTGGGACGTCCTCTTGCCATGCCTGCTGTTTGCTTACCGTGAGGTGCCACAGAAGTCCTTAGGGTTCAGTCCCTTCGAACTGCTCTATGATCACCCGGTAAGAGGACCTCTGAATCTCGTAAAGGAAGGCTGGCAGCAATCTCCCAGGAAACCTCCCCAGGATGTGTTTAGTTACATGCTGGCCTTCAGTAACCAGACTCGGCGTTTCAGAAAACTTGCAAAGGCAAATCTGGAAACCAGCCAGGAAGAGATGAAACGTTGGCACGATCAGAATGCCACTCTGATTAAATTTCAGCTTGGTCAAAAGGTTTGGGGCATGGCCCCAGTGGAGCCCTGTGCGCTCCAGGATAAGTGGACTGGCCCCTCTGAGGTGGTGGAGCGCTAGAGTCCTGTTACCTACATGGTAGACTTGCGGTCTCCCAGGAACCCCTGGCGGGTCCTGCATGTTTACTGCCTGAAGCCCCACTTTGAGCGGTCTGAAGTGGGCATGGTTCTGGCCACAGATGCTGGAATGGAAGAAGAGAGTAATCCTCTTCCTGACCTCCTGTGTGCAGAGGAACAAGATGGGTCAGTGGAGTGTGTGGTCCTCTCCACTACACTGAACCCTGAGCAGCAGACCGACTGTCACCAACTGTTGGGGCAATTCAGTGATCTGTTCTCCCCTAGGTGCCTAGTGTCACTGATTGGTGCGTCCATGAGGTAGACACTGGAGACAGTCCTCCTTAAGGAAGAGGTCTCCAAAATGCTTGCTTTAGGGGTGATTGAGTCCTCTAGCAGCCCTTAGTCCATCCCTGTGGTCCTGGTACCAAAAGCTGCAGAGCCTGGTGCCATCCCAGAACTTTGGTTCTAAGTGGACTACCGAGGTCTCAATTCAGTCACGAAAACTGACGCACACCCCATCCCCAGAACTGATGAGCTCATAGATCGGCTAGGGGCTGAACGGTACCTCAGCACGTTTGATCTGACGTCTGGGTATTGGCAGATCGCCTTGACTGATGGGGCAAAGGAGAGGTCAGCATGCTCCACACCAGACGGGCACTACCAGTTCAGGGTGATGACCTTTGGGATGAAGAATGCCCCTGCCACCTTTCAGAGGTTGGTCAACAGGGTGTTGGTTAGGCTGGAAGATTTCAGTGCCGCCTACCTGGATGACATTGCAGTGTTTAGTTCCTCATGGCAGGACCACCTGCGCCACCTCTGGGAAGTGTTGATGGCACTGTGAAGGGCAGGCCTCACAATCAAGGCAAGTAAGTGCAAGATTGGGCAGGGTTCTGTGGTGTTCTTGGGACACCAGGTGGGGAGAGGCCAGGTGGTGCCCCTACAGCCCAAGATTTAAACCATCCTGGCTTGGGAGCCCCCAAAGACCCAGACACAGGTGAGAGCCTTTTTAGGTCTCACGGGTTATTACAGGAGGCTTGTCAAGGGGTATGGCAACATTGTTGCACCCTTGACTGAGCTGACTTACAAGAAGCAGCCAAAGATTCTGAACTGGACTGACACCTGTCAGAACGCTTTTGACGCCCTGAAGACTGCCATGTGCACAGCACCTGTACTTCAGGCGCCTAACTTTTCAAAATAATTTGTTGTCCAGACGGACGCTTACGAGCATGGTGTGGGGGCTGTTCTATCACAGATCAATGAGGAGGATCTAGACCAACCTGTAGCCTTCATTAGTAGGATGTTACCTCTATGAGAACAGAGGTGGAGTGCAATTGAACGTGAGGTATTTGCTGTGGCCTGGGCACTGAAGAAGCTGAGACCATACCTGTTTGGGACTCACGTTTGGGTTCAGACAGACCACAGGCCCCTCATATGGTTGATGCAGATGAGGGGAGAGAATCCAAAGTTGTTGAGGTGGTCCATTTCCCTTCAGGGTATGGACTTTACTGTGGAACACCGCCCTGGTACAGAACACGCCAATGCTGATGGTCTGTCCAGATTCTTCCGCCTTAGTGATGAGAACTCCCAAGTGATTGGGTAGTTCTCCCCACATTTCAGCTGGAGGGGACGCGTGTTAGAAATGGCACCATTGGAGTGAGTCTCCCTTCCATTTTTTCGCTTCTTGTGTCCTCTGTGTTGCTGGTGTTAGATGCCCTTGGCGCTGTGCTCCTGCCATTCAGTGCCACAGCGCGAATGCTCTCTATTGTGAAGTGACCACATGAATTGGTATTCCCATAATAGGCTCATTTAATTTACCTGTTAGTCCCAAGTAAAGTGCACTGTGCATGCCCAGGGCGGGTAGACCGAATGCTGCTGGTGGGCCTGCAGCGCTGATTGCGCCACCCACGAAGCAGCTTGTAAAGTGGATATTAGAATTTAGTATGCCTGAGCTCAGAATATTAACCCTTTCCTTGCTGCCATCGGCCATTGGCCGACGGCAGCACTACCTCCCCAGTGCTGCCGTCGGCCTATGGCCAACGCGGCCCCGCCCGCGCACAGAAACGCCCGCACCGCGGCGGAATTACCGCCGTGGTTAACGGGTTAAAGTACATCTTTTAGTGAGGATTATTTTTATATTCTGTGTTTGAAAATACCACTTTTAGATAGTAGGTATTTTCTTGCCTAAGCCTTCCAGTGTGCTCTGCTGTTATGTGTAATGGCTGTCTGGTTTTGGAGGGACAGAGCAGGCTGAGCCCAACTTGGATTGAATAGAGATATCTGCAATTGGAGTATGGGGAGGGGGGACCCTTTGATCTGAGCAGGGCTGTGCCTGGCAAGGTGAATGATGGCTCTACCTCCCACTGTGCGTCTGATGGCAGACTGCCTCTTCCTGAAAGGTAGGATGCAGCCTTGTAAACAAAGTGCTCCAGGACGACACCAAACTAGTTCTGGCTGGATTCAGGGGTTTTCTAACTTTTGAGAACAAAGACTTTTTGGGGTATAAGTATCTTTGCAAAAACCCCTACATGGTGTGTTACTTCTGGATTTCAAGACGAACCTCTGTTTGTGTAACGAGAGGGAAAGTACTTTGAAACTTTCATCTATCTTGCTGAAGTCTCAGGGACATTAGACTTCACCCATCAGCCGTCTGGATTCCTATTTTAGGGGGATTCTACTCGCAAGTGAGGCCTCTGTTGAGAATTCCAGGGCCTCTGGTTCTACTGCTGGGAAGGCAGGCTGAAAGTCATCGTATCACTATTGTGGGCAGCCCTAGCTGAGAAGCTGTTGCCGCTTAGAGCCCGCATTTGCCTGTGTTACCAAAGTCATTGTTATCACTATTGTGGGTCGCTGTAGCTGAGGAGCTGTGCCGCTGACTACCCGCAGTTACCTGTGTTACCAAAGTCATCGTTATCGCTATTGTGGGCTGCCGTAGCTGAGAAGCTGTTGCTGCTGAGAGCCCGCATTTGCCTGTGTTACCAAAGTCATCGTTATCGCTATTGTGGACCGCTGCAGTCGAGGAGCTGTGCCACTGAGTGCCCGCATTTGCCGTCCTTCGAGAATCATTGCTATTGCTATTGTGGGCCGCTGCAGCTGAGGAACTGTGCCACTGAGTGCCCGCATTTGCCGTCCTACGAGAATCATTGCTATTGCAATTGTGGGCCGTTGCAGCTGAGGAGCTGTGCCGCTGAGTGCCCGCATTTGCCGTCCTACGAGAATCATCTCAATTTCTATTGTGGGCCGCTGCAGCTGAGGAGCTGTGCCGCTGAGTGCCCGCACTAGTCGAGGATCTTGTTATCATCTGCGTGTGCTGCTGGGCATCCGCCTTTAAGCCTCGTCCTAGGATTATCATGAGTGCACGCCACGGACCGATACGGCTGGGAGCTGTGGCCGCTGCAAGTCTGCCTGTCAGCATCGCGGCTTCCTTGTGAAGCTGCGTGCCGTGCCCCTTTAAATCTCAGGTACATTGTGCATCACCGGGTCGCGTGGACCCCAGCCTCGAACTAAGTCCGTTCCACACCCTTTTTTAGTGCCCTTATTGCTTTTGAAGTGAATTTGTAATTATGTGCATTGTGGCTCCTTGAGCGCCTTTAGCCTAGTACTCAGTCTATATAAAGATAACAATTTTTCTATAATTACTTGTGGTGTCCGTTTGTAACGTCTCTCCTGCATTATTGTGTATGGTCATAAATGTTTCACACTGCCTCTGAGATAGGCCTGTCTGCTCGTGCTACGTTACCACAGGGTTGAGCAGGGATTATCAAAGTGCGTAGCTCCCTTACTCTGACTTAGGAAGAAGGATCCCTATTTGGACCTCGGCGCCAGCCGCTGCCAACTAGAGATCCCCATTTCTAACAGTTTGTGTGATCCCACACTTCAAAGGCTTTTTCAGCTTTTAATCAGTTCCTCCTCTTTTCTTCTTTTTGCTTATTCATTTCTCATTTAAATCCATCCTTTGTACAAAAGTATTTTCTTTAAGGCGGTCTCAATTCCCTTTCATCAGATCCTTCAACAATGTTATTTTCTGGTTCTCCATTTAGATCAAGATTTTCAAAATCTTCCAGGGTAATATAGGTCCACTCTGGAGCCTTATATTTTCTACTTGGTACTCCCCCTCTTTTTGACAATCTCAATGATCTTCTTCTTGATTGTTCTTGTTCTACCTGACTTGACAACTCATTTACCTGTTTTAATTATTTCCCTGTTTTTCTCTTCCGAATGTATCTCAGTCATTTCACTCCACTTGGCCAGTGATTACCCTTTCTGACACTCTTTGATTGTACTGCCTTTTCTCCTTCACCTATTTCAAGTATCCTTTTATTTTCTCACATTTGGTTTGTTTTGTTTCTGAATTGCCTACTTTTTCTCCTTCTGTTGTTTGTTTTTGTCCTGGATTCTCTGCTCTTCTTTTTTCTTCTTCTGACTGGCTTTGATCTAAATTTTCTGCAATTGATTCTTTCCCTTTCCTAATTGAGCGGGATCTGAACATTCTGCAATGGATTCCTTTTCCTTTTCTTCTTGTAACTGAATTTGATCTAAATTTTCTGCAATGAGTTCTTCTTCTATTTCTGACTGAGCTGAATCTGAGCTTTCTGCAACGGATTCTTCTAGATTTTACTAATTTCATTCTGGTCTTTTATGTTCAAGCTCTCCTTTGGTTTTTACAGCAGCCTCTTCAGTCCCAGTAACTGGTGCCCACTCTACTTGACTTGCACTTGGTTATTCATCGTCAATGCGCCCTTCAGAGTCTGTTTCTCTGATTTCTCCGACTTCACAACTTTCAGCTTCTGGCTCTTTTCTTTGTTCTAACAGTTGCTGATTTTGTCGATCAGGTGGACCAGGGGCGGATTGGCAAGGCGGGCATTCGGGCATGGGCCGAAGGGCCGGTGCCTCAGTGCCCTCTGTGGGCCGTTTTTTTTCTCCCCTGTCCCAGTCCACAGAGAGTGGACTAGGAAAGGGGAGAAAAAAAAACGGCCCACAGAGTGCACGGAGACAGAGACACAGAAAATGAAAGCAGCCTCGCTGTGCGGCCAGACAGCGATTGTCAGCTGTGGCCTCTCCTTCACCCCTACCCTGCCAAGCAATCAAGCTGAGGCTGGGCAGGGGTGATTGTTTGCAATAATCGGCCTCCCTGGGGGTCAGGTGTTTCTCAGGCCTTTGAGCCATTTGCACCTCGGCCCCCTGGCGCCCATGCAGCCCAGAAACGGTGTTAGTCTTAACACCTCGCCCACAGCCCTTCACATTCAGGGCATAGTGGGCGAGGAAGAATGGGTCTTGCTGTGGGGGCCTGGTGATGTTTGGAATTTTTTTGTTTTATTTATTTATTTATTTATGCGATTTTATATAGCGCGGACTTTACCCGAAGGTGTCAGAGCGCTTCACACTAGGAACAGCAATAATACATGAGGAAAAAATTATAATTGGACAAATTACAAAAGCAAACGTTAAGTTACATGAATCAAAAGTGACAATAGTGAGCAACCAAAATACAAGAGGAGCAAACAATACATTACAGGAGGAAAAAGTGATATGTGTGCAGGTTACAAAAGCGTACAAAATACAAGTAGAGGTATAATACTGCAATTAATGGCAGACACTCCAGCACAAGAACAAACGTTACGTAGGCAATGGTGGCACTTGTGCAAGTATCTAAAGCAAACAAAAGTGAGAGGTAGCAAACAGTGTGGTACAAGAGAAAAGTGACGTGTGCAAGTTACAAAAGGGTAACATAGACAGGTACAAGGGTAATACTACAGTAAATGGTAAATACTCAAACTGCCAGAACACACTGGGAAGGCACTACCCATGCACCAGCTTCACCTCAGCCTCCCCCTGGCTACCTGGCTACCTTGGATGACCCAGAAAGCTGTGTTTTGTGCTCTCCTGCCAGGACATTTTCCCAAGGCCTGGAGGGTTTATTAATTTACTAATTGCAGGGCCCTTACCTCTGTTCATGTGCTCCTGAGCTGAAGGTCTGGGGAGGGCTAAGTAGGTTAGTAATAGCAGGGGCTTTGCTGCTTTTCAGGTGCTCCTGTGCTGGAGGGCTGGAATAATTTTGTGACAAAAAGGGGCCTTGCTATTTATTTTAGTTGCTCAGCATGTAGGCCATTGTCACCTTGGCCCTGTGTCCTGTGCAAGAACAGTAACCTCCCACTTTCATTCCTTGTCTGTGCAAATGGTGTTTCATGAAAGGGCACGCCCCTTGAATGTGGGCCACGCCCCTTAAATATGGGCCATGCCTCTTGAATGTGGGCCACTTTTTTCGTCAGTGCCCGGGCCGAATTGTGATCCCAATCCGACCCTGAGGTGGACTTAGGACTTTTTGGGTATGACTGGCATGGACCAGTTTGGCAAGCCAGCATACTTTACTGCTGTTGTCTTAACCAGTATGATTTGATGTGGCCCTTTCCACCTAGGTTCCAAACACAATTTCCTCGTGTGCTTCTTCACCACAACCCAATCTCCAGGACACAAATCTCCAGGACACAAATCATGAGCTTGGTTTGGCTGTGCTGTGTTGGCATCTTCTCCAACCTGGTGAGATACAGAATGTACCAGATCAGCTAGTCCCGTACAATAGTCCAACACTAGATCATCAGTTATATTCATCAATTTGTTTCCAGGTACAAATGCTTGTCTCATTGCTCTTCCCATGAGGTTTTCAATTAGACTTAATCCTTTTCTTTGGTCAGGAATGCTTCTAAGGCTCATCCATACCAGGGGCAAAGCATCAGGCCATTTCAGTGAAGTGGATGCACACACTTTTACTAGCCTGGATTTTATTGTGCTATTTAGCTGCTCAGCCACTCCAGAAGCTTCT